>NW_003852442.1:5950966-6012387 GCF_000181295.1 Otolemur garnettii
AGGAAGGAGAGAGAAATAGAGATACAGAGAGAGAGGGAGGGGAGAGAGAGAGAGGGAGGGGAGAGAGAGGTAGGGAGGGGGGAGAGAGGTAGGGAGGGGGGAGAGAGGTAGGGAAGGAGGGAGGAAGAGAGAAAGAGAGAGAGAGGAAGAGAGGAAGAAAGAAAGACAGCTGAACATCTGGCTCATGAAATTAGGCTCCTCTAACTAACACTTTCCACTTCAGGGACTGAGCCAAGGCAAACATACAGATGATGACAGAAGGTAGGACGGACCCTCCCCCACCAAGTTACTCTCGGCCAGGTGCTAAGCTGGCCACATTGCACGGTCATTGATTTCTTCCTTCATCTTAGTGCCTTTAAGAAGTAGGTATTAGCATCTTCATTTTACGGGTGAGGAAATGGAAATTAAGTACCTTGGGGTTATAAATCAGATGGAGGAAGAACGTGAACCCAAATGTAACTGACCCCCAAGTATAGCACGCGGCTCCCCCGGAGTCCACGTCACATGCTGTGACTCTGACAAAGAGGAGGGAAGGCTGGGACCATGAGAATCCTTGCAAATGAAGAAATTCCAAGTACCTCGTCAGAATAGGGTAAGGAGAAAAAAAATCAGGAAGAAGCAAAAAGGACGACACCTGTAGGAAAAAGCACAGAAAAGCCAGCTCGTCCACTGCTCTCCTCAGATCCCTAATACACGCTACGCTGTTCCCTGGAAGTGAAGACATACACAGGGCAGCACATTAATCCTTCAAACGCTAACAGATGCTGGCAGGGATTTAGACTGGAATGTATTTACAAAGTGACAAATTATGTTCTGTATTATGGAGAGAGAGAAAGAGCACCCACGAACGGGCTGATAAATGTCAGTTGCAGTCACGACAAACGGTTTATTTTTATTATACTGTAACCACAAATGTTTTTTTTTTCCTTTCTTTCCTTTTTTTTTTTTTCCCCCTTCAGGAGTCCCAAAGATTTATTTGTTGCAGGGAAAAAACCAGATTATATATGACACAAAGTAATAACTGTAAGATCAGATACTCTGGGCACCCTGCCCTGCTGGAGAGCAACTTTCAGGCTCAACAGGGCTGCTAAAAATGCTGCCTTATCCGAAGCACAGTAAATGGTTAATAAATCAGAACTGATACAATGCCTTGTAATTAGATACAGCCTTAGTTCAGAGACTAACCAATTGACAGACAATATCCAATTCCCCCTTTAGTGGCTATCAGGAGGGTAGAGGAACTATTAAAATAAATTTAATGGCTGTGACAGGTAAGAAAATATACCAGAAGCTAAAATGTAATCAGTATATCCAAACCCAAAATAAAATTATAGTCTTTGGGGCAGACAGGGGCCCCAGAGAGGAAGCTCATGGGAGGAGAGCGACATCCTCAGGCCAAGAAGGGCAAGGTCTCGAGTTCTAAAGGAATGTTCAACCTTGAAAACAAGATGGTGAGGGGAGATTTGGCCCAGAGCCAGCAGAAAATATAAGCATTTATTATTGAGAAACTGCTTAGAAAAATTCCTTTTATCCACGTGGCCAGTGGGATGTCCCTGGGAGTGACAGGTGTCCTTAGGAAATCGTCTCAGCGGGATGCCAGAAGGGAGGCCTTGGCTTCTCAGCCAGGCTCTACCTAACTCCTGTGTGACCTTGGGCACCATCCTGTTCTCCCACCTCCATCCCCAGGTCCTCGGGTCTCACGGTGGCGCTAAGAGCTCTCGCCGAGCCTAATTTCTTATTTCTAACAGCCTCAGGAATGGCAAGCACAGGAGGGTGAAAGGAAGGAAATGAACAGTGGTGGTCAAGTGCATTCAAGGTCAAGGGGGAACATTTTACCTTCTGGGATTCACAGGTGCCGACTTCTCAGGACATCACTGCAAGTTAAAGCCCCCACGCTTACAGTCAAAAACCAAGACTTTTATGGCAAGAGTATATGAATACATTTAAAGCCGCATGTACTCACTATTCAACTGGAAGTAACTAAAGAGCAAAGAGTGAAATAAAATTCAAGCAAGTGGGGTAGGGGCAAGAGGGGAAGAACAAAAACCTACCTAACGCATATAAGGAACTCTAGTTGCGTGAGGGGAGCACCTATGTCCTCAAATCCAGCCTCACAAAAGAGATCCAGGTAAACAAAGACATTTGCATGCCCTTAATATTTTGAAATCAAAAGAGGGAAAAAAAAATATTTACAGCCTCAGATCACAGAGCTGCGTGAAAACCCACACACAGTGACCAGTACACAAAAACACATTTCTTTTTTCCTAAGAACACATTAAAAACATTTTTGTGGTGGGGAAGGGTATGGGCACTGTCATCAGAGGGCAGATAGGAAATGTTCTCTCCTACCCCTGAAACTGAAGGCATGAATTTGATGGGGAAGTAATGAGAGGTCTTAAACGGGGCATAGGCCCAGGTGACCATTTGAACTAGATCCCACTCTGACTCCATAACTTCCTTTATGCACTTGACCCCTAAGAACGTGGGAGCCACTCTTTCCCCATCTTTGAGACTGAAACATGAGTAATATCTTCCCCATACTAACATTTTGGGAGGACTCAGTAAGAAGATGCTTGTAGCATGGACGGTCCAGCACTGTCTCTGTTATTTTCAGGCTGATGCTGCTTCCTGGAAAATTTTCAGGCTCCTTTCAATCCAAAAAGAAATGAATGCCTTTCCTGAAAGCCCCCAGACAGTTTTCCTCTATCCTTCCTCATGTCACCATCACTACCCTGACGTGTCTCTTCTCCTGTTATTTCTATAGGTGAGAAGGCTGAGGCATGGTCTGGCACATGCATGGCCCCGTGAATTCCCTCCCATTGCTGAGGCTAGCGCATCCTGTGGTCAGATCTCCAATGGTCCATGGTCAATGTTCACTACCCTATGACACCAGGAAACAAAAATTTGGGAACGAGGAGGAACATCCTGGAGACAGCGTGTGCCTGTAGTCCAGCTACTCAGGAGGCTGAGGCAAGAGTATCACATAAGCCCAAGAGTTCAAGGTTGCTGTGAGCTATGACAACATGGTACTCTACAAAAGACAACAACGTGACACTCTGTCTCAAAAAAAAAAAAAAAAAGTAAAATTAAATAAATAAAGTAAGCTTGCTTTTATAAAGTAATGCTGATTGCTGCTAGGGGCGTAATGTTACATTTTGTTCATTGTGTTGTCATTGTTTTTAATATGTTCTCTTAAGGGGGAGGAAGAAAACCTCTTTAGCAAGCCTAAGTCGGCGTCCTCATTTTGGTTTTTCTTCTGCAAAAAGTTTATTGGATCCAGAAATACAAAATTCTGAGAACCACTGAGTCAACTCATTTAAAATTATCTTCCAGTGATTGAAAAGTGAAGTGAGGCCAGGTTGCAAAACGAGCTCTGTTCCCTGGACAGAATACTAACAATGCCCCACTTACAAAACTAATTACCTGTGTTGCTGCTGTGTCAAAGCAAAATCAAGCCCACAGCCGCCTCTTTCTGGGGAGGTCTCCCTCATCCCCCAGGATGGGCAGGGCACCATCCCACACTCCCACCTGGCACAGAATATCTGCTTCCTCTTTGGTTTCTCAAATTCTGCGCTCTTAAATTTCCGCCTCCCGTGTCCATCTCTTTATCTCCCAGGATGTTATCTAAACCTCTGTACCTTTTGAGAAATTTAATGCACATAAAATGTATTTTAAAAATGTTTTACTACATAAGCAATGAAAATGCTGAGAAACTTACATGCTAACTCATTTTAATTTTTTTTTTATCTTTCAACTCCAAGGTAGATTTAAAAGAAAAAAGTTTTTTCTTTTATTTCCCGACTCTGAACGATGGAGCCTTATGTTTCCTAAGTGTTCTCCCTACAACAATTTTGGGGGCTCCAGTGAAACGAGAAAAAAAAAAAAAAAAACACTAACTTGCCTTGCTTGCCTTACAAATTAGTCTGAGAGCTTTAAAGATTTTTATGTGAAATGTTAGAAGTTTTTGTTCAATCTTTCTTTAGAACTGAGAAGAATATGGGAACAAATTGCCAGGCAAAGCCAGCCCGTCCTGTTCTATGGAGAATGAAATGGAGGTATGTGTTCACTCAGCAAATGATATAAATCATTATAAAATGATCAATACACAATATGGGGAAGGTTTGGGGAAATACACACACCCTGCTGGAGAAAGACGGGGGAACCAGAACAATGTTTCTGAAGAAGAATTATCAATTTGCATTGAATAGTCTCACTCGGCCTCTGTAAACCAGCAACACCACTCATGACTGGGAAAAACTGAATATAGCATCTGTACCCAGCAATAAGGAATTCATTTAGTAAGTCATGAAGGTATAGTGTAGAGCTGCTAAAACTGTACTGCCACAGAATAGTTATGGATATGGAAAAATATCCAAAATATGTTAGGTAAGGAAAAAAAGTCATAGCCCTAGTATGAAACTAATTTATAGCTTTCATATGAAAGCTATAACCCAATTATAGCCCAAGAATATGGGGAAAGGGGAAAGAGAAGGGAGGAGAGGGATGGTGGAGGGAGGGTAATTGGTGGGCCACACCTATGGTGCATCTTACAAGGGTACATGTGAAACTTACTAAATGTACAATATAAATGTCTTAACACAATAACTAAGAAAATGCCATGAAGGCTATGTTAACTGGTTTGATGAAAATATTCCAAATTGTATATAAAACCAGCACATCATACCCCATGACTGTAGTAATGTAGACAGCTATGATTTAACATAGCTTGCTTGCAACAAAAAGAAAAATCAGACTGCAATGTGATTTCAATTTTAAGAAATATAGATAAATATATCTGAACTTAAAAGGCAAAAATCAAAATGCAAAGTTAACAATGATCACTTTTAAAGACCCAGATGTACTTTTTCTTCCTTATTTGTCTATAGCTAAGGATAATTCTTAAATGTATTAAAAAGAACTACATTATTTTACAAGCAGGAAAAAGTTAATTAGCAGAGTTCTCATTTGATGAAAGAGATGCGTATTGTATATGAATATATAATATACGTGAATGAATTTATTGCTGATGTCCACAAATTTTTTTTCTTTACTAAAAACACATAAAAGGTTATGTATCTTTTGGGAGAAGAACTGAAGTTTAATCCATGTCGGGAAGACATTTGTCACTTAGATTTTTCAGTATTATTTAAAACTGTATCATGTGCACATATATATAGATATATTTTTATGACAAAGAGCTAGTTATAAGTGTATCTAGAAAGATAAGGGGAGAAAGATACAGTGTACATGGTGCGTGTGTGTGTCTGTGTGTGTATATTCTGCCGATCCTAACACACAACTGAGCTTCTCAGGGAAACACATCACCAGGTGTACTGGTGACAGAGAGAGAAATAAGTGACCTTCTCTAATCGGTGCCTCCACCCCTGAGGTGAGAAGTCACAGGCACAGAAATCAGGCCTAACCAAGTTTGAATTCCAGCTCTGCTATAGGTTAGCTATTTGGGTGCTGGGTAGTTCACCAAATTCTCTGAGATCGAGTGAACTGGGGGTAATTATATCTCCCCAGCAACAGTGCTGGGATCATTAAATTAGATAATGAGCATGAAGCATGGAGCATGGTGCCTGGCATGTGGGCGTGTCCCCACAGCCAAGCTAATGTGGACAATTACAACAATCCCAGCAACATTGGTAAGTGCAATATCTCCATCCCCACAAAGCTGCGGTGAGTATTAAGTGTAGCACAGAACGAACTGTCCGTAAACGTGCCCCAGGCCATATTCTCTCTGATTATGCTCAATCATATCCCCAGAATCAAGGTCATGGTAACATCACAGAGAAGAAGTTTCAGGGAAGTTACAGATCGGAGGGAGGAAGCCATCTTCCCATACACACTAACTTAATGATGCAAGATACAGAAATTCCTAGGAAGAGACGTGGCTGTGCAGGAAGAAGCGGGATGGCTCCGTGGGGACACCTCTGCCTTCTGGAGCAGTGACCATACACGCCTGTGTGTGCTGGAAGAGACAAGTACCGTGGCCTTCCCCAAGTGAGCGCTCAGCGGAGTCCAGCATTCTGTCCACACCAGTGGCTCCCATGTTGGCAGTGCAGCACCATGTAAAGAACCCAACTAGCAAGCCACGAGTTAGTTGCCTTTCAAAAGGACAATTGTCCAACATCAGGGACTTCCGTGCCATGATTGGAACCAGGTGCCATCGAGTCTTTGGGAAACCAGTCTCTAACTAGCATCCCTGGCCATGACCCCTACCTGGGCCTTCTAGAAACCTGCCCCTATCTCTCTATATGTGACACATGTCCACACATACATGTCCACATATATATTTTTGCACACACACAAGTAATACATGAACAGGGAAAAGCAGTTTCCTAATAGCTGTTGCAGAGTGACTGCCATATAGGGGCTTGCAAGACACCATCCTCTCGACTTTTGAATACACACAGAATTTCCATCATCAATATTGTTTTTCTCTTTTAAGATAGGCCGCACAAAAGAACAGAAAAGCATGAAAAACAATAAAGACATAACATTAATTTAACAGAATGAAGAGAGAATAGACCAGCAATACCAAAAAAAAAAAAAAAAAAAAGATTAAAATAGTTGACATGGTTTTAAGAACACTCATGCATGGAGTCAAAGAACAAAATCCAAATACCCATCGGTAAAGATGTCCCAATAAGCAATTCAGAAAGATGAAGGAGAAAATGCAATAGAAAGCAAAAAAAAAAAAAGGGGGGGGTGGAGAATAAAGTGTTTGCTGGGTATTTCTAAGCAAATGAAAAATAATGGTCTCTTCAAAAATGGAAATGTTTTCCCGTTGTAATTGCTGGTTTATACAGGTTTTCAATACATCATCAAAAACCAGCCTCACAATTAAGCGGCAGTAATGAGCGATTATCAGGCTTCATAGCCATTAATGAAATAAAGCGCCTGAATCCCTCTGGAAAGTTGCTCAGCAGTATGAGCGAAGTCTGTGGGTTTCAGTGACTTCCCTATGCACCTGACCGAAAAAGAACAAGAAAAAGGGAAAAAAATATTTCAAAAACCCCGTCAGTGGACACACTCTTTCCTCCCTAGGTCGAGCAAAAAGAGATGGATCCCTTTATTTCTGGCGGGGGCTGGGGAGGATGGAGGGGGTGCTGGGATGGGAGGATGGAGGGGTGCTGGGATGGGCACCAGCAAACGTTTCCAAACAGATGTTTACAAACAGAAGGTAACGGATAAAACCCAAATGTAACGTGGCGTTGTCTTCCCTGATTCACAGATGAACCCACTGGAACTACCGCAAAGAGCCTTTCTGGAACGCGCCCAAGATTTAAAAGGTGCAAACAAGCTGCCTAATACCCTTGCGTAGACTGAATTCTTCTGAAGAAAATAAAGTTTATTGTCTGGAAAGGGAGAAAGCATGAGGAAAGCGCTAAAGCGATGGAGGTGAACAATTAGGCAGATGTTCACTTGAGGAAATAAAGAGAACAGAAGCAGCCAGCGCGGAGGAATTTTACGAGAATCCTGACAACCGCGCACCACGTCAAGGGCGAGGGGAAAGGGGACGCCGCTGAGGAAGCCCCGTCTGTGCAGCTCAGGGCTGACTGCAGGCCTGGCAGGGCCCACCAGCAGGAGATGCTGCTCATTTTAATAAGATCCTAAACCCCAGGCACAGACTCTAATTCTTGGGGACAGAGCGCTGCATTTCTTTCCTTAATAACATTCCCTCCAAATAAAGGCAAATCATTATTAATTAAATGTCCCCATGTCTTTGTGTATCAGTGAATGCGCTCTGTTTTTAGGTCTACCGAGAATGAAGCCAAGAACCTCAGAAAGACTTTGGGTTGCTAATTCTGCCCCAACTGGCAGGAACAGGAAGGACAGAAAGGTGACTATTGAAGGGCTCATAGTCGTCCCTGTCAGGTGGTTTCTGGCCATCGACAGACTCAGTGAGTTGACTCTGTCTCTCCTTGGACCCCCTAGGAGGGGCCTGGACCCCTACGAGGCTGGCAGAGGACTCTTCAGCCCAGCAGTAGCAGCTGTTCATAAACTTCCAGCCAATACTTCTGGACAGTGTGTTACCTCCAATTTATCTGATTTTCTCTCCCACGTAACATCCTCGCCTGTGTCTTTTTCTCGTGTTACTACACTTGTGTCCGCGCACGAGCAATCTGACACACTCTTTGCAAAGCAGTAACAGAGGGTTACTAAGGTAAGAAGTCACAATGGAAAGAGGAGGGGATAACAGACATTATTTTATTCTTCCCTCACCCAGGAATTTTAGCTAGACTGCGTGACTGTTTTACAAAAGCAGAAACAAGAATAAACTACCCATTCCAGTTGACTTCTGAGACTGTTTTTCAATGAAGGGACAGAAGTATATCTTTTAAAAAATCTTTAAGGAATAAAGTAAACTGAAGGCTAGAGCCCTGATAGAGCTAGCCCTGAAGGCTAGAGCCCTACTGTCTTCCTTGCACGGCTACCCAGCTCCTTTGTGGAGTGGAGCCTCATCCACCCAACAGTCTAGAAAGATCTATCTATTCTGCTACATCCCGGAAGGATGAAGAAGAAATGAAGACTCGGGCATTCCTTAAGGAGCACATGTGTTATGGGGCTGTCATGAGTAGATTAAGTCCCTCTTCCCCCAGATGTCCATGCCCTAATCCCTGCCATCAGTGAATATGTTACAATACTCAGCAAATGGTAATTAAGGTTCCAGATGTTAGTATAGTTGCAAATTAGCTGACTTTAAAATAGGGGGATTATCCTGAATTATGAGGGTGGGGCCTAGTGTGATCCACAAGGTTCTTTGTAGAAGTAGAAAGAGGCAGAAGAGAGAACCAGAGAGATGGCGGTGTGAGGAGGACCCGCGAAACCACTGCTGGCTCTGAGGACAGAGAATGGGGCTAAGAATTAAAGGATTCGGGCAGCCTCTAGGACAGCGGTTCTCAACCTGTGGGTCGCGACCCCTTTGTAACACTGAAAATACATCCTGCATATCAGATATTTACATTACGATTCATAACCGTAGCAAAATTACAGTTATAAAGTAGCAACGAAAATAATTTTATGGTTGGAGGTCACCACCACATGAGGAACTGTATTAAAGGGTCGCGGTATTAGGAAGGTTGAGGACTATTGCTCTAGAAGCTTGAAATGTCCAAAAAAAAAAGGAAAGAAAGAATTTACCCCCGAGCTCAGAGAAAGGAATGTAGTCTTGTGGACACACTGATTTCAGCCCACTGACCCATCTGGGCAGCTTACAAGCTCACATCCCAAACTGTAAGATAATCACCTTGCCTTGTCCTAAAACACTGAATTTGTAAAAAATTGTTACAACAGAAATAGGAAAGCAGACCCAGGTATGTAACATATTTCATCCATAAGATTTCACGTTGCAAATACAAATTTCTGGCTCCTCTTGACAAATGAAGGCAGTCAGGGCAATGCCCAGCCTGCAAGCTCACAGTCTGACAATCATACCTTGGGTGTCACAGTTGCCCTGGGGGTGGAAGGATTGTGACCATGTGTCACAATCTCCACCACTCCTTACTGTCTCCTTGACTCCCCACAGCTCTCGCTGAGGATGAACTGATGCCATCAGACACTTGAGTTTTTACTCTTAGGTTTTTAAGGATTAAAACTGAACAAACAAAACACACACACAAGTAAACAGTGCTGGCAGCCATCAGGAATTTGTTAGAGCCAGCATCTGTTCTGCTTTGTGAGGACCCACGCCATAAATGGCTGATGAACACTTAGAATAAAAGCAGAAGCAGTATGCTTTCTGAAACGCTCCTCCCTGCACGGGGGGCAGATGGCCCCTGAGCCCCACCTGAAGCTCCTATCATAGCCCCCTGTGAGCCTCGCAGAGTTTTATGGCTGCAGTTTCTGGCTCAACTGCTGCAATCGGACATCCAGCAGCTTCTTGCATTCCCACGATTGCTAAACAATCTGTGGTTGTCTCTGAAGAATTATTCTCATCTTTCTCAAACTCTGCTAGGACCAAAAAGTTAAGGGTTTAAGGGAAAAGTTTATGTGGGCTATAATTCAGCCTCTCTGTATCATAATCGGGGAGCAATATTCGCTAGGGATGTGAATCACTCCTCTTCACCTCTTTCCCATGGTCCAGGGACCCTCTCCGGAAACCTCAGTGTGATAAAATGCTTGTCACTAACACTTAGACTGTACATACCAAGCTTTAGAACATTTAAACACATGAAACAAACACTAGCAAACGGCAACTGTCAGCTCAACCTCCAGGGCTTTGTTGGGAAAATGTCTTATTTCCCCCATATAAGACCAAGTACATTCAGTAGAAAAACTCTTCAGATGCCCTAATATAACAGAGTTGGAAAAAGAATGAAGAAGAAAAAATTTAGGGTATCACCGGCTTCAGTTCACAGTTGTATCTATAAAATCAAACAGGCCTGGCTCATAACTTGTAACCAAAAAGTGATTGAGGGAAGAATTCCCAGGATGAGAAATTGGAGGCAATTCTGAATATTACTCCCTTCTCACTCTTTTGTAATTTAACCATCATGTGATATCTTTTCAAACTATAGAGAATGAGCTCATTGTCATGCCAGGCCCTCCATCCCAGAAATTTCTAAACTACATACACCACTACACACTGGCTGGGAGAGGTTAGCAGGTATCTAAAAAAAAAAAAAAAATGAACTCTGAGAAACTGGGAAGAATATACCCCCTTCAGAAAGGCCTGCATTTTACCAAAATCAGAAGTTCTGAGATGTCTTTGCAGGGAAGCGACCACTTTAGTTTTTTTTCAGCCCACGTTTGCCAAAACATATCCAACCTCAGAACTCTTTAAATAGCATTATGCTTTAAAATTCAAAACCCTCACTTTCTGTGTTAAAAGTTTAAACAGTGAGTTGTGTTGGTGAATGCCCCCTCATGATTATTTCATAGGTTTTTCTCTTGAGCAATCTCAACGTTTTCCCTGTGGCAGCAACACACATAATAACAATGATGATGGTCTTGGACTATTAAAATACTACTATTAAAAATGGTAATGATAAAGATAAGTCAATATTACCAGAAACTTGTTCTATGTATTTTTACTTATTTGATTCTCACAATACTCCTCTGAGAATAGTTGTTATCCCCATTTTAAAGATGAGAAAACTATAACTCAGAATGTTAAAGTGAGAGTACCGGATTAGGAAGTGGCTAAGTGAAGATTTGACCCAATGCAGGGCCTCTAAGCTTAGCGTAGCCTGAACCCAACATGTGATTCTCCCTTGGGTGGCCCAGACAGAGGCTGGGGGCATTCCAGTGGCCCTGCACTGTGGTTCCCTAACAAGACTATGTATTACAATGTACATTTCCAGACTCGAATCACACAGATTCTAATTCAGACTCAGAGATGGGGGCCTATAATCATTTTTTTAACTGAATGTTGCACATAATCAGTGTGAAGTAGTAAGATCTCTATGAGCCCCTCGCATTTGCCTGAAAGAGCACATTGTACAGTAAAGGAAATGATGTAGGGGTGATTACAGGGGTAACCTTGTAACCACTTAAAAAACATTCATCCAGGCTCGGCGCCTATAGCTCAGCTGGCTAAGGCGCCAGCCACGTACACCTAAGGTGGCGGGTTCGAATCCCCAGCCCGGACCCGCCAAACAACAATGATGGCTGCAACCAAAAAATAGCCGGGCATTGTGGCGGGCGCCTGTGGTCCCAGCTTCTTGGGAGGCGGAGGCAGGAGACTCGCTTGAGCCCAGGAGTTGGAGGTTGCTGTGAGCTGTAATGCCACGGCACTCTACCCAGGGGGACAGCTTGAGGCTCTGTCTCAAAAAAAAAAAAAAAAAAAAAAAACATTCATCCAATCACTGCATGAGAAGCCACTCGATATCATTAGCCATCGAGGAAATCCAAACCAAAGCCGTGACAATTTGCCACGTCATGCCCAATAAAACAACGATCATAAGGAAGACAGATAGTAACAAGTGTTGGTGAAGACAGGGAGAACGGGAGACTTTCACACACTGCTGGTGGGAACATAAAACACCGAGGGAGCTGGGAAAACAGCCCAGCGGTTCCTCAGAAGGCGGGACGAAGAGTTACACATGATCCAGTCACTGTGTTCCTAGACATGTAACCAAAAAAAAGGAAAACCTAGGCACACAGAGAAACTTGTGTACTAATGTGCTCTTGATTCACAAAAGCCTAAAAGCAGAAACAACCCAAATGTCCACAGAACAAATGGAGGAATGGAACATGGTCTGTCAATCCACGCAATGGAGTATTACTTGGCCATAAAGAGGCCAAAGGACTGATCCACGCTACAATATCGGTGAACCTTGAAAACTTTATGCTGAGTGAAGGGAGCCAGACACCGAAGGTCACTACTGTACGATTTATTTATATGAAAAGTCGAGAATAGGCAAAAACACAGAGACACAAAGTGGTTTAGTGGCCGCCTGGGGTTGAAGCAGAGGCTGGGGCTGGGGGGAACAAAGGGCATAGGGAAAGCTCAGGGTTTCTTTGGGGAAAATGAAAATGATCTAAATTTGACAGCAGTGATGAGTACGCAATGCTCTAAATAGACTTAAAGCCATTGAATGGTGCGTTCTGAGATGGTGAAGTGCACGGTACCTGGATCATAACTCAATAAAGTGGTTTGGAAAGTAATTTACAAACTTCTGCTCTTTGAGAATTCTTAGTAACAAATTATCTGGGACATAGCCCACAACTGATGGAGACCTATCGGGCAACTGATGGAGACTCTGGTAAGATTGCTGAATGAGAAAATTACAGTTCGTGGGTCACTACCAAAGTTTTGAAACAGACTGTGCTATGGTTCAATACTTTACTTCTGAGAAACCCAGTCGACAGTGTCTTTTCTAATTCACCTGTGCAAGTTTCAACTTGTTCCGCTCATCAGTGTTGGGGGGAAGGGGTTCATTTGTTTCCATCATGTGGATTTTATGTTTCTTGATTTCTGTGTATCTCAAAATTTTCATAACAACCCATGCATATACTGATATGATGAAATATCACCTAGCCGTTAAAGATTACATTAAGAAAATTCATTTGCCTAGTAAATGCTTATAATTTATTACTACGTTTAATAAAAAGCAAGCTGTTGGAAAGAATATATACAGTACCATCTTGTTTGGCTTGAAAGGGAGCAGACACAAGGACAGGGATTAGAGGAGTGTTGATATAACACACAGAAGAGGAGAAAACTCACTTCCCTGACACAGACAAGCATCTTAACGGGGTTAATTCTCAGCAGTGAGACTATGAGCCAGAAGCTGAGCCCAGAAAAACAAAATCAATACAGCTCAAACTTGGGACTGTTTTCCAATCATTGGACTTACCAGAATGACTTCTAGCTTGCATTTGCCACCCCAAGGCATCACTACTTCATCCGTGACAACTGCACTCCAAGCATAAGTTTAATCACTAGAAACAAATGCACATTTGGGTTGGCTGATGGAAAATCTGGGAGGGTGAAGAACTGCCAGAAGTGCAGCTCAGGAGGGCTCACACGACTTCAGGGAAAAGTATGGGAAAACAAGTGGTAAGACTGTGAAGGCAGCTGAAGCAACAGGTAGGGGGACAGTCAGTGCCAGGTGACCACAGCTCAACTGCCTGAGACCTCCTGAGCTGTGGGGTGGAGGCAAAGTGAGACAAGGAGACAGCAGCCTTCTGAGCCCCACAATACCCCACGCCAACATCACACACCCATCCCCAACTGTTACCGAGTGAATTGCATCCAGCTACAATTCATATAGTGAAGCCCTAATCCCTGGTACTTTAGGGTGGAGGTGAGGCTTTTCAAGAGCCCAGTAAAAAATGAGGCCTCTGGCTGAGCACCCGTAGCACAGTGGTTACGGCACCAGTCACATACACTGAGGCTGGCGGGTGTGAACCCAGCCCAGGCTGGTTCCAGCTATTTGGGGGGCTGAGGCAAGAGAATTGCGTAAGCCAAAGACTTTGAGATTGCTATGAGCTGTGATGCCACAGCACTCTACCCAGCGCAACAAAGTGAGACTGTCTCAAAAAAAAAAAAAAATGAAGCTTTTATGTTAGGGCCTAATCAGGTCTGACTGGTATCCTTCAGAGTCCATTTGAACACAGGAAGAGACACCAGGAGTCAGTGCCCACAGAGAAAAGACCACCTAAGGACACGGGGAGAAGCCCGCTATCTAAGAACTAGAGGAGACTAAAGCGTGCTGGCACCTTGATCTGGAATTGCCAGCTTCCAAGATCACGAGAAAACAAGTTTTCAGCCAGTCCGTGGCCTTTCTTTATGGCACCCGCAGGAAACTAATGCACCTGCCTCAACCTGTAGTGTGTCCCAGGCTCCCACTTCCTCTTTCCTGCTGGGGTGTTTTCTGCCCTCACTCTTCCTGACCTCTGACTCCATGTTGCCGCCGTGACTGCATCACATGCCCCCCACCCACCACAGACACACTCTGGACACAAACTTTACCTGTGCTTTCCTATCTTGGTAATAGATCACTGCCTCTCCTTCCCAGTGTTCCAATGTCAACATCACATCAGCTCATGAAGTTAGCTCCTTCCCTCCATGACCCTCTTCTTCCTCGTCCCTTCCTATTACTGACTACCTGTCCCCTCCTGCAGCACCCCGACTTTTCTGCCTGAACGGCTCTTTGCCATCCTTTCCTAGATAAATGACGTGGCAGAGGCTGCTCGAGTTATCCTTAACCTTTCCCTGTTTCCAGCTTCTCTACTTACAGCCCTCGTTATTACAGTTACAGGACGTGCAATCTCTTTTGGGCTTGCGTCTTATTAAAAAGAAACACAGAGACGGCAGAGAAGCAAAGGTATTTTCAAGTGGTCTGTAGACCTCAGGGGGCTTCAGGCTTGGTTCCCATTGCAGAGACTAATAAGAAAACCACTGTTTCCAAGCCAGTCAAACTAGACTTGAGGTTTGTGGGTTAGGGGATGAAAGCAGAAAGGTCTATTTTTAAAGAGAAAGTTTTATATTCCTCTAAAAACTTGGGCATGATTAGGGGAGGAAAGCAGAAAGGTCTATTTTTAAAGAGAAAGTTTTATATTCCTCTGAAAACTTGGGCATGATTTTAAGAGTCTTCCTCTGGTCCTTTCAGGCCAGCTTTCATACCGTTACACAGAACGAGACCATAATCCACATTGTTTTATGGGGAATCCGCTTTTAAGAGAGGTACAACATTTAAGGAACATTAAGAAAAGCGGAAATTGAATTCCTTCCAGAAAAGCTTTAAGTGGAGATAAGAAAAGAAGGCCAGAGGTTAGAAATAGTTCTAAAATTACAATCAGAAATTGCCGGGGCAACTCTTCAGTAGCCTCATGACTTGCAGGATGAATTATTTTTCCTGACCTGTAATAAGATAGCAATGCAATTAATTTCTAAAGAAGATAAAAGGGAAGCATATTTTCAAGCAATCTGGAGAATACAAGTTCATTTCCTCTGTAGATGAATATTTACCAAGTTCTGCTTGCACTTGGCGCAGGGAAGGGTACAAAGAGACTGAAACCCTCCAGTGATATATAAACAGGTAGGAGGTTGGGGGGTGGGGCAAGAATGGTGTGTGTCTAGGGGACCTCAGGGGTCACAAGCTCCCTCTGTGACCGGGTGACAGTGCTACATGAAACATGTATGCAGGTGTGAAGAATGTGAAACTGACAGACCAGGGGCAGATATTCACAGCTGGACAGGAGGACGCAGGAGCCCAAGCAGGATGGATTTGATGGTTGAAATCTTGGGAACCCGTACCATCTGCAATGGACAGGGTATCAGCCAAAAGGAAAAAGGGTCAAAATAGGATTGTGAGGGACACTGACATTTAATGATGGAAGAAGAAAGTGGAGTGAGGAGGAGAAATTAAAAAGATAAGACGACGAGGATGAGGGAAGAGAAGACCTGGCTTGATCACGATGGGACCGGTAAGACTCTGGGATCACGTTACCCCGAGAACTGTGGGGTGTGTAGATTACATCTTAGTAAAGCTATTAGTGCCCCCCCACAAAGAAAGGGGGGAAAGAGAGACGACCACCCCAAGAAACGTAATTTTTTGTTTTATGTTCAACATCACTGCTCATTTTTGTCCTTTATTTTACAAAATGAAAAAAAAAAAAACAAACCACACAATAAGATACCACTATGTGTCCAAACAGACAATTCAAAAGACCGACAATGTCCAGCATGGGTGAGGATGTAGAGGAACCAGGCTCTTAAACACGGCTGACAAGAAGGCAAAAATGGGACAGTCACTCGGAGGAAAGGATTCCCGGCCTCTTAAAACATAGCCCTACTGGTGGGGACGGGGATTCACTCTCTGTTGCATCAGAGCAGCTAAGTGACTTTCCAGAGTTCCCACAACAAGGAAGTGACAAAATGGTCATCAGAACGCAGGCAACTTCTTCAGAGGTCTTAAGAAGCTTTGTCTTGGAATTGTGCCTGACAGATTTTGTCAAGAGTTTGATGGGCTTTTTTCCACGTAAGAGGAAAGGAGGAGAAAGTATAGCTTCATCAGGTCCAAATACCAAATAAGTGGGAAGCTGGAAGGGGGATGCTTTCTATTAATTCCTGTTCGTCCAGTGAAGTGTGCGGGTAAAGTCTGGGGACTGCCCGGTACACAGCTGCTTACTGAAAGTGGGGTTCCCTTCCTTGCAGACCGAGTTTGTGGAAGCAGAGGAGAGTGGCCCAAGCTCGGCCAAAGTCTGGGATGGAGAATCACAGGTGGTGATTCCTGTTAACTCTTTCCAAGCCAACTTTTTGCCACCCACATTCTCCCTAGGTCTTCTTTATTCTGGGCAGGAAAGAGGTTGGTAGGTTCCTTGTAATTAGGCTACAGCTTTGAAAGGGAAAAGCATTCCCCCAACCCTCCCCCCATCTTGTATGAGCTCCTCTGCTGCCTTTATATTAGAATAGAGTACATTGGATTCTTGCTTCTCCATTCTGGTGGGGAATGAACAAGTAGGGAGAGGGGAGGAGGGAAGAGGAGGCGGGGGATCACGGTGTCTGGCACACCTCCTGAGGGCAAGACACAATTATAAGAGGGACTTTATCTAACAGATGCAATCAGTGTAGCCTAATTCTTCATACCTTCGATGAATCCCCAACAATAAAAAATAAAGAAATAAAAAAATTAAATAAAGAGAGAGAAACAAAAATATGAAGTCACCTGACAAATGTATTGTCCAGTTTAGGTTACATAAAATAACTGGAGTATTTTTTTTTAATTTTTGTTTATAATTAAAAAAAAAAAAAAACCCAAACATTATGTCAGATCTGGTCAGACAAAGGATGGGAAAAGGTTAATGGCAAAGGGACGGGCAATTTCTGTGTTCATTTGAATGGAGCCAGGCCCAGCCATCTAGGCAGAACCACAGAACTGATGCCTTTTGGTGATTCCATCTTCCTTGTTAGAGATTTGAAAAAAGGCATTCTGAGCTAGATTTATTTGGCCTATTTCTTTAAGCAAGCACCTCTCAGTGAAAAACAAAAGTGCAAAATGGACAAATGCAGATTTTAGAGAAATTAAGCGGTGGGTGCAATCCCTCACCAGACCACAAAGAAACGCTCATCACTCGAAGTCCTCCGGGGCCCGCGGATGTATTCATCATCCTGTCAGATCGTTGCCATTCATTCATAAATACCAGCCACGCTCCCCCCACCTGGCCCAGGATGCTGCTCAGTCTGGTGAAACGCACTAATTACACACCTTCACCCTCTGCCCTTAGGATGAGAAGCTTGACCGTGGCAAAGAAGAATAATGATAGAGTTCTGGAAAGTTTCTTGATGGTGGGAGAAAGAAAGAAAGAAGAAAAAAAAAAAAGGTGAGGCGATATAGAAGGCAGGGGCAGGCACAGGGAAAGAAAGAGAATGAGTAAGGGGGAGGAAGGCCCCTGTGCTCACACCGGCATCACCATTTCCTTTTGGAAAGGGAGATTTTGCAAAGCTAAAAACCAGTGTCATTACCAATGTTAATGCAGCTTAGTGACAACTTGAGAACAAGTCACTCCTTTATCCGCTTCTGTGTCTATGAAACTTTAGGAACCACAGGTCATGCCCTGGAAAAATGACCACCATGTAGGCCCCCAAATGGTTGCATATTTATACACAAACACACTAAACGCAGTCCATGAAGCCAGGATTCTGTGCCCTGCTCCTTTAAAGATTCACCTCCTTCAGCACCTGGGCTGGACTTGGCCTTATGACAGTTCTCATGGGCGGTACCCAGAAGGATCAGGACCCTGCTCAGAACATTGCCTTATATGATGAGATGTGAGGAATCTGAAAACAAGTGATATACATCTTCAGGTCCCACCAAAAATGGTGTCTGCTGACAGCTGGGCAGCAGTGATGGATTGAGAATTAATATGGAAATGGAAGGAGGAGAAAAATGAGGACCCGCCATCTAATGTGCCCAGAAGCTGGAGCCGGGGAAGCGGCTGTGGATTATGAATTAGTTTGCTCACTCAGTACAGCATCGTGGCTGACAGGCAAGTTGCCCCAAGCAAAGGGCACGCGGTCACGTACACACGCACACTCACAAAGATGTCCCTCCCCACTGGGCACACTCTGGAGAGCACAGGGAGGACACGTGTAAGGCACAAGGAGCCACACTGCCTTTCTGCGATCTTGGCCTCTCCCCTGTCATCCCACAAGGCATAAGTTAAAAAGAAAACAAAAGAAAAACAAGACCAGAGGACAGTGGGAGTTATAGCAAAGGAAACATGAATATTTGGCAAGCCAAAAAGTTTTTTGTATGCCCTCAAACGCCTTTCATGTCATCTGCAAGGTCCTACCCCCAAGGTGAATTCATAACTCCAAGAAGATGCTTTGGTTTCATGAGATGGAGAAAAGGGACAAAGGCACTGAAGACATTATATGTACATTTATTTCCTTTTATTTCTAGCCCAAATCCCACTAAAATAGCAACAGAGACAGCACAAATCAAAGAGTATTCAATATCAAAATGTACCAGTGGGAAGCTGGATAGCAGATGGACAACTAGCAAGTGACCTAACAGATTCAAGAAAGCGGAGTCTTCTGCCAGCTCTGGGGACAGCCAACAAGGAGCCCAATTCATATCGCAGAGCCAGCAAAGGCTCTGAAACCGGTGGAATCTGGTACTTCGGAAAATGGTGGGGAAGGAGGACCTTCTGGCAACTTGCTTGCAAATCATGGACAGCCTCAGAATCTCTCCCCACCCAACAAAGCCTGGTATTATCATTTCCCCAACCCAGAGGAATCACAAGAGTTTATTTTCTGAGGAGACTATATAAACAGGTAAGCACAAACCCAAAACAGAAAGCAAAAGTGTGCCTACTGAATGCAGAGACTCAGCCCTCTTCCCTTACATGGCCCCCTGAACTCTCGCAATCAGAGCTGTATCCTCCCTAAGGAAGGAAAGTATTAGAGGATCCTTCTCTGGGGAACTTGGCCAACTATCTAGGAAGGACCACAAGATTCTAACACAGTGGTTTCCCCAAGAAACAGTCCAGCCACATCCTAGTTAAGTGAATTCCACAGCTCCACAGTGGACTTCATTGGAGACTCCACAGTCCACAGCTTCACAGCTCATCAGGCCTCCTCGTGTTAAGGAGTCAGCAGCAGTTATTTTGAGTTTTATTCCAACTGGAGACACCCTTGGTCAGGACAAGGGGAAACACTTCATTATCAAAGACAGCAACCAAAACAAACAAAACCAATTTTGAGAAGACCAATGATACACAGATCAAAGAATAATTAAAACAATTATCACTGACATCAGAGAGATAAGAGAGTGATTCTATCCATGAAACAAGAATAGAATGCTATTATAAGCAAAAAGGAAACAGTTGGGAAGTCAAACAAAAAATGTTCAGAAATTAAAAATCTAGCAGCAGAAAGAGAAAAAAACCGTGAAAAGACTAAAAGAAACGTTCCAGAAGTGGCGTAAAAGATGGAGATGAAAAATAGAAGAGAAACATAATTACAAAGCCATCTGGGATATCTATCTAGCATCTGAAACAAAAATTCTTTCAAAAGGGAACAGTCTCCTATTTGGAGAGCACCCAGGGGGTTGCTTTCCATAGAGAAGTAGAGAGAAATGGAAAAGGTCAGCGATGTATGGAAAGCCAGAAAACAGTAGAATAATGTCTGACAACACGGATTTCAAATCTATAATTCTGTACCTTTCAATATGACGAGCATAGGAGCAAAGACGTTTTGAAACGTTCAAGCTACGCACACCACAATCCTTTTTCAGAAAGTTAGTAGAGGATAAGTTCCCACAAAACAATAAGGAAACTAATATAGGAAAAGATATGAAACAGGAGCTCAAACTCAGGACACAGGTAAATGGACTTTCCAGGATTATGTAACATAACAGCAGTTCTGGGTAGAACACCAGCATAGGATTCGTGTGCACCCAGCATTCAGGACAACCAGCCCAAATTACATACAGTGCAAAGGTGCCAGGAGAAACCTTTCTAACACAAAAATAATATCGGTGAGATTAGACAATCATATCAAAGTTTATGTTGAATTGGTGATAGGAGATACATCAAAAACTAAGCAAGAAAATCAGACAAGTATTATTTTAAGTTTTATTCATAACAACTGAAATACTAAATTGTTTCCTTAGAAAAAAACTATATGACTATATATAGATAGGACGCAGGCAGACAAAAAGTACACTTTGTGGCATGTACGTAAAGAAAGCTAAATTTCCTTCTTATTGGAGAACTCGTGGATAATATCTCAAAATAAAAATCAAAGAATACTTTAAGTATTTGAGAATTTGTAAGAAGGACTATGTGCCAGGGGTGTCCAACCTGTACCCGTGGGCCGCATGCTAATTTTCCTTAGTGTTTGCTTATTCAATGTGTGGCCTAAGGCAACATTTACTCTTCCAATGTGTGGCAGAAAAAGAAAAAAGGTTGGACACCCTTGATAGACAATAACATTATAGGCTTAAATGACAACAACCAACAACCCGAATTCCTCACCACTTTTGCTTTCTAAACAGAACTCATGGTAGATTACAGCATTACTGCCCTATCGCTAACAACAACAACAACAACAACAAAATTGATGGGGAAAACAAGCATTTAAAAAGTAATTCTCATCTAGGAAAGATTCTCTGCTTATTTGTGGAAACCGCTGCAGAATCTCTCTCTCTCTGTAAGAATGTTTTTTAAGTCCTTAACACCTTTAAGGTAACAATAATAAAATAATTTAACATAAAGACGTTTCATCCCCCAAAGGACAAAAAAAAACACAGAAGACAATTTTGTAGCAATAAAATTGCTCTTTTTTTATGACCAGGGAAAATAACAACTTTGTCTCTGCGGATTAAACATACTATTCAAACTCTTAGGAGCTGGAAGTCCTCAAGGGCACTGGTATCTGTATCTCCACCTGCTCCCGAATGTTATCTGGTAAGGGCTAAAAATCTGGTTGCCCATAAGATAGTATTACTAATTTGCAAAATAAATTTTCTAACCTCTTAATAGTTCTAGCAGTGAGTGCGCCATGTGAATGTAAAACGCAGGGCCTGTGTTAACTCACCTTGTGTCCTTTCGGAAAGCTTTGGATTTCTGTCATTTCTGATGAACATCATTTTATGTATGTCTTAAAAGCACAAAAGACAGACAATGCTGTGCCCATCAACCTGGTTGCTGGGTAATCTGAGGAGGTAACTTGTGGGGTCCCTTAGTGATGAAGCCCCTAACGGGAGACAGGAGGGAAGTGAGGAAGGACAGAGGGGACACAGTCCACTCCCCCTCTAGCTCCCACTAAGGTCACATGGGCTTTGGCTCCTTAATCTATAAAATGAAGGAAGGGGAAATATAGCCAAAAAGTTCTAGCTTCAGGATTCAATTACAATTGCTGGAGGCATCTTAGAGTACAGGGGCTGTCTCATTCTGAGCCCTGAGATCTTCCAGCCTAGACAGCCTTAATTTTCAGAAGGACTTTGTGAGGGGAAATGGTAACTGATGGTTTAAAAAAAAAAAAAATTTTATAGGAGCCAGGTGCAGTGGCTCACGCCTATAATCCAAGCACTCTGGGAGGCCAAGGCGGGTAGATTGCTTGAGCTCACAGGTTTGAGACCAATGTAAGCAAGAAAGAGATCCTATCTCTTAAAAAAAGCCAGGCACTGTGGCCAGAGCCTGTAGTCCCAGCTACTTGGGAGACCGAGGCAAAAGAATCACTTAAGCCTAAGAGTTTGAGGGTGCTGGGAACTGTAATGCCACAGCACTCTACTGAGGGTGACATAGTGAGATTCTGTCTCAACAAAAAAATAAAAAACCTTATAGAGGGATTTTTAGGGTGGTAAACCTGTGCTACATGACACTGTAATGGTAGATCCATGTCAGTATGGATTTATCAAAGGCTATAGGAGGTACAGCACAAAAATCAATCTTTTTAGGTTTTTTTGGAGACAGACTCTTACTGTGTGGCCCTGGGTAAAATGTCATAGCATCTCCATAGCTCACAGTAACCTCCAACTCATAGGCTCAAGAGATCCTCTTGTCTCAGGCTCCCAATGGCTGCCACAATGCCCAGCTATTTTTTTTTCTATTTTTATTTGAGAAGGGTCTCACTTATGCTCAGGCTGGTCTCAAACTCCTGAGCTCAAGTGATCCTCCTGCATTAGCCTCCCAGAGTGCTAGGATTACAGGAGTGAGCCATCCCTACTGGCCCCAAAAAGTAAATCTGATCTAAACTTTAGACTCGAGGTATTACTATATCAATATTGTATAATGTATCAATACTGGTTTATTAATTGTAAAAAATATGACACATTGATGCAAGATGTTAATAATACTTCATTATCCTAAGGGGCAGGGGCCAGGTGGATATACAGAACTCTTTGTACTATCTCCTCCATTCTTTTGCAAATCTAAAACTGTGCTTTTAAAAAGAACCCCTGGACATGTTATCTCCAAGATTTCTACATATTCTCTTGCCAGCAGACTTAGTAGATTTACTAATACTGTGTTTCTCCAAAAATAAGACCTACCCCCAAAATAAGCCCTAGCAGGATTTCTATGCATTTGTTAAATATAAGCCCTACCCCAATAATAAGACCTAGAGGGCATGGCTATACAGATAAGCTGCATAGCCATGCCAAGCATTTCGGCGTGGAGAGGAAGACATCCCCTGAAAATAAGCCCTGGTATGTCTTCTTGAGAAAAAATAAATATAGGACAATGTCTTATTTTGGGGGAAATGTGGTAATAACAAAGTTTTACGTGGGTCATAACATGGCTACCTATAACAAACATGTTTTCTTTGAATTATAATGTTTAAAGAAATACAGTTGCCAATAATTTAAAACCAGGAAGTACCAATTTTAAAAACCAGCATTGTTAATCTCTAATTAATAAAAAAAGAAAAAAAACATCAGAAATCATGGCAACTTGGGGGTCTTTACTTTTCCATGGCAACAGGTCCTGAGAGGCCCTCACCTCTCAAAGTATAGATGGGGATTGTGCCTGCTGGTTTGAAATAGGTCCTCACCACTCCCTATTGTCTTCAACAAGGCCCCTTTGCTCTCATTGTTGTCTGCCCAGCAACTGCAGGCCTTTCATTTCATTGGCCAGGAAAGGAACCTGAAAATCACCTTTCAGAAATGCAAATTCTTAGGCCCCACCCTATTCAACAAAATCAGAACTAAATGCTCTCAAATTGTGGAATCCTTGTTCCAACTCAGATTCAGGCCCTCCCAGGAGCTTCTGATTTGGGCGGAGACCTGAGAATTTCTAACAAGCAGCCAGGTAACACTAATAATTATTGGTCTGGGGACTGACTGCCTTGAAGACCCTCTGGTCTCCATTTTTGGTATTTTGTAATAAATGCCCATCTCAACTTTCACTGCTGGCAAATGAAAGAAAAAGTTGGCTTGTCCTCAATTTAATTTTCTTGATCTTGTTCTGATATGATTTGGTGATTTTTTTTTTTTTAATGAAATGATTTTTTTGAGAAATGGGGTTTTCCCATTTTTCCTGGTGGGTGGTTTTAGCTCTTCAGAAATCTCTCCCATATGGGTTAGCGTTTTGTTTAGTTAGCTATTTAAAAACAACGTGCCTTTTCCTCTGTGGAAACTGGGTGATTTAAATTAATTCTTGGATTTATAATACATATAATTAGTTCCAAACAATATACAACTCTATGCTCTATTTGGGAATATCTTGATTACACACAAATGTGAAAATAATTGAGCAAAATGATAGCTGGAAAAAAACGAATAAAAATTCCCCCATTTCTGATATTTTCACCATTAGGCTATGAATTGTGCAACACCACGCCAAAAGCGCCTGCCTGTATCTTTAATGGTTCACGCGTAGCTTAAAGTCTGAACTATTTGTTGTTGGCTGTTGTTATATTCTGTTCCAAGGTTCATAATTTGAAAATCGACTTTGGGGACTTTTTGCTCGGTCTATTAAAATGATTCATGTTGCATTCAACATAAATTGTGCGTTCACAGAGGAGGGTGAGCGCCCGTACTCACAGCATAATAACTAAAGTGAATTTTGTACGAGCCGCAGTTTGTGGCAGCGATGTGGTATCATTTGTCTTAATTTTTCTTTGGCATTACATTAGGCGAATGCATTTACATTTCCAGGTATGGCTAACCACTTTAAAAACTTTGTTTTTACGGTGTGAGTAAAGGGGAGAATCGAATCTGCATGTTGATGTGATGTAACATCAAATAATACCATTTTACTGTCTGAAGTGCAGGCGGGATTTACATTCCATTTACCTGACTCCACAAAGGGAACTCAGGCTGATATGCAAAGTACATGAAATATTTACCAGCCCTGGATCCTGCTAGGCTTCTAGACGAAAAAGCAGAAAGGGGGGGGGTGATACCCTTCCTGCTATTGCTATGTTGTTTTGTGTTTTTCTTTTTAACAGTCTCTTAACTATAACTTCTTAAGTAGATTAACCATTTAACATTCAAACCCCAAATAATTTAAGCCCAAACTTCAGGCTGCGTTCGCAGAACAGAGTAAGCATCTGAAACACAAATGCATGTTTACTATATGATGGCTCTGTACACATACATAGAAAAACATAGAAGTTTCCTGCCCACAAAATAAATATTCTCTAGAATCAAAAAAGCGTTCTCTTACACTTCCATTAATACCATTTAAGATGAATATATACACACAAATACATATACAAATAGACGTATGTTTTTTAGCAGAATTATTCTATAAATACAATATACAGAATTATTTCAGATTGATGGAGACAGCAAGGAATAATTTCTAAATTCTATCAGAGTATTTTTTAACAGTCAAACTAAGAACCAGAACACAACAGACTGTACTCACAAAAACCCCTGAGTATAATACCTGATAAGGTGATTATTTCTATTTAAACGTGGAAAAGAAATTGTAAAAATATAACACCCCACCCTACAAAATGTGTACGGTACTTCCATGCTACTAAGAATATCCACATGAGGAATCGTGGTTCCGAAGATTTTTTGTGCAAAGGTTCCAAGCAAACTGACGTGGTTTATGATGGCATAGTTAAGAACATAAGCAGTGGAGACAGATCTTAGTTTGAGTTCTGACTTCACACTTCACTAGCTATGTGACACTGTAGGAGTTGAGATGTCTGAGCTTCAGTCTCTTCCTCCGTGAAAAGGGGGCTGAGACAGTAACAGGAGCTTTGTTAATGCCCTAAGTTATGCTCATCAATCCCCATGATTGCCATGATTATTAAAATCATAATGAAGGCAATAATTTGAGCAACTGTGGGATTATCACACCCAGTCAGAGCAACAAGGAGGAAAAGTAACAGCTCGTTAACCATCAAAAAAAATTAGTTTATCAGCCCACTTAATTGAGCTACGAAATACCTGGATAGATGAATGGATGGATGGATAGATGTGTACTGGATTTTTTTTTTTTTTTTTTTTTTGGCCAGGGCTGGGTTTGAACCCACCACCTCTGGCATATGGGGCCGGCACCCTACTCCTTGAGCCACAAGTGCTGCCCAATGGATGTGTACTGAAGCAAATGGAATAAGCCCTACAGTTTATAGCACAGACCCAAAAGCTTTGATGAACTCATGGCTTCTCTCTAACATCTACCTTCTAGCCTGTTGACCTATGGACTCTTTCAGCCCATGCACATCACAGGCTACCCCGTTTGAGGGGTATGCCAGGCCCCAAGACTGCCCTTGGCTTTAAGGCTGCTCATGACCTATGAAGGTGTTTCTTAAACTTTAACTGGGCAAATGAATTACCTGGGGGAGGATTTGGAAATGCACAAGCAGAGATTCTAAACCAGTAGATCTATCTAGAATTTGAGAGATTCTCTGCTTGACTAAGTGTCCAGGCTCTCAGGGAGAAAAGATGGTGAAAGGGCTTGGGAGCAGGAAAAGGCACAAGCCAGAGGAAGTGGGCACAAAGCAGAGTGGGGACGCAGGGCACACCAAGATTTCCTGAAGAGCTCAGGGAAGGCTGCTCAGGGAGGACAGCTTGCGCTGAGCTCAGACAGAGAAACAGCGTCAGATTCCCAAACTTCACCCTCGTCTTCCCTGAAGTCCGGCTGAAGATAGAGCTTTGGAATAAGACTGCCGGCTTCAAATCCCAGCTCCACCTCTCCCTGCTCTCTAAGTCTTGGTTTTCCTATCTGGAAAGAGGGGATAATTCTAATAGACATCTCACCGTTGGCTGGAAGGATCAAACACAGCAATATATGCCAAAGCATCTGATTCACCTGCTCCGGGCTACCAGGGGGCATTTGAGGATGAATGTATCAGAACAACAAGACGACTCCTTTTCTGCTGTGACATTTACAGTTGCTACCTGCCTGTCCATTGCTCATGGACCCAGTGAAACAGGCAAGAAGCAGCAGCACTTACATAAGAGTGGTGACAGGGCCATGCCCACATGTGTCCGGCCCTCTCTCCTGGTGACATCTTTCTTTGTGCCTATACACGGAAGTTACAACTAAATTAAGGAGGAAAATTCGGGCCATCTTTGAATATAGCCACCAAAGACCATCCCCTACATTTAAACTAGAAAATGAGAAACTGTCACGAGACTTTATGTCTTAATACATAATGGGTTTATTACCCTGTTGCCTAAATGTTTTATTTGGAGTGGGAGGGGTTATAAATTGCAAAAAGTACACAGATAAAATAAATATGCTAATATTACCTTTGACTTCGACTACTGTTTTGGGAACAGACATGACTTCTACCCAAACATTTTATTTAGCAAAGAATGCAAGAAACTCAAGCATAAAGAAGGACACACCCTCAGCGATTATTTCTGCAATTGAAAAACTATTTTAGATGCAATAAAAAACCCTTGCAAATTATGGACACAAATGTGAATCAAACATATTCGGGGACTGTAGGTGTTAAAAATAATACAGACTATAAAAAGAATCTATATTTTAATCTTTTTTGGGGGGCAGAAACAAATTTTCTTATTTACTACATGAATGGTTTCCTCAATTTAACGCCAATCTTTGGCATCAGCTTCCACCTGTCTGAATAAACAGGCTGTGCCAGAAAAGACTAGATTATGTATATTATGAGGTAGTGTTTAAAAATAAAGTGGCGAGATTACTTCACCTGTATTGAAAATAAGAATAACATGCATATCATCTCGGCTTACAAAAACCTAATTTTATTTTCTTCTGTTTCCAAGAGAAGTTTGAGGAGAGTACAAATCAAGTAGTAAATTAAATTCCTCTTTGAGACAGAGAGGAGGGAGAAGAATATTTACACTTTGCTGACACGTTCCAGAAAACACACCCACATGCCGTATACAAACACCACTCGACTCTGCCTTCACACTTAGAAACACAAAGTATCATTGGGGAAATTTCCTTTCAAAACACTAATTTATGACACTTCCTAATAGCTCTTTGGCTTAGGTGAAACCTG
Organism: Otolemur garnettii; assembly: GCF_000181295.1. NCBI lineage: Eukaryota > Metazoa > Chordata > Mammalia > Primates > Galagidae > Otolemur > Otolemur garnettii. The sequence continues at coordinate 5,978,823 of NW_003852442.1, forward strand.
TCTTTTTTTTCTTTTCTAAGACAGAGTCCCACTTTTCACTCTTGCTAGAGTGCCATGCTGTCATAGCTCACAGCAAACTCAAACTCTTGAGTTCAAATGATCCTCTTGCCTCAGTTTTTGTTTTTAGTAGAGATGGAGGCTCTTGCTCTTGCTCAGGCTGGTCTTGAACTCCTGAGCTCAAGCAATCCATCTGCCTCGGCCTCCCAGAGTGCTAGGATTATAGGCATGAGCCACCATGCCCAGCCCCAGTTTTTTGGGGTTTTTTTTATTTATGGTAAAATATATACAGCATTGCAGTCATTTTAAGTATAGAGTTCAGTGGCATTAAGCATATTCATACAGACATTGGTTTTTATGATATCCAATCAGCAATTATAAAAGCAAACATTTGTTATGACATAACAGCTTTGATTTTTTCAAGGAAGGTTTTTAAGTGCCATTTAGAGCTGGGCACAGTGGCTCACGCCTATAATCCTAGCACTCTGGAAGGCTGAGGCAGGTGGATTGCCTGAGCTCACAGGTTCAAGACCAGCCTGAGTCCGAGTGAGACATCATCTTTAAAAATAGCCAGGCGTTGTGGCGAGCTCCTGTAGTCCCAGCTACTCAGGAGGCTGACGCACAAGAATGGCTTGAACCCAAGAGTCTGAGGTTGCTGTGTGCTATGATGCCACAGCACTCTACCAGGGGTGACAAAATGAGACTCTGTCTCTAAATAAATCAAACAAATTTAAAAAATGTCATTTAGGCATTCAAGATAAATACAATGGCAAGAAACAGAAGCGGACACTTCCCAGGATCATCTCTCTCCCTATGAATGGATGCAGAAAAATGCTTGTTTTCCCTCCACTGGGGGACATTGTCAAATACCGGAAAATTCACCCAAGGCTCTTGCTATTGGCCTCGTGTGTCAGTCATGGGATTGATTCCACAAGAACTACAAAGGAGATGGAATCAGCCACAAGGCCTCAAGCACTAGGTTTTGTTGTTACTTCAACTGTTGCTGATAGGGTCGGCAACCGCAGAAACACCACTCTTCCCAGAACATTCCAGGTGGGAGACTGACCTAGGAAACAGCCTGTTTCTCATCATGTTGTATTTCCTTCCGAGAGCCACTCTGTGAATAGCTGATAGGCCTAGTGGGCCTAGCCAGGCATCCTTAAACTACAGCCCACGGGCCACATGCGGCCCACCTAGGACATTTATCCAGCCTGTCGGGTGTTTTTGCCACCGCTGCCTGTCCTGCTTAGCAGCCAACTCGTCCCGGGGCCCACAGTCCGCCCCTCCAATGGTCTGAGGGACAGTGAACTGGCCCCCTGTTTAAAAAGTTTGAGGACCCCTGGCTAAGACAGAAAGGTGTCAGACCTAGGCTATAAGGAAAAAATACCAGTTAACTCCTGGCAAATTTCTGGACTGCAAGCTTTCGAGTGAAATGAAGTAAGTCTAGTACACTCCCAAGATAAATGAGAAGGTACTAATTGATTTCTTGCTTCTAGTTCATTCCCAGTTTCTTGCTTGGCTAATTCCCTGGGAAACAGACTGGGAGGTACCAACTGTTCCCGGACTGACTTTTAAACAATACCAGGTGGGGAAAGCACTGAAACTAAGATATATGGAGGGAAAAGTACTGAAACTAAAATGTATAGGGGGAAAATATTAAAACAAAGATGTACGACGTATGACTAACCCCAAATTCTGCTCCCGTACGATGCTTCCTTACTACCCTACCCAGATGCGCCTGGACAGCCTACGTGCCAACCAGGATGCAGATCAAGCCCGACCCCCTCAAGCACTCGGGGCTGCTCTCAGAAACCCGGTGTTGAGACACTGAGGCAGTAGCCGGCCTGCTCTTCAATATAAGGACTCCTCTTTTAATTTAACTTGTTTAGCAGCATGATCTTTGTGGAACTCCTGGGCACAACATAGCTACAGAGAACTGAATGGACACGAGCAGCCAAAGTGGGAAATTCCACCTGCTCTGGGAAACCAGAACCAAACGCCTGCTTCACTGATGCCCCCAGGTTGCAATTTCACTTTAACTGTTTCCTATGATAATTAAAAATAGGACTGCAAAGGTCAACTGCCCTGAGAAACTACAGCCAGGAGGGACTGGAGGTGCTGCGGGTGCAGAAATGATTTTTCTCTGCTTCTGAGAAGCACTCAGAGCTGGTTGTCAACACTCCAGCCCCATCTCTGTTACCAAGAGTGATGCCTCTTCTTGTTCGTGCTAGTAACTTTCATCACAATAACTTGGGATCCACCTGATTTCCTCATTTGATATTTTTTTCTGCATCATTCTCCTTTCAACACAGAAGGCCTTCAATAAATATTTGTTGCAGGAGTTGAGTATAAGCCTTTGTGACATTCTTACAGGATTATTTTTTCCTATTATCATCACCATCATCTTATTCACCACCAATGTATAGAAAAGTAAAATTAAACAACTTGCCCAAAGCCACACAGGTAAAGGTCTATGGTTCTCCATCTAAAACTCAGGTATGTGTTGAAGAATTCTAATTACAACATAATTCCATAGCTGACCACCTCTCTACACTGACCATCTCCCTAGGCCTAATTTTCATAGACTGGACACCTGCCACATTTACTTATCAGTACACTAGCCTACTTCTTTATGTTGTCCAGTTCTGAATGTTGACCAGTCCCTTCGGTGGTCCTCTTACAAAGGCTCTACCGTATTTTTGAAGAAGTCAAAGATAGTTCATCAGCTATGTACTCGGAAACTCTCCTTGCGAAGGCTCCATTTACCCCCAAACATTCAACACACCAACACAATAACATTTCCGCAGTGATATATATAGTCATCATGTAGAATGGATGATTTTTTTTTTGAGACAGTTTTATAATGCACTGAGTAGAGTGCCATGGAGTCACAGCTCACAGCAACCTCATACTCCTGGGGCTCAAGCAACCCTCCTGCCTCAGCCTCCCACATAGCTGAGACTACAGACACCTGCCACAATGCCCAGCTAGTTTTGTTAAGTTTTAGTAGAGACGGGGTCTTGCTCTATGCTTAGGCTGGCCTCAAACTCCCGAACTCAGACAATATACCCACCTTGGACTCCCAGAGTGCTGGAATTACAGGCATGAGCCACCACCACGCCTGGCCAGGACCACACTAGTTTAAATCAAGTTTTGCTACTACTTGACTTTGCCACAAACTTAAGGAAAACACACTCTTTTTAAAATTTGTTTTGAAGGTTTGGGGGTTTTGTGAATTGCAGGTAAGGGAGTGTGGATCTTTCAGGGTTACTGACTCCTAATGTGTTGCTCATTTAAACTCAGCTTTGCAAGAGGCCCTTTAACAAAGAACCACTATTAGATTAGCCACAGTCAGGTGTCTCAAAGACAAGACTTTAGCTACCTGGTTGCCATTCAGAAGAAAGCATCCCCACTAAAAAGGCCAGAGATCACTCCTGAAGTTAATACAAAAACAAAAACAAAAACAAAAAAAAAAAGGAGAAGAAGATTGTAGAAGTTTCGTGTCAAGGAAATGAGAGGTTTCCCAGTAGGAATGAGAATGGAGGGAGTAATAATGCCCAAAGCAATGGGAAGAGATTGTTGTGATTGATATTTGCCAAGTATTCCACGTTGTACAAGCATGCCTGAGCTCAATCTTGCCAGTGCCTTACGCCCTACCAGTGGGCAATGTCTTCTTTCATACTGGGGACACGGGGGCTTAAAGAGCCAAAGGAGATGCCCAGATCTAAAGCTGGGGAGGGACACACAAAAAAGGGACGTCGGCCGGCCTTGAAAGTGTGCACCCTTCACACCCCCATCCTGACTTTTCGGGATACCGGCGCCAACAAATCAAGCCAGCCTGTCGTATGATGACAGAGTGATTTCTTCCCCAGTGTGACATATTCATTTATCATCTTTCCTAAGACAGACCTAGACTGTAATTTAGTCCCATCGCTGCTGCATAAATGAACTCTGGGTTTGGATGGGCACCGCCAGATTCTTCAACATGGGGTCACTTAGGGAGTTGGGCGTCACAAGGTCAGGATTCAAGGCCGTGGGGAGGCTGTTGGGGGCAGAGCCCAGTGCAGGGCTGAGGCTCTGGGCAGTCGGGGATGACTATTAATTGATGGTGTTGATGATAATGAGCCTCCTGGGGCCATGAGAAAAAGAAGAGGAATTTAGTTGGAAAAGTAAAATTTCTAAACACGTTTGTCATCGCCACAGTGATGAAGTTCGACGCTGGATACTCACGTAGGATAAAACCTAACATGCCCTTGAAATTGAGTATTACTTCAGAAAGATACTTCTTAAATAAAACATAGTAAGTACGTTTTGGCAAAGGAAGCTGTAAGTGCATTTTAATTATAGCATGTTGTGTATTTCAATGACTAAATGTGACAAGTCACTCCGTGTCAAGTGGCAGGCAAGAAATCTGTTGGCATTACTGACGCACTTGATCTTAGCCAAAAGGCTGAGAAGCGATGTTGGTATTAATAATGAAAACAAAAATATAAATCGTGAATTAAACCTGCGCTGTATGCCAGAAAATATCCTGTATGCTCTTTTCAATAAGACAGCAACTTTGCCAGAAATGGGGGGGGAACATAAAAAGAACTCCGCGAGGTTGAATTCCTTGCCCAAAGACACACAGCAACTAGCTGTAGAGCTGGGATTTTAAAATCTTTACATTTGTTTACTAAGCCAAGCTCCATCTGCATCATAAGAATGTTCAGTGGCTTATTTCCCCAAGTGGATGATTGTAACATGGCACTTGCATTAAAAAGGGGGGGGGGGGACAGGGTGGCAGAGTATTAAAAAAAAGGACAGAATACGCCAAATTGGAATATATTGTATATAACCTTGCAATTTAGCAATTGAGGCTTCTGCAACTGAGCCTATGTGCACTTAACATACTGCGTAAAATGACAGCACCTGTTGTGTCTGTCCCCATAGTTCAGGTCCCCCCATTGCAATACCGCTGTGTCACCTCCCTTTCCTTGCTCCTCAGCACAATGAAAGGGTATCAACATTATAACACAGAGTCACTGGGAGTCGTGGGCTTCTAGAGGAAAGCCCCAGAGCTTGGAGGCACAGGAGAATTCGGATCCTACCTCCCTGCTCCTTCACTGTGCGATGCCGGACAGCTCTGAGTCTACAATTCATCGTCTACAAGAGAGAGGTCCTCCCACCTCACTGGGGCTGTGAAAACGGAATGGTATCATGTCTATAAAGTACCAGCAACAGGCCCCATGAAAGGCCCTCCACAAAGGGTATTTAATTCAATTAATTAATTTTTTTTTATCACCGTCCCCGTCATCATCTGAAGCTACCGATGAGTCTTCAAGGTAAGGTGCCAAAGCAAACAAACTCTTAACTCCGAAGCTCTTTGATTCCAGGGCAACAGACTTGCTTCCTTGCCCGAAAGGCTAATATATCAGCAGTCACTCAGGTTACAGTCCCATGAAAAACACAGGGTGACAAAAGCCCCTTGCAGCAATCTCTAAGAAGGAGAAATAAATTAATCAAGCTGCCAAACAGAGAAGGCCGGGTTGACCTCCTTCTGATCTCATTACTTCTCTATTACCCTTTTGAAAAACATCCTCTTACAGAGATCACTAATTGAAGATTATGTGGAGGGAAATCGCACCTCTCCATCACAGTGGTAACTTTGCCTCATTTGTCATTCTAATAATTCACTTCTTTTCTTTTCTGAAGAGACAGAGACACTAATGGACTATCACCGGTTAAAAAGGCAATTTTTCCATTTAATTGCACTCATTAAACACTGCAATAGAACAATTGGAAAAGCAATATTCTCAATATTTAATCATAGTATAGGAATAATGAAACATTGCTTCAAAATAAATCTCGGAATATTTATAAAGTCGTAAAGGAGCTGTTTTAACAACACCTGTGATCAGAGGCAACATATTTAAAATTAGACGTGTGATTTTTCATTGCTCCTGATTAGAGCTCACCAACATTTGTGTTAGGAAGGACAGGATTCAGACGGGCCTGTTATCCTGTGTGGTTAGTTCGCGTGTTTGCGGCTGCTACCAGAGAACGGCTCCCGGTCTGCGCCCTCACACCAGCCACCCTGGCAGCGTGGCTGAAAATGTGAGCAACAGGATTCTGTGTCCATGAGCAGGTCAGGTCCTGCGTGATTATTTCTGGGGGCAAAGAGCAACTGCCACTTTCACATTTTTCAACATGTTTATCAAGATATAATTCTCATCCCATACAATTAATCCATTTAAAATGTGTGATTTGGTGGTTTTGACACATCCACAGAGTTGTGCAACGATCACCTCAGGGGACCACAAAACATTTTCATCACCCTTAACTATGACCCTCCAGTCCCCCTCATTAAATCCCCACCCTCCAGGAAAACCAGTAGTCTGCTTTCTGTTTCTATAAATTTCCCTGTTCTGGACATTTCATAGGAACAGAATCATACAATATGTGGTCTTTTGTGACTGACTCCTTTCACATAGCACAGAGCTTACAAGGTTTGTCCACATTGCAACACCTGTTGGTTCCTCGCTCCTTTTCATGACTTCAGAATATTCCATTACATGGACATACCACAACATATTTACCCATTTGGGCACCGATGGACAACTGGGCTGCTTCTGACTTTTGGTTGTTCAAAATAATGCAGCCACAGACATTTTTGTACAAGTTTTTGTCTCTGTTTTCATACATATCTAGAAATGAAATTGCATGGTTGTATGATAAACCTAACCATTTAAGGAAGAGCCAAGTGTTTTCCCAAGTGGCTGCCCCATTTTGCATTCCCACCAGCAGCGTATGAGGGTTCCAGTTTCTCCACGTCCTTGGCACCTTGGCACAATGTGATAGTGTCTGACTTTTCACGTTCATGTTTCCACAATGTAGTGAGTAATATTTAAGACCAGGGAAATGAACAAGTGCCCAGCTCACTCTGCCAACAGAAAATCCTGGTGCCTTGACGTGAGGGGAGGAAGCTCGGCCTAGGTGGGTAAGGTCAGGGTTTTAGAATCAGGCAGACAGAGGTTCAGATCCCATCCCTGCTACTTTCAGGCTCATTGTAACCTTGAGCAAGTCACCTAAACTAGCTGAGTTTTGACTGGTCCCTTCTATAACACAGAGGTGAGCACTGCAGAGGGCGAGAGTGAATGTTATAGGAGGAAAATGCATCCAATGATGCCTCGCAAAGTGCCTGGCCCCCAACTGCTGCTTAGCAAAGGGTTCCCATGGTTACTACTCAGACCTCACTGCATCATAACCCTGGGCAGCCCTCCTAATCCTACACACCACTGGGTTCCTGTCCAGCCCAGTCATGGGCCCAACAAGCTCTATAATTAGTAAAATATGTTAGGCAGGAAAAAAAAAGAAAATATATATTGAAACAACCAGGGATGGGCAATCTTATCAAAAAATATTTGGAAGAAACATGTTTTCCTGATTCCAAAGGGGAAGTAGAGTTGGAGAGTCCACCCTTGAGGATATCCAGGCCTTCCCAGTGGGGTCCCTACCTCTTCTTGTCACTGCACGGAATGGCCAAACTCAGTAACCTATTAATTTAAACCAAATTCAAAGAGGAGAGCAGGGAAAAAATCAGATGCTGTTGAGTCTCTGATACCACTGTACCATTAACTGAGCCTCAATTGCTGACTTTGTCCCTGCAATGATCAGAAAGGAGGTTGGGTTAAGGACTGTTTGATTCTCTAATGTCTAAAATATCACACGTTGCAACAGTGTCTGGCACATGGCAGGTCAGTAAGTACGTGCTGACTACATAAAACTATGCCTGGGTGATGTCATGGAAGAGCTTGGATGCCCTCCCTAGCCCCACCATAATTTCCACCAAAGCCCACAAAGCAACTTATAAAAACAAATCCAAGATGGGAGGAGGGGACCAGAACAGGAGAAAAGTTTCCAGATTAATCCTGAACCTTCCCTGTCCACTAGCCACTCCCAAGACTCTTCAGAGCAGGCTTTCTGAAGAGCCCCTTGCTCAAACTGCCCATGTATTTTTTTTATTTTTACCATTTTTCTATATTAGACAATAGCAAAACATTGCCCACCACCCAAATCCAACCCATTGCCAATTGGTGTACGTCCTGTGAGCTAAAATGGTTTTCGTTTTTCTTTAATGGTTGGGGAAAAAAACAAACAAAAGAATATTTCGTGACACATGAAAATTAAGTAAAATTCAATATTAGCGTCCATGGCATTTTTGTGAATTGACAGAGACTGCACTGTGAGGCCTGAAATATTTACTACCTTTTCCATTGCAGGAAAAGTATGCCAACCCCTACTCCATACACCAACTTTATTCACAATTATAAAAGTAAAATTCAGCTATTAAAAAAAAAAAAAAAAAAAAGGATGGTGACTTCACATCTCCCGGATGGAGCTGAAACACATTCTTCTTAGCAAAGTATCACAAGAACGGAAATGCAAGAATCCAATGTACTCAATACTAATATGAAACCAGTAGAAAAACAAGTACACATCCACACAGGAAAAAAAAAACACAAGTGTATGGAAGTAGGGGGAGGGGAGGAGGGAAAGGAGAGGAGTCAGGAAAGCTGGTGTGATCTCACCTAATGTGCTCATCTTGAGGGTGTACAGCACACCCCCTGGGTGAAGGGCTCGACTTCAACTTGAACTTTACCCTTAGAAACACAACGTAACCCTCATTTGTACCCTCATATTAATGTGAATTTAAAACATAAATAAAATATAAGAAAAAGAAGCTATATGACATTAGTGAAAAAGTAAAGGCATATGCTTCTTTTAGACCAAAAAGGCAATTAGAAATCATTAGAAAAACAAACTTATCTGTAAGAAAGTCAATGTTCAAAGAGGCAGCCATCTTAGATGAGATATAATTTTGAGCAGTTGATACAGTATAAGAAAATAAATTATTTGACTTTTAAAAATGATAAAAGTCAAGTAATTATTAGAGTCAGCAACATCCAGTGATGAGTTTAATTCAGAAGATTTAATTCACACCCAGCTGGGTTAGAATCCTGCCTCTCACACCCATTGGCTGTAAGATTCAATGGGCAAAAGTTATTTACCAGGTCTGAATCCCCGTTGCTCTCCACTATTAAATGGGGTTAATAATATCTATGTCACGGGGTTGTTAAGTTTAAAAAAGGATAAGTCTGGAAGCCCTTGGCATAGACTCTGGCTATTATGAGCCCTCAGGAAATGCATCCCTTTTACAAACTATTCCTTTAGGAAAGAAACTTCAGAAACGCACAACAATGCATTACATTACCAAGGGAATCAAAGTCAAAAATGTCACTCTTCCCTGAATGCTGGTAAAGACACATGAGGTTTGGAAGATATTAAAAACAATATGACAAACTCTGTAATCAGTATATAACAAAATCCAGATGGATTTGGCTCATTTGCTAATCTGAATGGTTTGTCCTAGTCCTCCCCCAACCCACTGGCAGGACAAGTGAGAAGTAAACACACAATCATCCTGCTTAGATATGTGGTGAACTTGAAACCAGTTGGCTTTTTGTAAAATTTGGAGCCAAGTGTTGAAGCCAAGACCTTTGGGTTTGTCCACTTGTGCTGCTGTTTTGATGCACTTATCTGAATTTGTGTTCGGTCCACAACTTGTCCCTGGGGGTCTGCAACTTCCAGCACATTTTAACGGACACTCACAAATGAAATCCATTTGCAGCTATCCGGTTTGAAGAGCTGAGGTCACTAAACATCACCAGCACCCTATGCTCCCTGCCCTCCCCCCACCAACCTCCTAATGTCTTGCAGGAAACCCAGACAACAGCCCTTAACAAAAGAGGGCCCGAGATGCACGTGTGGACACCAGGCGCTGAGTGTGCGTCCTCACACCCCCTTCATCACTCCTCACGTCACCACCATGCGGCTTCCTATAATTTACTTTTCCATGCGCTCTGGTGTACCACTCCAGAAAATGACAGGGAAATAAGATAACATATAAATCCAAGCCCCACATCTTGACTCAATGTTAGGTCTTCAGATTCAGTCCTACCGACCCCCAAACATTAGATGATGGCTCTTAGGCATACTACAAATATATTTGCAGCGTCCATAAGCTTTCCAATTATGTCATTCTACTCCTGCCTTAACTTAATTAGAAAAAACTTAACGGTGAGTTAAGACTATGTGTAGTCTTAAATAAAAGACAACGGGCAAAGTGGAGGCAGGGGAGTGGCTGCTAATTCTGAGGCTCCAAAATGCCTGTGCCAGAAAGATGTTTATCAATTCCTGTTGACAACTGAGATTTCATGAACAAAACTTTCTCAACACTGTAAAGAAAAAATTTGCTAAAATATTAGGCGATATACAGGCATAATCAGTGTAGAACCTCAGCCTCCTTATACTCTATCTGTAAAGCTATTGGTTAAGGTGAGTGTATGTTATAGAGAGAACAAAGCTGTACATAACACAGACTCTGATGGTACGTGAGACAACCTAAAATCCTCTGCAGTCTGGCACTCCCAGCAAGACAAAAGCTTCAGAAATCATAAAGCAATTTTCATTTGTGTGGATTGAAGACATAGACCCTGAATCAATTCATGTGGGATGACATCAAATTTTTCTAAGAATACCACTTCTCTCTTCCAATAGCCAAGGTATACCATCTTCTGCAAAACAGCTGGATCATTTGTCAATCATCACAAGAAATAGACGGTTAAAAACATCTGGGTAGCTCAGTCTCCATCCAGATGTTTGGCTTCCCCTAGGTGCAAGCCTGCTGTCTTTAAATTCAGTAATTCTAAAAAGCTTCTGGTCAAGAGGTAAGTTTACTTCATCAATTGTGAAGATAATTGTGCCTGGCAAAGGAAGTCCACATTATCTAGGGAATGACGCTGTTATTGGAACTTATTTTATCCGTATCGACTCATCAAACTATTTCTGGAACGTGAGGGAGTGAAAAACAAATACAAAATGGGTCCACTGTGCAATGTGGGTTCAGTCACCTTAACATGACCTGCTGTTCACAAAAATGTAACTACTCCAAGATAAGCAAGCAGAACCAGTTTAGTATGACAGCCCACATAGAAAGCGATTAAAAAAAGAATAAGGTTGTTGAGTAAATCCAAGTATAATTGCTTTATAACGCTTGTGTACTCTCCCATTAAAAAATCTATGTTTAGCTCACGCCTGTAATCCCAGCACTCTGGGAGACTGAGGCGGGTGGATTGCTTGAGCTCAGGAGTTTGAGACCAGTCTGAGCTAGAACAAGGCCCTGTCTCTAAAAAATAGCCAGGCATTGTGGTGGGTGCCTATAGTCCCAGCTTTTTGGGAGGCTAAGGCCAAACGCTTGAGGCCAAGAGTTTGAGGTTGCTATGAGCTATGACACCACAGCACTCTACTAAGGGTGACAAAGTAAGACACTATCTCAAAATAAATAAATAGCAAATAAAAATCTAGGTACAACTTCAGTTCTCAGCACCCTGAATATGGCCATTACTTCATTCATTCATGTATTAACACTTGGCTCTTACTCTCTGGATCTATAGTTACATACGTGAACCTGAGAAATTGACATTGAATAAAACAAAGTTCTTGCCCATATGCAGTCCCCAGGCTAGCTGGGGGGACAGATAATGGGACAAATATTCTCACCCAAGTATACCATTCTCCTCCGTTCATGACGTGTGGCATGAACTGAAGGTAAAACATGTAGAGATTTTATTAGGAGGAGGTCTGATTAAGATTAGAAGGTCAGAGAGAGGGTTTTGGAGAACAAAAAGATGAGGATTGAGTAAGGAGGGACTAGAAGAGGAGATACTTGAAGCACCAAAGGGCTTTGCTTCCTCACAGAGAGAAAGAAAGGCTAAAAGTGGAGGGCGGAGTTGTGACTTTCGGGGGGAGCCCAGGAAGGTGTCCCTGCAGTGAAACAGACTGTAAATTCCTGTGATTCTATAAAAAGTTTTTTTAAACAATGTTTTTAAATAGCCAATAATTACAGAACAAAAAGATCTGCACAACACTGAAAGTAAAGAAAGCTCTTTACATTTATTATCCCATTAAATCCCCACAACCACCCCATAGGGTGAGTATTATTCCCATTCTACAGATGAGAAAACTAAAGCCGAGATCACCGCCATTAATTTAGTCAAGGCCATTTTAATCCACATAGTGTGTCTCTACAAGTTGTGTTCTTTTTTTTTTTTTTCCATTTTAAGGAGTCAAATTTAATTAAGGTAACAAATACCATATATGGAGCATAAATCAGAAAGTAAGAGAGGTCAGATTGATGAGAATTACCATTTAAAAAAAAAATGTCTTGGCAAGGTGGCTTAAAACCTATAATGCTAGTACTTTGGGAGGCTGAGGTGGGATGATCACTTAAAACCAGGAGTTTGAAAAAACCAGACCAACATAGTGAGACCCAATCTTTACCAAAAAAAAAAAAAAAATCCAGCCAGACATGGTGGTATATACTTATAGTACCAGCTACTCAGAGACTGAGGATCACCTGAGCTGAGGAGTTTGAGGTTGCAGTGAGCAGTGATGTTGCCACCGCACTCCTCCCTGGACAAAAGGGTAAGACCAGTCTCAAAATAAAAAGGAGGAGGAGGAGGAAATGATGATACCAGAGGAGCTTTAACAGGTAACATGGCAGAGGCCTAAATCCTGGGCTTATCCAGAATAACACCCCAAGTACCTCTCTCCATCTCCTACAGAAAACTCGGGTTGTGGACAGGGTAAGCTCACGTAGGAGGGTGGATCCACCATGCTTCGGAGTTCACTGCTTACTGGTTACCTGGCTTTTCCTTCCTCTTCCCCAGCCACGCGGATCCAAGCGCAAGTCCTCTACATAATTCTTCACGTGTGAAAAGTGTGTTCCGGATGGATACGTGGTATGAAGTACCTCTTGTTCACTCCAACTGCTTTGGGGTTTTCAGCTCAAGGGAATGAACACTTGACCAAAAACAGGCAAGCAGACTCTCTCCTTGGAATCAAATCTGGAGCTGAATCATACGGAGATTGAAGGGAATTACAGCTGAGTCATCCCAAAGGCAGTACCAGGAAGAGAGGGGTCCAGGAGTTCCTGGTAACAGTGAGCACGGGTCTCCAGGCACAAGGATAAAAGCCCTGCCTCGAAGACCAGGGGGTGCTGGGCCACCAAGCCCGGGCTTCCTCCCTCTAGAACAGTGATCTTCAACTGGTGTGATGTGAAAGGTTCTTAGGTATGCCATGAAAATTTATAAAGATCATGAAATAAATTTTTTTTGAACATTCAAAGCACAGTAAGTATATTCCTTTTTGGCTTTTTTTTTTTTTTTTTTTGCAGTTTTTGCAGTTTTTGGCCAGGGCTGGGTTTGAACCTGCCACCTCCAGCATATGGGGCTAGTGCCCTACTCCTTTGAGCCACAGGCACCACCCTCTTTTTTTCTTTTTGATCAGGATAATTTAAGTTTGCTGTGGAATGTTAATTACAGATTCAACAGTGTCTGTCATCAGATAAAAAAGGCGGAAAAACACTGCTCTTGAAAATAACCCACAATGTGACTGAGTTTCTGTCACACACAACCAAACTCACAGCAGATACACTCACAATATTTCCCTTTCCTTAAGGGATCCAAAGACTTTTCTGTGGTTATAACCAAAGAAGCCTCAAGGACCCAACTCCTCCATCTCTGATAGGAAGCTGGAAATTCTCCTCTACCTTACCTGTTCCTCTCATTCCTCTGTCTCCATTCCTATCAAAACGAAAAGCTTTCAGGCTGGTGCCATGGCAGCAGGTGGATTGCTTGAGCTCAAGAGTTCAAGACCAGACTGAGCAAGAGTGAGACATCATCTCATTCTTTTTTCTACTAAAAATAGAAAAACTAGCTGGGCGTGGTAGAAGGCACCTGTATTCCTGCTACTCAGGAGGCTGAGGCAAGAGGATCACCTGAGCCCAAGAGCTTCTGGTTGTGGTGAGCTGTGATGCCACAACATTCAACCCCGGTGACAAAGTGACACTGTCATAAATAAATAAATAATATTTTTCTAGAAATTTAAACCCACACACACATCCACATCCCTCCTCCCAGACCCAAGGTTCCTAAATGTTTCTGTAGGCTGCCTCTGCATTGCTATGGCCACTCAATTACTGTTCCCCCACCCCGACCTCTCACCCCAGGAAGTGGAGATCAAGTGCCTGTCATCCTTGAGCTCTGAACTTGAGGGACATGATAGGCCCTTAGCTCAAAGGGAAAGTGACTCACACGCCCTCGGTGTTTTCTGAAAGCATCTTGTGAGAACCGATTTCTAGTCCTGGGTCTTTTGTGCTCCAGGGTAGAAGCAGGCAGCAGTCCAAACACGGTGTAACCTTTTCAGCAGCCATAAGGAAAAAGTCACTACCACTTTGCTTTTTCTACGGAGGCTGAAGGAAGAACAGGCGAAGCCAATGCACGGGGGGATTAGCAATGCCTCCGCAAAAAAGAAACAGAAGATGTTTATGGGGAGTGAAAATGAATGATAATCGTCTCACTGTCCACTCTCATTTCCTTGAGGTTCGACCAAGTCCCTGGATGTCATAAACACTGAAGGGGAAATAAAATGCTCTAATAAATCAAGGTGAGGACCCGGTGGAGGGGGCCGGTGGAGAGGCACACCTGCAGAGTGGCTAACTCCTTGGACAGGGAGTCCACACGCAGAGGGCAGGCTTCTAGGACAGAGATGGGGCAGCCTCCAAGCAGAGAAAACCCTGCACTGGTCCCATGTGACTCAAGCTCGGTGTCCGTGCACACACACTCCAGTCCTGGGAAGGGGCCAAGGCACTTGTCTCTGTCGCTGCCTACCCACATTTCCCTGTGTCTTGGTCTGCACTTTCTCAGCCCCAGCACTGTGAACACCTGGGCCAGACGGCTTCCTGGGGGTGCTGTCCAGGCTATAGGAAGCCTAGCAGCCTCTCCCTGTGGGATGCCAGCAGCCCCGCTCCATTACACCACCACAAATAAAAATGTGTACCCCTCCGGGGGTAGGGGGTGGGGGAAGAAAATGAAAACACTGCTTTACTGAATTGAGAGAGAGAGAAAATGCATTTACCCAAAACATCATCAGCCCTCACATTTCCATGCTGGTTCCCCCATTCTCCATCTGACTAACCCCTATCCATCTTTCTAAAAGCCGTCCCTGACCGGGCTCCTCCACTCCTTGGAGGAGAGATGCTCCTTCTCCAGGTCTCCCCAGTTCCTGGACCACTGGAGCCCTAATCCCACCACTGGCCTTCTCACTGCCCCGTCCAACTTCCTTACACTCAAGAAACGAGTTTATTTCATCCCTGCAGCTCCAGCGCTCAGCAGAGGGCCTGGGTGATGTTAGAGGTCCAGTAAGTTTGTGGGAAAAGCGAGTAACAGACAGACAGAGAGAGAAACAGTGGTTCCAGCAGGAGGCACGTCCAAGCGTCCCGGGCTGACTTTGAGTGGTGTAACTCTACAACTTGAAAAGAGGCAACTAAAAAGGGCTCTGGCTAGGAGTCTACCACCTGGAATGGGATACAATAAAAAGTACACCAAACTCAGCACCTTCCGTATTTTACACGTTAGATGAATACCGTATAAAATAGAAAGAAGCCGGAGAAAGTGGGAAAAACAGTACAAGAGGAAAATAAGGCTCAACTGTCACAGAAAGAAAATTGAAGCTCAGAAAGTTTAATTATCTTGTCTAAGGCCGTGGAGGAGTGAAAGTGCTGAGACTCGAAGCTGGGTCTCCATGTTCAAGTCCAAAGCCGTCTTCTTTGTCTACCACCCAATCAGTGAAAGAATGCGTTCTCCAGTCTCAGTGAGACCGTCCAGGTTAGTGACGTGGACCAAGGGAGCTGGTTTCAGCAGAGACCACGTGGATGTCTTGCCAAGACACTGACAACTAAGTGACGAAACAGACGCTCTCACATTTATTGCCGGTGGGAGCAGAAAATGGGTACAACCCTTCTGGAAGGCGTTTGACAGCACATGAAGACTTGACCTAGGGAACTAGCGATTTCACTTCATGGAATTTAACTTAACAAAACCTTCTGAAGTACATAAGACAAAAGCAAACAGAAAAACGCAACCTTCTGTGCACACGTGTTGCCCGATTCTCTGTAGCGCCACTTGTAACAACAAAAGCAGAACAGAGAACCCTCTCAATGAAATCGGTTGAAAAGAAGACGGATGCAGATTTGATAAAAAAGTGTTCTAAGGAAACATAGCCCTATGATTTGGAGGAAAATAAAGGACGGCCAGGTAACAAGACAGGCAACAACCTGCACAGTCTAAAGGAACTAATCTGATTTACTCGAGGGGCTAGGGAGGGACCGGGGTGAAAACAGCCAGAAAGGGCACTAAACATTTCTGACAGCAAGAAAAATAAAAACAAAAGTAGAAACCGGCTTGATATTCAACAATAGGAGACTTATTAAATAAATACAGATTTCCCTCTGCTGCTATTTTAAACGGTGTATTAAATCTAAGGGTGGGGATGGTAATGCTTCTCTTGTTGAGAGCAAAACACACACACAACACTCACACACACACTCAAATATGTGTGCGCGCACACACACACACACACACACACACAAACCTTCTAAGACTGTTGTGTGCTCACACAACCTTGCCGAGTGTTTTGTCTGCTGTAAGTACTTTTTACTCCCTCCCCTTGCCACATCAGAAATGGTTCTAAGAATATGTGTTAGGGCAGCGCCTGCGGCTCAAAGGAGTAGGGCGCTGGAGGTGGCGGGTTCAAACCCAGCCTCAGCCAAAAACTACCAAAAAAAAAAAGAAGAGTATGTGTTAAATCTAGGGGTGAGGATATTTGGGTACAATAATACCCCAAAAATATAGCATTCAAATTTTTAAATTTGAATGAGAAATGTTCCTTCTCCGGGAAAATGAATGGGACAGCTCCATGTGACATTAAGGGTCAATATCCAGAGAAAGAAGCCACAGGCAGAAGAGCTTCTACCCTATGAGTCCATTTATACGAGGCACAAAGATGACCCAAACCAACCCCTGCTCCCAAGTCAGGCCAGCAGGCACCCTTCTTTCTAGATCTGGGTACTGATTACCCAGAATGCCAGTTTATCAGGATCCATATGTAAGTACATGTAATATGCACTTTTATGCACGGGTGTTCTTTTTTTTCCACTAGAGTTTTAAAAACACAGCCAGCCCACATTCCCTAAAAACAAGAGGCTGCCTCTGAGAGTGAGGAGAAAGTAAACCACAAATCAATGCTGGTGGTCTTCGGATGGAGGGACTGTGTCATCTTTTTTCCTCTATATTTTCCAAATAATTCAATAGTAACCATTTACAAATGGTTACTCCAGGCGATGCCTGCCCAGCTCCATCTTACAGATTTGGTAACTGAGCCACAGACAGAGGTCGTGCCTGTGACTGTGCTGCTCTCATCAACAGAAGCATTACCAATCAGGTGGAAAGGATGTGTCTAAACCTTACCACCTCTTACTGTCAGGGTGACGCCAACTAAACAGAGGAACACAAAGTTTAAAATCCTATAGATGATCACGAAGAAACTCTACAGATACACTCACAGTGAAACGTCCAAAAACACATACATAAAAATACCATGGTAGGTAATTCTAGTGATTTTAATTTTCTTAGTCTTAGGCAAAATACTTATGTATTTCTGGTTTTTAAAGCAATGAAAATATATGTATTATTTGTACCTAAGTTAAAATGGCAAAAATACAAAATGTGGAAACAACCTAAATACCCACCAACCCAGGAATGGATTAACAAGCTGTGGCATATGTACACCATGGAAAACTATTCAGCCATTTAAAAAAGTGGAGACTTTACAGCCTTTGTATTAACATGAATGGAAGTGGAACACATTATTCTTAGTAAAGCATCACAAGAATGGAGAAGCAAGAATCCTATGTACTCAATTTTGATTTGAGGACAATTAAAGACAGGGTGAGGGTAGAGGAAGGGAATAGCAGAGAGAGGGAAGGGGGGGGTCTTGGTGTGTGCCACACCTTTTAGGGGCAAGACACAATTGTAAGAGTGACTTTACCTAACAAATGCAATCGGTGAAACCTGGTTTCTTGTACCCTCAATGAATCCTCAACAATAAATTTAAAAAAAAAAGGCAAAAATAACAGAGTAACAGTGAGCATGTGTTACGTAGCATAGCATACATAAAAAATATTTTTTCACCTTCATAATCATAAATTTCATTGCTGTATAAAATGCAGATGTACCTTTAAAAGGACAAGGCGAACCTTTTTCTTCCCACAAACAACAGTTCCACTTCTCACGTCACCATTTCAATTTATTACTCGCTCAGTGATTGTAGATCCTGAACAATTTCACAGAAAGGGTAACTACTGTAGGAAAAATCTCTACTTCTCCCTCATGTTGAAAGTTCTCTTAGGTAAGAAAATTTGCTATTTCTATCGCAGAAGGAAAAGCGTCAAAATTTAAGATCAACAAGGATCAACAGCTGATTAATAGATAATAGATGGCTGATGATTAATAGGTAGATGATAGTTGACTGATAGATGATTGATAGGTAAGTGATGGTTAATAGGCAGATGACCAGATGACTGATTGATGCTGATAGATGATTAATAGAAACACAGAGGCTGGAATAAAATGCCCAGAAAAGTTCTGGTCACGCACGTGAAGGAGAGCTCCCTGTGACAGACGCCAGCAAGAATCTCCATCCCGTGTTGGGACTGTCCTTCCAGAGGGTCCCCAGCTGACAGTGAGGGTGAGAGGGGATGTCTCACCACATCAGACTAGCAGCATTAACGGTGGAGCTGGGGCCACTGGCAACAGAGGGAGAAGCGGTCACAGCATCCCACCATGTCCAGCGCCTTTCACAAAGTGCTTATCATTCTTTAAGTTAATTCTCACGATGACTCCAGGCAATGCCTGCCCCGCTCCATCTTACAGATTTGATAACTGATCCACAGACAGAGGTTGTAACTTATTAGAAAGCAGTTGAGCTTGATTTGAGTCAGTCTCTGGGACCTGTCCTCTTACCCTCTTCCAGGAGGGATATCAGGAAGATGCCTGGGGGCAAAAGTCACTGTGAGGATGGAAAATTCTAACCTGAGAATGAAGACTGCCAGAGAGGAAGCAACGCTCAGCGCTGAGCCCTTTGCCTTGAAGAATCCAAGGCTGGAGGAGTTGGGGGAGGGGGTTTCTGGTGACCTCTCTAGCACTCTTCAAGAGCGGAAGAGCCTAGAAATGTTGACAAAGGTTGACATGGCAGGGACATGCGTTAAGGAGAGGAAGGTAGCCATCACGATAAGTGAGAAGTGAGAAAAACCCACCTCTCTGAGCGCCTGCAACCAGCCAGCACTCTGAAATATTTATTCTGTTATGCAGTCTTATTAGCTTCTTCCTATTATAGATAAGAAAACAAAGGATCCTAGACTAAGGTAGCGGAAGAGACCTGATTGGAATCTGAGCTTTTTCTGATTCCCAAGCCTACAACACTGCTCACTGGGGATGACTTTGCCCAGTTGAGCAAGTTCCCTGTGATTCTGTAGACACTTTAGGTACTTGGAAGGTGGAAAGCGAATAATGTGAAAATGCGAAACCTCTGGTTTCAATAGGACACGAATCTGCCCCAGTGGAGAACCACATCTGTAATGACTCCATCAGCATTTGCTCCTGTGCACCAGGCAGCTGGGAGTCCACTAACAAGTGGAGAGGACAGGACACAACAGCTGTCTGTAGATGAGGCAGTGGGGGAGGCACACCTGCAGGCCACCAACTTGGGAGCTGACCGCCTGTGGCCTGTCCAATGTTTCAGCCACAAGACCAGGGCTACAGTATCGTAGAACCTTCTAAGCATATTGTCCATGAACTTGGAGATATTGTCCAAGAACTTGTCCAGACAACTTGGAGTCTTAGCTCCTCTGATGCAGAGTTCTTCAGTCACTAGCAGTTTGGAATGAGACCTATGCCAGGTTGCCACTTTCAGCAATATAAGCGAGTTTCCTTACTTGAAGCTTTCAGCTGCAAGAACAGCTAAAAGTTCTCCTATAAACTTGAATTCCCTTAACAAAATAAAAACCCAACAAATAGCATCAGTGAATATGCTGTTACATGAATTCATGAATTAAGGTTATATGAATTAAGAGAGAATTGGACTGGTTAGTCAGCTGACCTGAAAGATTATCCTGAATATTCCAGCTGGACCCAATGTGATCACAGAGTCTTTAAAAGTGCGAGAAGGAAGCAGAGGAGGAAGAACCAGAGACATGGCCGTTGGAGAAGGACTTGGCCTGATGGAGCTGGCTTGAAGATGGAGGAAGGGACCACGGGCCAAGGAACACAGGCAGGCTCTATGAGTTGGAAAAGGCGAGGAAACATATTTTCCCCTTTAGCTTCCAAAAGGAACACAGCCCTGATGACACTTTGATTTTAGCCAGTGAGACCTGTCTTAGACTTCTGCCCTCCAGAAACGTAAGAAAAAAAAATGTGTATTGTCTGAAATTACTAAGTTTGAGGAAATGTATATGGCAGCCATACAAAATAAATGCACCAGTCTCCTTTTTCAAATAATTTTTATCGTGCACGCAATATATGAACAATTCTCCCCCTGTTCTCTCCACTCCCCATCCCTCTTAGAGACACGGCCACTAGGAAAAAGCTGGGTGTGTGTCCTGCAGGC
This sequence comes from Otolemur garnettii, assembly GCF_000181295.1. Lineage (NCBI taxonomy): Eukaryota > Metazoa > Chordata > Mammalia > Primates > Galagidae > Otolemur > Otolemur garnettii. Next base: position 5,999,424 of record NW_003852442.1, read on the forward strand.
CTCTTTGTCAACCTATCTTTACTGATGTGTGTAACAGTCTCATCATTCCGTGACCCTTTCATCACTGTCTCTCACCAAACAGTTACCACTCACCCACCACAGAAGAGAAACAGCTCAAAATTTTGCCAACACCTGCAAAGAAATCCCAGTGTCTACTCCCTGCTCCTCTGGGTAAAGAGGTGACAGTCTGGATACCCTTTAGCACCCTCTGTACCCTTTCAGTTACAAATTCTCCATTTCAGAGCTTGTGGCAGGAACGGAATTCTCCCAGCTTGAACCTGTTCAGTATTTACTGCTTGGAAGATCAGGATAATGTCACCATCTCAAGACCCTTAACTGGATCACATCTGTAAAGTCCCTTTGCCATATAAGGTAGCATTCACGGGTTCCAGAGATTGGGGCTTAGATATGTTTGGGGACCCACAAAGTCCTCCATTTCATTTGTGCAAGAAGTACTTCCTGGAAACCAGGTGCTGTGTTAGCAATGAAGGGGCAGCAATGAATAGGTAGAGTTCCTTACTTCACCAGAAAAAAAAAAAAAAGATCTTTCCTAACAGATTCTGCTTAAGTTTTTTTTTTCTTTTGTAACTCTTTTTCTATTTCAAAATATTAGTGAGGTACAAATGTTTTTTGTTACATGGAGAGTTTTTTTGTTTGTTTTGTTTTTTCAGTTTTTGGCCAGGGCCAGTGCCCTACTCCTTGAGCCACAGCTAGCGCCCTACATGGATATCCATGGATTATTTAGTCAGGATAGCAAGCATGCCCATCATCACTTGAATATTGTGCATTGTACCTGTTAGGCAGGTTTCTACCCCTCTCCTCCACCCAATCCTTGATTTCCAAAAATTTTTATTTCGTTCTGTGCCCATGTGTGCTCATCTATTAGTTCCCAATTACTAGAGAGAGTACTTGTGGTATTTGTTTTTCCATTCTTAACACATTTCACTTAGTATGATGGTCTCCAAGTCCATCCAAGTTGCTACAAATGACATTATTTCATCCCTTTTTATTGGTGAGTAGCACTCCAGGGTAAACTTGTACCACATTTTGTTAAGCCACTCATGAAATGATGGGCATTTGGGTTGACTCCACATCTTTTGGATCATGAATTGTGTTGTGATAAACATTTGCCAGCAGGTATATTTTTGATAAAATGGCCTATTTTCCATTGGGTAGTTACCCCGTAGTGGGACTGCTGGATTGAATGATAAACTGATTTTAGTTCTCTGAGTACTCTCCATACTATTTTTCACAGAGGCTGTGCTAATCTGTAGTCCCACCACCAGGGTTTAAGTGTTCCTTTCTCTCTGCATCCACTCTGCTTAAGTTCTTGCTGAGTCAAATGCTTACAGTAGCACATGGAAATCTTAATGCAAAAAGGACTGCCAAGCTCAAAAAGATTGGAGTTATTGATGAATTATCACCCTTATCTAATAAAGACACAGCAGAAAGCTGCCATGGGACACTCTGTGAAGAAAAACCCAGGAGGTTGGAAATGGGTCATGAAAGAGATAATACCTGGATGCCTATGTTGAAGAGAGTGGACAGGCTGCTCAGAGACACACCACACAGATGGGGCTTGCTGGGGACTGGGAAGGAATAGAACTTGCTGTGGATTATGGGAAAGAGTAGGGCTCACTGGGGATTGTGGGAAGGAGCAGGACTCGCTGGGGATTGTGGGAGGGAATATAACTTGCTGGGGATTATGGGAAAGAGCAGGGCTCACTGGGGATTGTGGGAAGGAATAGAACTTGTTGGGGATTGTGGGAAGGAGCAGAACTCGCTGGGGATTGTAGGAAGGAATAGAACTTGCTGTGGATTATGGGAAAGCATGGGGCTCACTGGGGACTCTGGGAACAAGATGGGTTCTTTGGGAATTATAGGAAGACATAACACTGGGAATTAGGGGAAGAAGTGGGGCTCCTCAGGAATTTGGGGAAGAGTAGGGTGGGAATTATAGGAGGGAATGGGGCTCACTGGAAATTTTGGGAAGGCACTTTCCCAACTCTTTGATCTAGAGTAAGACATGTCCTCTTCTGGCCACAAATGGAAGCATGCCCGACACTCTGGAGCAGCAATATAAACAGAAGGAATAGTTGAGGCTACACAGGGGGCCCGTCTTTGGGAAGGGTGCCCAGATGAACTCTGGTATAACTCTGGGGACTTCTGTGGACACCACAAGGCAGGGATCTAAATGCCTAATGCCACATGGGAAAGAAAATCTTCACTGGAACCCTGATCACCAGACCAGCAACATGTAACAAACAACAGAGCCACACCTAGGAAGAGCTAGACTCACAACTCTAGAATTTTCTGCCATAAAATGCCCCAGGATATCATGAATATTATTATATATACTATCTATCCATATATATATATATGTGTGTGTGTGTGTGTGTATATGTATTTTTTACATTTAGATAAATTCTAAATATATGTCCCCAAATCCATCCTACCTCAAGTTTTCTCATTTGTTCTGTCATTCGTTACAAACGTATTCCAGCTATAAAAGCATGAATTACTAGAAGATAATTCCTTTGGAAGACTCAGGCAGTGGCACACAGACGCTTCTCCACAGTCTTTGTGGGCGAGTGTCTATATATAAACACAGCTCGAATTGATTGTGGGGTGTCGAGAAAAGTGAATTGCCTATGTGAAGGACATCTGTATTAAGACCTGTTCCTAATCAAAGGAAAGTAATCCTTCTTGGTGGTCCAACCACTTAACTTAAACAAAAAGAACCGAGCCAACTTTCATCAATGAGCCTTTCTTCCAACGGTTGGGGGAGGCTGGGGGAAGAAAGAAAAGAAAAAATGAGAGTTGGCTACTGGTTGTGGCAATGTTGTGCCAGAAGGTTAATAATGATGGGTTTCAGGTCACCGGCAATTTCTCATTTCAAACTAACTTGAACCATCCACTCTCAGGGGCCAACTATTTCATGTGGGTTGCCCGGTACCCACAGTCCTTCTCAGACACCCAGGTGGTGGGGCAGTTGACATTCTGCCATTATATCATTACCAAAAACAAGAGAGGGGCTTTTTGGTCTTTCTCTTTTCTTTTCTTTTTTTTTTTTTTAAAAGTGCTCCTGTGTTAAAGCTTCATGGAAGATGATTAAACTAGGTCAGTTTCAAGATGACTGGAACTTGAATGGGCCAGTGCCTTTTAATCATTTCAGTGAGCTCTTTCTTTCAGAGAGGGAACCTGGGGGTAAAAATTCCTAAATATCCCTGCAATCATTCAGGAGACTCCACAGTGCCTTTCTCTACATAGTCTGTCTTGTTCTCGGATGTTCTTTTCAATTCTAACGGCCAGGGACTCATTTGGAGGTTACTTGGCTTTCTCCTCCTGGGAATCATGAGAGAAGGCTGGAGAACAGAACGCCAGCTCATTTCTTGTTGGTTATTAAGAGCTTCTCCCTGGCTGGGGAGGCCCATCACAGCAGCTGCAGGGCCTGGCTGTCCATGAAACTCCTACTGCCACAGGGAAGGAGGAAAAGTAAAGAATTAGCTGGTGATTTAAAGTCCTGGCCTAATACTCAGGAGAAGCTCTGATTTACACAACCATAGGGCCTGAGAGTCCCTGACAACAGAAAAGACAGAAACTCAGATTCCCATGTGGGGTAGGGGGGGCAGATGGGTTTCATAACTGCCCTGTGTTGCCAAATTATCAGTAAGTTTTAACTAGCAAGGAAGGAGGGGAAGAAAAAGAAGGAGGGCATCGAGGAAGAAAGGAGAAGAAATGGGGGAAAGAGGAGGGAAGGAGAGAAAGGAAAATGTATAGTTAGGAAAATGAGGATTTTCCCAGTGCCAACAGATGGGTCAACTGGTTCAACCAATATTGATCAAAATCTCAAGTGTATACACCTGTTGATTCCGCTTCCAGGAACTGACCCTTTCAGTACACTGATCTGCAGTTTACATGAAATGTGTACCAGATGCTCATTATGGTGGTGTTTGTAATAGTAAAATAATGGATAAACCCAAACATCCATCAATGGGGACAACAGTGTGAAAAAACTCCTCAATGGAGTATCATGAAGCCACATGCACGTGTGTTACACCTTTGTATACACTGATTGGATGAATCTCTGAGATGTTGTGAAATGAATGGAGTGTAAAACAGGGTCCCTACCACCCTGACATTTTACTAACGCCCTCGCAGCCACCAGCCTCACTAGCATTATGGATGTGCTAGAGTTTGCATGGACCATCTTGGAAGGATCCCTGCTCATGTGGAAATTCTGGAAGCTTCAGGAGAGGAGAACGGGATGTCTGGGGGAAAAGGATCTGAGGAGGCCAAACCTCTACCCTTACCTGTTCTCACCTTTTGAATATTGTATAGTGTCAATGCATTATCCTAACCAAAGTAAAAAAAAATAATAATAAAAATATTCAAAACAGGTAAAAAATTAAAATCCTCTAGGCCTATGCATTAGAGAGTGGACTTCAGTGAGCAGAGGGTGAGTAGCAGTGACAATCAGAAGCCTGGGTCATGAATGGAAAACCCAGGTAACCCCCCTTACCTGGACCAGGCACATTGGAGAAAGCTTATGGAAACTGTATTTTCAAATGTTCAGCCAATATTTCTTGGCTAAAATCTCAGGGCTGGTAAAACTGCATTTAACACTAATCTTAAAAGGGCTCTAGGAATCTACTGGAATTGTATATACATTCAAAACCAACAGCCTGGCTATTGGGAGGAAGAAAAGGAGGGAAAGACAGGTGTTTGGGACCCTCCTCCCTGCCTCCTCTTCGCCCACAAGGTGGTCTTGAAAATTTGAAAAGCAGTGTTCAATTCCCAGCTTTCTCACTCTGAGTTCTGGGCCCTGGCTAAGAGAATGTCCATGAGGTCAGAGTGCTCAGCTATCAGGCCTGTGTGAGGGTATCAAGTTCCTCCTCGTTCACAGACAGCCAGGGCTGGGACTTGAAGAATGTCTGGCCTGGGACTACAAAGGCCACAGTGAGACAAAGATAAAGGTACTTCTAATTTTCACTACACTTGATTTATTTATGCCTTATTAAAAATATGTCTGTTGCTTAAATAACATAAATAACAACTTTTAAAAAGTAGCAAAGAACAGAGCAAGGATATAGCACGCAGTCAAAAATAAGGCAATATGATCAAGATTAAGGCAAATACTCCCCCTATTAAGAAGTGGACAACAAATCTCAGCTTTTAAGAAACTGCATGGTGCCCTGCTTTAAAAGGTAAACTCGTTCAGAAGAAGCATCTCTCTTTCCCAAATCATCACCCGTACAGATAGTTTTCTGCCTGGGTCTTTGAAAATGGGTCTGGTGATGTTCCAAACCTTGTCTTTACAAGGTCATCACCACTTATAAAGTAGTGAGGTCCACAGGGAGAGTTTTCAAAAAAAATCTGATGTCATCAAAGTTAAAGGTTTGGGGCCAGGAAGGGGCTAAGAGGAGTGAAAATGAGATAGCTGTGAGGGGGAAAATTGAGTAACACCTAAAACTCTTGGGGCCCAAGGGACATGCAAAGTCAGAGGCAGCAAATGCCTACAGTGTTTTAGCAAGTAGCACCAATGAGGAAGGCTGTTCAGATTGAGAAGGGGGCAATAAGGAGTGGTGGAGACTGTAGTAAACTACAGACCATACACCCTACTTAGCTCCAGGCAATTGGTGCCTCCTCTTCCAATTACAAGTCTAAAGGGAAAGCCAGATTTTTATATGAAATCTTTCAAGTTGTGTGTATCAGCTTTTTATGTTTTTGTTTTACATTATCCTGAACGCAAAACAAAACACATCTGCCAGTAGGTGATGTCACTTGAGACAGAGGAACATCTCACTGAGTTTTCTCCTTCTGAAATCACACCAAGAGCTATGGCTTATCCCTGGGCTGGGGCAAGACAAGGTTAAAACAGGGAGGCAGAGGGGTGGGAACAAAGTCTGGGTATTGAGGGTTAATCTTAAAATGTTCATAAGTGATATATTTGCCTGTCAAATTTCATGACCTTGGGAGGATGAGAAACCACACTTAAAAACCTCATCTAATTTTAGAGTAAGTTACTTTGACACGTGAACACTGCTCACGGGTACAACAGCCCCCTCTGTAATCCAAGCTATGCTGGGTTCCTCCCCCCAACCCAAGAAGGCAGAAAAAAGGCTTAGCTCTAATGTTGAGCAAGGCAATCGTGAGGCCCAGGGATGTGTGTCTCACCCACTGTCCTCAGTGTGTTCCAGGTGAGCCATCAGTGACAAGAGGCAGTCTTCAGCTTAGTCTTCCTCAGATCATAATCATGGGCAAACAGCCCAGAGCTCTTAGAAGATTTGTTTTGTAGCGTGAGTTGTGAATCTTGCTTCCCACCTTTTTGTGGGACAGGCAACAGCATGGAGCCCCCGGGAGCCTGTTCGGCCTGAGACAAACGCAGTGTATGCTACTATCCTAATCAACATATACTTCTTCTCTTCTGCCTATTTCACTCAAGGAAATCAGCTTCTTAGCTGGACTGGAAGACAAAACCAGATTCACAAATTTACAACAAAACATGCAACCAAGTGAAGGCCTCCCAATGAGAGAAAAGTACTGACAAATTTAGAAAGCCTTGCTATCTGGTAAAGAAAACCAGCGGCAACCACACTATCCAGAGAGAAGCCTGCCTTTTGACCCTGACCCCAAAAAAATTTGTTTAAGAAACACTAATAACATATAATACCCTTAAAAGTTTGTTGTAGCACCAGTCACAGGTACAAAGACATGGAATCAACCTAAGTGCCCATTAACTGATGAGCGGATTAAAAAATGAGGTATATATACACCATGGAATACTACTCAGCCATCAAAAAGAATGACATGCTGTCTTTTGCAGCAACTTGGATGAAACTGAAGGCCATTATACTAATTAAAGTAACCCAAGAACAAACAAAACAAATAATGCATATTCCCGTTTATAAAGCGAGCTCAGAAACAGGCATGTGTGGTCATATAAAGCAACTCAATGGACTCTGGAGACTCAGAAAGGGTAGGGAAGATGGGAGGGGTCATGAGATGAAAAATTACCTATCGAATACAACTTACACTATTCAGGTGAGAGGTAAATTAAAAGCCCAGACGTCTCCATGATGCAATCCAGCCATGTGACACTAATCCACTTGCACCCACTAAATCCACTTGAAGTAAAAAAGAAACCAAGATATAATACCAAATGTTATGTTTAATTTCTGAATGCAGCCTGACCGAAAACAAACAACTATATAAAAAACAGGCTGAAGCAAGAGGATTGCTTGAGGCCAGGGGTTTGAGGTTGCTATGAACTACAATGCATCATGGCACATGACCCAGGGTGACACAGTTAAGACTCTGTCTAAAAAAAAAAAAAAAAAAACTATACAAAAAATAACTTGGGGATAACTCAGAAATCTGGGTGTGGTCTGGTTATTTTTTTCATGTGAGTTAGTTTCATAAACATAGTAATGGTGACAAGGGTGACTGCACAGACGGAGCAATGCCTTTGGCTTTAGCTTCTGCCTCTCGAAGTCCTTAAGGTTAAATTTTGTCAATGTCTACAACTCACATGCATGGATGGACAGACAGACAGAAGGACTAACAAGATATGCCACAAAATGAGCAACTACTGAATCCAGGTGGCCGGCATACGGGTGTTCATTGTATCATTTCAATATTGCTTACACTTTCTTGATGTCTTAACAAGTTTAAAAACTTGATATTTTCAGACTGTATTTTAATTATGTTAAAAATACTTTTTCAAGAATATCTTACAAAGAAGCTCCTTATGGGAAATGGGGATAAAGTGAGAACTACTTTAGTTAATAGAACTGACAAGGGGACCTAATGGCTGGAATCCCCGGGCTGAGGGTCCTTTTCAGAGTATCCCTAGACCCCCCCCCCAAATCCAGTCCATCTGACTGATGAGGAAATTGATACTCAGACGGGCTCAACAACCTCCTCATAATGGCACATGGCAGGTGAGGGGCCATGATAGATCCCAAGGTACATCAGCCCCAGTCCGGGGTTCTCAATGAGCAGCACCACTGGGTGGCCTAGCCTTGCTCAGATACACAGCCAATTGCCAGGAGGGTAAAAGATACCTTAGCAATTGGCTGCATCATTCAGCCTTGATTCTTTGGAAATAATTTCCCTCGCATACTTCAAATAAATGTTGTCCTCTCTTCCATTCACCCAATATAATAAACTCTCTCATACTTATAATGAACAGCATTATTCTGGAAACTTAGAAAAAAGCATACAGACAGGCAACAACGGGGCCCTGCCCTAGAAACACTGACACCCCACAAGTGGTCCCAAATGGGGTCAACTTCTAAAAATAGTTTCTAATCCTTATATTTCAGTGACAGGAGAAAATAGTATTATCTCGATAGTAAAGGATTTAAATTTATTGCATAGCTTAAAATGGTTACTGAATTGAAATTATAAAGTAATGAATCATTGCCTGAAAAAGTCAAGTGATTAGTAATTCCATTGCACGGAAAACTATTTAGAGATGTCAGATGGGGGAGAAACAGAGGGAGGGGAGTAAGGGAGGGAAAGAAGAGGGGGAGGGAGGGAAGAAAGTTTTGAAGACTAGCCAAAAAATTGTTCCTTCACGTAAACACTTTTTAGAAGATTAAATTAATTTTTAAGAAGTAAAGAAACTTGAACAGATTTCCTGAGTCCTAGAAAAAAATAAAGTTGTCTCTCAATTTCTACACAATTCTTTAAGTACTGTCCTCTATCAGTAAAGAACCAGTACATATTTCTCAAGGTTGTCCTAACAGGCGGCTATTATGATGAATCAACACTGGGGTCAACACTTCACCACCTCTGGACTCGGTGAGATGGCCCCTGCCACCTCCCAGGACACAGCGGGGAAAAGAAGCTAGCCCAAATCCTAGCCCAAGTCCTTACATCTCAACTTTGATGGCTGATGCTTTATAAGAAGGGAGATTGCTAGTCACAGCTCAACAGATATAGAGAAATTAGAGCAACACTGACCAATGGTGTATATAAGCATGCATGTTTATACTCTGGGGCCCATCTATTTTTTGTTCTTGCTTGCCTTTATTAATAAATGTAGGTAATCAGGCTTCACTACCCTCAAGCAAGGAGGAACATATGTATATACCAAAGACTCAGAGGGGGAGGAGCAGACCCCATGGGAGAAGGGCTCACCCCTGAGATTACCCAACTAGAAGGTCCCTTGCATTTCCAGTGACATGCCCCGTAACTATGGCTGTAACATAGCCACTGTGGCTGGCGCAGTTTTTGGTCGCTGATAACAATACAGCTCTACCCCAGATCTTGGAGACTCATTCTTCAACCTAATCTTGGCATATTCTCCACTTATCCCCCAGCCTCCTACAAACCAGAACGCTGGCTGCAAACCAGCTTATCATTTCTCATGCAAACTTTTACCAAAAGAATAAGGGGGAGGAGGAACAGGAAGAAAGGAGATAAGAATAGTTTCGGTGTAGCAGTAATAGAAGCCAACATTTACGGACAACTTACTACGTCCCAGGGATAGTGTTAAACAACATACAGGTATTGTCTTGTTTAATTCTAATCTAAGAGGTGAGATTATTTATTAATGTCATTTTATAGATAAGAAAACTGAGAGTCATAAAGATGAAGCAAATTACCCAGACTGCAGACATTAAGGGGCAGAGATCAGAAAGGAATCCAGGTCTATAGGAATCCGGAAACCCCAAAGTCTTGCCTACTCCACCATGTGTGGTGTCCCATGTCATTACTTTTGCCTGAAGACCCCTTCTCAACTCTTATCCCAAGATCCTGCCTCGGCATTAGGGCCCAGTTCTGTGAGCCACTCATAATTACCACCTGTGGAAAGATGGCTCCTTTCCTGGAACGCCTACATAGCTTTCTTACACCATGTTTATGGCTTTTAAAGAAAGGGTTTTATCCTTCCTACTAGACTACAAAGACAGGAACCGTGAGTGTTGTGTCCCCCCAAGCATTATCCCAGTTTATTGACTGAAAAGTCATTCTACACTGCCCAGCCCAATAGCCCGTGTCAGCCATGTTTGGTAGGAAGACTGAACATTTTAGGAGTTAAAAAAAATTCATATCGGCTTGGTGCCTATAGCTCAACCGGCTAAGGCGCCAGCCACGTACACCTAAGGTGGCAGGTTCAAATCCAGCCCAGGCCCACCAAACAACAATGACGGCTGCAACCAAAAAAAGTAGCCGGGCATGGTGGCGAGCGCCTATGGTCCCAGCTACTTGGGAGGCTGGGGCAGGAGACTCGCTTGAGCCCAAGAGTTGGAGGTTGCTGTTAGCTGTGATGCCACGGCACTCTACCCAGGGAGACAGCTTGAGGCTCTGTCTCAAAAAAAAAAAAAAAAATACATATTACATTAGTTCGATAAACATTTATTCAGACCATAATGTGTCCAAACCTGTCAGACTCCAGCAAGTCTACTTGGACTTGTCAGATTGCTCCTAAGGAGGAAACCAAATGGAATATTTTTTTGGCATCAGATGGAAATCACTCCTTAATATGGTTCTACAAATGACAGACTTCAGGCATTTTTTCCAAATCCTCCACCCAAAGACATGAGGGATACTGTTGGAAGGCTCCCTACTGCAATGCCATGACTGCCAGAAAATGGAAAAATCCAAGAAATATGGGGCCATGGAACAGGGTTCAGGGACTGAGGGCAGCTGTTGATCCATGCGAAGATCAAAGCTGTGCAGAAACCAATTCTCGGGTTTACACAGCTGCATGCTCCGTGCGAGAGCCGTAAAGCAAACACGATGTGGATGGGAGGGAAAGGTCTTGTGACTGGGAGTGTGTGGATGTCAGTGACTCCCCAGGACATCAAATGAATCCAGGGGCCGGGGAGCCACCTCACTCCAGGGCTAGAAAAAGCAGCTTGTCCTCATCCTCGGTAAAGTTTCCCCAGTTCAGCCTTCTAAAATACAGTCAGAAAAAGGGAAGAGGATCATTAGCAAAGAAGTAAAAAAGTGTTTAACAACCACCACCAGCAAAAAAAAAAAAAGTGAATTGGTCAAGTCTTAATAATCTGAGGATGAGAAGCTCCCTCCTCCAGTTCATCCTATGTGGTTGCTGCGTACAACATCTGAATGAGACCCAGAGCTCTCAAAACTCCTTCAGGTGCACGAATTCCTAACCTAAATAATAACAAAGCCATATGTTACCATATTTTTAGATATGAGTTGCTGTACAACACAGAAACCCAGCAGCAGCTCCCTGCTATCATCTGGATTCATTAAAAATAAAATCATCTCATAAGCCTGCAAACGTTGATTTTTACTTTTATTTTTTTTTAACATTACAAAACTTTCATATTTCCCCTGTGTACACAAGTATAATTTCTTTATGTGGTTGTTCGCAATGTCTTAAACTTGATATACATGTAATACTAGAAAATGAAAATTTTATATATACATGTATATGAATTCCTCGTTTCATGTATTAGAAAACAATATGTTTTGCTCATTAAAGGCGCCAATATAAATGCTATAAACCATGAAATTACCTTTGAGCCCTTCCTGAAATAACCAGTTCACAAACAAATGATCCATGCAAAAAGGCAAGGGGAAATTACAATAATAAGACTAAGTTACATTTTCATTTCAGGATTTTTTTTAATGTAAAAAAGTATTATTACCACAAAACCGACAGCTGTGGCAGGTACATCCAATTTATATAGAAAACATCAAACAATACAGATAGATTGAACAAAGTCAGTTCAAAGCGGGGCTTTACCTATTTTTCAAATGTGACACAAAACTCATATTTACAACAAATTGTCTCAATAATAATAAAAAAAAACTTACTTTTGGCTTTCTCAGAGAGCCGGTTTCAAAGCGATGATGGCAAAAGCATTTTGCTAAAATAACTCTGATGCTTCTCATAATCAAGAAAATAAGATTCCACCCTAGGAATGACCGAAGGAGGCTAAGGATGTCAGGAATCTTAACCATGAGGCCATATTCTCGAGCTGAAATTAGCAAAGTCTAATGTGAGACCCAAACCAGTAGCATCAACATCATCTGGGAACTTGCTAGAAATGTAGACCCCTCCTGGGTTCCACTCCAGGAGTTCTAAAATAAAAACTCTGGAGGTGAAGCCTGGTGATAATGTGTTCTAAAAAGCCCTCCACAGGGTTCTGGTGCATGCTTAATTTTTGACCCAGTCTGAGTTGGATAACTGGTGTTGCAGATAACAGTATCCTGTCCTTTAAGATCCTACATAGAACCTGAAGCTGTTCCTCCACCACCTGCCCGTTCTTCCCTAACCAGAAAATGACGTTCGAGCTGGCTAACTGGCACATCTCTGTCTAGATTAATCCATGCCACTCTCTCTGCTCTAGTATAACTGACTTGCAAAGTGGTAGGCGACAGACCTCCAGCCAAGACCCCCAGAAATAAGTAAGAGCTTTGAGTTCTGGCAGAAGCCAAGGGAACACAGCCAGTATCATATTGAATGGAGTTAAATTGAAACCATTTCCACTCAGATCAGGAATCAGGCAAGGTTACCCATTGTCTCCATTGCTCTTTAACATTGTAATGGAAGTTTTAGCCATCTCAATTAGGGAAGAAAAGGTGATCAAGGGTATCCATATTGGGTCAGAAGAGATCAAACTTTCACTCTTTGCAGATGATATGATTGTATATCTGGAAAACACCAGGGATTCTACTGCAAAATTCTTAGAAGTGATCAAGGAATACAGCAGCATCTCAGGCAACAAAATCAACACTCATAAATTGGTAGCCTTCATTATACCAACAATAGTCAAGCTGAAAAAACAATCAAGGACTCTATTCCATTCAAAGTAGTGCGAAACAAGATGAAATATTTAGGAGTTTACCTAAGAAAGGATGTGAAAGATCTCTATAAAGAGAACTAGGAAACTCTAAGAAAAGAAATAGCTGAAAATGTTAACAAATGGAAAAACATACCATGCTCATGGCTGGGAAGAATCAACATTGTTAAAATGTCCAT
>NW_003852442.1:6013300-6081216 GCF_000181295.1 Otolemur garnettii
TAATACATCCTTTTTGGAAAGATGTTTGGAGAACACTTAGAGAACTAAAAACAGACCTGCTATTTGATCCTATAATTCCTCTACTAGGTATATATCCAGAAGACCAAAAATCACATTACAAGAAAGATATTTGTGCCAGAATTTTTATTGCAGCCCAATTCATAATTGCTAAATCATGGAAGAAACCCATATGCCCATTGATCCACAGATGGATCAATAAATTGTGGTATATGTACACCATGGAATACTATGCAGCCTTAAAGAAAGATGGAGACTTTACCTCTTTCATTTTTACATGGATGGAGCTGGAACATATTCTTCTTAGTAAAGTATCTCAAGAATGGAAGAAAAAGTACCCAATGTACTCAGCCCTACTATAAAACTAATTTATAGCTTTCATATGAAAGCTACAGCCCAAGAATATGGGGAAGGGGGGGGGAAGGGGGAGAGAGGAGGGGAGGGAAGGAGGGAGGATGGATTGAGGGATGGTAATTGGTGGGACCGCCTATGGTCCATCTTACAAGGGTACATGTGAATCTTTCTAAATGTAGACTATAAATGTCTTAACACAGTAACTAAGAAAATGCCATGAAGGCTATATTAACCAGTTTGGCGAAAATATTTCAAGTTGTATATAAAACCAGCACACTGTACCCCATGACTGCATTAATGTACACAGCTATGATTTAATAAAAAAAAAAAAAAGAAGACAAGGGAACATGAGACTCCTGGATTCCTTCTGGGTTTTTACCACCATCCCTACGATGGCCCCCTCAATACCTGGGTCATAAACCAGGATGAATCTGTTCTGGACAGGGAACAATCCAGACTTCTGGACAAGGTTTACCAAGGCATTGTAGCACCTTAAAATGTGAGCCCCTAATAGGAAGCCACATATCTCCTTTGGACCATTCAATAAACACTGGCAGAGCTTTCTTCCTCTCTCCCTCCCTTTCTTCCTCCCTCCTTTTCTTCAACTCCTCCATTTTTTTTGTTGTTGTTGTTTTTGTTGTTCTCTTTTTTGCTTCATGCTGGAAGCATAAAACTGTATTAAGCCACCCCCTTTGTGGAGCTCGGCCTAGTGGGTGATTCACACGCACAAATAGATAATGACAACACAGTAAGGTCAGGTACTAAATGGGCTTAGGGAACTACTTATAAGCCAGAGGGAATCACACACACAATGGAACTTACAGAATGCATAGAACAGAATCTTACACAGAACAAGTAAAAGCCAGCAATACTGGCATCTTCCGAGCAGACCATGAAGATCAACATTGCCCCGAGCAGATCAGGCTTACCCACTGTGAGTGCTGTAGGCCAAGAGGGTGCCTGGTGTCTGCGTCTCCTCCCCCAGCCCTGAGCTCACACAGAGATGCTGGGTCCGGGGCAGAGAAGCATAAATGGACAAATGCGGAGGAAGGAACTGAGCCCTTGAGGCAGGGAGGACACCTGGGGCTCCATCTGAGCAACCCACACGAGGAGAAGAGGAAGCTGCCCACCTGGGCACCAGCGGCAGAGGGCGAATGAGCAAGAGGCACAGGACTGTGGGGGGAACCAAAGGCCAACCATAGGGTCCTGAAGGCGGCTGAGAATCGCCACTCAGGGAGGTCTTGAGTGAAGACAAAGGTTCCTCTGTGCTCGGATGAGGTCATGCCAGAACTGACTCCAGAAGGCTGCAACAGAGATGCTGCTCCACGACCGGCCAGCTGGGCGAGGAAGAACAGGTACCCACCCCGCACCTGTTAGAGGGGAAGCCACGGAACCCACCATCTCATGAGAAAGAGGGAGAGACAAAGCCTGGGAGGGCGGACATGTAACCCAGAGAAAGGACGCGGGGTTGTCACAGGGAATATACCAGAAGAGGAAGGACCTCAAGATGCCGGGAGACCTGGTTACGAAAAGCAGCAGGGGAGAGAGCAGAGATAAGCCGCCCTTGCTGGCTGCTTAGGGAGCAGCACCAGCTCCCTGGGAGGTTTACAATTGTTCTCCTTGAGAATTCTTGCAACAACATCAGGAGGCAGGTATGAGATCTCGGTTTTGTGGTTAACTAGGGGCTCACAGAGGTGAGGATCCTTGCCTGAAGCCACATAGGCTAGAACAGAACGAAGAGGGAGAAGTTTTGTCTCAGCATCACTGCAAAGTGAAAGTCCAGGAAGGCTCCAGCCTGAGTCAGTAAGAAGAAAGACAGGCTCAGATACCTCAGGGCCGTGATCTTCAGCCAGTGCCCTGGGAAAAGTTTTAAATTAGGTTTGAAAGAAGTTCAAAGCACAGTAAATTTATTTATTTATTTATTTTATTTGTGAGACAGAGTCTCACTCCCTCACCCTGAGACGAGTGCTGTGGTATCATAGCTCACAGCAACCTCAAACTCTCAGTCTCAAGTGACTCTCCTGCCTCACCCTCACAAGTAAGCGCCTGCCACAATGCCCAGCTAGTTTTTCTATTTTTTTCCATAGAGACAGGGTCTTGTCTTTGCTCAGGCCAGTCTCAAACTCCTGAGCTCAGGAGATCCACCTGCTTCAGCCTCCAAGGATACTAGGATTACAGGCGTGAGCCACCATGCCCGGCCCTTTACTTTTTTTTTTTTTATCAATATAATTTAAGCATGCCCTGGAAGATTAACTATAGGTTCAAGTGTGCAGTGAGACTAAAAAAAAGGTTGAAAAACATTGCCTTAGAAGTGAAAGTGTCTGATAAGGCAGGCCAAGAATGGCAAGAAACCAACAAAAATAATGACTTTACCAGAGTGTGCCCACCAAGGGGTGTCTCCACAAGGCTCTGAAATTTCCTAACATCCTGGCAGGATATCTTAGGCCTACATCACTGGCTTACAGACACCCTTGAATACCTTACAAAGCATTTAATGAAGTGCAAGTTCAGCTTTGTAACTGAGATCTGTCTGAACCCAGTGGCTCTTCAACAAAGAGTCCTCCAGACACTTTAGGGTAAGGGCAGCACATTTAAACCTAATGGAATGTTTCAGTGCCTGTGGCAAGCGGCTAAGGCGCCAGCCACATACACCTGAGCTGGAGGGTTTGAATCCAGCCCAGGCTCGCCAAACAACGATGGCTGCAACTAAAAAATAGCCGGGCGTTGTGGCGGGCGCCAGTAGTCCCAGCTACTTGGGAGGCAGAGGCAGGAGATTCACTTGAGCCCAGGAGTTGGAGGTTGCTGTGAGCTGTGATGCCATAGCACTCTACTCAGGGCTACAGCTTGAGGCTCTGTCTCAAAAAAATAAAATAAAATAAAAATAAACTTAATGGAATTTCTTGCCTTATTTAGCACTGGCAGAATTGTTCCATCATGTAAATGAATTGGGAAGAGCTTATTTTTCCTTCCTTTAAAAAAAAATGATATCAAATGTAATTTTTCAAGTAAATCCTAATTTAAAGTGTTCTAAGTACAAAAGATAATTATTTTGGCCATATAAATACTGCATGTGTGTATAATGTGGGGCGCATGCACAGCTGTAAAAAATACGTGGCTCTGTTATTTTCTTAAAATTGCTGTGTTGTTACCATTTTTATTGGGTTAATTAAAAGGCCATAAAAATCAATTCAAACATGTTTAGAAGCAGATTTGCAAATTTCATAAACTGTGTTCAGTTGTTAAGCCAAAGATTAGAGAAAACGGCCGATGTCTATGTATTCACAGCTTTAGTCTCACTCATTCATTCATTTATTCACCCAACCAACAACTATCATATTCCTATGAGCCAAGCTCTGAAACAAGAGTAGCCCTTATCCTCGTAACACTATCTATCTTGTGAAAGACAGAAACTGGAGAAAACCATTTAGATGAGAAGGTAGCTAGTGTTTCTGCGAAGAACCCAGACAGCAAGTGTTTTCAGCTTCGAGAACCACAATGTCTCAGCCACAGCTGCTAGACTCTGCCTCTAAGGTAAGAAAGCAGTGGCCACAGGCAAAACACAAAACGTGAGCATGGCTGTGTACCAATAAAAAATTTACTTACAGATACTAAAATCTGAACATGTCATGAAATGTTATTTTTAGAAATTTTTTTCAAACATTTAAAAAATGGAAAAATCATTTTCATCTCATGAGACAAAAAGTAGTGGTTCACAGACCTTGGCTTGATTGAATCGTGACACGGGGGAAAGGATCATCTCACAGTTGACCCCATGTCTAGAAAAGATAGCGTTGGAATTCTCGGCTGCTCAGTCCGCAGGCCTCTATCTGGTTGGGGAAGGGATCAGTAAGAGCAGAGAAGGGGAATTCTCTCCCTCAGCTGTTGGACATCAGACTTCTCTGCTCAGTTCCAAGATGGCTTCACGCCTGGTTCCAAGCACTGGTCTTCGGTGACTTTTCCTGCTCCCTGGTGGCCTTGGAAATGTGCTCCGAACTTGATAAAGTGCTAATTTTCCTTTTCCCCTACAGCCATTGTGTAACTTTGTTAAAAAGCCAAATGGATGCTTTTTGAAAGTCTGAAAGAATGTTAAGCCCACTGACAGAAGCCTGCAGATCCAACGAACGACCAGAAGGGCAATTTTCATGGTCAAACTAGCCGAGCAGCAGTTTCCTACGGAAACAATGAGACGCCTCAGTCTTATTCCCAGGTTCCTCCTCTGGCCTCGACTGCTGAGTGTCAGCCACCCGCCAGCTTAGGTGTAACAACAGAAACACGACTGGGTTCCTGTGAGTGGCCTTCAGTGGGCAAATGTTCAAGCACATTAAGGTTTTAATATAATTATAATTATAGAACATGTTCAACCAATTAACCACAAATATGCTGTTTATCTGAAAGGCTGCCAACTCCGTGAAATGCAGTCAAAATAACATTAGGCTGTGGTCCTTAAGCAAAGAATACACGTTGAATCCAAAGACAGATCCGGCGGAGAAGGCCAATATAAATATTTTATCTGATATCTTATGAATATTTCTTCAAATGCCAGATTAAAACATGTCATCTCAATTTCCCATATGTTTACTGGATGAAATCAGATGAAGTGAGTTCATGACACTGTTGAAAAACATCACAAACTACAAAGAGAGAGAGAGAGAAAAAAAGTGTATTTTGTAAATCTTGGCAGTCAAGCCACCCTAAACACCAGCCTAAGTATAATGTGAAGAAGAAACGGACCTGCGATCCATAACAAGCCCTGTTTTTTAAGGGGTTTAGAAACTTCTCATTATACCTCGTATCTTTCCCAAAGCCTTCTAGGAATGTAAGAAAATTTTAACTTTGCCTGAGCAACTAAATAACAGAGGGTTTGTCCCAACTTTTCCCTACAAAAGAATTAAAGAAAAAAAAAAAAGGACCTGGTCGTACAATTTGTATATATACAATTTGTACTGCTGTAAAAGCATATTTTGAAAAGTGCTCCCTAAATAATTAAGCTATTCCTTTTACCATACTTCCTATATTACAGAAGTCATTTTCCCACCAAGAATCAATAAGTCACCCTGCACGTCAGTCATTTCTCTCCATTTAACGGAATGGACTAAAGTCCGACACGGCAGGTTACATTACCTTTGAATTATGGGTGTCATTTAAAATTCAAAGCACTGCGCTAAGGAGCTTTTTAGACTGACCACTCTCCGCTCTCTTCATAAATATGGGCCCTTGCAGACCCTTCTGACAGATTTACCGAACAACAGGAGTTTGAAACAGTTAAGACCGTGAGCCCTACAGGAAAGCTGTGCTCTGTAACAAGGCCACAGGAACAGTTCTCTTGTCAGAAGAAGCTCAAAGCCAACTGCCGTACATCACTGGTCAGGAAACCAGTGTTTCTGTTAATCTCTCTGTTTCCCGATTAACGGTTAAAGCCGTTCTCAAGCATCTTCACTTTAATTACAAATGAACACGTGGGCAGAAATTGACACATCAGCTCAGAAGCTGCTACTTAGTGTTGCTCAGTGAGTTTTGTTTGACCCATTCCAAGGCTTAGGGTAACATGTCGCATGCAGAAACCCCACCTGGGTATATACTAAAGAGACTGTCATCAAAGACATCACCCAGGGGGGAAAATAGAAAGATATTTTAATTAAAACGTGCAGGTGCACACGTAGAGCAATTACGCGTAAACACTTTCAGAAAAGTGATCTGACAGACCTTTCACTAAATTTGTGGGCTGATGATGGACTTCTGATTCTGAACAGACTACACTGACCTCATTCTTCAAGAAAATAAAAATAAAGTGACCGCTGAAAATGTCAGCAAAATAGTCTTAAATTTGCTCGGGGGCTGATTCATGCGTTAGGCCAGGAAAACTTTTCCAAACACCTGTCAAGTAAACAGTGTTTCTCTACACAGCCCATATTCTTTTATTCAGGACCTCCTCAAAATAAATGAAAATATTCTTAGCCGGAATACATAAAAATAAGACTGTAGCACAGTGTTTTCAAATACTGGTATCTAGAAAATGCAATAATATATATGCAGAAACTTGGACTCTTTATGCTTTTTGTTTACCTTTTGGTCAATTTTTTCTTTTCCTGTCACCAAAGGCAGATGGTGGAACCCCTTCTTTGGAAAAGCACTACCTTGGAACCCCCACCCCAGGCAGAAGGTTTGTAAGACCAATTCTTTGCAGGAGCTGCCACCCAGGTCCTTCCCATTGCTCTGGAGCCTAATAATGCCACCACCCCCCATCTTCCTCAATAAGTCTTTCTGCGTATGGAAATTGTTTTTGTTTTTTGCAGTTTTTGGCCAGGTCTGGGTTTGAACCCACCACCTCCAGTATATGGGGCTGGCGCCCTACTCCTTGAGCCACAGGCACCGCCAATAAGTCTTTTTGATAACCGTACACCTTCCGTGATGAGGAACAATCTCAGGCTACGTGAGCTTTCCTAAATCTCTCTAGACCTGCCTTCCTGGAGTCACCAAAAACTCAACTTCTCCTCGCCTAGTTTTCTTCTTGCCCTTAGCATTCTCAAAACAAATCGCCGAAAAATGCTTCACAAAAATCAGTAGCTCTCATGCATTGAACTTGAACATCACCATGGCCTGAAGCTGGGGAAGAAACAGCCTGGCCAAGTTCTGTTGGCAGCAGCAGGTGAAGTTTTACCTTCCAGCACCCCAGGATCCCGGCGAGACTTCCAGCCAGGGCTGCCTTCCACTCCGTTCCAGCCTGACGCCTCGACCGTGGGGCTACCAGCTGCCGACGCGCCTCGTGCTAACCGAGAATTTGTAAGACAAGCAGAAGGGCCTGCTGGCTGTTAGTTTTGCATGGCAACGCTCAACAATCTCGAGTTGTGAGGCCCCTAAGGATAACTTTTTTTTTTTTCCTGCATACCCCCAGGGTGACTTTTCTGTGCCTTTTTCCTCTAAAACTTGTTTGGATTTTTTCCCACTTGGAAAGTGTAGCACCCCCCACCACCTCAGCGATGGCCACCATTGCTGGGATGGAGTAAATCACCTGATAACAGCCTATAAATTACGTCCTGTTGCGGTTAGTTCACATAAAAGGAGGTTCTATCAAAGGGAACTGACACTCTGGGAATTTTCTCTCACAGAAGAAGATTCCATCTAAGGAAGTAAAATCTGTAAATATTAAAGGGAGAGGTTACAAACGCACTGGGCTCCCCTAGGGTGAAAAGGTTTGGCAGGACTGTGATGGTGCAATCACCTGGAGGCTAAGAAAAGATGGACAAGAAACTCATTCCTTCTCCGTGGCAAGAAAAACACTTCGCTGCTGTGAACAGGCTTGCTCTTTCCAAACAAATGCCATTAAAATAACAACCATGATTACTACCACCACCACCACAACAAAATCAGCCCAACCTAGATCACATTACTGGTTAAAACAGATCAAAAGTTACTTTTATTAACATAAGATGCTGGACTTCATCAGAACCTCTGAGTTACTCATCCTCGTCCTGTCACTCGGTAATGAACTTCGTGTAACTATGTGCTGTTCAAAAAGGGAGGGAAAGTAAACTCATAAATAATTCAACACCCCCCCCCTCCTGCCAGCTGATTATATATCGTTCAGGTTTCACTGGCCATAGGAAATAAAAATTAAAAAGTGTTTCCTTTTTTCATTTAAAAACCCAGTCTGTGATTGGAGGTGACCAGTATCTTAAGTGTAAGGGGCATTCAAAAAGAGACCATTGGTTAAATTGCACACTTAAAAAATATTTGCTACAAATAGCTAAATTAAAGGGGCCAAAGTTAGTTAAACCTTAGGGAAATGTTTACCTTAAATAGTTGTCTCTAAGACTTCAGTGGGCAGGTAAAAGGGTTAAAATTAAGGAAATAAAACTGCATCTCAGTGGCGCCCATAGCTCAGTGGGTAGGACGCTGGCCACATATACCAAGGCTGGCAGATTCAAACCCGGCCGGGACCACCTAAAACAACAATGACAACTGCAACAAAA
Organism: Otolemur garnettii; assembly: GCF_000181295.1. Classification (NCBI taxonomy): domain Eukaryota; kingdom Metazoa; phylum Chordata; class Mammalia; order Primates; family Galagidae; genus Otolemur; species Otolemur garnettii. The sequence continues at coordinate 6,021,643 of NW_003852442.1, forward strand.
AAACTAGCCGAGTGTTGTGGCAGGTGCCTGTCATCCCAGCTACTTGGGAGGCTGAGGCAAGAGAATCGCTTAAGCCCAAGAGTATGAGATTGCTGTAAGTTATGATGCCACAGCACTCTACTAAGGGTGATATAGTGAGACTCTGTCTAAAACAAACAAACAAAAAAAACGGCATCTCTATAAAACCGTCTACTGGGCAGCATGATGCAAATTAATTAAAGAGAAGTTTCAATTCAAACTTCGGAAAGAGGCTGCACTAGTTCCTTTAGGCTGGTACATTTAAAAAGGCCAACACTGAAACACTTCTTTTTATGCATCTATGGATAATTATTACTTAATTAATCTTCAAAATTAAAAAAGAAACTTAGTAGCAGAGATTAGAAACCTTCATCCATTGAAATGATCAGAAATGGTCTGGTCAGCAAGGTTTCTGCTTAAAGATTTGACTTAAGTCAAAATCAGAGGAGGTGGCCCCTTGGACTGGTCCAGGGCTCTGCCCTTTTTAGTGTGAATGACCCAATTCCCTGTCCAGCCACTGGACAACAGAGCACACTTAGAGCCCTTAATTGCTTTAGAAACAAAACAGGAAAAGCAGAGGAGCAATCTTGTAACCTTTCAGAGATAACGGCACAGACTATTGTTTTGTTCGCTGATGACATAATTCTTTCTGAACTAAATATGCACGTGCCTTTAGACTACTAGTGAATCAAAGTTATGGATATTTTGTGATTCTAGAGGAGAGTGCATGCAATGTGCCACAACTCAAAGATACCAGGTTGGTATCTGGTTAAAGACCACACTCCAACTATTTGAACTAATAGTTCGTTTCAACGGACATCATTAAGATTGAAGGAGAAGGGCTGGGCATGGTGGCTCATGACTATAATCCTAGCATCTTGGGAGGCCAAGATGGGAGGTTCACATGAGGCCAGGAGTTCAAGACCAGCCTGAGCAAGACCCCCATCTCCACAAATAAAAGACAAATTAGCCAAGATTGGTGATGTGAGCTTATGGTCACAACCACTTGGGTAGCTGAGGCAGCAGGATCACTCAAGCCCAAGAGTTTGAGGTTGCTGTGAGCTATGATGATGCTACTGCACTCTAGCCTGGGAGGCAGAGCGAGATTTGTCTCAGGGGAAAAGAAAAAAAAAAGATGTAAGGAGAGTCATTTATTGCTTACGCAATTAGAATTTAATAATAGTTTCAAAAGAAAAGGAAAACAGAAAAGCTTCGCCATCTGAAGCATCAATAGAGAAATGCATCTTATTTTATTGTCCTTATAAAGGCCATTGCCAGTTCTGATGTTTTTCAAAATTTAATATTGTTTTTTTGAATGCCAAGGTCAGGCTTAGCACATCTTGTCCTGTTACATTACCAAATGGCCAGTTCCCTCCCAGTTATTGGAGAGAAAAATCAGAACATGACCCCAACAGGGCAGGGCATAAGAGAAAGGATGGTCAGTACATCAAAGAGCTGATAAGATTAAATGGACTGGGGTGGGGGGAAGACAAAGAAAATACAAAATGGATTTTAAAAACTGGAGTTTTTTTTAAATAAAAGATAAATTAAGTATGAATACTGAGTGGTTATAAAACTAACTTATCTTATGATAATAGAGTAGCAACAGCTTTAACTTTCTTATAATAGTTACATACATTGTTATATTTACAACGGTCTAATTGGTATGGAGTACCTGAAGAAGATTGTTCATTGAGTCATTTTATTTTATTTTGGGAGGCTTTTGCAGGGGTGATTCCTTTTACTTTTAAAAGTCTGCTCAAATATAATGCTAATAAATCACACCAAAAATGCATCCGATAAAACCAAGATTATGTGTGTATTTTTAAGGGCAGACAAAAAAAATCAAGTTCTAAAATCCAGCAATCACATTTTACTTAATTACAAACAAAGACATAATGCATTATTTTTCTGTATCCACAGAGACAGGAGGAATGTAATTTTTATTGCATGTTAAGTTTTCACTGAATCACAATATTATTAAGCTTTAAATCAGGGGATTGGTTCCTTCGGCTAAGTCTAACAATACTCGAAAGTAGAAGGGGAGAGGGAAAAAAAAAAACCCACCTCATCTGGGGCTGTAATATTTGCTGAAAAAAATCTACTTCAAAACATTAATCAAATTTTTCGCCTACTGGGCAACCATATGGTCTAGCAGCATGTGAATCTCACAAACTTGCTGATCTCCTGTAACTGGGTGCAATTAATTACGCTAGCTGCATCCATCTCTTGGATTTTCGCCTTGTGAAAAAAGTATTTATTGCAACAGCTTTTACAAAAACAAGGGAATGAAAATCACAATTGATTAATGAGGCTGAATGGAAATATTTCCGTTAGCAGATTTTTTAAAATGAATAAGGATTAATACCGAGGACGGGAATGAACCCACGTCGAGCTCTCTGCGTACTTTCTGGACCCCCAGAAAGGTGGCGGGTAAGTGGGCAGAGAGGGTGCTGGAGTTCTCACATGCATAATTCACTAGCAGGCTTGAGGTCGCAAGTAATAAAGCCTTAAAACTGGTGAAGTAATAAAGAGGTTGGCTTTACAAGATGCTATCCTGGGAGACGAAAAGCTTGTTCTTTGATTTGAAAACACAGATATGAAACGCTCAGTGGGTGAGAAACGTTACAGGCCTGACAAAGGAGGGAAAGGAAGGGCTCCTGGAAGTAGAAATCTACTTTGTCCTTCGCTATTTAGGGCCAAAGATTGCCGCACAGATGGTCCGATTACAGCTTTAACACCTCTCCATAAAACCACCCATCCACAAGCAAGTTGGAATGGTGTTGCTGTCCTTACCTGCTGGCTAAAGGAACAATGTGTAATTGCAACATCTTTGCCCACCAGTGTTCAGCCATCATGCAATGACTTTCTCAACAGTCAGCCATCATCGCATCCACCTTCACTGAACTTGCTTCTAGATACAGACCAGGGTCACAATACCTCCCTCCTTGGAGCAATGGTGGACCGAAGGGTGAAGGTCTATTGATGAAGCCAAAGCAGTTATACCTTGCCCGTTTTCAGAACTGCCCTGTGGGTTTAAGACCACCCAGGGGAGCCCAGCATTAATGATGTTATCTCCACACACATCCTCATTCCAGAAAGATCAGTCTCATCTTCCCTAAATGGACGGCAAAGGAGACTGCTTCCTACATTTTACTAGTTGAATTCTCATCTCAAGGAAACAACACAAATATAAACACAATGGAAGAAATGCTTAAATTGGTAAGATCCAATACAGTATCACTCTCACAACCGATGCAGAAAAGAGCTGTTTGGACTAAGCTTTTTATTTCGATTCTTACTGCCAACCTTTCTCTTTAGCGTGTCGACCATATTTAAGGTTCTACCAGGAAATTCTGCAAAAGGCTTTATCAACAACAATGTGCTATCATTTTGTTCAAGTCCACATGGTGTGTGTGGCCAACAGGATGGGTTCTCCACTAGCTTTTTGTGTTTGTTTTGTGGAAATGTCCAAAGGAGATAAAAATTTTCTGTGATTGCCTGAAAGAGGAGCATCCAGGAAAAGGATAATGATGCTTCATCAAGCAAGGCCTTGGTTCAATGATACTTGGAATGACGCTGTTTCATCTCCAACAACTCATCACATGTGCAGTCTGTTTTCATTCACATATGTGTTTGAAAATTTTGACGTAATAGACAAAAATAACTTTGCGCACTTCAAACTAGCATGCCTATCTCGGCGGGCAACAGACTCAGAAGGCCAACATTTTAACCCCCTAAAAGATGATTCATAGACATGCTATAAAAATCATTCCTGTTGAGAATCAGAACTGGTTTATCCCCAAAGAAGCCCCCATTTTGAAGACACCATGATCTGGTGAAGAGTAGGAGGAAGTTACCGAGAAGTGCTTGGCTTGGGCAGGACAGCACAAGGGTGGCAGGGTTGGGGGAATCTATTGGGAACTGGGTAGTCCAACGCCTTTGACCAGGGACCCCACAATGTACGCCTCTACCCCCTCCACCTCTCAGATGGTCTCTAAGCTCCACCTACAAGCAAAGGTTGTTGGCTTAGAAGTTTAAAGAGCTAACAAAATGTTTTAACGAGATACAAATCTCAGAGATCATTAATCAATATGTTCAATGTTATTTGTGATAATTCATCATGACATGATATTAATGGGTTACTGTACCCTTCAGAGGTGAGATTAATGCAAATGAGCCGCCACAATTAACTTTACTGCTCCCAACTCACAGGAATGGACAGATGATTATAAATGACAACTATATGTCAATTACAATATCCAATAAAGTGAAGCTTAGAGAACAATCCATCTCCTTTTATTGCTCTTCCTTGACGTTGCTGAATTTAGCTCAACCCACTGTTGTCACTATGTAACCGGTGTTGGGGGAGGGGAAAGGTTCATTTTTTTTTTAATCTTTTAATATCTTAAAACATGCTTCAAAAATGTCCATGTAAGTATGTTCTCTAAAGGAAGAGAGCCACAGGAGACCAGGAATAAAGGCTACGATGCTACGTTTATGTCAGCACTCATTCCAGGCAAGTGAAAGAAAATTCTGTCTACTTTCGAATTGTAGCAGCAAGGCCAGCAAGGAATCAACCTACCCAGCTGCGTGTAATATATATACTCAATTAAAAAAGCAAGACATTAGCACAGCATCCTGAAAAGCCTTGAGTTTCCCTAAACAAAAGTTATTTAAAAATCACTCTAAGTAAGTAGGTCAGCAAGTGCAAAGAAGGTGTGAGGGTGAGGACGGAAGGAAAGGTTTGATGTCAACTTGGACTCCTGCACTTGGGGTGTCGGTGAACACTTAGGGACCAGTCTTGCTTGTATAGCTGCCTCTCACATGGACGAGGTGCTTTTTGAGAAAATTCTCTCTGATAAAGATGGAGGCACATAGTGGTGCCATCTCGCCCCAGAGTTTCCTGCTGGGCAGGTGTGTCCAGAGAGGCTGTGACATCCCTTGGTGGGTCAGAGCTACCCCTTCCTGCCTCACCTGTGATGCTATGCCGATACCACCCCCTTCTTCAGCAGAGGTTGGCTCATCACCGCCCGGCTGGGCCGTCTGAACACGACCCACTTTGTGACACAATTTGTACTCTAGAGCTCCCCATGGGATCAGGCTAACGCTGGTCTTCAGCTGAGGCCACACATCTTTGCTGGACAATTTCCCTGTCCTTCACCAATCCTCTTAATCCCTTTCTGACAGCATTTTACCCCATCCACCACCACCACATCACGTAAACAAGAAGCCTGCCTTGAACTCTATTTCCAGGGCACAGAGACTAAGGCAGGTATCCCTGAGAAGGGAACAGGAACGCTCTTCCAGAGGTGCAATTTACAAAGAGCTGTTCTTTGAGGGTCATTGATAAGAGATCATCCCACTTGCTCCTTTCTGAAGTTCTACCCAGAAAGGATTCCTTCCTTTAATGTTTTCAGAAACATGAAAAAATAAAATTGCAGTGTAAAATCACTCAGTGCAAAACCAGCCCAGTGGATCATGGAAGCTACAGATGTGTCTGCCAGGGATGTTTTCCCACGGGCTGCTGTTGCCAATGCGGGCCTCAATTTTGCATTAGAGAACTGGGTCTCCTGTGCTCCACGGAGAACAAGGGCATTTAAGTCCAGCCTAGGCTATCCAGGCTGGAGAGAGCCCCATCCTCCAAGGCTGTGACAGATTCAGAGGTAGGGATCTGCTTCAAATTAGGCCAGTCCCCTGTGGCTTTGGAGTCATGGGTAATGGGGGAAAGAGCTTCTTGGTGCTGGGGCTGGTTAAGATGAGACAAGGCTCCTCTGCCAGTACCATCTTCATCTCCACTCAAAATATTCTCTTTCAAGAATATAACACATAAGAGATCAAGGAAGGGACTAGACAAAGACAGGGGCCTTGATGGCACATTTAAGCCCTGGAAAAAGTTAGACTTTAAACAGGGATTGGCAAACTCCACCCTGGGCCAAATCTGGGCCACGGCCATATGTTCTTGTGGAGCCCGAGGCTAAAAACGCTTTGCATTTTTAAATGGTTGGGGGAAAAAATAATAATATTTTGCAACACATGAAAATTTACATGAAATTCAAATTCCAATGTCCATAAATAAAGCTTCACTGGAACACAGCTGGGTAAGTTGTTTCCTTGCTGGCCTTGCTACTACAATTTGAAAGCTGACATGGCCCAAACCTTCACGTCCTGTCTATGCCTCCTTTCTCACTGCAAGGGGAGGGTTGAGTAGTTACATGGCCAAGGAGCCAAACATTTTAATTACCTGTCCCATTACGGAGAAACTCTGCTGACTCCAGCACAAAACTCTGCATTTTGTGAGCCAGTAATGACCCTTTCCACATAAGTTAGTTTGAATTTGGACTTTTCCAAATGGAAGAGGGAACTCTTGATTAACTAAAGAATCTATTCTGGGCCCTCCTCACTTACCCCTCCACCTCCACCCATCTGGTAAGTTTGTTGAGACTCTATCAGTTATGAACCAATACCTAGATCAACTGGCTTGTTTCTCTCACTTGATACTGAAAAGTCATTGCATTTTTTGCTGACTGTCACAGAAGGAGTGATACGTCAATCTTAAAATGTGAAATACGTGAATATCTACCATTCCAAATACTGATATATAATATTGATCATTAAAACCTGACAGGCAATTCTGGGCCCAGCAACGGAAGATAAAGTAAGCTAAGTGGAGGAGGAGACTGTTTGTAAAAAAACTGTACCTGAAAAACATATTTAAAGTGAAATCCCGCCACGCCAAATTGTTCTCCCAGTTGGGTAGAGCCTGCCATGATTAGCTGTAATGGCCTGGAACATTCCAGTCTCGGCTCACGAAACTCCAGAGCCTGGTGAGGACAGAGTGTGACTTTGATGACTTTCACAGAGGAGCAGAAAGAGGGGAAACAGATTCATTCTGCGTTTCCTGTTTTCCATTAGGAGATAACTTTGGGTTTAAGCTGTTCTTCCCTTTCCCCTCTATACTCTCCTGCGTCCCAGGGCAGGCACCTGTTTTCATCACAAAAACAGACCTGAGCTGTCTCCCAGGACACATCAGTTCAGGCCAGTCAAGAAAGTTAGCAGGAAAGAGCCAAGTTATTCTCTTTTGTAAAGACACAAGGGTATCTCGCTTTTATTTTAACAATGTGAAGACAACTGGTATTCCTTTCCACCACCAATTTACAACACTGGATTCTAATGTCTCTGTGACATGACCCTTTCATTCTCCCCGCAAGGGCTGATGGCAGGAAGGTCCTGGATAAATAACTGTGTCCACAGAGGGATTTTCTTTAGGGAATGAAGTCCCCCATCTAGCATTTCATTCACTCTCTTTTTGGAAACACCCTGTCACAAATGAGTTCCTTAAATGGAAGAAATTGAAATTGATTTTTTAGGGTAATAATTAACCTCAGAAAATAACTATGAAAGCTTTCTTATTAATTATTTTCTGTAATATGCTCTGGGAATACTTTTTCCATGAACGATAAAGACAAAAGCAGGCGCATTTTACGATCATTTAAAATATTGGGTTCATATCTTATAGGAGCCTAAAACTCATTTGCAAAATGCCCAATATACGAGGGAGGGGTCACTGCCACACACACCCACATTGACACACACATACACATTGGTTTTCAAGACTCTTAAATAGCCCTTTGTAAAACGACAAAATATTTCTGTTCTTTATTTCTTCACATATAAGTACCTTAGAGCTTTTAATACAAATTTTATAACTATTTCAGCTCCCCGTGGTTTTTCTACTTGCTCAAAAAGAAGGTAATTTTCATATGAATAGCAGTTTGACAGGGTGACATCCTCATTCTTTTCAGACAATGGAAATAAGAGTTGTCACCAAGAAACTTGTTACCATCCCAAGGAATGAACCACCATCCCTCAGATATAGACTATTCAACACGTGTGCACGCACGCACACACATATACACTTTTTTTTTCATTTAGTCACCTGAAAAGGCCTACATTGTAACCTCAAACTAATTAAGAAATAAGTAGAACCCCGCAATAGATGCTGTTCCAGACAGTACACATCTTTCTGATTATCAAAGTAGAACTCAAAACACAAACAGTCCGGGAAACGCCCCCCCAAAGAAAACAATAATGGATAAGATTATTCCAAGGTCTTTCGTTTTTTCCCTTCTCTTGGTGGCTGAAGAATTTTTATTCTGTACTATTTTACCGGAGAGTGGTATTTTGTTTTCTTTAAGAGACAAACGGAAAAAAAAAAATTCAAAAACTGTGTAAAAATCCCAGTCATGAGAACAACGTGAAACTGTTTCCTAAAGCATTCCAAATATAAGTTTTGGCTAATTAATTAACAAATTCAAGCTGGTTAAATAAAACCTTCTTCCAACACCTCCTATTTAATTGCAGTTCGGCACCAACAAATATATATCAAAATTATAGTATTTCCCCTGACAGGAAGCTCCTTCCTTCCACACAGTGTTATGACTCTCTGCAGAGTAAACCAGAACTGCTGACAACCTTGAACACGGCTACAACAATATTACTATACTTGGCAGAGAAGTACCCTTGCGGCAAGAGAAAAGCTGTAATTTTGACTGTCACTTCACATTACACTGGATATTATTTCACTGTACACACACACTCACCAACTCTTAATAGACTACAGCTTTCACGCAGCCTCCCTTTCCAATATAAATGGCAGTATAATGCCGGCGACCCACCAATGGGATCCCAGGGAGAAGCAAATGTTTTGCGTTATGGAAACATCGGAAGATGGCTTTTAGGGGATATTTCATTCCTTTGTCCCCCACTCACACTGTTAACACCTCGGCATCAACTTCCTAAGATAACCGCTTTGGCTATCAAAAAGAATTTTACTTTTTTTTTTTATTTTTTCAGCCCCCTGGCAGGGGGACGGGAAAGGGCAGAGTCACTGTTAACTAATTCTATGCTTGAAAACGTCCAGGACATGTAGCAAAGGTGGTGCCACCTGGTTGCTAATCTGCTGGGCATCCTTCAAGTCCAATTCCTGGGAGTGCAGAATTTCCGGATTCCCAAAGGTATCCTTTTCCTATGGTTTATTTGGCTTTTCTTCAGTTTGTGAAACTGCAGTGACCACCAGTCATGTTGTGGCCAAGGTAATCGGCGCACACATGAAAGAGCCCTGCAAATCCCGCAAAAAAGCCACACTGTCCCAGCCAGAGAGCAGCGTCTTCTTTGCAGAGAGCTAAGTGCAACATATGCTTGCTTCTTCCCAAGCACACTCAGAAGCAGATTGGGCCGGCTTCCCCGCTGCGCCCTCCCCCCACCCCCAGCTTTGATTTACAACAAGATGCTATGTTAATAGCCCCTCTATGTGTTGGGCAAGGAATTCTGTGATGTCAGTAGGAGCTCCAAATTGACAACTCCCTGGAATCCAGAGCACGGGTCACCAGGACGGATACACAGGTGGGGCAAAATTACAATTTGCCCCAAGGAGAGAAAGCTAGAAATGGCAGCTGGGCAGGAAAGAAAGGATGCTCACAGGATCTTTTGGTAAGTAGCTCAGCCCTTACGTAAACCTGGCAGGAAAGCTTGGGAAACACAAAGCACTTCAACGAGAAAATTAGAGCCTCTTTCCCACCCTCCTCCCCCACCCCAGCAGTCCTTTCTTCTTTCAAATTACTATTTCAAAAGGTTTAAAGAAGACTTAAACTTGTTGTCCTGAATCAAGAGAAAGCAAACAGCAAACTCCTTGCCCTCCTCCATAAAGAGAATGTATCCAAAACTTCACCAGGTCTGCTGACCGCACCAAATTTAACAAGGTTCGCAAATGAACTAGAGTAAGTTTCCCACAGTGACACATTAATAATAAGTTCCTTATCCCATCTATCCCAAGCCATGAATATGTAATGTTATAAAATGAGGCCTTTTCACACTACAGAACCTCCGACGTGAATAAATAAAAACTATCCATCACAAGCCTGTGAAAAATTAATGAGAGTTCAGAGACACAGGGAAAAATGGGGACCAAGGAGAGATGGCCCGGTTCATAAAAGCCTTCCTAACTTTCAGAGAGTAAATATCCCAGCCCCTGCCCCTCACCCCATCACCAGGTGAGGGGGTGAAACAACGAGGTTTATTTTTAAAGTCCTGAAATCTCCTGAGGCAAGCGACGGGGAGGGCAGCCACATGGACTCCACTGCCAGCCCTGTAAAGGTGATCCCAACTTCAGCAGTGGAATGGGAGTTTGTTCATTTAATTTTTTATAATTCATAGCCAGCCTACTTGCAGAAGGATTTGAGGCGATTGTGAGAAAAGCAGAAAGGGTAGGGCTGCTATAGAACTCAGCCACAGGGGGACTAGAAAAGCCCAGCCTTGTCACCTTCTCCTGATGTCACTAGGGGGACACAGCAGATGTCCCATAGGGGACAATTAGTCATGCTGCCAGGACCACTTGCTAGGGGCTCACTGGCTGCCCAGCACAATGCTAGCTGGTGCTATGTCTGAATACGCTCTGATTCTTCCCTACTACCACCCCATTTGAGGAACAGGAAAACTGAGTCAAAGAGTCCAGGGAAAAACAGAACCCAAGAAAAAGGTGGGGCTGGCTCCACAGCCCCTGCCCCACCCACCTGTGGCCATTTACTACCATTCACGCATTAGGGGGTTATAAATATTGCTTTTATTACCTCCTCTTCCCATCACAAAACTGTTGTATGGTTACCCTCCAAGCCCATCTTGGAAACCATCAAGGGCTGAGAGGCTTAATTCCAGAGATGAATACAAAGCAGGATGACACCCAGAGATTGGGAGGGCCCAGGCTAAGTGAGCCTGGGCAGCTCAGATATAAAAGGCTGGAAATTCCCTCCCAGCTCACTCCCTGGCAAGAGGCTGTACTTGCTCAGAGGAAAGCCCTACTTAGAGATCACACTACATGCTGCCAAAACAAAGAAATTCACCCAATGTACTGTGCCCTTGAGAGGATCATTTTCAGGAGCTGAAAGTGTTGTCCTGAGGAGCAACTATCAAAAAAAAAAAAAAAAAAAAGATCCCAAAATAGGCCCAGGGGACAATCCCTTTGATGTGGTCCAGCCTTCTACTCCCTCTCTCCACTACAAAAAGGGAGGGCAAAACATGTGACTCACATCCATTACTCAGAGGATGCCATGCTGTTTTATTTTTAACACAATCCTTTGGCCTTTGTCCATGCTGTTCCCTCACTCATGATGGTGCCCCAGCCTCTCTCCGCCTGGCTGAATCACCCATGCTATACCATACCCTATTTAGCCAAAGGGAAAGTCAGATGCTACAGGTGATGGGTACAGACCAGCCAGTTGGTGTCCAGTAGTGGGCCAGATACAAAATAACAAGGACCAGGGAGGGCATCCCACCCCCATTTATCCAACTAGGGCTTCCAGTTTTGTTGGAAGAAATCAAGAGTCCAGGTTTTAAAGTGAACTTTCTCCTCTTTAACAACAACAGAAGTCAAAGAACCATGGCTGCAGACTGAATTCACCCCCTGTTTTAGATCTTGCGATCACATCTTCTTTTAAAGTTCTAGGTTACTAAGGGCCAGGGCCAAGTCTCAGTGAAGGCGGCACAGCCCACAGCTGGAGAAGGGGCTGGTAGGTCACAGCCCCTAGATGCTTGTGGAACTGCACTGACTCACACCCTGACTCGGGACCCTAGAACCAGACAGAAGCACAAGAAATAAAAACCAAGAATGGGTCATTAAGGGAGAAAAGGTACTCTTACCACTAACAATTTTTATTTCTAACCCCTGCAGGCAGTGGGGACTAGGCATACTTCTGTAAAGTGCTGCTTGGGAATCCACCAAGCATTACGGGGGAAGGAATTTTATTTCTTTCTCTTCCCAAGAGGGAATCCCAAGGTGGGGTTATATCTAGGGAGCAGTGTGTAAGGTGATCCCAGGGCTCTGACCCAGGAAACAGAAGCAGCAATGAGCAGGTCCAGGAAGGAATGAGCTAGAAAATAATCAATGGCTTGCCTCAAAACTCTTATGTGATCAGCAACACTGAACATGGGATGTGTCCACAGAACAGAATAAGGTCCTCTCCAACCTCAGTCATTCGGGGCAAGTAGACACAGAAAAGGGAAGGCTCAAGGTGGGAATCAACTACACACAGCTCTAGGTTTCCTAAGCTCCAAATTCCCACAGCAGTTACTATAGGCATAAAAGGGAAATCCAACATAGATTCTGATCTAAAGATTTTAAAAACCAGTAAGAGAATCAAGATAAGTTCAAAATTACTATATTATGCCTTTTTTTTTTAAAGTGGTAAGTCCATCAAAGACAGAACAAGTGCTTGGAGAGTTGGAAAGAGCAGTGATGACTCTCCGCAGATGGAATCTTGATATCCTGTGGGTTTCGAAATATGCAGAGTTAGAAATAAGGGGAATGGAGGACAGGGAGAGAAAATGGGGAGTATATTCCAAACCGAAGAAACAGCAGGAAAGGAACAGAAGCATGGCTGGAAAGAAAGGAAAGAAAAAAGGAAAGGGGCTCGGCGCCTATGGCTCAACCGGCTAAGGCGCCAGCCACGTACACCTAAGGTGGCGGGTTCGAATCCCCAGCCCGGACCCGCCAAACAACAATGACGGCTGCAACCAGAAAATGGCCGGGCATTGTGGCGGGCGCCTGTGGTCCCAGCTACTTGGGAGGCGGAGGCAGGAGACTCGCTTGAGCCCAGGAGTTGGAGGTTGCTGTGAGCTGTAATGCCACGGCACGCTACCCAGGGGGAGAGCTTGAGGCTCTGTCTCAAAAAAAAAAAAGAAAAAAGAAAAAAGGAAAGGAAGAAAGGCTGAAATATAGGGTATAATGGGAGAGTTCTTTGGAGTTTTAGAAGATTTGTTTATAGTGTAAACTAAAAATAAATCCCCTCCTCCAGTGATTGAATAGCATTCATCTTGGCCAAAGAACCTCAAAACTGAGTTCCCAGCCATGAAGGAAAAGGAGGCTGGTTGTGCATGCCCCATTACACCCCCTCCCTTTTTGAGGTTTAGACTACTTACAAGGAGGACATAAGTATCACACCTGCAGGACAACCATTTGCTTAACAGATCACTTTGAGTCAGTATATTGTGTTTTGCTCTGTAAATAACAAGATTTCCGTATCTTAAAACATTCCTTTCTATTGATTCCAAATCTTTAGACAAAACTTTGCTTCTTTAAACAATTACAAATCAAAGAATCTCTGAACCCACCTGTAACCTGTAAGCTCCTGCTTTAAGATGTCCTATCTTTTAAGGACAAAAACAATGTGTAACTTCCATTTATTGATGGACAAATTTATCTGCAATTTCTTTCTCCCTAAAATGCATAAAACCGAACTGCAACCTGGCGACATCTACTCAGGACTTCTTGAGATAAGTTCCCTCTGGGCCATAGCCACTCAGATTCGGTCAAAATAAACCTCTTTAAATCATTTTACAGAGTTTGGGGGTTTTTTCCTATTAATGGTAGTTTAAAAACAACTAAGCAATTTTGGAGACCAACAGATCCCCACGTCAGAAGCTGGGCTCTCCAGTCCAAATCTGCCAATATAACTGTGCCTGGTCAAACCCCATCCCAGCCATTTGCCCTGAGGGCCACACCCAACGTAGTCAGTGGATCACTTCAACATGGATGTCACACAGATGTCCTGAATTCCACATGGCTGAAACTGCCTCTCCACCTTGCTCCACATCTATCCCTCTTTCCATCTCCTGTCTTCAGAGATGGTTCCACTCCACGCTCTACTGCCCAAGCCAGAAATCTCTAATCAGCCCTCAATTATTTCTTCTCCAATGACCATGTCTGTCAACCTCCCCTATAGTTGTTGATCTAATCTGCTTGATTTCACCCCTTTTTATCTCTCAGAACGACATCCTCTCTTCTGTACTCACTGTGACCATGTTTGTTTAAGGCCTCATCATTTGTTGTGTGTGGGTGACTAAAATTATTTCCTAGTCGGTCTCCCCACCCTCCTTTCTCACTCAGCTGCCAGAATGGTCATCTAAAAGGCAAATCTGATCATTTCACGACTCTGCTCTAAATTTCTTCTGTGGCTCCCTGTGACTTGGATTTAATAGATATTTATTGAATGAATAAGCTCCCTGAATACATGCTGCTTTCTGCTTGCCACAGTGGAGGCCAGGCTTCTGGGGAAACGTACTTTTGAGTAGAGTTACCCAAGAAACGAACTTGTTTGTTCTGAATCCCACACCAGCCCAAAACACTGATCACCTGAGGGAAACGTGGAAAATACAACCACATGGGGAACAAGGTTGGGGAAGTAGGCTAGGACCAGTTCAAGGAACCACGGGAGCCTAGGAAGTTTGGACCTGCTTGTCAGGTCATGGGAGATGCTATTAATGCTCTTCTAAGTGTGGACACAATCACAGCTACATTGTAAGAAGGGAATGGGCAGCAGAAAGAGAATGGACTAGGAGGTGGAGACACAGAAGATTCTGTCACTGTCCAGGATCAGGCGAGTGGAAATGAAGGCAACGTGAACAAAGAGGGAAAAAATCTTTACCAAGGGAAAAAAATGTCTGCAATCAATAACTACTCACTGCAATGCCCCAGAATTTGGGGATGAGAACTTAATAACAAACACCTCTAAGACCTCCAACTTAGCTCCTGATAAGAACGTTGCCTTGTGGAAGCAAAAGGCCAAAGTGCATCATGCAACCCTACTCCTCTCCAGTAAGTCTTTCCTGATTTTAAACAGCTAGCATACAGTGTGTTCAACTGAAAACACCATTATCTTTTATCATTATTATTATTGTTATTATTTGGCGTTATTGCTGCTATTGCTATGAACAACTAAAATGTTCTGAACACTTCGTATTGCCTGCTTGGTACTTTACATGATCATCACACATAATCGTCACAAAGTTTGGAGTTATTCTGTAGGCAATGAGGGAGGTGCTGTTATTACCTACCGTGGCAGATTAAAGATGGCTGCAAATTCTTTGACAATTCTACCATCAGAAAGTGAACTGTGTGTCTGCTCCCCTTGAATCTAAGTGGGATCTGTGACTTCTTAGTCCCTACAAGTGATATTGTGCCAATTTCTAAGCCAGGCCTTAAGAAACTGGCAGCTTTTATTTCCTATGTTTTGAAACACTTCCTCTGGGAGCCTTGAGCAACCATATAAGGACACCTCCCTAAGTCTGCATTACAGACTGTGTGTAGGTCTCTGGACAACAGTTCCAGTTGACTTCAGCATTCCAATCACTCTTGTGAAGGTGCCAGACACATGGGTGACCATCCTGGACCAGCTGAGGGCCAGTCTGACACCACAGGCCCTTAAAGTACAAGAAGGTGATCTCAGTCAACACCATAGGGAGCAGAAGAGTCATCCAGCTGAGCCCTGCCAGAATTACTAACTCACAAGAATCCCAAGATCCAACAAAATGATTGTTGCAAACATTGGGTTATGCTCCAAGGCACAAGATGCTAGAAGCAATCAATTACTTTTGGAGTGATTGATTATATAGCAATACTTAAACTGGAACACTCTCATTTTACAGATGAGCTACCTGTGCCTCCAAAATTTGTCTGACTTAGCAATGGTCTCCTAGCTGATTAAGTGTGCAGCCTGGATTAGAACCTCCCTCTGCCTGACCTGCACACAATGCTGGTTAAGCAATTCCTGAAAAAGTACAGCCAAGGGCAGTGCCTGTGGCTCAAAGGAGCAGGGTGCTGGCCCCATATACCAGAGGTGGCATGTTCAAACCCAGCCCAGGCCAAAAACTGCAAAAAAAAAAAAAAAAAAAAGTAAGGCCAGACCCAAGTAGCAGCAGACTAAATTCCCCATGCTCTTTGAACTGTGTGAATACTGCCAAAACGTCTTACCTCACCTCACATGATTTACTCATTAAGTGCAGAAGGCTGAATAATGTGAAAACAGCCTCCCTACACTGACCCCCCTTCTTCTCCGTGCAGAGTCTCACATGACTATTTTTACTGCTGGAAAAACTAACTTCCATAATGACCAAGAAGTAAAGATAAATGCAAGAATGAAAGAAAATCCCACGCCCCACTAGCTCCCCCTCCCTGGGGTGAACAGACACTGAACTCTGTCACCCCACAAAGAAAACAAGAAAAAGAGATGTTTAATGGAATAACTACGTGGGCTTCCTCCCTAAATCCAGATTTTGAAGAATTTCAGACCTGTGAAACTCTCCTCAGAGATTCCCAGGATCTTGAGACTTCCAGTGATACTCAAATGCTGAACAACCCAGGAAGGCGACAAGTACAAGTGTGCTTGTAGCATCGAACAATGTGAAACTTCAGCACATTGGGGTTATGTTCCAATGCACGAGATGCTGGAAGCAAGAGCACATTTACATGGGCTTGTGATTTCCTCTGACAAGATACACGCACTTATTCCTTCAACCTAAGCAAAATTCTCAGGACTCAAACAGATTTGAAAGTCAGGTGGATGAGGAAACCATCTGTGGATGGGATGATGTACCAGCTCATCATAAGTACGGCTTCAAAAAATAGGAGTCAAGACAAAACAGAATAACATCCACAGACCTAGTCTTGGTTAAAAATAGAATTTGAAGTAACTAGCTTAATGTGGATGTGATTCTAGAGCTCTAGACAGTAAATCTAAAAATCCTAATTTGATACTGAATTACCCCCAGATTAAACAAAGTATTTTCAAGCCACTGAATACTGATGTATTTGAAAGGTGATGAGGACTCTCAGTACAACTCTTCTACCTGAACACAAACAAGGGATTCAAAAGTGAATCTGTCGCAGTGTCCGAGGAAAAAGTGTTTTTACTCAGGCTTTGTCATGATGGATAGAGAAATATGGAACATTTTAAGATCCTTCCTCTTATGTCTTATTTCAGCAGATAGATCATTCTTAAAATATCTACCGACAAATGCCCCCAAAGTACACAGGCCCATCAACTTAAAGGAAATGATGTACAACCAACATGA
Source organism: Otolemur garnettii (assembly GCF_000181295.1). Taxonomy (NCBI): domain Eukaryota; kingdom Metazoa; phylum Chordata; class Mammalia; order Primates; family Galagidae; genus Otolemur; species Otolemur garnettii. Next base: position 6,038,563 of record NW_003852442.1, read on the forward strand.
AGTATTAATTTAAGAAAGCTATAAAAAGAAAATACTGCTAGTCACTTTGAAAATGGGCCCAAATAATGGCTACACACAATACAAAATCAGCTGCGGAAAGTAAGTACCAGCTCTGGGGCCAGATGGGCTTGAGTTTCAATCCCAGTACCAATACCTATGGTGACACACCATGGCACCAAGCACTGGGTGAGGCTCCAGTCAGAATCTCAGTTTCTTCATCTGCAAAAGGGAAAAACCTATGAAGCCTGCCTCAGAGGACTGTGTCTAAATCAACTCTTGGTAAGTACCTAAGAGTTGCATAAAAAGAGCTTGAAGTGTTAAGTCCTTACCCCAGTAAGGTAGCAGGGGGTTAAGAGCACAGGTGCTGGTGTACTCTTGGCTGGGTTCCAATCCTACCTCTACTATTTACTTGCTGTGTGGTCTTAGGTTAAGTTAACCATCCTGTGTAGAGAGACTCTAGAGCTCACCTCTTTGAAGACAATCATAGTACTCAACTCACGGGGCAGCTATGAGGGTGAGTGGCATTAATATGTACAAAGCGCATATAATGAACAGCATTTGCTCTGAGTAATGTTGCACCTACTATGTATCGGAAACTGCAATAATAGCTTTCTATGTATCAGGGGTTGGCCAATTTTTCTGTTAAGGGCCTGATAGTCTTTGGGCTACATATGGTCTCTATCACAGTCTTCCTTCTAATTTTTTTAGGGTTGTGAGAAAATGTGCTTCAGGTTGGATGGAGCCCCAGGCTATAGTTTGTATATTCCTAGCTCCTCACAATCTCAGTTATTGATTAGGTGATTTCCAAACTATGAAGGGTCCCTGATTTCACTCTGCTTATAGCTAATGAGTTAGCTGCCACGTTTGGGGGGAGATGGTGGAAGACATGAGACCCCAGAATCAGATACAAAGGAATTCATTAATGGCGGCAGAGCTGGCAGCCGGCGCTCCACTTTTACAGGACCTCCCTTGCCCCCACCACCCCCGCCATCCCACAGTGGTGATGTGGGACTGCCCAAAAGGATGCTGTGCTCACAGTGGGTTTTAAGACACAGGTGAAGAATCCCTATCTTAGGAATCCTAACCTTTATCAAGCAAATCTGGTCCAAACTTTGTGACATCATTATGCTGGGCAGTGAACAACCTTGCCCTCTGTCTCCAGGAGAGACACTATCTCTATCTTCCAACATTCTTTGCCGTACAAAGTTCCTTGAAAAGATAACCTGAAATAAAAGCTGTCCGAACCGCTCCTCCCAAGCCGTGCAAAAACACCAGAGACCCAAGGAACACACTCCCCAGACAAAGACGGGCACAAAAAAAATGCCAAAGCCAGCGTTGCTTTCATCTGAGGCCCTTTCTATGGACAAGTCAAGTAGATTTATGGTTTTGAAAAGGTACCCTTAAAATAAGTCATCGACAGTCCTCAAGCTTAAAATCAAAAGGCCATGGAGATTAAAAGTTAGCTTTGCGACATCACACGCATCATTTCTGCCGAAAAACTGCCTTTAGTTAAAAACAAAAAACAATTTGTGAACGTGAATTAAATGCATACTTGCATACAAAAAAAAAAAGTCTGGTGAAAGTAACAAGAAAAAATCCTTACATGTAGATATAAATGTTTCCTGACAGATGTAAATGAAAACTAATACAGTAACATTTTTCAAATTAGCCACTGGAAAACTTGTGTGTGTGTGCGCGTGTGTGTATTTCAGAAAAGCCTAACCATTTTTTCAGTTCTGTGGGCCTAGGAAAGTATTTATGAAAAGGATAATAAATAATTAATTCCTCTAGCTGGAAGCTGCAACTCCTCTCTGCTTCGACAACATCCACTGAAATGCTGTTTAAATTAGAGGAGCAAATTGATTCAAAGGCTTCCATTAGGGGGATGGCAAACAAGTTTGAAGTTGGTTAATAAATTTTAGATAAAGATACCACTTTTGATGAGGGCGGCAACGCCGGAGCGCTGCTCTCCCAGTCACTGGGTTTGTTAAATCGGTGGCTGAAGTCGAGATTTCTCCCTGTCTCATAACTCACTGTGTTAAACAGTGTGTCACAGCGCAGTGTGGGCAGAGTCAAGTCAGAACAGCTCACTGGCGAGCCATCGGTGCGGTCGCACGGTGGCTGCACACACAGCTGGGAGGGACACCAGGTCCAGGTGGATGTTAGCCCTGTCCCAGTCCCTGCCCCATCAGGGTCTACCAAACGCTAATCAAGGTTAATTAGACCCGCCTGTGACATAGAAACGTCTACCCAGGCTATGTCTTGTACCATTAAAGTCATATCTCAAATATCTATAAAGAAAAATTCATCATCGGAATCAAGAAATTAGGCATGAAGTTCTAAATTCCGTCCTGATGCATGTACTTTGGCCAGCTACAACCTGCTGCTCTGGACTGCAGAATATTACACAGCTATTCAAAAGAATAATGTACAGCTGTACTCATTAGTCTGCAAGGACAGACAGCATACATTATCTGTATGGACTTATTTTAGAAAAAGAGAACAAAATCTTATATATGTCATATGTATATGAACAGAAAGGAGGATGTTCAAGAAATTAATAATTATGGTTGCATTAAGAGGGCAGAATTGGAGGGAGGAATAGAAAAGGGGACAGTTTTGTCTGTTTTTAAGCCAGGGTTTCATTCTGTCACCCAGGCTTAAGTGCAGTGGTGTCCTCATCGTTCACCGTGACTACGAACTCCTGGGCTTAAGTGATCCTCCTACCTCAGCCTCCCCTAGTACTGGGATTATGGGTATAAGACATGGTACCTGGCCTTAAAAGGGAGTTATTAATGCCTCTGTTATAAAGTTTTATAAATTTAAAAAATTTATTCAAGTCCCCATGTATTTCTTTTGTAATTGAAATCTAACATACACACACAGAAGAAAAAAAAAAAAAAACCAGCATGGAAGTTTGCACAGCTCATACAAAAATGTAAAATGAACAAGTTGTTTATCTGCTTGATTTCTTTCTACCTGGGCCATTTGGGGAAACCTACTGAAGACTAACAATCTTTCTACCCATCACCCTTCCACTCATTTAACCCAGAAACCAGGGCTAGGAAATGCTGGGCCATGAGTGACCAGCTCTGAGATCAGCTAGGCCTGGAAAAGAAATTCTGCTCCACCCACCTGCTCCGACACTGAATTGGTCCATGCTCTTGATGTCTTCCAAGCACACAGCAATGCAAATACTACCGTGAGCCCATACGGTGAGCCTGGGATTTTCTCCAGCAATGTTAGCTCCCCCTCCAGCCCCCACACCCAACTCCCACATCAGGATCCCAGCATGGCTACCCTGGAGCAGAATAAACCACCCTTGGACAAAAGGACAACCCAGGTTGACAAGACAAATGTGTTACAGGGAAACAGTCACAAAAGGATTCAAATTGACATGTTCTCCAGTGAATAGCACATACCAACGGGGGTGAAGGAATAGAATTTTTCTTTTTTGAAGGAGTACCATAGTTTCCTTTCCTTGTTTCATAGCCACCTTCAAATGGGCTCAGTGGGTAGGAAGCCACCCCTGGGTCCACTGTAAGAAAGACAGAATTCATAAACTAGGCAAACTGCAGAGTCCGCCCAATATCTTAGCACTCTGGGAGGAGAGGTGGGAGGATCCCTCGAGCTCAGGAGTTCAATACCAACCTGAACAAGAAACCCCATATGTAATAAAAATTAGCCAGGTGTTATGGAAGGCAACTGTAGTCCCAGCTACTCAGAAGGCTACAGCAGGAGGATTGCTTGAACTCAGGAGTTAAAGGTTGCTGTGAGCTAGGCTGATGCCACAGCACCCCAGCTTGGGTGAGAATGGGAGACTGTCTCAAAAATAAAATAAATAAAAATTGCAGGACAGACACTATCCCTCATCACAAGTGGATCTGAAGTAGCCCAGAGGGAGGACCTCCCGGGCAGGTCTCAAAGTTAACAATGCAGGTGGCAGACAGTGCATCTCTCAAGCTTAGTTTACCCATGTGAGTTTCACGGGCAAGGACAGCAGTCCTCAGGTGTCCACTCTTCACGAGTTCCCTCCTGAGGCCAACCTCAGCAAGACAGGGGGACAGAGATAACACATTCCAATTTGAGGGGCCCCCCTTTGGGGTTGCTCATAATGTTACCAGCATTTAACACTCACTCCCAAACTTAAGTGGACTCCAAAATAAAACATCCAGAGTGTGCCAACAGAGAAAATGAGGTGAAAAGGTAGAGTGATTCGTTTTTAATTAAGTTCTTAATTATGGAACAAAACAAGTAATTAATTTCCACATGGCGACATGAAGCACTCTACACTTAAATGCAGCAGAAGGAACAACCCAGAAGCATTTTCTGCCCTTTCTTAGACAAATGTAAGATATAAAACTGCCTGTGTGTGTGTCTTTGTGTGAAAATGTTTGTGCACATGACAGAGAGAAGAAACGGGAGACAGACGTGGGAAAATCACAACTAGCATTTATCAAGACTTAGTACACTCAAAGTGAAGTTCAAAGCCACGAGTCTAGCTATGTTCACTCAGGTAATCCTCACACAACCCACTGCAGTGGGTGCTTATTATTTCTTCCATTTCTTGTGAGGAATCTGAGGTTAAAAAAAATCATGGGGGGAAAAAAAAAAGTAAAATCATGGAGGCCGAACGCATGGCTCACACCTGTAATCCTAGCATTCTGGGAGCCCAAGGTGGGTAGATGGCTTGAGATGAGGAATTCGAGACCCATCTGAGCGAGAGCAAGACCCTGTGTCTACTAAAAATAGAAAAACTAGCCGGGTGTCAGGGAGGGCGCCTGTCGTCCCAGCTACTTCAGAGGCTGAAGCAGGAGGATTGCTTGAGCCCAGGAGTTTGAGGTTGCTGTGAGCTATGACACCACAACACTCTATCCCCGGGTGACAAGGTAAGACTCTGTCTCAAAAAAAAAAAAAAAGAAAGACAAAGAAAAGTCAAGTTGTTCACCTAAGTTCCCAGAGCCAGCACACAGCAGAAACTGGACTCTAGCCGTCTAACTCCAGAAAGTATTCTGGCCACCCTACGCTATCCTGCTTTCAGAAAATAAAAAGCTTTAGGGACAGAGTAGCACACAGGCAGACATGGAGACTACAGAAGGGGCTGCCCAGAATTCTATAAAGGGTGGATTGTAAATATTTCAGGCTTTAAGGAGACATACAGTCTCTATCCCAACCACTTAACTTTGCTGTCACAGTGCAAAGTAACCAGAGAGTATTTACAAACATAGAAGTGTGTGGCTGGGTTCTAATAAAGCTTTACTACAGACACCAAAATGTGGTTTTCATACAAGTTCCCTTTTCATCCCCCCAAACATTTAAAAATATAAAAATCATTCTTAGCTCATGGGCTGTACAAAACCATGGCAGGCTTGAGTGGGCCCTCAAACCACAGCCTGTGGGCCCCTCACAGGGGAGGCAATGTGTGGTAGGGGGATGAATTTGAGTTTCAGTGGCAGGCAGGCCTGAAGTGGAACCCAGATTCTGACCCTTTAAAGAGCTCTGTGACCTTGTGCAAGTTCCTTCACAGCTCCACACCTTAGTTTCCACATCTGCAAACTGGGGGTAAAAACATCCACTGTCTTCAATGTACGCAGTTTCAAATACGAAACTATATATACTGGGCCTACCACCGTACTGGATACAAAACAGACAACTGTTCAGGAGCCCATTTACTCCACAAGTCACTTTTTCAGTCTCTGTTCTGTGCTACGAACTATTTCAGGAACTGGGGATGCAGTTATGCAAAAAAAAAAGAAAGAAAGGCAGAACTTTGTGCCCTCCTGGAGCTGACAAGCTGGTGCTGAGGCTTCCACATGTGAAAGCAACCCAACTTTTTACCAGTTGCCTGAGTCCATCTGAGTTGCTATGACAAAATAGCTTCCACAGGGTAACTTACAGACAATGGAAATTTATCTTACAGCTCTAGAAGCTGGGAAGTCCAAAGACCAGCTTGGTGTCTGGTGAGGGCTCCCTCTCTGCTTCACAGGTGACACCTTCCTGCTGTGTCTTCCTGGGCCAGAGGGTTCAAATGGGCTCCCCGGGGCCGCTTTTATAAGGGCACTCATCCCATTCATGAAGGTCAAGCCCTCATGATCTAATCGCTTTCCACACCCCCCATCTCTTAACACTATCACATTGGGGATTCAGTTTCAACAAACAAATTGTGGGGAGATACAGACAATGGGACCATGCCACATATACAGGCCCATGGGGCGGCTGTTCTAGTGTTGATTAACTCTTGCAAATCACTCATCTTCAAGTCTTCCAGAGGAGTCTCATATACGCGAAACATGAAGACAAACAACTCTATGGCTGTGGTGTCCCAGCTGTGTCGGTCCCTACACTCTCCTGTGACCTGGACACGTACACGAATAGAAGATGGGATTCATGACAAGAGGGGAGGAGGTCCAAGAAACACTAACTCTACGTGGTTTAAAAGCAGCAGCATCACGCCCGTGATTGGTGCTCTTAGCTGAGAGCGTCTCGGCATAGGTTCCAAAGCTCTAGTTAGCCTCAATCACTAAAGACGTACAGGCCTTCCTCCTCCTATCCCAAAAAATAAAAAAAGAAAAGGTGGGGGGTAGATCATTTGAGGGGAAATGAACCAAGGGAAAAGGTTGTCATCTTCCAGTCGTGGCTCAGGAAGGCATGATTTCTCCACATGTGTAAGAACAAAACTTCTGAACTCAACTTGCACCACCCTGATGCGTTGTTGATCCATAGAGCCTTCCAGATGGGTCACTGCCATGCGGGCTGTAACTCACCTTTCCTCCAAATGGGTCCTCGGGGCCCATTGTGGTGATGAGCAAATTAATGCCAACTGTCGCTTCCTCATGATCAAGGCCCACAAAGTGATCACCCTTACAGCATTCACAGACACACCAAGGGCAGGCACCAGAAACAAACCACCCAGAGAAAAATGTTCGTTTCACTGCCCCGCAGCAAAAGGGCTTCACAGCCAAATACCTATTTCTCTGCTGTGTGAAAGGAAAAGTCACGAGAGGGTAAATAGGTTGGATTTTTAAAGGATGAAACATAGCGAGGCTGTTTCCACACTGGGCAGCTTGAGACGCCCATACTGGTGAGCCCATCCGAGGCAGAGACTTCTAGAGCCCATGAGCTGGCCTCGCTGGAGGTGTGCGGGCAGAGAAGAGCGGATATTCTTTCTACTTAGTCCAGGTAAGTGGCAGATAAATCTCTGGGAGTCCTGGCTCAAGCGTCCTTCTCATCAGTAATTATAAAACCAAAAATTATGACTCACATTTGAGTGGAACAAAATGGACTGGTGGTTTGTTCTTTTTTTTTTTTTTTCCTTACTCTGCTGAAAGCCCCATCGTAAAGTCTGCAAAGCTCTAACAACTTCACATTAGTAACAAATCAGTGAGAGCCAACAAGGATTCATTCATTAAGAGGAATTTCAGATCACTGCAGGGCTGCACTGGGCAGCCGCTGTTCTCACCTGCTTTTCATTCATACTCCCTTCTTCTGCAACAGCTTCCCCAATCACCTGCCAGCAGCCTCTCCTCACCCATCCCCTTGGTGGGAGGCTGACCCCACCTGCTATATCAACAGGCAAGCACACGAGCTCACATGGACCAATCAGAGATGGCCTCTACCTTTGGTTCAGAGGTGGCCAAATGACTTGGGTTGGCCCAGTGTAAGTGAAGCCTTGAACTACTAGTTCAAGTGGATTGAACTACTGGGAAAAGAGAAGCCCTCTTGTCCTAGGTCACCAAGGGACAGGCAGTAGCCTCTTACTGCTGGCTTGCTCTGTGCAGGTGAGGGCTGCCCAAAAGGACCAGCACAAGGCAGGCACGGCCACGAAAGAGCAAGGCTGGAGAGAGTCAGGCCTTCGGATCCAGCAGGGCTAAATATTGCTTTTCATGGTTGCTGTTTGATAGTTTCCCAAAGCCCTCAGAGAATGCTGCAAATAGCTTCCCAGGGGAGGAGAATTTCAGGTCCCAAGTCTACTAACATCAGGATAAAAGGCCATCCAAGAATGACTTTTCCTTGGCCTGTCACTTACCCACAGCCCAGAGGGGCCTCTCCTTGGAACCTCCTATTAATCACTGACCACTCACGGGACCTTAGGCAGGGGTTGTCTTGGGGTCTAAATATCACCTGCTCCTGAATTCCTGTGCTTTCCTGTTTGTCTGACCTAACCGTCTCTGGCTGCTTTCATGACATGACACTTTATGAGAAGGGGCACCGATGCCACATTTGACAGGCGCTGAGCAGTAGGCCACATCTTAGGTGATATCCAGAGGCTGCTCTGAGTATAGGAGGTTGAGGGATCACACACAGGAGGACAAGAAGAGATCTGCTCAGAGGTACAAGGCCAACAGCAGGCTCAAAAGATTTCAAAAGGACAAAATAATGTCACTCTTTTGATACTTCGTGGATGCTTTTAGAAGGAACGTGTACACTCTGACTTCTAAGGAGGGGTTCAAGGCACATGCCTTGCTCCAACTTCTAGGCTGTCGTCATAACTTCTTTGATCCTTAATCTCTTGTCCTGGAAAACTTAGATGATCCCACTCACATCGTAGAATAATGTTAGAATAAATAAACGAGGCTCTATCTAGGATACCTAGGACAGCATCAAAACCCAGGAGACAGAAATCAAATGGCAGCTATTGGTATTATCATCCTAGCAACCACTATCACCACCAGCATCTTCATCAGCAAGCTGGTTTAGGACCTACCGCCTGAAGGGTAACGATGACACCCTTAGCACATCATGCCTTCTCAATGAGATGGCCATGTTTGCCCCCAAAGAACTGTGTCTTCATAACCTGTACCTTACCCAGGGTCCCCAGAAACTTGAAATATCCCCCATCTTTTGGCAGTAATTCTTAGACAATGATCTTTTCAAAAACAGACATTATTTCTGTAATATGTCATGGGGAGGTTTCTGAATTAAGAGGAGAAAAAGAAAAGAAAAACACCCAAGTTATACATATAGTCCAGCCTAAAGTGTCAACTGAGTCTCATTTTCAGTTATGTCTCCTAATAAACAGTACAATGATCGGCAAAGCAAGACCTGACACTGACTGATCCCCAGTGTCTGTAAGGGAAGCTTCAGGAAGACCAGGCAGAAGTCTAAAGACACTCACAGGCTGTGAACATGGAAAAAGAGAAAGGACCGTGCCTGTGCTATCCCCTGGATGGAACACTGATTAATCCCATGGCGTGGGAAGTAAAAGGGTCTGTCCAGTAAAGGGTCAGTCTGTAGGTGCAACCCCAAACAGAACACAACTGCTCTAGGCAAGAGTGATTTAAATGTCTTCCCTGTTGACCAGCACAGACCATACTGATCAGGGCATGGTATGCAAAGAACTTGGGGAGCTCAGGACTCCCTCGGGGTTTCTGTAAAGCAGGAGATCACGTAATCTACAACAGGGAGTTGGGGAAGAGGGAATCTCAGAAGAAATTGCTCAAAAAATGCTGAAGTTAAATGTCTGTGTGTGTGTGAGAGAGATCAGACAGGTGGATGTTGAGAATGAACCAGAAGAGATCAGAAGCTAAGACTCTACCAATCCCAGCATAAGACAGTATAAAAGATGAAATTTACCTTGGACAAGGAACCCCAGGGGAGACTGGAATGAGGAGCTATGTACTCTTAGTCATGGTAAGGTTCTCATCTGGTTTCTCAGGGAAGAGAAGCTAAAAGGATTTATCAGAACCCACAGCACATCACTTATAATGGCAAAAAACATTCGTAATTAACCACATCTAGTTTCCATTATCAAAGGAGAAGGTTTCCACTGGTCCTTTTTGTTGTCTTCCTAAATGCGAGAACTCTGTTAGGGACTGTATGGAAGATACCAGTACCCAGGTGGGCATCCGAGGTCAGCTGTCCCCACCCTAAGAAAATGTGGGATTCTGCCTGAGCCTCATCTCACTCTAAGTTTCACATTTCACACATTTACAGGACATTCCCCTGCAATGAATCCAAGGTGATTGGCCACACCTGAGCTATTGATAAGACAAAATGTGAGGATGCCAGAGTTGTGTCAAAAAGACATGGGACGTGCTTACCACATGGACTCAAACACTCAGCAGTTCCCATTTCCTAATGCTCCTTGATTATATATTAAAAATATCACCAGCTTTTTTTTTTTTTTTTTTTTTTGCAGTTTTTGGCTGGGGCTGGGTTTGAACTCACCACTTCCGGCATATGGGGCCGGCACCCTACTCCTTTAAGCTACAGGCACCACCCAATCACCAGCTTTTTTTAGAAAGCATTATCTATCTTTCAGGAGGACTTCTAACATATATTAAAAAAAAAAAAAAAACCCATGTTGCGATCATTGCAATCATCATGGAAATAAAGCACTTCTATTTGGATAAACAGAAGTCACACTTCACTAATGAGTCTAAGAAGGAAAGGAGGATTTTTCGGTTCAAAACACAGATGATAGCAAATCGCTTTTCATGACTGTAGCGTTGAGTAGACACAGATATAAAGGCAGAAGTAATCATTTCTGAGGATAATTTACATGAATGGCACCTGACATATACCCGGCAATACCCAGAATGAATATGGATGTAGCAACAGGCAGGAATAACGATGATGACAAGTCTTTATTACTTTCCTTTTAAAATGTTTTTTTTTTTTTTTTTTTGGCCAGAGCTGGGTTTGAACCTGCCACCTCTGGTATATGGGGCTGGTGCCCACTCCTTTGAGCCACAGGCACCGCCCTAAAATGGTTTCCGTCTTTAAAAACAAACAAATAAAAAGCAGTAGTCACTATATCACACTGGGGACAAAACAGAGTACTAATCGCTCCCAAGTAGGCCTGGCGTGGTGGCTCACACCTGTCATCCTATCACTCTGGGAGGCCAAGGCAGGTGCATCATTTGAGCTCCGGAGTTTGATACCAGCCTGAGCAAGAGCAAAGACTCCATCTCTCCTGAAAATAGAAAAACTAGCTGGGTGTGCTGGTGGGTGCCTATAGACCCAGCTACTTGGGAGGCTGAGGCAAGATCGCTTGAGCCCAACAGTGTGAGGTTGCTGTGAGCAGTGACGCTCCAACATGCTACCGAGGGTGATGGAGTAAGACTCTATCTCAAAAAAGAAGAAGAAGAAACAAAAAGGAAAATACAATATATCAAGCCCTCACAAAATAAATGTATTGGAAAACTCATGGCTGTTTCTGTCCCTTGAAGATCTCCTGCTGAGCATTGGCAGGGTGTGACATGTGCCCCCCCCACACATCCAATCCTGTGACGAAGACCATGAGGGCCCCAGCATATCACTGTCCCCTGTCTGTTACCATCTGACTTTTATACCTGAATGCCCTGATGTCAGCAGGGTGCTAAATGTTTCTGCATACCCAGAGGATTTATTAAAGATAAATTAATTAACTTGTTAAACTGTTTCTCTCTGATAGCCTAAATCCGATAGATTTCTGTATAAGAAAGTGTTATGTCCCAGTATAACAGAGTAGCCATTGTTTTATGTTTCAATTCATGATTTAAGGGAAGTACTTACTAACCAGAAAGTGATAACAACAAGTGCGCATGGCAACTAATATGAAGACATTTACATCACTAACATTTTACACATACGAGGGACTAGAAGCAATACACATCAAGTATGATGCCAAACCAGATGGATAGTCCATGTGAGAATTTCAAACGGTTCTATTTTTACTTTTTTAAAAAAAGTGACATGATTTAAATTTTCAAAAAGATATAAACTTCAGACATAAATCATTTTACTTAGAGCTTTATATCATTCTTTAACTAAAACCAAATATTTATGAGTCAGTAAAAAATTTTGAATTTTTTCCATTTTGGCTTATAGTTTTCACTTAAATCTTTTTTGTTGTTGTCGTAGTTTGGCTGGGCAGGGTTCAAACCCACCACTCTTGGTATATGGGGCCGCCGCCCTACTCAACGGAGCCACAGGCGCTGCCCTCATTTAAATCTTAGCAGAGAAGTCGGTATTTTTGCAGAGAAATAACTTGGAAGTATATAGAAATCAGTTAAAACTTTTAATGTCTTGCATTTACTTTTGTTTACATTTTGGTAAACTGCTAGGATTTTATGTTTTAAAGGAATTTAGCACATTGCTAAATATTTTAACAATCTTCTCATTCTGTAATACAGGGATAAACACCACTGTACACAAATTGGTGGCTGCATCTTCAAACGCACTCTTAAGGTCTTTTCCTAGATAAGAAATTCCCACGTGAAAAACAAACATTTTAAAAACTTTTGAGAGAGATATCCAGATTAGACCCCAGAGTTGTAGAAATTGTCATTTCTACAATAGAATAAATTGTTATTTCTGCCCATTGTGTTTAAGAAATCCCATTTCCAGGGCAGCACCTGTGGCTCAAAGGAGTAGGATGCCAGCCTTATATGCCATAGGTGGTGGGTTCAAACCCAGCCCCAGCCAAAAACTGCAAAAAAAAAAAAAAGAAAGAAAGAAAAGAAATCCCATTGCCAAGCTACTCCAACACTGTACTAATAGTTTTTGCCCATGCTAATTCTGTCTATAAAAACAGAGTATCATTTACATTCTAAATCACTTCTTCTCTGCTAATAAACTTAAATATTCTCCAAATATTCAGTGTTTGCATGAGTTTTTAGGATTGCATGAGTTTTTAGGATTTGCCAATCATCCTATTATTGGTTTGTGTGCTTTATTTTAGCTTGTTGATTTGCAGGAGCTGTTTATTTATTAAGCAGAATTCATCTCTGAACAGGCAGCTAAAAATTCTATCACTAACTCAAGCACATGCTTACAAATCCAAAACTCTGCTTCCTTTTTATTAACGTGGTGCTAAATTACTTTATGAGTTCTTAAAGATTCTTATTTTTGGCAAGTGTGAGGTAAGGAATAAGCAGTCCCCTCTGCTCCCTGACACGAGCACTAGTAATGGTATTTGCAGGCCGAACACATGTTTGAAGCAGGCAGGGAAGTGAACTCTGTAAAGCGGAGATTTGTAGAGTGTGATAATGAGGCAAGTCGTTATGTTCTAACTGGTCTTAACTGTTCCATAAATGTTTCTTTTACCCTGTAAACTTTAAGGTCAAGATAATAAGAGGAGCACTTAGAGGAAAGAAAAGCCATGTGGGCCCTGGCTGGGGAACATGCCTTTTGCAGGGGGTGAGGAAGGGCAGATTATCTGGAATAGTCTTTAACTGTTCTACGTGTGGACACGTAAAAGTAAAATTTGTTCTCTAGCACAACTGCCAAAGTCAGAGGAAGAGCGAGCTGGCTTTATCATTCTCCTGCTAGGTCAGTGTTTTTCAACTTTGCTTTTAATCTCCTGGCACACTTGAACTCATGAGATGAACTTCACGGGCACACTTAAATTATGTTGATCTAAAAGAAAGAATATACTTATTGTGCTTTGAACTTCTTTTGAAAATAATTTCATTAATGATCTTAAAACATTTCCACGGCACACCTAAAATCCTTTCACAGCCCACTGGTTAGAAATCACTGTTCTAGGCTCAGCGCCTGTAGCTCAGTGAATAGGGCGCCAGCCACATATACTGAGGCTAGAGGTTCAAGCCCGGCCTGGGCCAGCTAAACAATAATGACAAATGCAACAAAAAAAATAGCCAGGCACTGTGGTAGCTCCCATAGTCCCAGCTACTCGGGAAGTTGAGGCAAGAGAAGCGCTTCCAGGCATCCTCAAAGTATGCCCACAGGCCACATGCAGCCTGCCTAGGACATTTATCCAGCCTGCCAAGTGTTTTTGCCGCCGCTGCCTGTCCTACTTAGCAGCCGACTCGGGGCCCGTAGTCGGGCCCTCCAACGGTCTGAGGGACAGTGAACTGGCCCCCTGTTTAAAAAGTTTGAGGACCCCTGGGCCTTAAGCCCAAGAGTATGAGATTGCTGTGAGCTATGATGCCAGAGCACTCTACCAAGGGCAACATAGTGAGACTCTGTCTCAAAAAAAAAAAAAAAAAAAAAAGAAATCACTGTTTTAGGCAGTTCCCAGGAATTTCATAAGAGTGTCAGGGCCCTCAGAAGGGTTTGCCTTCCAGAGCAAACACACCACAAACTTAGAAAAGCTTGCACTATCTGAATGGTAATTCAGTTTTCCAAAGGGGAAGATCATTTCTGCAGTCATTTTTGGACTATTTGCAATATGTTAATAACCAAAAATGAGCATGCTGGCATTAAGTCTTCCAGTAAAACTATATTCAGATGATTAAGCCTATTTTTTAATCCTTTTCTGATCTCAGAAAATGAAGAGCTAACAATATGTAGTAGAACTTACTGGCACTTTGAATAAACAGTAGAATTTTCCCATTATTACTGCTGCCATATGACTAGTTTCTTTTTGTTCAAGTGGCTAATATACTTTTTAAAACTTCCCTCAAACATCATTAGCAAGCGTGAAATTGATGGATTACTGGTTAGTGTTTGAAACATTCTAAATGTCACAAGCCAGGCCTCCAAAACAAAATATTGTTAATTATATGGAGGCTATTGTAATGAACAGGCAGTTTGGAATTCATACCTGCCGCACAATTCACAGTTTTTCCTATACCATAACTGTATACGGTATGACGTGGATTTACATATGGTTCTTTTTCTAGGAGACAAAGTTTGTGAAAATTTTGCCTCCGATGTTTTAGGAGAAAAAAAATAAAACAGCAGAAATACATTCCATTCCTGTTTCAAGCAAGGAAAAAAAAAAAATCCAATGACACAGAGTGGCTAATTGTCCCCAAGTCATTCACCAAAGGGGCAGTTCAGAGAATATTAGAATCTCAGTCGCAGAAAGCCAAGAGTTCCAAAAGTTGTCAAATCACTTTTCTATTCAAAGCAGCAGAGCACGCGTGATACCTGTTCCAAGTCGCTTCAAAAGAATAAAGAATCTGTGATCTAATTAAAAAAGAAGCTTCTTGATGTCACAAGGAATGCGGGGGGAGGGAAGAGAACCGTTCTGGTTGACAGGGATATCAGATTCTACTCCTTGGTTTTAATTTTGTGGTTGCAGGGGGCCCAGGGAGAATAAACAACAGTGCCTCCCACAGAGCTCCCTACAGGTTCTCCTTGTAGGAATGAGATTTTGATGGTGATTTATATTGTTGGAGACATACCCAGAGAGTCTTATGTCATTCAATCCTCCCTTTCCACCGCTGGCTTGCAGGAGCCTGCACCACCTCATGCGGGCCTATAACTGTCAAACGGCATTTCCCAAACCCATCAATACTGTCCGTTGCCAAATAAATACCCTGGCTGCTCAACAGGCTGCAAATATTTCAAGCATTGGACAGACCTGAAGCGGCATCTGCGCAAACTTGGGAGAAAACTCATGAAATCTGATGGCTTTATTTACCCTTCCAACGTAAGAGAAACACACAAGCCTAAACCTTCCCTCTCCAAATGTTTACCGGAAGATTAGAAAAACAACAGATGACAGCCAACGTGACAGCCTAGAAGAATCACAAAAATCCTTCTTTAAACAATCTAGCAGCCAGATGAAGACCCCAGGCCAGGAGCCTGGGAGTGTTTAAGGAGTTCATGGGGCTGGCATGCCTTTGCTGAGAAACAGAAAAGACGTGCCATCGGGTACAAAGCTAAAAATCTCACCCAGAGTGGCCTGCCTTGGCCTTCTTAGAAGCAAATCTGTCCAGATGTGTCAGACTCTTCGAATCACAGTGCAGAGAATGGGAGCTCCCTGTATGGTTGTTCAGGTTGTATACTGAGCAACACAATGGGTTACCATTTACATGAACTATGAAGTGGTTTTGCATATACCCAATCATAGAGAACTGCCTGCAGGCTTCTAAGGAGGGGCATCTGAGCCAGTGTACCACTGTCCTGCTCTCTTCTCTGTTCTCATTTACATCAGAACTCATCGCTAAGTCATTCATCTAACAAATATTCACGAAATGCAAATGAAATATGAATCTCGTTCAATCCTACCACTACCTTATTTGGTAGACAGTGTTCTTCCCATTTAGTAAATGGCGAAACTGAGGCCAAGAGTGGGGTCATCAAATTGTCTAGATGCAAAGCTGTGCCTTCCAAGCCTGAGTCTAGTGTATTTCTCTCCTGGACCAAGTTGCTTTGTTCACAGAATGCATGTAAGAGTCAATGAAGATGAGAGTCCAGTTCCCCAATAAAAGAATACGGAAGGCAAGGTCAAGGAGGACACAGTGAAGTGAGGGGGTAAGGCCAGTAGGTTCAGAAACTAGGGCTGTGGGCTGACTGGGGTGACAACATCCAGTCTCTTGTTCCCCTTATGTAGGAGAGGTGCAGAGCTGAATGGGGGGGGGGGGGCGTGGTGGACAGGCCACGGGACTGGGAGTCAAAAGAATCCTGCTCATATCGTGTTAGTAACTGCGTAGCCTTGAATGAGTTACTCAGTTCTCTGAACTTGAACTTCATCCAAAAGATAGGAATAAAAAAATCTTGGGGGCAGCACCTGTGGCTCAAAGGAGTAAGGCACCAACCCCACATACCAGAGGTGGCGGGCTCAAACCCAGCCCCAGCCAAAAAAAAAAAATCTTATAGAGCACTTGCAGGAATAAATGTGATTATGAAAGTATAAGGACTGATAAAATATTTATCGTGGACATTCAATAAACTGTGGATATTATTATTGAGTACTCTTGTGTGTGATACTTGGGTAGGTCTCTAGCACCTCCAGGGTAATATATTTAGGGGGTGCTGGTGTAGGAAGAATGTGCATACCTTTCCTTCCCCAAAGGATGTAAGGAGAGTAAGTGTGCTCCTGTACTAACCAGGGAGAAAAATGTAAATTCTTTAGGACAGACAAGGTTCTGCGGTTACCTCTCTCTTCACTAAGGCTTCTGTCTCTCCTCTGCTTAAGCAGCAATATAGATTCTTGGCATCTTCCAAGTTTTAAATCCTTCAGGTTTATTCATTTATGTTTCTTTTTCCTGCTTCTAAAAGGTAGCTGTTCCTGCCCACGGGTTTGGAAGTAAGAAAATCTGGGGGCTGTTCTGGAGGCTCATAAAGATGGTGGGCCAGAGGAGGGGGGGGGGGGTCCTGAGCGTGCCGAAACGGTTAGACCCTTATTGGTTATGGCAAATGTTAAACAGTCTAGAAAATCAGAGGCCTTGAAAAAGGCTTGTAAAAATAACAGCGCGAGCGCTTCATGTAAAGGCGAGGAACGTGAGAAGGGGAGCTGTGGGTGGCACTGGAGACATGTTGGAAAGTGCGCTGGAAACACGTCCTGAACGGATCTTGCAAAGTGAGGCCTCCTAAGGGGTTCCCCACCAGGGCCCCAGTACCAGGCAGGGCAAGATATGGCCCCAGCCGTGGGCAGATGGACAGTTTTCAATACTCTGTGTGGGGTAAGGAACGAGGGGTGCCCCTCACAGCCTGCACCCAACGCTTTCCAAAAGGACCCTTTGAGAGGGAAGTTGAACAGCTGCCCACACAGGTGATACAGCAGAGATGCCAACCCTCTGCGCAGGAAGACACAACGAGTATGGGGAGAGGTGGAGGTGGTGAAGGACAAAGGGAAGGATCCTCTATGGAGGAAAATTAACAACAACAAAAGACCATCATGCAGGGATCTCCCCAAAGTGAGGCCTGCTAGGTGAGCCAGTAGCTACATGGATGAGCTTTGTGTCTGGGCTGGACTCACACTGCAATGTGAAATGCAGGCCAGAGCAGGAGGTGCACACTGGAGCATGCCCCCGATCCTACCCCCTTCCATTTCTCATTCCCAAGTCACCAGTACATACCTCCCACAATTAGTCTCTTGGGTTTTTTTTTTTCATTCCTTTTTAGTGAAAGTAACATTGCTAACATGCCTTTGAGACTATGACAACTAACATGAAGCTTTATGTTTGTGAGGTTTACATTCTCTTATTTCTCAGGATCTTAGGATAATCTGAAGACAGATTCGAACCAACTATGGAACCGACATTGTTCAAGTATGTCTGTAACATCACAGCTTCTGTGGGTCACGACGAGGAGACGCTGGAAAGCATAAAAGTGTGAACCTTCTGGCAGACCCAGGGACGTGGTGATGTGGCCTTGATCCAGTTCTGCTGCTCACTCACCCTGTGGTCTCGAGCTGGGAATCTAACTCCTTTATGCCTCGGTTTCCTCGACTATAAAACAACATGATAATAACATCTGTTCTTACAGTTCCTGTGAAAGTAGAGATTCAAAACTCACGCAGAACACTTTGAACAGGGCCAGGCAAAATAAGAGTTAACACATATTAGATTTAATAATATTATCATCATTGTTGTTAATGAATCATTAGGGTTTGTTTTTGAGACAGTCTCACTCTGTCACCTGAGTAGAGTGACTTGGTGTCACAGCTCACAGCAACCTCAAACTCTTGGGCTCAAGCGATCCTCTTCCCTCAGCCTCCTGAGTAGCTGGGACTACAGGCACCCACCATAACACGCAGGTAATTTTTCTGTTTTTAGTAGAGACAGGGTCTCACTTTTGCTCAGGCTGGTCTTGAACTCCTGAGCTGAAGCAATCCAGCTACCTGGGCCTCCCAGACTGGTAGGATTACAGGCGTGAGCCACCACACACCCTGAATCACTAGTTTCAGACGTGCTAACAGTGTTGAAAAGAATACGTGCAAACCCTAGGAGTGTGACTTCAAGCAAATGACTTCATCAATCTAAACCCTAATTTTCCCTCTTCTGTGATACAGGGAGAATAACAGGCATCTCATGAGGATTAGACACAAAGAAAGTGGACACAGAAGTACACAAAGGAAGTGGATGCCAAGTTCATCTTTATTCTCTTCCAAAAGAGAGCTGGAAATTTTGAACAATTATTCCCATCTAAACAGAGGGCACCGTCCGACATTTATCGAGGGCCTACATAAATAGATGATATTACTGCCACTATTTGCCTTTCTATCAGCCCCTGTGCTGAATAATCAATAATGAATGTTGTTTAAACAAATGGTGTAATTTTCCAATCTGTGTTGTTCCCAACCGACCTTTACTCCTCGGCACCACTCACAATGCATGCGTAATGCCTCGAAGACGTAGGGGGAAAAAGAAATAAGGATGTTGGTCTAAGCGACCCTTTTTGGGTTGTTTTTGATGATTTGTTATAATCCTATAAATAATACAAAGCTTGTCACTGTAAATACGTGTGCTGTTATCTGGAGGTACATTTAGTGGCTAAAATAATAAAAGCTAGTCTACCTCTCCTGGCAATCTCCAGGCATAATTAATTGCTGGTAAGATGTATTCCAGAACTTCAGCGCCCTAAAGTAGAAGGGAAAATAAAGGCCACTGTCAACACAAATGCTAAAAGAAATGCCTGAAGGGTACCGTCATTTGCCATTTGGGGTTAGCTGGAGTGCTTGTCTTGGAGGCGAGGAGGATGATTCAGAAAGTATTTTTGTTCAGGTGGAGGTATGTGTGTGCGTACTCCTATACAGACATTTTAATAAATCATAAATCAAGGTGTTTACAAAGCTAACTTGTCAATGGTAATTCCTTTCTGTTACCTGTTCTCTCTCTCTCACACACACACATCTCCATATATACAAAAATAAGTGTGTGTCATAGATCGTTTTTAAAAAATAAAGCATAATGGCTCGGCGCCTATAGCTCAACCGGCTAAGGCGCCAGCCACGTACACCTAAGGTGGCGGGTTCGAATCCCCAGGCCGGACCCGCCAAAACAACAATGACGGCTACAACCAAAAAAATAGCCAGGCGTTGTGGCGGGCGCCTGTGGTCCCAGCTACTTGGGAGGCGAAGGCAAGAGACTCGCTTGAGCCCAGGAGTTGGAGGTTGCTGTGAGCTGTAATGCCACGGCACTCTACCCAGGGGGACAGCTTGAGGCTCTGTCTCAAAAAAAAAAAAATAAAAATAAAAAAATAAAGCATAAATCAGGAAGTTTCCACCAGTTCTAGCTCCATCTAGTCTGTGGTGTGTTCACCTGCATACCTCAAGCAATAAAACCCTTTCACTATGGGAGACAGGAGCAAGACTCCCCTCTGTCCCCAAAGGGCACCTCTGTGTGCTCCCTCAGATCATAGCGGATGACACATCAATGAAACGGTGCTTGCTCTCGTCCCAGAGATCAAAATGAGGGCTTAACCTGCAATTTACTCTACAAGTCCCAAGGCACTTGCCAGATCTGAAGACTTCATTCTAATCTTCCCTGCTGAAAAAATAATCAAATACTCCAGCAAAGATGTATTGACAACTCTTAATTAACCATGCTAATGGGGGAAAGACAGAGCGTGGTTAAATGGAATCCACACATAACCCCAACCCTTCCTTGGCTATTAATTTCCAGCTTCTCCTTCACTAACCCTTACAGAAGGGAGGTGGATGGAGACTGACTAATCCTTTAAAAATAGAATTACGACGTCTACATCTGCACCACACCAATCATCTGCTGGACAAATTAACAAGCAAGGAACTGGCCAAGGACACCCTGTGTCCCCAGAGCACTGGCATTCCATGGAAATGCTTTTGGATCACGTGGGATGCAAGGAAATATATTTTAGGTGGCTTTTAGAACGAAGTTAGTTGGAATAGTTCTGCAGCAATAGAGGCTGATTTGATGGAGACCTTCTGGTTCCTCATCTATGTATTGTTGGATAGGAAGGCAGAGGGGAGGCCTGGCACCTGTACAAAGTGGAACAGGTAATGCTTTGTGATGAGCAGCTGACTACAAGGAACCAAGACTACAGAAAGGGCAAAAGCTAAAGCTTACAAATTAACCAAAGCGAAGGGAAAATGAGGGAGCCTGAGATTTCCCCAACTGAGGAGAAGAACTAGCATTTATTGGGCACTTTCTATTTCTCAAGCCCCAGAAGGAGATACTCTGATGGGGTGCCATGAAACACTACCTTGGAACAGAAACTGGGCAACACATAAAAGTGGGCTCCTGCCTCCTCCTTAAAACAGGTGGTGCAGCCATGCCAGATGGCAAGGGCCAGAACTGCGTGACCTCAGGGAAGTTACTCCATCCATCCAAACTGCCTCGTGGCGGCCTCTGTGCCTCTCCCCCCTGCCAGGCACAACGTAGGTACCTGACCCGTAATCCTTCCAGCCTGGCCGCTCCTATCCGTCAGGTACTGCACATCGCCGGACACATCAAAGAGACTGGCTCACTTAATTGAGCCAACTAAACGTTACTTGTTATCCTTCTGTTACAGAGGAGGAAACAAAGGCCCTGGAAGGTGAAGTTAGTGCCCAAAGTGACACAGCTAGAAAAGAGAAGAGAATCAAATCCAGGCATCATGCCCAAGAGCCAAATCACAAGCGCAGCTCCAGCATTTCTGGAGCTCTCCCCCACATGCCGGACGGACCATGTGTACACACTCCGGTCTGTCTTCTCCTTCTCGTTTGATTCCCACACAGCCCTAGAAATTAGAGATTGCTGCCATTATCCAAATGAGGAAATGGATCTTGGAGAGGGGCACTGGGCTGCTAAGGTCACAGAGCCAGGGCGCTACGTACAGGTGAAGGTAATGATTATGAACATGGGTCCGGGGTGGGTTTGAATCACTTCATGTTCAAGCTGCTCCCTGGGGATGTGGCCTCCGCCCTCTGATTACTGCAGGGCTTTATTACTTTCTGAGTTCCCTTTGCCGTCCCCTCCCCTTCTTCCCATTTCCCCTTCTGTTGCCCTTTCTCCACCCAGGCCCTGGCCCCCACCTCACAGCCTTCTCTGCTTTTAAACATTTGTGGAATGTATAGCATTCAAAAGCCACACTCTAGCCTGCGGTTTTCAATTCTTGGGAAGAAAGGGGTCACATAAATACAAGTAATCAAGTCCCAGATGTCACTGAAATGATCATTTCAGCTCAACCACGTTCAGATGCAAACATTTTACATGCTCTGATCTCCCCTCACTTGCACAGTTGACCAAGTCGAGCCCCAAATGAAGTGCCTTCTCACCTGCATACTGAAAACAGCCCAGGCTTCTCCCCAGACACGCCTGGCCTCTGAGTCACACGTTAAAAATTAAGGGGATCAAGGGGACCTGAGATTTACATTTAAAATGTTAAGAAGAAACTCAGTCCAGAGGCTAATGCAGGATGCAGTGGAGACAGGCACCTTCACCAAGCACTGAGATACACAGCGGGAATGGCAGGGGGCATTCCTGGCCAAGTGATGAACACCCATGCCTTGGGCAGTGTGAGTTCACTGTCCTCTTTGGAAGGCAGGGGCGGGAGGCAACCAGAGAGAAGGGAGGAAAAAGCACCCTTGATGTCCGTGAGGCCACACAGCTCTGCCTGGAGCTATAGAAATAGACCTTCTGGGTTCAAATCCCAATACTTCCACCACCACCATGGATCCCAGACCTTGGGAGGGGGACCCAACCTGTCCATGCTGTCTCTTCTGTCAAACAGGGCATACTGAGAGAGTTCTTGTGGTGACTAAATGATGCAGTCTACATAGACCCTGGAGTCCCAGGCCCTGTGCCCACAGCAGACGCTGGATCAGCGAGAGGAAGGAGCAGCATCACTCCATTACAAGCCAGGACTCTGTGTATATTTATGTAATGAATGCCCATGCCTTGGGCAGTATGAGCTTCAATCTCCTCTTCGGAAAGCTAGGGATGGCCAAGGCGCCACATGCACATGGCTTCTGCCTAAGTGTCCCCATGCCTTTGGGATGGTACAACCCCCCCCCCATCATTGTAGGGGGAGATATGATGAGAAGGTGAGGAAGCAGGAAGAAACCACATCCGGGTGGACGTAGTGCAGTCCAGCAGAGCGTCCCCCGGCAGCAAGGTGCTGCAGGGACTGACCCAAGGCCACAGACAAAGAAGTGCAGACTGTGCACTTCTGTGGGGTGGGCAAGAGAGTGTGCAGGATGAGAGTTTGAGCTGATGCAACACACTGCTGAAGGAGATGCAGGTTCACGCTGCAATCTGGGCCCAGCTGGCACTGCTGTCCTCTACACTCATGAACGACCTCCCTCTTGGGCTGTAAGCTTTTTTTTTTTTTTTAACTTTTTTTTTGTTTGTTTTGTTACAGACAGAGTTTCACTTTATTGCCCTCAGTAGAGTGCTGTGACATCACAGCTCACAGCAACCTCCAACTCCTGGGTTTAGGCAATTCTTTTGCCTCAGCCTCCCAAGCAGCTGGGACTACAGGTGCCCGCCACAACGCCTGGCTAACAGCTGTAAGCTCTTTCAGAACTGGGAGAGCATCTTTAGAAACACCGAGTGCTCCAGAGTCCCCAGTCTCATTTCATGCACCCGTGGTGTAAAAAGTGGGTAGCAGCAATGGAAGTCAGGTCCATGGAGAGTATAGGCACATATCAGAGCTCTGTTCAGAGAATTTCAAAACATTATTAAAACTGACCAAAGTTCAACTGGTTTTTATCACCAACATGCTCAGCAACTCTAAACAAAGTTGGTGGAAACATCCCATCCCCACCCCGGAACCTGGGGTGCTCTGTATCTGCTGCACTCCCTCTTGGCACCCCACAGTTCTACACACTGCTCACTCAGCAGATATTCTCTCAAGGCAAGAACCCCAAAAGGGAGGCTGGGGAAGGGCAGAGATCCTGCCGATTGCTAGGCAGCAAATATGTAAACAGACCAACACTGAAATATACAAAATACATCTTTGATGAAATGCCACAGCATGATGACACCTCCCTACGAGAGACGCCGATGGTGCAGACCAGTGTCACTACAGGCTGACTGGGAATAGGACGTCTTGTGTTCCTGTGACCACAAAAATGGCTCATGGGTCCTGTGATTCATTTCCCTTTCTAGGGGCCCAGGGCAGAGATAACGGACATCTCTTGTTGGCTGATCAACGGCTGGCACTTTCAGCTACCCATGACTCCCCCCACCGGCCCGCCACCCCTGACAAGGTTAAAAGAACAGACCCGTGAGTGATGGTCAGAGAAAAACCAGCTTCGGAAGAGGAAGTTTGAAAATATTAAGAAATCAACATGGGCACTTAAAAGCAAAGCCCTTTCTACACCCCAGAAGATGTTGTGCTATTCATCTTGTTCCCTGACTCTGCTTCACCGGCTTGATGGAAGAGGGTTTTACTGACATAAAAACCAGCTATAATACATGAAGAGCTGTGATGGATGGAGCCACTCCAAGCACTGGCCAGAGAGGGAAAAATAAAAAAAGACAAGATACTCAAAGATGCCTCAGCCTTCCTGTTAACTGTTTTATGAAGAGACCACTACTTTTCCCCCACCTTATTTAAAGAATAAATTAGCAGAACAAGTACTTTCAAAAACAGAGTAGTGCTTACTCTCAGGACAAAAGAGTAGAAGGCCTTTGGAATGTCAGGATGTGCGTGAGGCCAGTAAAAACTGGATTGCCTAAGACTTGTTCCATAGACAGCTGTTTGGTTTCAGGGTACATGATACAAGTGAGTTTTATTTAATTCCATGTAATAACAAATTGTGACATTAAGTAGTCCTCCTATACAAATGCAATGTTTCAGCGGCAACAGAGAGACGTAGTCCTTTGACGCGAGTCTTAAAAATAACACACAGATGCCTCAAATTAGCCAAGATAAAGAAGGGGGTGTGGGGGACAGAGATAATCCATAAGGAAAAAAAAATTAGGTTAGGGAGGGCAGTGTCCCGCGACTTGGGCGAACGTGTGGAGTCTTTCAATTTGGGGAGAATGGGATGTCTGCACTTGGTATTCTTCGGATGTTTCTTAATATGGAAAAGACAAGAGCAGAAGTTTCGGAAGTATTAGAATCCCCCCTCCTCTTGTTCTCCTTTTTGGAGTACAGAGGGCCTTTGCCTGCCTTTCTTCCCACTTCTTTCGCAGAAGGTTAATTATGACCCGGGAGCGTCCTGGCACTTAGGACGCGACCATTGTGGAAGAAGAATGTGATGGGTGCTGTGCTCAAGCACAGACTTAGGGAGCATCCAAATTTGGAACTCCTTTCAGAAGCCTCGGGACCGATTCTGTGTCACGGCATTCTATGGGATGACAAATATCCTCTCCACTTGTGCTTATCTCTGAAGACGCGCACATTAGTGGAGCATAAAATTCACTTGACTTTTAAAATAAAATAAGCTGGCTATTAGGGCCCATCGAGAGTAAGTTCCTATCTCAACACTTCCAATCACAAAGCCCACTTATGCCTGTCCTCTCCCTGCTCTCCGGCCAAGCTCCAGGTACTCTCAATTACATGGTGGATTTCTGGCCCGAGTTAATATGTATCAGGAGTTCCCAAGCATCTGTACCTTTGACCCGGAAATTCTACTTCTGGCGAATCAATCCCACAGAAAGGAAACCTTAAAGGGGAAAAAGGAGCTTTGGAACCATGATGTTCATGGCCATGGAAATGACGCCTGAAAAGAGTAACAACCTAAAAATCCAGGTGAGAGGAGGAGGATGAACTAGGCTGGGGTCCATCTCCCTGGTTCACTATCAGGCATGCATTCCAAGACCTGCATGGGACCATCTAGACTGACATAGGGGTGTTCTTATGCGATAGTAAGATAAAAAAGAAACTATTTTCTCTATATGTAATGACCGCTGCTGGATTAGCAGAAATTTTTGAAGCTTCTGGACTGTGGCAGCAGAATTATTAATACTTCAGAGGTAACCGGGGAAATTCAACCTAAGATGGATTTTGCAATTACAACAAAGCAAAATAAAACAAAACAACCTGTACGTTCAGAAGTACTAGAAGAATATGTGCCAAAATGCTAAAAATAGATGAATATTAGGGGATTTTCCCCCATCACTCTCTTTTAACTGCTTTTGAATAGTTTCCATTTTTTAAGTGAACATGGTCTTATTTCATAAAGGGAATGGCTAATTTTAGGAAGACATGAAACTCCAAAGAGAAAAAAAAAGCAATGTGTACTTACTGATTGATTGATTTGCTTCTATGAAATTTACTGGATAAGGCCTACACGTACATTCCGGGCCCTCCTACCTCACCCCACAAGAGCTTGTAACTCCAAATAGAGATGATGCCTCCCTGCTCTGAAGGCCAAGCTCTGGAGAGTCCGGCAACTAAGGAATGGGCTGCCTGCAGGATTTCATCCCCGCACTTAATCCTTCTAGAGACAGTTACTCAAAAGGGCCAGGAATGGTGAATTCACCAATCTGAAGGAGACAGACTGTGATAGGGAGACCATGGCCTTTAAATCAAGGCAGGGTTGCAGGAAGAATCCCATTCTGGACGCGTCACAGTTTAGACAAGTCACAAGCTTCCCAGCCTCTTGAGAGCAGTAACAAACAACTGCAAGGAGGCTGAAATGGGGCAGGAACATGAAATATGCCGTAAGTGGCAATTTATCATCATCTATGATGTGACCATCCCTCATAATAACTGACTATCTCCTTGCAGGCCCGACACCAAGGTAGGTACTTCGCGTGATCCTCCGAGGATCGGGAAGATACTTGATTATCTATCTCCTTATCACACAGGGACGCTGAGGTTCACTACTCGCCCACCCTCTCGCACAGGTGGAAAAGAGAGCACCAAGTCACACCCACAGTGGAGCACGTCCAGCCACCTTGGTCACCTTCTGCCATGTGCCTAGAGGAAACGCGGCACTTTCTGAAGAGCAATGCGCACAGGAAATCCACCCATGGAATGTAGCCTGGGTCAAGAGTGAAGGCTTACACCAGGGTACACTGGCTCATATAGGTAATCCCAGCACTTTGGGGGGCTGAGGTAGGAGGATTGCTAACTAAAGACAAGCATTGGAGACCAGCCTAAGCAACAAAGCAAGACTCTATTTATTTAAAGAAAGAAAAAATGGAAATAGCATCCAGGCTTAGTGGCACGTGCCTGTAGTCCCCGCTACTTAAGAGGCAGAGGTGGGAGGATCACTAGAGTCTAGGAATTTGAGGCTGCAACGGGCTCAGATGATGCCTCTGCACCTAGTCCTGGCAACAGAGTATGATCCCATCTTCATCAATCAATAAATTAAATCCATCAATGGGCTTCCAAACTTTAAAGGGCTGGAGAATAGTCAGGAGAGAGGGGGGTGCAGAAGCTTACCCTGACCACCCCCCCTTTTAATAAACCACCCCTCCTCCAACCCTGGTTCCGTATCTCCATCCCTCAAGGATTTATGTCTCGTTTTCAATGGAATGTTACAGTTGCTCAGACCACGAAGAAAACTCCTCATTATAAACTAGGCAATGTGTGGAAAGAGAATTATTTACCCAAGGCAGGGCTCCATCAGTGTTCCCCGAGTATTTATTTAGCCCACACACGGAGAAGCTGAGTTAATGTTTGCCAGAGAATGTAGCTTTATAAAGTAACTGGGTCAGAAAGACAGCGGATCGTTTTACAAATAACTTAAAAATCGCTTAAGTGAAATTGCCCGCCTCGCCCAGGTTTGTCTTTTCAAAAATGCTGCTGAAACAATATCCAGAATTACGTCTCATAAAATACAGGTATTACAAAGTGGCTGTTTAGCCCATTAAAGAAAATGGAGAGTGAAATCTGAATTATTTCTACCCGAGGCAGAAGCAGACAGAGTTACCAAAATTATGTTAGGCCAACGTCGCCATTCTTCAAGTCTGCAGGGCGGTGGGGCTGACGGCTCCGGCACCCGGACTCTATTAGGAGAGCCGTATTTTTCAGTCAACAATGACAGGAATTCCATTTCTCAGCCCCAAATCTACTATAGCTATGGGGAATTCACCCAAAACATTTGCTTTTGCTTTATCAGTGGCATTTGTCTGCCTCAAAAGGCACCGTGAGGGAGAGAGGGCTGTTAATTGAAACTGTCCAAGGAATATTGTTTTTTCGGCTTATTGAATGGGTTGGAAGGTGAGTGGTGACCACCTGGGTTCGAGTCCTGACTCCGTCCTCTATGAGTTGGGCGAATCTGAGCAATGATGTCATAATAATTATTCATCCTAAGGGTTACAGCGACAACCTTCATTATCAGGGCTGGGACAGGGTGAGGCAGGCAGGCTCTGATGATGAGAAAGGATGGAAAGGAGGGCAGAGGAAAGGGAGGCAGAGGCAGGGAAAGAAGAACACACACCATCAGCAGTGCACAGTCTTACCCACTGGCATTTATTGAGCACTTACTGCCTGCTGGGAACAGTGCTCCCCTGCTCCCCTGAAACGCTTTGGTGAGTGTCACCGGCATTCTCTCATTTCCAGGTTTGTGGGTCACAGTGTTTTCTTTTTCCGTTTTTTATTTCGATAGATTTTGAGGTTCGAGTGGGTTTTGGCCACAGGGATGAATTGTGTAGTGTCAAAGTCTGGGCTTTCAGTGTATCCATCACCCAAATAGTGTACACTGTATTCAATGGGTAATTTTCCCTCTCTCAATTCCCTGCCACCGACCCCCATCCTGAGTCCCCGGTGTCCATTACACCACTCTGTATACCCCTGTGGACACTGAGCTGAGCTACCATTGATTAGGGAGAATGCGTGCTATTTGGTTTTCTGTTCCTAAATATCTTTACTTAAGGGTTTCCAGTTCCATCTAAGACCGCATTTTGTTCATTTTTATGGCTCAGTAGCAGTCCATGGTGTATATATACCAATTTTCTGTATCCACTCACCAGGGGGTGGGCACTTAGGCTGATCCCACATCCTTGCAACTGGCTAAGGGTATCTTCATCAGCACAAGGGGGACACTGCTGCCGTCCCGAAGGCCGATGTTGGAGGGATATAGTGAGCAGGGGTGAGCAGCGTGGGCCTCAGGCTGCAAAATCACAGCAGTGAGCAGGGGCGACTAGCCACATTAAGAACAGACCCACAACACAGGGGCCAGCAGCGGGGAGAGATCCCTAAATTGCAAGTTGCTGGTTTGAGACAAAGGATATGGGACTAGACAAGAATCTGATCTTACAGTCTCCCCGATCATCAGCTCTGAAGAGAGCTCCACATGGACCCACTGGCCCACTGTCCTCCCCAAGAGTCAGGGATCTTCTTAAGGGCACTGTCTCAGACAGATCCTTGTACCTGCAATGGCTACCTAGCCCCACCTGTCCCTCGTGGGCACCTGGTAAATACTTATGAATAAACAACTGCAGATTCTGAGATCTGCACTCTGGAACAACAGTTGGAGGTCCCTGAGACCTCCAGGGACTGTAGAACAAGAACAAAACCTTGGCCAGGCAAAGTGGCTCACACCTGTGACCCCAGCACTCTAGGAGGCAAAAGCAGCTGGATTGCTTGAGCTCAGGAGTTCAAGACCAGCCTGAGCAAGAGTGAGACCCTGTCTCTACTAAAAATAGAAAACACTAGCCAGGCATGGTGGTGCATGCCTATAGTCCCAGCTACTTGGAAGACTGAGGCAAGAGGATTGATTGCTCAAGCCCAAGAGTTTGAGGTTCCTGTGAGCTAGGATGTGCCATGGCCCTCTACCCTGGGTGACAGCTTGAAACTGTGTCTCAAGAAAAAAACAATAATAAATTAAGGCAGTGATTTTCAACCAGTGTGCCACAACACACTGGTGTGCCGTGAGAGGAACTTAGGTGGGCCATGAAAATTGAGAGATCACTACTTAAATTATTTTCAATAGAAATTCAAAGTACAGTAAGTATATTCTTTTTTCTACTTTTTTTTTTCTTTTGGACCAACATCATTTAAGTGTGCTGCAGAAGTTTAACTACAGGTTCAAGTGTGCCGTGAGATAAAAAGGTTGGAAAACACTGACTTACAGACTCCCTCAGGGAAGCCAGGAGTGTCCGTTTGCTCAGGTTGCCCAAATCAAAGCACAGAAGTCGGGATCGAGGTATTGGCAGGGGTAGCTCCTCTCTCGGGTTCCGAGGGGGACACCACGCCAGGCTGCTCTCCCAGTGTCTGCTGGATGACCCTGATCCAATCCGTGGTGTCCCAGAGCCTGGAGATGCTTCCATCTCTGCCTCCATCCCCTCATCATCTTCTCTGTGTTGCCCTCTGCCTACTCCTCTTCTCTTTTTATTTATTTAATTTGTTAAAGAGGGAGGTCTTGCTCTGTTGCTCAGTCTGGCCTCAAACTGCTCCCACTTCAGGCCTCCAAGGATCTGGGACAACAGGTGTGGCCATCAGGCCAGGCCCCATCCTCTTCTCATAAGGATGACAGTCATGGGATTAGGGCCCACCCCAAATCCATGTAATTTCATCTTAAAATTCTTAACTAAATACACCAACAAAGACCCTCTTGACAAATAAGGTCACCTTCAGAGGCTCTGGATGGACGTGAACTTGGGGGAGGCACTGTTTGACCCTCTGCAGTTGGACTCTAGCACTGTTCACACTGACGGTTCCTCTCCCTGTGCCTGCCCATGGGGCTTAGAGCCAGAGCACTGCCTTGTCACCATGGACTCTGAGAACGTACAAAGGCGGGGCCTGTCCCCATCCTGTAGTGACTCTTAAGGAACAAAGAAATGATAGCCCTGTAGCTGGGGGAGCCAGATCCCTGAAGCTGGGGTAGAGAAGAGGGGTCGAGGGACACAGCTGGCCTCAGGGTCCAGGCTCAAGACCACTGGGGTCCCTTGGTGATATGTCACCAGCCCTGTGACAGGAACACAAAATGTCACGTCTAGGCCCAGTTATCCATTAGGGTCACAACCTAAATGATGCTCTTCCTGGGCGCAGCAGAAGAGCAACACTGCTCTACTCTCCCTGGGGGAAGGGAACCCCAACGCCCCCATTTCCCCCAGCTAAGACCCCAGCATGGCACAGTGCCCCACTACAAGGTCACAGGGCCAGGGCTGGAGGACACTGGGAAAAAACACAGGGCAGGGAGGCTGGGTGGGCTCTGAGGCACTCACACAGCAAGGCTGGGAATCAGCAGAGGCTGTGCCGCCATCCTGGGTGCCAGTGGACAAAGGGACGTCCACAGTGCAGAGGTGACGGAAACCTGAGGCCTCTGGGGCAAGAGCCCATCTACCCCATCTACCCTTGGGAGTAGATTAGCTTCAGTATTCCAGGGTATCTATCCCCGTTAGAAAGGCAGGGTGTGTGCAGACCACATGTTATATAACACAGGCCCCAGATGGGTTTGGGGTAACGTCCTGTCACAAAGACATTTCTATTTCCTTGGTGAAAATATAATCATTCTCACTGGAGAGGAGAAATAGGGACGCTGAAGTGAGGGTTGAGTTTTGGCACCAAATAAGTTTGCAATTCACACACAACACACACACACACACACACACACAAAATGTTTGTATTTTTAAGAGCTCTTAGGATTTTGGAATAGCAAAAAAGGGACTGCAGAGGGGTGTTTGCAAGCCTGAGTCCAAGCACTTTGTGGGCGAAGGCAGCCTTATCCCCAGGAGGTGAGGTGTGGAAGTGAGGCCGGGGTTGAGGTCAGCCAGGCAGAGACCACAGCCTCTTGCTCCAGAGAACTGCGCTGTTTATCTATTTTGTAAACCAGGCTTCCCTCGAGGGACTTGGTTTAATGAAAGAATTTGGAAGCGAAAAAAAAAAAGACTGAAAATCATTGCTGTATGTCAGAAGTTGGCAAGCTTTTTTTCGTAAAGGGCCAGACAGTAAATAATTTAGGCTTTGTGGGCCAAGAGGCGAAACCAAGGCTATTACGGAGGTGCTTATATAAGAAGAGAAAAAAGGCTCGGCGCCTATAGCTCAACCGGCTAAGGCGCCAGCCACGTACACCTAAGGTGGCAGGTTCGAATCCCCAGCTCGGACCCGCCAAACAACAATGATGGCTGCAACCAAAAAATAGCCGGGCGTTGTGGCGGGCGCCTGTGGTCCCAGCTACTTGGGAGGCAGAGGCAGGAGACTCGCTTGAGCCCAGGAGTTGGAGGTTGCTGTGAGTGTGATGCCATGGCACTCTACCCAGGGGGACAGCTTGAGGCTCTGTCTCAAAAAAAAAAAAAAAAAAGAAGAGAAAAAAAACAAACCTCTGTAACTTTTTTATTCATGGAATCCAAAACCTAATTTATGGATGTTGAAATCTAAATTCCATATAATTTTCATGTATCACAAAATAATATTTCTTCTGTTTTTTTTTTTTTTTTATGACCACTTAAAATGCAAAAACTATTGGGTGCTTGTAGGCCATACTCAAAGAGATGCAGGCTGTGTCTGGCCCACGAGTGGTAGTTTGTCATTGCCTGGTCTAGGTCATTGCAGGTCAAGCAGGGTCCTGGCCCAGAATGTCACCCACTGCTGACCTGTCTCCTGCCCCCAAGGAGACCAAGGGAGAGCTCTTGGCTGGATCACAGGGATATGGACCTGGACTGCTCCTAAAATCAGACACTCCTTCCTTTTGATGTACTCGTCAATTGCTTTTATACTCAATTTTTCAAAGCTTAAATATCAAACGTGGTATGAGCCATAACTCAAGAAAAATTATTTTCTTTAAACAAATGTTCCCTTTCAAAAAATAATACATTAAAAATGCCATGTTTATATTCCCTACGCTGGAATCATGGTATATAGCAGATAGGCTATAAACTTATTTGCATTACACGTTTTCTGTGGGTGCCACCATTAATCTGAAAGCTGACTGTGGAACTCCATAAGCCAGGCAGGAACACAGATGTTACCATCAGGGGGCCCTGTGTCCCTTCCCAGATTCCAAGTGCTCCTCTAGTGCCCTCTGTGAACTCTAGCACGTGTTAACTATGAAAGTCAAGTCACACGTTTTGCTATATAGGTCGTGTGGTATACTAATGTCTCATCTTGCCTGGGCCAAAAATATGCACTAACAGATCAGGCAGAATTAAAATGCACAGTCCCCCCTCTGAAAGGATTGGAAATGATTCCAGAGAAATTCGTGCGAGTAAACTACTTAAAGGCAAATCCCATGTTTAACATGACAATGTTGATGGCTTCCTCGACACAGAAGGGAGAAAACCACAAAGTGACTGGTGAAGCTCTGATGCGTCTGCCAGCAGAGCAAAGCTAACTATGAAACTGAAAAGCCAAAAGCATCACAAAAACATCTCCTCTCCAGGGGCCTCAGCTCTAGAACCCTCTCCCACCACATCCTTTGTAAGCGTGCATAAGGAGCCTAGGAAACAAACTAGCCTTTATTGAGATGTAACTTTGCACTTTGTATTCTTTGCATAAATGACATCATCCAACACTTCTAATAAAAGAAGCTATTTTTATCTCCATTTGACAAGTGAGAAAACTGAGGCGTGGAATTTTAATTTACTTGCCCAGTTACAAGTAAGAACGATTCAGAGCTAAGGTATTCAAATTCAAAGCCTGTGATCTGGACGCCAGAGTCGAGTCAGAGGCTGGTAAACTATGGTCCTCAGGCCAAACCTGGCCCACTGCCTGTTTCCATAAATAAAGTTTTATTGGAACACAGCCATGTGCTTCTACATTGTCTGTGACGGCTTTCATGACCTAAGGACAGAGTTGAGTAGTTGTAACAGAAACTAGAAAGTGGCGAAGGTGAAAACATGGGCTACCCAGCTCTCTAGAGAAAAGGCTGCACTGCTTTCAGGGGGTGCTACTGCACTCCAGGCTTCTGCTGGGGAAAAAGCAACACACTCACAGCTTCCAGTGACATGGCATCCGGGGGCTGTTCCTTAGCCATAGGCAGCTCTATGATTTTGCCCCCCAATCACCTTGATGGAACCCCTACCCCCATCTGGAAAATACGAGCACCCTTGATAGGAGAGCAGCCTTCTATGACATGGCCTGGCTGGAAATCTTTGTCCAAAATGCACAGTGGTGACTACCCCACACCCATCAGATTTACTTCCTTAGAAGGTTTGTATAAAGGAGGCCAGGAGCTCAAGACCAGCCTGGGCAACATAGCAAGACCAGTCTCGCCAAAATAAATAAATAAATAAATAAATAAATAAATAGGGCGGCGCCTGTGGCTCAAAAGGGTAGGGCACCAGCTCTGTATGCAGGAGGTGGCGGGTTCAAACCCAGCCCCAGCCAAAAAAATAAATAAATAAACCTAAGGATTAGCTGGGCATGGTGGTACCTCCCTATAATCCCAGTTATTCAGGAGGCTGAGAGTAACCAAGTTCATATTGAAGTGAGAGGCTCAAACTTGATGAAAAGTGTTTCAAATTAGATTTAAAACCAGCACATTATACCTATAATTGCATTAATGTACACAGCTATGATTTGATTTAAAAAAAAAAAAAAATGAAGTGAAACAGTCACTTGATCCCAGGAATTTGAGGCTACAGTGATCTATGATTACACCCCTGTACTGGACCTGGGGGACAGATCAAGACACTGCCTCTCTACGAAAAAAAAAAAAGGCCACATGCAGTGGCTCACGCCTAATAATCCTAGCTCTCTGGGAGATCAAGGTGGGGAGATCTCTTGAGCTAAGGAGGTGTAGAACAGACTGAACAAGAGCAAGATCCTATCTGTACAAAAAATAGAAAAACTACACAGGCATTGTGGTGGGCCACTGTAATCCCAGCTACTTGAGAGGCTGAGGCAAGAGGATCTCTTGAGCCCAAGAGTTTGAGGTTGCTGTGAGCTATAATGATGCAGGGTGACACAGTGAGACTCTGCCTCAAAATTTTATTATTAATTAAAAAAATGAAAAGAATCAGGGAATGGCTGGGTATGGTAACTCACTCCCGTAATCCCAGCACTCTGGGAGACTGAGGTGAGAGGGTCTCTTGAGCTCAGGAGTTCAAGATCAGCCCGAGCAAGAGCAAGACTCCATCTTTAAAAAACTAGAAAAATCTATCTGGGCATGGTGGTAGGTGCCTATAGTCCCAGCTACCTGGGAAACTGAGGCAGGAGAATCACTTGAACCTAGGAGTTTGCAGTTGCTGTGAGCTATGATGCCAGGGCACTCTACCCAGGGCAACAAAGTGAGACTCTTGTCTCAAAAAAAAAAAAAAAAAAGAAAAGAAAAGAAAAGAAAGAAGACACAAGGAGGGAAACAGGAAGGAATTTAGAGATCAGTGAAGCCCACTGAAGGGGCAGACAGCCAGAGATAAGGTCAGGCCTCTCCTGCATTCCTCTGGAGGCTTTTCCTAGCCTAGGCACTGCGATCGCTGGTGTCAGACAAACCTCGTTTAATCCTCCACCCACAGAATCCCAAGTGGGCCTCCACTCCCTCCACTCCCGGACACCAGGAGTCAGAAGAGGCAGCCCAGCTTGTCTCCCTAGACCAGACAGACCGCAAGCACCAGAACCAGCCTAGTGAAGCACCTTCTCCAGAACAATACAAAACAAATCAAAGAACGCAGACCCTGCCTGACAAACACAGCCACACTCGGTCTTAAAGGATTGAACTGTTTGGGGCAGCACCTATGGCTCAAAGGAGTAGGGCACTGGCCCCGTATACCGGAGGTGGCGGGTTCAAACCTGGCCCTGGCCAAAAACTGCAAAGAAGATGTATCAAACTGTTTGAAGTAAGGTATGGCAAGGACTCTTTCCCACTAATATCATAAACAACAATAATAAATATTTTATAATAATTTCAAATAAATTCTTAATTATTTATGACATTTCCCTCCATTATCATTATCAATGGCATTATGTGTGTGTGTGTATTTTTTCCTATTAAAGCCAGCAGCTGAGGAGTAAAAGGTATTTCTTACTTCCCCCCCTTCTCTTGATAGAAGGGGCTACTGTTACAAGTTTTTAAGACCACCCAGCAGGAAATTGGAAGTTGAGATTTTATTCTAATAAAAAAAAAAAAGAAAGAAAGAAAGAAAGAAAAAATCCATAGCCAAGATCCTACTATATCAACATAATCACTTTTTTTAAGTTAAATTTCATTTTTAAATTCCCTAGGGGACGATACTTGTAGGTTTTATTTTTGTATCATTTTACTTCTACTTTTAAAATATAGACTTGTGGTTCTTTGTCCAAAATCAATCCAACATAAAGTGAAATTATGGTGGTCAGTGCATGATAAAATGAGAGTTACCTTTTGACTTGAGAGAATTATTAGCATTATGATGGGCTGGGTTCTTAGTTCTTCAAATTCAAAATACCTTATGGAGTCCAGGACTTCTCAAAAGGCTGGAGGTCTACAGATTGCTCTTTGTCGATGCCCTTAGGACTGAAAGAGCACAATGGAATAGGAATCTGGCTGTTGAATAATTTGTAAACTTTGCAGCCCCGTACAGAACCATGGCTGCCAGAGCTGGCAGCGCGGTGAATGTCTGGGGCCCATGCTGTGCGTACACGTGAACTTCTCATGACCCTCAAGTATATTCACATGATATATCACAAATACATAAAGCAGCGTTGTAATTACAGGGAGGAATTGATTTTAAAAGGCCTATATCAAAATTAATAGTCATAAAAATATAATAACCTGGACCAGAGAATTTAGGGATTAGACCATTTAGAACATTATTCCTCAAATTTATAAAGGCTATAAATTAGTTAGCATTCACAAAGGTTTTTAAAGATGGAATAGCTATGTGCACAGTAAATTTATTACATAATCCAGATATTTAAAAAACGGGTATTAGCTCCACACCCCCTCCCCCATATTCAGGACCAAAATCAATAAATTCCCTTAATGTAATTAAAATGCTGGTCCTGTGACCTGTCTTCCTACTCTCAGGCTTAGGATGTTCGAGAAGGCTGTTATTTGTAGTGAGAGCCAAGGAGAGGGGGTTACTCACACACATCCAGGGCCAAGCATGGGGGATGCCTTTTCCCAGGTGAAGAAATCAACACGGGGGTCCCAAGGAGAGGAAAATATTGCTCCCTTTTGGTGAGATCAAGGTATGCTATTCTATGTTATCTTGGGGTGAAAAATGACTCACCAAAGACAAAAGTTTTAAATTCTTGGGATATATACATACAGTGAATCCACTGGTAGAGAGTAAAGCCACATGTTACCCCAACAGGACACTGCACATTAAAAATGCCCTCCGATTCCTATAGTCAAAAGCAGGCATCCTCAAACTACAGCCCGCAGGCCACATGCAGCCCGCCTAGGACATTTATCTGGCCCACTAGGTGTTTTTGTTGCCGCTGCCTGTCCTGCTTAGCAGCCGAATCATCCCAAGGCACGCAGTCTGGCCCTCCAATGGTCTGAGGGACAGTGAACTGGCCCCCTGTCTAAAAGGGTTGAGGACCCCTGGTCAAAAGTAATGTCCTGTGTACTTAAAAATCCATTAAGAAGGTAGATCTCATGTTAAGTGTTCCTACTGCACTAAAATACATTTTTTTTTTGAGACAGCATCACACTTTGTCACTCCTGAGTAGTATGCTGTGGCATCGTAACTCACAGCAACCTCAAACTCTTGGGCTCAAGTGATCCTCTTACTTAAGCCTCCCATTGGGACTACAGGTACCCTCCATAATACCCAGCTATTTTTTTTTTTTTTTTAAAGAGACAAGGGTCTCACTGCTGGTCTTGAACTCCTGAGCACAAGCAAGCCACCTGCCTTGGCCTCCCAAAGTACTAGGATTATAGCTGTTAGCCACCACATCCAGCCGGGTAAAATGCATTGTTTTTTCCCATGTATGTCCCAATTAATTATTATTTATTTGCAGTTTTGGTTGGGACTGGGCTTGAACCCACCACCCAGGCAGTGCCCTACTCTTGAGCCACAGCCACCACCCCCTAAAATGCATTTTTTTTAAAATCATCCTTTTGATGGCTATTGACTGAGAAAGATATAACTTGAACAGAGATGACTAAATAAATAATAATATCTTCTAGTTAGGCAAGTCAGCCGTTAACAATGTCTTCAGGACATTTCAGCATTATGAAAAGAACAGAAAACATAACCCCAATGTCTGACTTTGACTCTGAACAGGTTCCAGCTAACGTGACCATCTTCTGCCCTAACAGTGAGTATCTCTCTCTTGGGTTTCCGTCCCTCAACCTTCTCAAAGACAGTGGCAGTGAATGAAGACAAATCCTTCAGAAACAAACAATGACAGACTTCATTCTTCATGAACTTCTGGGTAATAGAAATCAGATTTGAGAAGCCGTTTACACTATTCAAAGGGTTTTTGCAGATCTTGTTTGATCTTTAAAAGGCCCTTTATTAAGTGAAAGGAAATTCAAGTTTAAAACAATCAATGTTATATCTCCCATAAAAGAATATTCAGGCCCTGGAGATAATCTCCAACTTACCCAGATTTTAAAAGTTAGTGTTTTTGATCTTGACCTAAAAATCTGTAGATATAAGATTTTTCCTCAACAGTGGATTCTTTTGTATGAGCCTTATCTACCAAGGGTTACCTCTGCAAACCCTGGCTGTGGACCCTGGATGGGAGAAGCCAACACAAACAAGTTCAAAACCATTGCGGAGGGAACACCTGACCTGATGAAACCAACCAAGGGATGGAAAGTGGAATTAATTATATAATAATGCGTACATTTATTGATGGCGGGGATAAATGAGATCACATAGAAACTCCTTAAAGAATTCCATCTTTACCTGCAATTTAATGAATGAACAAATGCGTTGATTCTGACCCCAAATGCCCTAGTATGAATTTTCCCATAAAGAATTGAAATCCTTCAATGGCCAGTTTTCCTCTTCTGGCAATTTTAAGGAAAGTACTAAGGCTATGGGTGAAATACTACATTCACTTTTAAGAAAAAAAGTAAGTTATACTTATTTGCACCTTTCACCATTTGATGCATGCTGTTTAAATTTTGTGACCCCCTAACAGGATGGAAACTTCAGGACAGCAAGGACTCTGCCTTTATTCATCCGAACATCCATGGACCACAGCATAGGACCTAATCCCCATAGCAGGCACTCAAGACTTACTGAATGACTGAATAAATGAATACATCAAAATCTATATTGTGCAGGGAAAAAGAGATCAAAGTCAGGCTTCCTAAAGAACTGACATGTTATGCAGAACTTACTTATCGGCAAACTTGAAGAGGACAAGTCCGGTGGGGAGAGCTCCCGAGCAATCAAGACGGGCCCCCTTCCAACCCCGTATTTCTTCAACTCAGCTACTCCCTAAGTTCATAGATTGCTCCACGCAGCCAATGGCAATGCCGGGGGAGAGGCAATTGATAATAATTACGTTTTCTGCCTTCTCTTGGGTTATGAATTTATCATGATGCGAAGGTTGAGCTACTCTGATGCCACGTTAACAATGATAAACACCATAAAGACAAAAAAGAAACTAAATTTAAGCATTTAGATTCTGCAGGGGAGTCTATTAAACAGATTAACTCGGGAAAGGCAAAGCTCCACAATTATGGAAAACAGGTCGCAAACACTCTGGCTGGCGATTTCTGATGGCCACCTGAGAACAGATTCCATGCGCTCCCGTTTCTGCAGGTACATTATCCTGTGTTTTATTGTTATTCACAGCTGCAAGCTGATTAATTTGCATTCAGAAATTCTAAGTGGCAAGTGTGCAATGCATAGTAATATACATTTTTTTATGGACACAGTGAAAACGCCCAAACCCCATCTTCTAAGCAACGTTTCCTGAACCGGCAAAGCAAAATCCATGAAAGAGTTTACAGAAGGCTTTCCAAGTTTGGTTTGAAAGGCCAACTGCAAGAGGAAGCCCTTGTCCTCTACCCCCATCCCTTAGAAACAAAAAACACACCCACAGACAAAGCTAAGTTTAAAGTAAAACCAAAGAAGGCAGGTGGAGTCAAAGTCCCAGAATCCCCCATGCTGTCAGTTAGTTCATGCCCCTATCTTCCTGTTCCCTGGGCGTTTCCAACAAAATCCAGAAGCACCAGGGGGGACTCAGTACCACAGTTAGTGCTTAAATAAAGGATAAGGATACCTGTTAAATCCACGGCCTAAATGCAATCACGGGAGGTTCTTAAGAACACCGAACCAACTCACCCGTTTTCTGCACTCAGGAGATAAGGAGTGGCGTGGATAATCCAAGTGGGTGGAAAATTCTCACTGGCCTGAGAACACATATGCTGATGTGTTTCCCTCCCTCAGCCCCCTAGTCTGTGCCCCTAGGTGATTCATCTATCAGATCAGGCCTTCTCTGCTCAAAGTAAATTTGCATTCCCTTTTACACTGACCTTAGAAGGGGATCTGAGACCATGCTGCCTCGCTGGAGAAAACAACTTTTCTATTTGAAAACCTTTACAAATTATCCATCCCTTTGCCAACAGGTACCCAGTAGCCGACAGTATCCTGTTTGGAGAGTTTTATCAACCGCTGAAGTTAATTTTAAGATGTAATATTGCCGAGCAAAGGCATCCATCAGTATTATTCAAATGCAATTTTAAGTTTACTTTTTCATGACTTCCCAGGCCTTAAAATTCCTGATGGCTTTCCCAGGCCGGCTGCTGCGAACGTGGCCCAAGCAAAGAATGTGCCAGTCAAATGCTCGTGTACACCATGTCCTCATTCATTCCCACCAGAGACGCTGTGGTCACAGCTAGATCACTGGACCAGGCCTTTATGAAGTTCATTAGAGCACCCCCAGGTGTAACTGCAAATGTTCCTACTGACGCTCTGTGATTCAAGTATTCCCCCTAACTTTGCCTGGCACTGCCCGCTGAATGGATTGAAAGATACTGAATGATAAACACAAAATGAAAAGCAACACCTGAGATGCCGTTCTTGGGGACAAAGAACAAA
The DNA here is from genome assembly GCF_000181295.1 of Otolemur garnettii. NCBI lineage: Eukaryota > Metazoa > Chordata > Mammalia > Primates > Galagidae > Otolemur > Otolemur garnettii. The sequence continues at coordinate 6,078,918 of NW_003852442.1, forward strand.
GCATCACCTAAGAGAACTCAGTGAGGGACAATGGTTCTGATCAAGACGTTCTGCTAAGGTTTTCCTAATGGGATCCCACATGGTCTGCATGTTTACGATGTCAATGAGCTACAGATGCTGGACCTGTCAAGCAAAAAGCACAGGCTGGGAATCTGGGATCTAGATTCCAGAAAAGGAAACTACTGTCTCCTCCGGCTCATCACTCTGAGTCCTAGAAATGCACATGAGGTCACAAACAGCCCATTTTGATATTTGAAAAACTATATGTTATAGGGGAAAAAAAATCTAAATTTCTAGAAGAGCAGATACAGGCTAAATCATCATAAAAGTTAAGGCCCTTTCTTGACTTAAAAAGAACAGAAGATGTTTGAGTTAAAAAGAAAAGCAATTTGATCAACAATCGGGAATTCTAGATTCTAGTTCTGATTCTCTTATTCTTTTGAAAAATATTTACAGAGTCCAAGTATTAACACTTTGATCCTTCACTTTGTTTTTGCAATGGAAAATGGATACTTTCCTTACTGCTATATTTAGTTGAACCAAAAGGAGTTAAGCTGATATATGATTATACATTGGAAGAAACTGCAGGCAGCATTATACAAATGGGACATGGGGCATTATGGGGTCAAGGGATAAGTCCCCCAGTGCAAACCAGTCCTGGCACAATTCAGGAGAATAGATAATTCAGGGTACAAGGAGGAAGATGAGGCCAGACCCTGTCAAGATTTGACTTTCTACACAAGTAGCACAAAGGATGGGAACCACTTAAGTTTCAAAACACGGGGGACAAAAAGCCACCACAGTTCCATCCTGGTAGAGTATTTTCCACACCTCTGGAAGGGAGCAGAGAGAAGTGAGTGAAGGATCTTCCACTGAAAGGTGACAGATAAAACCTTGGTGTTCTGTCAACTGACGACATTCCCCCAAAACTCCAATCGTAGAAGTCCAAACATAGAAATTTTTAAGTCATCGGAAAATTTCCTTCATTTAACTAAATGTGATTCCTATTGATTTGTGCAGGCGTCCACTGAGGAGAAAGAACTTAGTGCACCCCGTGTCTTTCCTCCTGGGTGTCTGCTTTTCCATCCACCAAACAGGACAGGAGTCTGGAGTGACCTTCTTAAGTCCTGTCCCCTACCCTCTCTCTCCATGTAAAGGCTAGAAGAGATGGGTCTGTGGGGTGGAGGGAGACATCGCGGTCTTTGTGGTCATGCCCGCCAGCTCCCTGGAGCGAGAAACTGCCCCATGGCCCTGGGCAGGTGCCATGTGATGACCAATAACTCTATTTGCCAGAGAGATGGTACCTCGGCCATGTTGGTGTGGTGTCCTGGCGACATCTTGTGGTAAAATGGAATATACATAAACCTGAAATTCTTCCCATGGCTGCTTCCGGGTTCAGCGGTCCCAGAACTGACCCTGTGTATTTCTACCCGAGCCTCGACATGCTGTTCCTCCCTCTCTAAAGAGTGTTTTTTCCACAGTGTCACCCATAGACAAAGGGGGACCAATACTGGGGACCAATGACACACACTCTTCAGTCACAAAGCAAAACAAACACTTCCCAAAATACAAGAAAGCAGCAGTATTGATTAGAACAGACACTTTCAAAGTGATAAAAAAAAAAAAAGTTCTCGATTCCACTGACGGCCACATATTCCAGGGAACTGAGAAATGAACAGGCGGCAGGAAGGAGCCACAGTGCACAGGTAGAGAGCCTGGGGACACACGTCTGCCTCCTAAGACTCCTTAAATGAAGCCTCAGTTCAGATGATAAATTCCATCACCTTTGTATGAAAAGTTGTTCTTTGCGCCCCATTCCTTTTTAAACTTTTCAAGGCAAGGGGTGCATATATTAGAAGTGATATCAGTCAGTGTATGAAAGCCTTATGTCTGGGGACAGGTCTTAACAGACTGAGCAGGTCCATGGAAGGGCTTTTCCACGTTTGACACACTCAACATGCAGCTTTGGTAAGTGTGCCCATCAATGGTGACCACAGCACAAACACGTGGCCTTCATCACCTATTCTGAGTGACAACAAATGAGGCCAGATACACACGGTTGTCACCTGTTATCATCCACAAGAGTGGCTGGTGTAGCAGTGAGGCCTGAGCTGCACAGGAAAAGGGGGAGGGAAAGGAGGGAGGGGAGGGGGAAGGGAGGGGGAAGGAGGGGAGGATCCAATTGTAACAGGGAATAGAATATAATTTCAAGAGACATGCAGCTTGGAAAATAAGAAAAAATACCAAAATGTGGGATGCCAGTGTATTTCCATGTTCTCCTCATATCCCATCCCCTCGC
>NW_003852442.1:6081345-6136976 GCF_000181295.1 Otolemur garnettii
AGCTGGGACTACAGGCGCCCGCCACAATGCCCAATTATTTTTTTGTTGCAGTTTGGCCGGGGACGGGTTCAAACCCGCCTCCCTTGATATATGGGCTGGGCGCCCTACTGACTGAGCCACAGGCACTGCCCTGTTCTCCTCGTATTTAATAAATTAAGATGGAATAATTGCACCAAGACATAGTTTTTCTTGATCAGTCTGGGTGTATTTACTGGGAGAGGAATAAATTATTGCAATAATTTATTGGTGTTGGAACAACAGACTCATTATGGGGTGGGGGAAGAAGCTGGATCCTTACCCCTTCCTCATGGTTATTTCTCAGGGCATTTGACAACTTCAAGGTCAAATGCATTTAACCAAGAAGGCATAAAAGTGAATATAATGTTACTGTGGAGGATTTTTAAAGCAGCCCAAATAAAAGCAGAGATCACAGGCTGATCAATTCAGCTCCATTAGAATTAAACATAAAATTAAAAAGAAGAAAAAAAATGGAGATCACGAGAAAATAGAGTCAGGTGCCTCCTAACATTTCAGTCTATGAGGGACCCCATATAAATGGGGGGTAAGATTATAAGGCTGTACGGGACCCTTTTCTATGTTTTGATAGGCTTAGATGCACAAATACGTACCATGATGTTACCAGTGCTTGCAGGATCACGCTGTACAGGTTTGTACCCTACAAGCAGTAAGCTGGGCCACATGACCTAGGGGTATAGTAGACTATGACGTCCATGTCTGCGTAAGTGTCCTCTATGACGTTCCTGCAATCAACTTGCCCAGTGATGCTTTTTTCACAATGAACTCCCACCCCACAGTATGCTTTCCTGCGCCCTGTGATATATCAACAAAGTGTTACTATCTTTGCCATCTTAACGTTTCAATTGTACTCAGACACATAAAAATTCTTATCATCCGTAAACACAGAGACGCAGAGATAAAAACCTGTCAGAAGACAGGAACGGGCCGTTTCCAAAAGAAGAAATTGTTAGCGAGTCCCTAACTTCACTAATAATCAGGGGAGCGCACAGCAAAATTAGATTCTATCTCTGACTCCTCGGCTTTAGAAAACGTTCACTTTTTCTTAGTGCAGACACAGGATAGTATAGCAGCCTTTCAACCTTTCCAGAGGTCAATTTAGCAATTTATCTCACAGCTTACAGATAATCTTACCCTTGGAACCAGCACTTCCAAGCACAGTAAGGAATCACTCACGGGTGTGTTAGACAAAGACTCGCATCCCGATTCCATTTACAATACAAAAAAGCTGTAAATAACCTGCATGGCTAATAATAGAGGATTGGTTACGTAAATTATGACCCGCCCATCTTTTAGGATGCTGGGCAGCCATGGAAAGGGCTGCTGATGAAAGACTTAGTCACACAGAAAATACTATGACGTGAGAAAAGGCAGTTTCCAGCACAATTCTATTTTTTTTTTTTTGTCTGTATTTTTAAAGAACAATTCATGTTTGTAACAGCAGAAACAACAGACAGCAAATTGCCTGTTTCACCTAATAAAAAAAAATAATAATATAACCGCCCCTTCTGGTCCCTCCCTTTCCACTGACAAACGGGAGCTTCAGCAGACACTTAGTCCCCAGCTGGGCCTCAGTTTCTCCATCTATAAAGTAGGAGTAGTAACAAGTTGCATCCCTTAGACCCACAGATTCTACGAATATACTCTCTCTAGACACATAAACAGCTGTTTTGTGGGGCTACTGCAGTTATTTGGGAATCTCTACTAACCACGGAAGGATAATTTCTCAGGTCCATTTGACAAATGTGGCCTCTCAGCTGGGCTCAAATGCCCTCCCCCTATCTCTGCACCTGACTTCAACACCCTCTCCTTTGGGAAGAAGCAGGGCCTGGAAACTAAAGGGACAGCCCTGGCCTGTTGCTGCCCATGACTCTGCACTGCCTGGGCCTCTTACCCCTGTGAGTGGCTACGACGTGCCCTAGGTCTTTTCTCTGCGCCCATCTCACCTTCCAACATGGTGGTAACCTCTGTATTCACCTCTTGTGGACCCACCAGCACATCGCTTTCACTATCCTCTGCCCTTTTAATGCTTCAAGGCTGAAAAGTACAGGAGGGCACACCCCACACAGGGCAGGGCTCTCGGCCTCAGCACTACTCAGGCTGGGCCAATAGCAGCCCATTCCCCTAAGAAGTGACAACCAAAATGTCCATCAAATTGACCCGGGTGCAGCGCCACTGCACACAGTAAGGAGGCACCATTTACGTGCTGTTGACAGGCACAGCCTTGGAGCCCCAGTTCCCCAACTCAAATAAACGATCGTCACAAACACACTTCTTTGGCAAGAAAGTCCATGCCACAGCCTCGACCAGCATCTCACGAGACTGAAAGGGGAGTGATGGGGAGAGCCCCCCCTCCTTCCCCAGCTCCCTTTGAGCCTTAAGGGAAAGGAAGGGGCTAGCCCCCTGAACCGGAGCCCATTTGCGTCTCCTCTGAGAGCATGTTCTGGAAGCCAGCTCTACACAGCAGGCGTGAAGATCTTTCGTGAGATTACTTATCTCGGGCGTGTGTCACTTCTTCAGCACCATAAAACTGAAATACTTGAAATAGATGTCACTGCATTTGTCACGAGCTGACATGGCCAATTAATATTACAAATTCACCATGGAGAAACGCTTCCAGCTCCCAAGGTATAAACTGCTGAACATCACAATTTCGTCTTGTAACAATGGGCCAACCTCGCCAGGGCTATAAATACGACCACGTACAGACTGATTAGATAGGAAGATGGGAAGTAGTAGTATTCACCAGGAATCTCTTTCCGGGGTGACACTCGCGCTGCACCTAAAGTTAACAGGTACCATCCATGTCTCATCTGCAAAATATATATTTTTTTTTCCTCCCTTTCTTCAGGAAAAAGTTGATGCTGCATGCTGTCATTTTTCTCTCCTCACAGCGAGCAACTGGCACGCTCATTATAGGACATGAAAGATTGTGGACACAGGTTGTCCCGAGTTATGTTGCCATTTAGCTGGTTTGGCTTTTTCTTCATCTCTCCCTCTTTTTTTTTTTTTTTTTTTCTATTAAGTGGTGTCACAGCCAAACTCTTGCTACTAATGAGCCACAGCTGGGCCCTTGGCCCTGAAGAAATTCACTTTGGAAATGAACTGGAAAACACTTGGCCTCCCTTTAACTTCCCAGGGGACAGCTTTGCCCCTCTGTGCCCCCCCCCCCCCAGGGGTCAGCCAGCTTCTTGTCCGGTGGCCATCTTAGCGCTCAAGCAGAAAAGAAAACGCCATTGTTCCAAGGAACACAGTGATTTTTGGTGATTTTCAAACATTCTCCATACGCTGGCTGCAAACAGAGGGCATGTAGAGCAAATTCCACAGGCTGTGTGGGGAGCTCAAAGGCCTTGACTTAATTTCCTCCCCACCCCCACATGTCCCCTCCACCCCTGGAAGTTTCGAAGTTCCACTCCTGTGCCTTCATTCTTTATGCCGGTGGGTTGGAAGACAGAGCATTAAGAAAAGAGACTATGCATTAAGGAAAGTAAATAGAGGCCAATAAATTACCCGGACTGAATAAACAAAGTCTGATTTGGAAATAAGGTTTTGGAGGAAGGTGAGATCAGTATGTATGAGTGCATGAAATCGGAGAGAAATGTGTCAAAAACAAATTACGAATCTTCCAAATACGGGATTACACATGAATGGACGGTAATAATCACACATCCGTCAAACGCCAGGTGCGTATTAGGCCTCGCGTTTCATCAAACAGGAGTTAGCGCCTGGGTCATTAACTAGCAACCTCAGTCCCAGGTACCAGAATAAGAAAAAGCCGACGGGGCCCGGGCCCGGGCCCTGCCTCAACTCTGTGAATTGTTCCTCATCTACTTCTCTTTTTTCTTGCCTTAAGTTTGCTCAAAATGCCTTCCAAAGAAAGACAAGTTCCTCCTTTTAATAGAGCCATGTCTCTGCCTACAAAGCTCACCATTAATAAAAATAAGGAATTGCTTTCTTGAGAGTACACTTAATTAAGGTCATTTACTAACTCCTTTATATCTAATAATAAAAAAAACAACCTATAGGAAGTTTTATGCGTTTGTATCATACTTCCTCCCTAATTCTTCTTCTCTCAATACTGGAATCTTTGTTTCATGAAAGCTAAACCGCTCCACACAAAGAACAGTTTCCTCCAGTACAAATAGAAATTATAGAGAATATAAAACTCCCACTAAACCCTTTAATCTCTACCTTTCCAAGCAGGTGCATTAATATAAAGGACATTGGAGATTTATTTTCTTTAAGCTCCAACAGCAAAGAGTGTTTCAAAGTCATCCTCCAAGCTCTGGAGATTTTAAAACTCCAAACGAACCAAGCTTAACTCTGTGGTATGATATATATTAATAATAAAAACCACTCCAGGATTCACCTACTTAAAGGTACACGCGACATGCAGATAAGAGAAAATGAAATTAAAGAATCTCGACCTATATGAATTAAATGGTTAAAAAAGTTGGAATAAAAGTTTCTTGCTTTAGGTAATAAACTTGAGCTTTTCCATGGATATTTTTAATCTTGATTTTTTAGAGCGAGCCCGAAATGAAATTAACCGCAGTGAATACCAGGTCAGGAAAGAGAGGAGGAGCAGGTTTCCCGAGAGGAACACCGGCTCTTATCCTATACCATGGATGGCTATTCCTGCATCACCGTCTAGCTCAGAACTGACATTATGCTTCTTAGTCCTTATCACACTTTTGTCACCACCTGTAAATTGCTTTTCACATTAAAGGAAATGTCAATGGTTTTCTTGTCCCTAAACTTTCTTGTCTTATGTAAGAAAACATTAAGCAGATTTCAAATAAAAATTTTCAGTGATTACTAGCCGTGTCAAGATCAATTCCCGATCTAGAACTGCTGAGCTGATGGTAAACTGGAGCAGAAAGCTTTGAGTTTTCAAGTTTCAATCAGAAAATACTACTGGGAGATGCGTGAGAAAACAAAAGTAGAGTCAACAGGCCTTTGGGGATGACTTAGTGAGATTTCAGTAACACGGTTGTGACACGAAGTAATATTTGTTATATATTTGTTCATCATTTTAGCTATTACTCAAATCAAATCAACGACATTTGGTTTGAAAATAAGGTTGAAGAGGAAGATGATTCGTGCATAAATGCCTGAAATCAGAAAGACACAAGTTAATGCTCTAGTTTTGCAGATGTGGCAATATCCATGACATCACTGGCCTTTAAACCACATAAAACTCATTGATCTCACAAATGTGGCCCAAAAAATGCAACCAGCAACCCAAGGAAACATCAAACAAAATCCTAACCCATTGTAGACACCACTGGATAAAGAAATTGAAGGCCCTACGTGATCGAACCTTTGCCATCACTTCGGTATTACCCCGCATTTCACAAAAGCAGGACCCACTTAAAATTAATTTTGAATTCATCAAAATATGGTTTACAGAGCAATACACTGAGGGCGATTCACTAAGGAAAGATTACAGCTTTACTGAGATTGGGTTAACATCTATTTTGTCCATTTAAAGTATACCATCCGAGGGTGTTTGGTATATTCACAGATGTACACAACCATCAGCATAGACAAAACAAGAGAAAAGGCAGAAAAGACAAAGAAAAGAGGAGGGGAAGGAGAAGAGACTTGTAGGCACATATCCTATGGTGGGTTTTCCTGGGTCTTGTTTTTACGGGGTTCCCACCATTCCCCAAGGTACCAGAGCTTTATTTGCCTGGTTGCCAGATAAACTCTCTTCCCAAAGAAAGTTAAGAGAGTAAAAGCAAAAGAAAACCGTTCACTCGCAAAACTGAGACTCACCGAGTGAAGAAATTAAGTTGTACAGATCAGAAATGTAATCACGGGAGACAAGCTCTGAGAATTTTTCAATCACTGTGGGGCCGCATCAATTTAGAGTCACATTACATTAAAGAGAGAAACGTCTTAGAGAGTCTCCTTGTGTCACTTTACATTAGATTTGTTGTTGTTATTGGGCTGTGCATTTTCTCGGCTTGATTTTACATTTCAAAGATATTGCTCAATGTCCACAGATCAGAAAATTGTAACCTCTGACCTGTCCTCTGCTGCCCAGAGACTGGTCGGCAGCACACACTGGCCTGAACAGGGAAACAAGCTAAGTTCAGATTCTTATTAACATATCGACCAACTTCCAAGGAGGGATCCACCATAGGGCAACTTCAGATTCACTAATTTTTTTTTTTTTTAAAGTCTGGTCTCCTGAAGAGTTACACAAGAATCAATTTGTAGGCTACCCCCTTCCACCTGTTCTACCATGAAGGAGAGAATTGGAAAGTTCCATACCGTGTGTTGCGATGTGCTGCCTAGCGTGACTTCCCTTATCTCATTAAATTGCCTATGAGTTTAGCCCTGGACGCCGAGGACTTCCAAACATCGAGTTGCATAAAAGTGACACTTCACCAATTTAAGTGATAAGTTTTCAAACGGCGAAGCATCTAATGGCAACAATAAATTCACCTTGCTGTCCTCTGTGGTCGGACATCTGTATCTTTAACAAACAAAAGTGGCAGTTTAAAAACAATTAGACTCAAAAGTTCTAATGAATAAAAATCACCGTCTCCACGTGGACCTGGACGTGCACCAGGCTCTGCCCACCCTGCACAGCACACGCTGGCCAGGCAAGCTAGACGTGCACCGGGCTCTGTCCACCCTGCACAGCACACACTGGCCAGGCGATCTGACGTGCACCAGGCTCTGTCCACCCTGCACAGCACATGCTGGCCGGGCGACCTGACGTGCACCAGGCTCTGTCCACCCTACACAGCACACACTGCCTGGACGACCTGACGTGCACCGGGCTCTGTCCACCCTGCGCAGCACACACTGCCTGGGCGACCTGACGTGCACCAGGCTCTGTCCACCCTGCACAGCACACACTGGCCGGGCGACCTGACGTGCACCAGGCTCTGTCCACCCTGCGCAGCACACACTGGCCGGGCAACCTGGACGTGCACCGGGCTCTGTCCACCCTGCACAGCACACGCTGGCGGGGCCGTTCTGGGCTGGGAAGGATGATGCAATCTCTATTTTGCTCTAGGGTGGAAACCACGCTAGTCATCACAAATCTATGGAAAGACATTACAACCTCCATGTGACTTGATCAATGTAGTGACTTTATCACTGTATTTATTTTCCTGTCGGCTGACAGTAGAATTTGAAAAAGAGCTGTCTGCTCCCTTTTTTCCAGGTAAGTCAAATCACAACACCTGCCAGCAAACTGCCTCCTGGCCTCCTCACACGCCCTGGCCCTTCACAGTTCCATCACCCATTTAGGGTCACGCCAACCATTTAGCAAACTGGACAAGGACATCAAGGCAGGCTGGGGCAGGGAGGGTGAAAAGCCGAGGGCACTGAGCAGGGGTGGAACCCTTGGCCTCTGCTTCTCTTGGAACGGGAGGAAGAAATGGGCAGACAAGTTTCCCCACTGGCTTCAAGTTGCCAGAGGCGTCAAGTCTGGAAGGATCTTTGAGGGTCATTTGACTCCATTCCGCTGCCAGCGTATCTGCTGACTTCAGAACCTGACCTGTGCAGAAGATGAGTCTCCACGGCCTCGACGGCAGACAGAATTATTTATCCCTGAACCCTTATATATTAAACACCCTTTCCCAGTAGGTGAAATAACTGTTTGCTGAGTGAATGGATGAATCTTAACACCCCCAGCATGTGTGAAACACTTTCCCAGACACCTGGCATGTAGTAATTTTCAATAGGAAATTTCTCGTAATAAGAGATTTCTCTTCTGAGGCCCTGTTAACTTTTTTGGTCTCTGTTAAGGTCAGAAGCCCAGACCCTGGCAGAAGAGTCTGGCCAACCTCTAATTTCATCAACAGGATCAGATACCTCAACACAGCCAGGATTTAGAAGCAGCAGGATCCTTTGTTATCCTGGTTCCACTGCTGACACGAGGGCTACTTGTATCTTCAGCCATTTTATTTCCCACAGAACCACTGTTTCTACCAGCTGAGAAGCAGGAGTCCAGTTAACTACCTTCGCTTTGGCCAGTGGTGCTGGGTGCTATCTAACCACTCCACTCACTCTGCAATGCAGGCAAGAAGTTAGGACAAGCCCAAGAACCAAGGGGCCAGATTTTTTGTTACTGCCGATGCAGGACAATGTGCTAATAGCTGCGACAAACAAAACAATGCCCTTACCCCACAAAGACATCCAAGTCCTAATCCCTGGAAACGGTGAGTATGTTAGATTACCAGGCAAAGGGGAATTCAGGTTGCAGATGAAATTAAGGTTGCTAATTCACTGAATATAAAATAGAGGGAGGACCCTGAATTATCCAGGCGGGCCTGATAAAAAGGCAGGAGAGTCCTTAAAGATAGAAAAAGAAGCCAGGAAGAGAATTGACTGCAACCTTGTTGCTTTGCAGACAGAGACAGGGGCTACAACAGAGGGGTGCGGCAGCCTCTAAATCCTGGGCAAAAGCAAAAGAGCGGATTCTCCCCGGAGCCTCCAGAAAGGAATTCAGCCATAAATTTCAGCCCAGTGAGACCCAAAGGGGACTTCTAGCCTACAGAATTATAAGAAAATAAATCTGTGTTGTCTAGTGGCTCCATTTGTGGTAACTTGTTACAGCGGCAGCCAAAAACTAACACACTTGGACACAACAGGCTTAACTCTTCATTTAATCCATTGGTTTTCTAATGTGTACGTGTCCCAGCAAAGTGTTCATTTACTTTCAAATAATTAAGCCAGGCTCTGGGAATGTCAAAGACCAAAAAAGTATCTATGTATCTGTTTATTATTATTACTTTTACTATTGTTATTATTTTATTCTTCAGCTGTTCATATTTCACTTTCTGCAATGGGACCATGAGATAGGCAGCCTGGCTGGTGACAGAGACCACTGCCCAGACATGTGTTTGTGTTTCTGTGGTGCCACTTACTAGCAGTCCAGCCATGAGCCACTTAGCATCTCAAAGCCTCAGTTTGCTTATCTGTAAAATGGGAATAAAAATAGACCCAACATCTGAAGGATCATGATGAGGGTTGGAAAAGATGAGTCACTATTTGTAAAACATGAAGCTTGGCACCTGCGACACAGCAGGTGTTCCACATACCTACAAGGTGGAAACAGACCTGTGGGGCATAAGTGATGTGCCAGCGACCTCGTGGTTAAAGAGCAAAGCCAGGCACACAAGGCAGGCGCCCTCCCTCTGCAAGCACGCCTTCCCCAGCAATACCCTGTGTCTGCTACCAAACCCGCCAGGGCTCACAGCACTGCAGTTTAGTCCATATTGGCCTAAACACCAAAGACAATCTTCTTACTAATAATCTCTGTTAAGCTGTTTGAATATAATTAAGTACCAAATAGCGTCACAGCAAGAGAACTAAAACCTACCAAGCCGGACTCTCAGGTTCCGGGCCAGCTCTAAATTTTTAAACAGAGAATATTTTTTGATAATCTTTATTCACTGACCTGACGTTCCACTTATTTTCACAACTGGAGGGCAGCTCATAAAGAAACAAAGATGTAAAATCAAACTATGAGACCAAACTTGGTGAAGCAAAGTGAGGTGTGAAGGTTACAAAGAAACAAGGACCTGACTGTGCTTTTAGCAGCGTAGTAACTTCCTCAGGGTCTTCAGAGATGAATATTAGAAAAAGAAAATACTGGGCCGCCTGCTTCATCAATAGGATTACTGTTATTCAGAAGGTGACGAGGTGGGGTGCTGATAACGGGGCTGAAAGCGGAAGACACTGGTTGGGCTCAAAGCGCTACACACTGGGCTTGTAAATTTACAGATGTTAACATCTGAACACTTGCAAAAGCTATTGGGTGGGAACAATTATGGACCACATTTTGAAGATACGGAAACTGAAGTTCGAAGAGGTTGAGTGCTCAGCCAGAGGTAGCACAGGTAGGAGTTGGCAGAGCTTGAACTTGAACCCTTCAGTCTGACCTTGAAGTCACTCAGCCTGCCAAGAGGAATAGCAGTGACTCTGAGGGGGGAACCAGTGATGAGGCCAGAGATCCTGAGGCCTTCGGGTCCAGGAGGTCAGTCTGAGACATGGACCTGAGAAGGCCCCTTGCAGGAGCCAAGATGATCTGAGTGGCAAAGGCCCCCTGCCCCAGTGGCTGAGAGGGGCAGACACCAGAACACAGGCTGCCCCTCATTTCAGAGCTCAGCAGAGCTGAGGCAGCCCAACCAGGGAGGCGCAGGGCAGAGCCTGACATGCTCACACCCCGGACAGGTCTGCAGACAGCCTCCCAAAACCGCCCTGGGGACCCCAGAGGCCCTCAGGTCTCCAGGGCTTGTCACTCAGGCACCGAATACACTTAGTCTAATTGGATATTATTCCTTCTTTATGAAGCCAAGCAGGTTGTTACCTGGTTCCCTGGGTGAGACATTTGCAGCTTCATTTTGCAATTACATCTCCCTGGTATTTGTCATGGCACAGAAGTGAAATTTCTGTGTCTCTGGTCCCCGATGTCATCTTTTCCTTCTGTTTAAAATATAGGTGCTATGCCATTTCTTTTTTAATCCGTAAGCTCTTTTCCACCCTCTCCAAAAAAAGAAAAATAATTCTACAATATCTGACCAATTATTTTCTCAGCCACATTAAAAATACATGCCATTCTGTTGCCACCGTGGAGGTTATGAGAGCTGCTTGCTCACAATTGTCCTGGTTCTTGGATTCTTTAGGGCACACAGCAGGATTGCGCTTCTCTGCCCTTTCAGAGGTGGCCATGGCCATGAACTTGCTATGGCCAGTGAACTGGGCAGGAGGTGGGGTGGGGGCAATATTGCTGGGTGGAAGCTTCATGAGCGAGACACTGATTTTCCATGTCCCTCTCTGGCATTGCAGAAATAATGGTGGCATGTTGAAACAGATAGTGCCGAGGCCAACCTAGGTCCCTGAGTATCTTTAAAGAACAAAGCCCTCTCTTTGGCTGGATATCACAAGTGAGTGATGGACTCACTGTGCTAAGCTCCTGAGGTTGGGGCTGTTTGTTGCTGCAGCATGGTCTGGGGCATCCTGACTGATTCAAGTTCAAGTTCCCTCTCTGGGTCCCACCTTGTTCTCATGAGGTCAGCATGTCCTTTGCCTTCTAAGCTGCAATGTCTACCCTAAATCCTGTCTCCTTTTGGTTTCCTTTCTCTCATCATCCACAGTCTTTTTCTTGGACCCAATTCAGATTCAGAGATCGAGAAAATGTTTCTTACTACCTCATCTTGAAGAAGTTACTAGTGGGTTCACTCACATTCCAACTACAAAATTCAAATCCAGGCACAGTCAGCCTACAAGTCCTTCCAGGGCTTTCTAGATCACAGTCAGCCTACAGATCTTCACAGAGCTTTCTAGATTCCAGTATAAACCACACATGGAGTGAAAGAAGGTGTCATTCTTCCATTTTTCTCCTGACAAGTCACCGCCATTCCTGGGGCCTGGGTGCTCTTGGAAGGCCTTAGCTATTATTCTTTTAAAAGTTACCCCTTTCTCTACCAACCTAGATTGATCTATCTCTACCCTCAAAGAAGAAATCAAGCCACTCTTCTCCACATGGTGAGCCTTCCTTTTGTGACAACAGCTGATGGCCTAAGAGGCACAGGGCAGAAATATTTGTGGCAGTGCCACTGGTGAGGCCAGAAAGTGATCCCTGGAACAAAGTCAGAAAGCTCTTGGCCCTGCACTCCAAGGAGGACCTCACCTGTGGGGCCCACACACACCTTTCCTCAAACAGACCACAGAAAGAAAAGCACATGACCAGATAAATGTAGTTCCCACAAGGACGTGCTGGGAACTCAGCACCTGTTACCTTAAGATCCATGAGAAATGGAGCTCAGAGAGGTGAAGGGCAGTAGATGGCAGAACCTGGATTTGAACCATGTCCCTCCCACTCCGTCAAACTGCCTCCCCTCCTGTCATGCCTGTCAATTATGTCCCTCTCCCTGCTGGGAAGACCTATCCAATCACAAGGATACTGCACAGCAGTGTCCCTGTCCTCCTCACCAGCCATTCTACATTCATCATCCATTCTCATGGTGAACACCTCCCTCCACAGTATCAGTAACAGAATTAGTGCCTTGATTCTAGGCACACAGTCCAGCTGATCTATTATTTCTAAGTTTTTAAGGAGCCTCTGTCCTGCATTTTTTGACAGGGGCCTTGACACCACAGTACCAGCAGTGGCGGTAATGGCAAGTGCCAGCATCTGCAGGGCCGCCTAGTTGCCAGGGCCTTTACGAAGCAGTTCACAGGTGCAATCACCCTCTGCTGCACTTTCCCTGCTCAACTGTCCCCTCACTCACAAAGCCACCTCTGGGAACCTGTCAAGACCCGTGGTCAACACACAGTAGGTCCACAGTACATCAGTGCTGAATAAATAAATAAAAGGAGGGGTGAATGAACTTGTAAATGAATGAAGGACTAGAAAGAGCCCTTCAAAGCCTCGCCTCTAGACTCTGTGGGACATGTGAGCAGGGGCAATGGCCATCAGAAGGCTCCCTGGCTCCACCATCACCTCTGTGAGGCGTGACACCCACCCCAGACTTAGGACACTGGCAGCATGAGAATTAAATCCCCGGTATCTGTCCACTTCCACAGAGCCATGCCAGGGCCAGAACCAAAAATAAATTCCTCTCAGCCCTCTAGCTTCTCAGTAGGAATATCGGAAGTATCTTTAATCAAACTTTAGAGGCTCAAATTGCCCACAGTTCTAGAAATGCCTCCAGTTACTATGGATTTATCAGTGAAGAGAATGAAATAAAGAAAATTTGTTTCATAGTTAACGCGAAGGCCACTTTATCCCAGATGTACTTAAATCACTTAGCTTTTAACAGGATCTTTAACTATAAATACACTAAATTTGGTAGGAGGATAGATTAACTACAAAAGGAAATTAACACTGCCTTAGAGAACGGAGATAGCATATTAAACCACCGATAGAGGCTACTTTTGAGAATTATAACTGGGTAGACCTAACATTTTTAAATGGATATTAG
The DNA here is from genome assembly GCF_000181295.1 of Otolemur garnettii. NCBI lineage: Eukaryota > Metazoa > Chordata > Mammalia > Primates > Galagidae > Otolemur > Otolemur garnettii. Next base: position 6,094,338 of record NW_003852442.1, read on the forward strand.
GGATGATGAAATACTACTCGGCCACCCTCTGAAATGCAATTGAATTTACATTGATTAAGGGAGGGGAGAGGAACCTAATATTATATAAGCCCTTACATTAAAAACTTTAAACAAGCCCCAAAATGACTCCTTAGGAAATAGGTTTTGGTGACTAAGCAGTGTGTCACTAGCCCTCCAGTGGGAAAAAGCGGATTTAGGTCCACGATAAACTTGTGTGTGTGTGTGTGTGTGTGTGTGTGTGTGTGTGTATTTTATCTGCGGGTGCATATTAACACTTGTCTACCAAAGCCACCAGCAACAACAAACATTTGCCAGGCTTTACCATTAGCTCCGTGTGCATTCTCCAAAGCAAACTGACAGTCTCCTGATGTAGTACATAAAAAACCCTCGGCGGGATCGACTGCCGCAGCCGATGCTTCCCCGTTAAACACAACACGGCTCAATTAACGGCTCTTCAATACACAATTTAATTTTTCTTTCATCTTGATCCACGGCCTGGCTCCAAATGAGGAATGCTAGAACAGACGTACTTTGAATATGGAAGCAAGTCTTTAGAAATAAACCTATCACCCTTGTAATGATTTCTGTCATAACATGACAGAATAGATGAAGCTCTGCGTCTGGGACTTCAGCTCGCACGTCATTTTCCCAGCTCCTCCAGGACAGGGGGCTTTTGTGGGATTTTTTTTTTCTTTAATATTTGTTCCCAGTTATCTCTGAATGGCATTCTGCTGTTTGAGAAAAGTTCTTTTTTTTGGGGGGGGGCCCACTTTCCTATATGGCAATTTACTATTCTGCTACTTACATGTAAGGGGAGGCATGTAACTTATAAATGAATTATGAAGGTCTTACCCTTGGAACAACATACATATTTCATCATAAATGGGATCTGTAGCATTTACTCTGCATACAGTATTTATATTTATACATGATTATTCAAGGTGATTTTTTTTTTTGAACGACAGCAAGCCCATACTTTCAGAAGCAAATCTAACATTCTTTAACCTGTAAAGCACAAAATAAAACATACCAAAGGTATCCCTAGCTAACCCCACATAGGCCCTCTGTCTCTGAATGGAAGGTACTAGGTTTACAAAGAATACTGTGGGGGGGGGGGTGCCGCCTGTAGCAAAGGAGTAGGGCGCCAGCCCCATACGCCAGAGGTGGCAGGTTCAAACCCAGCCCTGGCCAAAAACTGCAAAAAACAAAAAAAAAACAAAAAAAGGAATACTGTGAGTCAAGTGACTTCTCAAAGGTACACAGTCCAGTGTTTAAACAGCTCTGGGTGCTGGCTGTGTGTCAATGAAGATGTCACACTTTGGACCAGAGACAATTTCTTATGTTTCAACATGTTCTTAAAAGCAGACTTGGTGACAGTTAATGCCTTGTGTGGCTCAGCGTAGCACTGATGATTTCCGATAGACTGCTTGGGCTAGATGAGGAAGGGACAGGGCCCTCTCTCCCTATGTGGCGAGGGCATCAGGGGACGCGGGCTAGAAACCCAGTCTCTTTCTGATGGAATGTTCCAGTTGGCTGTTTCAGGCTGCAGTGGAAGGTTCGCTGCCGAGTCGAGCTCTCGAGCACTGTCACCACCACATCGCGATGACAAATGTGAACTTAACTGAAAATTTACTGGTTGTATCCCGTTGTATTTGATGTTTCCATAATAATTTATAACCCATTTTAAAAACTGAAAATGCATTTCGTATTTTTCAACTCATTCACTGCCTGGTTGGCATGAAACAGAAATTACACCCAAACACTCATAGATAATAAATAGGTTCACACCCCAGTACAACAATTCAAAACAGAAACAGACAACACTAAAACGACCTGTATTTTACACACATTCCCTCCATCCTGACTCTTTTTTCTTGGGTGTTATTTGGCTCCCTCCGTAATGTGGAAGGAACGGAACAAAAGCTGTTAAGAGACTTTCTAATTGTCAGAGACAGAGCACTTAGAATTTATTGTAATTAACTAGCCATTATTTCAAATAAGAACATTAATTGGTTCTGTTCAGAAAATCTGCAGCACTGCAAAATTTAAGATAAACATTACAAAGATATCATTTACAACTAATCTATATTTACCACTGAAGTGAGCTTCAAACTATATTTCTTTCTATTCTGCTTTTATTGGCTACAGCACACAGTAAATGGGGTGTGCTATGCACAGCTTCCTAAACACCTAAATTTATAAAACCCAATTACATAAATTAATTAGGAATGAATGCGTACAGTTATGCCTTTGTTTGTAACTGCAACGTATTAAACATGACAAAATTAATAAGTAGACCCTAAAAGAAAAAAAATAGTGCCACATACTCATTTTCCGTAACAGATTTTTATGAGATTTAATTTGACTGATCTCGTCCTAAGGGTCATTAATAAACACACACTTTCTCGCCATTTCATATATATGTAAGGGTATGTTTTTACGATTCCTCAAGGACCAAGAATGTATAAATTCAAGAACATTTATTCCAAGACCCACAGAGAGAGGGGCGAAGAATTATTCAAATGTTATTTCCATCTTGCTTATCTGCTACACTGTTATCAAAGACAGCTTTTTGGTGATTAGAGTGATTCGCCATCACCTAGCTTATCATCAAAAACATCCATTAAAACAAGCTTAGTCTCACCTCCATGGAGGAATAAAACAGTGATATATAATCAGGCAGGTTACAAGAACATGGCTGGAAATAGATTTAAAAAAAAAAAAAATTAATGCAAAGAAATCAGTACCTTCCAAACACCTTCCTGATACATTTAAAATAAACTAAATAGTCTGACACCGTTGTTACTGAGAATGATAATGTCTTGTATAGAAGATGATAAAAGAAAATAATGTTGGAAAGAGACAGACGGGATAAGTAGTGAAATGAGATCACCTCTCCTCTTGCCCCTAATCGAGGCATATTCCTAAACAGGTTGTCATTCATACACCCTGCAAGACTGCCTGGTTCAGAGATGGGCCCCGGGGGGAAGGTGGGTGAGAACGCACAGTTGTGCGTCCTGCTCTAGGAGTCCTGGTTAGAGGAACAGCAGGGAGGCTGTAAATGCCGAGCCCGTTTAGTCGGGGCCTCAGGTCCCGTGACAGCTCCTGGGGGACAAATTAGACTGTATAGGTCACAGGCCACTCTGGTGGGTCAGACACTGCCCCAGGCTCCCCACCCTACCTGCCTTTGCTCGTTGCGGTAAAATAGAGTCTCTCCACGGAATAAGTAAGTGTGCAGAGTGGCACATATCACTACCCGAAGTGACACCTAGTCTGTGTCTGACTTCATCTTTCTAAGGCAAGATCCTCTTCCCAAGAGCTATGGGAGGGTGAAGCGGTGGACGGAGGGTGAAGCAGTGGATGGATGGAGGCAGCAGCCCCGCAGTCATGGCTCTCAGGCTCAAGGCAGGCCTGGGACTCCACCTCTCTCCAGGTGGCTTCCCTACAGGGGCCGCCAACTGGGCAGGGCCTCCCTGCCTCCACCCCATGCTTCCTCCTCTTCCTCCTACTTTTATGGGAGATGCAACAATCCAAGCCTCACCCTGGATGCATCTGACATGTCTTGCCCTCATCTCACCCACCTCTGTCATCCCTCTCCAAGCCACTGCCTTCCTATAAACCTCCATTTCCTGCCACAATAACTGTAGGAGACTCCTGCACCAAACCTCCAAATGCTCAGAACCAACTTCCCAGATGTTCGCCTGAGCAAGGAAAAGCCCATCTCCCTCTTGTCCTCAATACAAAGACCAAGCCCCTTAGCAAGGCACGTAGAGCTCTCTGTGCTCTCCCCAGCTTCCCCTTTGCCTTCACCTCTCACCACACCCCCATTCCTCCCTCTGCTCCAGCCTTACTGCTATGATCACAAGGATGCAGCACAATCCAATGTACTCAATTCTAATATTAAGGCAGTAGGTGATCTAATATAAGGGGGGTAGAGGGATGAGGAATCGGGGAGAGGGGAGGCAGGAGGGGGTTGTAGGGGTCATGGAGAATGGCACACCTCTTGAGGGCAGGACACAATTATAAGGAAACTTAACCTAACAAATACAATCAGTGTAACCTAACTCTTCGTACCCTCAGTGATTCCCAAACAATAAAAAAAGAAAAAGAAAAACTGTGTATGCACTTGATACACTTTCTAAAATTCTACCCTACACAAATAATCACATATGTAATGACTCATGCGGAAGGACAGTCCTCAAAGCACTACAATTAAAAATGGGAAAAGAACACAAATAGCAAAAAGAATTCAATAAATTGTGGCAAGTATGTCCATGTGGGTACTAAGAATATATTTTTAAAAAGTGGGAAAAGGCTCATAAAATATTTAAGTGATAAAAATGGATGGTAGACAAGGCAGAATTAAGTCCAATCCCCCCATTTATTAACCCTCTGACCCTGCGAAAATTGCTTAATCTTTCTAGGCTGGAGTTTCCTCATCTGCAAAATGAGGATAATAAGAAATGTATCTCAAAGAGACTCTGTAAGGATTAAATTTTTTAATTCATACAGAACATTCAATTTCCAGTTAGTGGGAGGAATTCTTAGCTGTTATCATTATCTTGATTGTGTAACACGTAAAAGATGGAAAGGGGCTGAAACCCTATTCTGTCACTTTTTAGTTGTGTGACCACAGAGATAGTCTTTAAACATTCAGAGCTCTACCTGACTTGTCTAAAATATGGTGGTAATTATTGCTATATTCAAAACATTGTTCTGGGAGTGTGAGAAAACCCCCCACCCCAGCCCAGCACTCTGTGCTGTAGAGGGACTGAACAGCAGCCCTCATAACTATCAATGCAATCCACATAAAGTTCTACAAAGTAAAATAAAAAGAGGATAAAATTCTAAATTGCTGAGTGAAACCACAAAGGTCAGAATATTTAGACAGCTTCCCAGTCCTAATCAGAACGGCATCAACCTTGGAACTTAGCTCAGTCTTTTCCCCATCTTTCAAAGGAAAAAATCAAAAGGGTGCGGGGCAGCACTTGTGGCTCAAAGGAGTAGGCGCTGGCCCCATATGCCAGAGGTGGCGGGTTCAAACCCAGCCCTGGCCAAAAACTGCGGGGGGAGGGGGAGGGAAACAGGATCAAAAGGAGGACAACATTGAAAGTCCATTGCCCTAGAATTCCAAAAATACCAAGGTATTTCACCGTTTTTTTCTCTTCTTATTCTTCTCTTCTTCCATTCTTTTATTGTTTTAACACCTAAAATTCTGTTGCTGGTGATTGTAAAGAGAAAATAAAGTATATTTTTCATTGATGGGCTCATTTGCCAAAAATTATTTATCTTCACTTGGATTGCTCTCCCTCCACTGCTAATAACCTCGAGGGCTTTGGCCCAGCTGTTGTCACATCATTCTCTACCTCAAAACCCTGGGATGGTTTCCTGTTTCCTAAAACAAAATAAAAAATCCAAACTCTTTACCTTGAATATTCTAGATCCTATACAGAGCTAACCTAAAAGAGTCCACCCTTTCCTTTATAAGCCTCCATCCAAATACACTCAGGGTATTTGTTACACCACCTAACAAATTTCCCTTCTCCATTCAATTATATTTCCAACGAACCTCCTCATCAGTCACCTTGCTTGACATTGACCCATCCCATGACAACACGAATCAGTGCTCACAGGCTGCCAGGTGGGCCTCCCAACCAGGCAGGATGTGCAGGGCAAAGGTGGTCATCTCGACCACACTGAACGTCCCACAGAGGCACAGAGAAGTTTAGGGAGCTCTCCCAGACTCCAGATTCGAACCCGAGTCTAGGGACCTGACCGCCGTCCTAAAAACACCCGTTCAAGGCCTGGTTGAGGTAGGAATGTGGTTGTGTTATTTTTTTTCTGTTTTCTTTTCTCACCTGGATGTCGACAAGCTTAATTATATCCCCCTTGCTTCTGTGCCTATTCAGGAACTCCAGAAATATGTTTAATCTCCTGTTTTGATCCTTTCAACGTCAGTTACGGTGATAAGAACAAAAGAATTGGTCATTTATTCATCTACTATGTTGCAAAAATTCAGTGGTAAAGACAACAAACTAAAACTAAAAATAGTACCAATAAAACAAAAAATAGAAAATATAATAAAAAGCTGGGCTATTTCTTAAAAGAGGGGAACACAGTACAGGAATAAAAAATTAGGGGAGAGGCTGGGTGAGTACCTCATGCATCAAGCCCAGTGTTCTGGAGGCTGAGGCAAGGGGATCCTTGATGTGGATAGTTCAAGGCCAGCCTGGCAATTAGCTAGAGAAGAGGAAAGAAGAGGATAAAGGGAGGGAAAGGGAGGGAAAGGGAGGGGGGGGAAAGGGAGGAGAGGGGAAAGGCAGAGGGAAGGGAAAGGCAGAGGGAGGGGTATGGAAAGGAAAGAAAGGGATAGGGGAAGGGAAAGGGAGGAGGAGAGGAAGGGGAGGAGAAAGAAAGAGGGAGGAGAGAAATTCCTTCCCTACTTCAGTGATCACAGAAGGGAGGGAATAGCGTGGTACATTATAACACTTTATGATAAAAACTTTTGGATTTGTGTGGGTTTTTGCAAATAGTATAGTCACCCTCTATCCAGGGTGGATTCATATGGACATAACTAAAACCCAGCAATGATCATACTGTTTTCAGCCCAATTTTTCTTATAACCACTTCCATGAGACCCAAGAACAAGTCAATGTTTTCCAGTCAATCCTAAACTTGCCTTTGGTTTGCTGTCTGCCGTACACTCATAACCACCCACAAACAAAACAGAATGAATTTTTAATTGCATGCATTGAATGTGGGGTGAGGCCTGTCTTCCCCTCCAGCCCAGTGGATCATGATTGCACACATGCAAAGTGCTCCGATTCAGAGCACGACACGTACAACCCGGGACAGGCCACAGCAGAACACAGTGAGGCTTTATAAAAACAGACAGGCTCACACTGGGCAAAGCCCTCCCTGCTCTAAAATGAATCCAGCCCTTACAGGTAACAAAACTTCCCTAGGGTTTGAAACACAGATCAAATCTCCTGCTACAGGGATTAACTATGAAAAAACATCAGGGGAGAGCAAACCTCACTTGGTCACCTAAAAAGCCAAGCACCCCAGAATGTGAGAGCAGTACTAGTGATGACAAGTGATGACAATTCTGTGATGCCCTAGGATGGAGCCAATGCTCTGCTAAGCACTGGAGTGGCCTTGAGCTCACAAGAGCCCTGCAGGGCAGATATTAACACCATGTTCTGTGCGCTGGGAGACTGCGGCTCTGAGACTTCAGATGCTTGGACCAAACCCTAGTTTTTATTCCCCTCCTTTCTTTCTCTTCCTCCCATGCTCCCTCCCCCTCATGTTGTGAGAGGGAACACTGCAGTCTTAATGGACAGCCACTTACAGGTGTGACAGCAGGGTTAGAATGACAACAAACCCTGATGACTCAGGAGTGAGTGCTATGAAAGAGAAAGAGGAAATTCTTAACAGGAAGCGGGGGAGAAATTATTTTTTGAGAAAGAGTCTCACTCTGTCATCCAGGGTAGAGTGCCTTGGCATCATAGACCACAGCAACCTCAAACTCCTGGGCTCAAGAGATTCTCTTGCCTCAGCCTCCTGAGTGGCTGGGACTACAAGGCCCCAGCCACAACACCTGGGTAGTTTTTCTATTTCTAGTAGAAATGGGGGTCTTGCTTTAGCTCAGGCTGATCTTGAACTCCTAACCTCAGGCAATCCACCTGCCTTGGCCTTCTGGAGTGCTAGGATTACAGACTTGAGCCACTGTGGTCTATGTAGAGGGGAGCACAGATGGAGGTAGTGGGAGTGACCTGTAACCCTGATCTACCACTGACTCCACATCTGGTCTTGGAAATCTCTTGGTAACACTCAGTAACTTAAAGCAGAAGACACAAAAAATGCATTATTTATTTCTTTGTTCCATCCCCAAAGATTTCAAAATTAGGCTGCAAATTGGCTAGCAGGTCATTGGTGGCTTCTGTTGATGCCACTGCAGGTGCATATAGAATTCTCTGTCCTAGGAAGAGGCTCTTTGTGCAAATGTTGGTGTTTTCCCTCACGCCATCAATCACCCAATCCCCAAGCCTGCTTAGTCTGTCAAGGACTCACTGACAGTGAAATCTACAGCCATAAATGTCATCAGCTATTTAGAGATTGGAACTCACCCTGAGCAAGACACACCCAGATGTGACTCTGGGGGAGACGACTCAAAGGAGTCAAATCGGAAATGAAAAGGGAGACATTACAACCAACACCACAGAAGCCCAAAGGCTCAGAGACTTTCAAGGGCAGAAGGATGACAAGTGTACGAGACACAGACACACCAGGTGAGTAGCACGGAGGGGATTCAGAACCTGGACCCTGTCAGCCTCTGCCGAGCCGAGGGGAAGCCACGATGCTGGAAGCTGGGAGAGAGTGAACAAGAGCAGGACCATGTGAATAAGGGGTTCACGGGGCTGCGTAAGGGTCACAACACCGGGCCCCCTGGAGAAAGAAATTTAACAGAGGCAGATGAGGTGGCCTGTGGGTAAGCCATTTTTAGATGGCCATGATGGGCATACCTGTTGCTTCTCATCTTTTAGAATCAATCCATAGATAATACAGATTGAATCATGGACACAGAATGAAATGGAAACCTTATTACCCGTGACATAGTACAAGTGAAAGTAGCAAAAGTTAGGGGTGAAAGGGGAACAGGGCTCGGCTCCTATAGCTCAACCGGCTAAGGCGCCAGCCACGTACACCTAAGGTGGCGGGTTCGAATCCCCAGCCCGGACCCGCCAAACAACAATGACGGCTGCAACCAAAAAATAGCCGGGCGTTGTGGCGGGCGCCTGTGGTCCCAGCTACTTGGGAGGCAGAGGCAGGAGACTCGCTTGAGCCCAGGAGTTGGAGGTTGCTGTGAGCTGTAATGCCACGGTACTCTACCCAGGGGGACAGCTTGAGGCTCTGTCTCAAAAAAAAAAAAAAAAAAAAAAAAGGGGAACAGAAGAGATAGGGGACTCATCAGGGCACCAACAGCTTCTCTGTACAAGGGAGAGAGTTAAGGACACTGTCCAGAGTAGTGTGAGCCGAACAGAAACAGGCCTGCATATATATGATTATGTATAGACGTGTGTGTACAAGTACACAATGTTTACACAGTTACATATGCAAAATATACAAATCTGAAGTTACAAACATCAAGAGAAGCAGGAGATGTAACTACTGGGGGTGACATTAGATGACTTCAATCTGCACCGGTAACAGCAAGGTCGTTAGATAGCCAGTGCCTGAGATGGACAGCCATGCAATTCCAAAAGCGTCTGTTAAAGCATAACTTTAAAACATAGGAAGCAGCCGCCAGGGCGAGGAAACCAGAAAGGCTGCATCTGTTCACTTGGAAAAGCACACAGCGCAGAGTCCATGACCAATCAGCATTTGTTGAATGAATAGTGGACAAAGGTGGAAGATGAGAAGGGAGGTAAGAGGCCACTTGCTGACCAAGGGTTTGTCCTTTGCAAGTTTTGATTTTTTTCCTAATGATCGCAATTATTACCTTATTTGTATGTTTGAGGGAGGGTGTTGTTTTTAGGAATTACTGTTTTTGTTGATTCTAGCTCCTCTGGTTCTGGAGGGAGGGCCCTCTTTGAATGGTGAGGATGCCCTGTGTGAGTGTGCAAGATCTGGGGACCAGTCCTGAAGCAGCTGACTTGCTGGGTTAGCCTCAGTAGGGGCCCCAGATGCACCTGCCCCAGGAGCCAGGAGGCCTAGGCCTGGGGCCTAAACACCTTCAGGGAGTGCGGAGGGTGGACCAAAGGGTTTTTCCAACTGCTGCCAGGGGATGGGGGAACTTTGGGGTTAAAGTGAAGTTTCAGCCAAGAGGAGTGAAAACTTCCTTTTGCCCCACCATAACTATGGTAAAACATAACTATAGTCCAGAAAGGAGGAAAGAAGAGGGGAGGAAGGAGAGGGGAAGGGGAGGGAAGGGAGAGGGAAGGGAGAGGGAAGGGAGAGGGTGGGGGAGGGAGAGGGTGGGGGAGGGGGAGGGGAGGGAGGAGGGAGGGAATTTGGTGGAAACTCAATGTGCATAATGGCATATTTCAAAATTATTAAAAATAAGAGTATAAATGATAAGTTAGCAAGGTGATGGTTGTGTTCATCAGTTTGATGTAAGCATTTCACATTGTGTATCAAATAAGTACATGGTACCCCATAAAGGCATCAATGTACAGAGTTATGATTTAATTAAAAACAGAGAGAGAGGAAAGGGAAGAAATTAAAGATAAGAAAAACTACCAGTAAGGGAGGAGGAGGAGGAACGAGTCATCTTGGGCCCCGTTTTCAAATTCTGCGTCTGCCTGGGGCTCAGCCGCATGGAGCCCAGGAAGTCGCCGACTTGCTCCAGGCCTGTCATTCACTCTGCCTTTCCCCTCATTTGACAGGTGGAGACACTGGCATCCCTTTCCTGGGGTTATTAAAGGATTAAATCAAGTAACGCCTATAAAATATGGCATGTGGTAGGGACCAGGGTATTACTTCCCTTCTCCCCCCTCCTAGGGATGAAGGCGGGAAGATCGCAGATCCCTCTGCCACAAATTGAATTTATTCACAGATATTTTCTAAATGGACAGGACAAGTGTTTCATGGTAACATTGATTAAACTCGGGTCTAAATTAACTTCAACGCCTATGGAAAACATTTTTTAAATCCCAAAGACGTTTTGGGTTAAAATCAAAAAGATTACAATAAAATGTCAACACTCAACCAGTAAGTAATTGAATTTTTACAAGTAATGCCGCATACAGTTGGCTATTTGAAATTGCATATGAACTTTATGGACACCGTGTATTGTGCCCAGTGTGGGGAGGAGGCTGATTTATGGCCTCACGCACAAGGTGTGCTCATGTTGAGACTGGCTGTCTCATCACTTTTTAAGGGACTGGGAAAGCCGAGTGACCCAGGTGTCTGCACCTCAGTCTCCTCGCTGCAAAAAGGGAGATGATATCACAGCTGGTGTAGAAGTGCCGAAGAATGAGGAATAATGAAAGTCAAGGGCGGGATGCAACTCACAGAAATTGCTATTATTTCCAAAGCAAGATCACCTTCTCCAAGTCTTTGAAATTATACCGTATATTAGGCGAATAATTTTCCCTTCCGTGTGGAGAGGATTTCTCTAGGAAACGAGGAGGATCAGACCTGTGTTTTGCTCTCACTTAAAATGCTCAAACCAGGCAGCACTCAGTGGGAGTGATACAACTGCCTTGCGGATCTTACCGTGACTTTTGTCCAAAATGATCAGAGAGTACATTAAATCATTAGCAGAAACTTTGCTGCCTGCTGATTTTACAATGCAGGCAATGAAATTCATTGCAGAAGCAAAATAGGGCCAATAATATAATTACAGCGCTCTGCCTATGCAGTCAGAGCTAATGCTATTATTTGACATTGCAAGGCTGTGCTTTTTCCCCAGAGTCTCGGTAGAGACAAGGTTCGCCCTAATTGGTTCCAAAGCACAACCTCCCCACCACAATCTTTCCTCAGGACCAGTAATGTTAATTTCCACACGACTGTAAATAGTATTTGCAAACAATACAAACATGGTAATAAGAGGCTAGGTGGGTAATTAATGTGGTTACAAAGTAGCTTATTTGCATTTTTATTTAAAAACGGCCTTCTTTAAAAAGCAGCTCAGATTTCTCTTTGCAAAAGGAGCCTTGGTTAAAGAGTACAGCGGTAATTACTCTCTTTAGGGGTTCTTTTATATGTCCTTCAGGGAATTAGAATGAAAAGATAAGCAAAATTATAAAGGAAATCATGTAAAATATGAAATGTACTATAAACACTTAGTAGAGTATTTACCATAAGCTAGGCTTACCTTCTTCATTAATGGAATATTTTAACCTGCTTACAATACATTCAAATTAATTGTAGGTACATCTAAAAGGTACAATCATCTGGTTAAACTTTTTTTTTTCTTGAAAGGTATGTTATTTCAAGATTTTGATATGCCACCACAGCGAGTTCCAGATGATCACGCCCTGTTAAAAAGTGTTCTCAAGAAGACAAAGGGTGAAAAGTGTGGCCACCACTAGTATGCGGTCTCTCAGGGTTCTTCCCTAAGAAAAGGAAACCAGACTGTTAGGGCAATCATTTCATCTGCCTTTTCTTAGCTTATGTCTTGAGCTTCTGGGCTCAAGAAAGAGGAAGTGTGAAAACAAAGTTAAAAACTGATCTGGAGCAGAATTCAGTCTTCTCCATTTCTCTCCCCATCTTAACGTGTGGGAATTCACAGAAAGTGGCCATAGTGTCAGGGGCCTGAATTCATTTGGAGGCGGCCGTTTAATCATCACCTACAACCAGTGGGGAGTGGACCGGGAGCTGAGTCTCAGAGATGCAGTCACCCCTCCATTCCTCAAGAGCAGTTTCAACTGCTGTGCCGTGAGAGGATGGGAGGTGTGCTGTGAAAATTTTTAAAGATCAGTATTTGCAAAAGAAGTTCCAAAGCACAGTAATTATATTCTTTTCTTTCTTTCTTTTTTTGATCAACATAATTTAAGTCTGCTGTGGAAGTGTAACTATAGGTTCAAGTGGGCCCTGAGATAAAAGAGGTTGAAAACACTGCCCAAGAGCCTGACTTGGGTGGAACTGTCAGGCCAACGAGGGAGCATGTTCCAAGTCGTCCCCAGACACTGGGAAAAGTCTCACCCAGGCATAAAGCCTCAGCTGACTCCTGCAGGAGATCAGAGAGACCACGGATCCTAACAACGGAAGAGCAGACAGAAGTACCAGCTGGGACCAAGGACCTGGGGGTGGGATAGCATGGCAGGCTTGGGGAACCCCAGGGGGAACAGGCTGGGGGAACCCCAGTGAAGTCCTGGTTAGCAGAAGGCACAAACAACCTTGCAAACTTTGATGACAGCTAGGTCACAAATGCATTCATTTACTCCTTGGACAGATATTTTATGGAGGACCTACTACTTGCGCCATGCTGTATTCTATACCAAAAGGCACCGGCTATTTGGGGGAGACAGTCCAATAAGCAACAGAACACATGGGAAAATTAAATAAAATGTTAGGAGGTTCTAAGTGCTAAGGATAAGGACAGAGAAGGTTTAAAAGGAGGAGTGAGGAAGGTCAGTGGTTAAACGGAGCAGGGGTAACACCCTAAGGAGGAGATTTGACCCAAAAACCAGCCGCTGCAGCTCAGTCCCAGCTCATTATTGCCACTTCTTCCAGTATCTTTTCAAAGAAGCCAGTAATTTAGATTCTTGGGAGAAATCTTTCTTCCTTAACCAAAACAAAACAACAGACACAGAATCACCACCTACTAAGCAGTTCCAATAAACTGCTGGAAAGCATCAAGGTAACGAAGCTCCCTGACTCAAAAGAGACATTACATTGTTTAAAAAGATTACCTGAAATTTTAAGAAGCTATGCCTTGACTCTCATTCAGCCAGCCCTCCAAAAAATTTAAAACAAACCAAACTCCCAAATTCGTTTTGGTGAAGTCTGACTCCCTTCACGCAACCATCTTTACTCCTACGTCCGTATGGTGTTGATATTTCCTCACTCCCAGCCTCAGCATTCTCTAAACAGCCAAAACACGTCTTCCATAGCATGTCGAGTAACACTTGAACTATGTCACACCAGATCTAAGTGAGACTCGCGACATGGCATTGTTTTGAAAATACTCACCCGGTCGAATTTATTTATACTTTAGATAGAACTCAAAGGCTGCGAGGATGTTTTCAGTATGATTTCAAAATACGGGAGACGAGCAGAAAAACAATGAAGTGTGAGAGAAGGGTACCAAGTTTATACGTGCCAAGTAAATACGTGCAGAAAACTGGGTCATTTCTAGCAGAACTGCAGTCTTGTCTGTTAAAATATGCAAACGACACTATGAGAAATGGTTTGTGATTTTAAAGAAATATAGCACTACGAAAGCCAGCGTGAGAGAACTCAATAACACTTAATGAAACTTTGGGTCTCAGATTAATTACTGATTGACTAAGGCATCTAGAGGGAAAAACAGCCTCGATTAGAGAAGTCAGGGATGGGCCGTAAATCTGGAAGCCTCTTTGGAGGGCTCCGAGCTGGCGTTTCTTCCATGTGCCATTAACGTGAGGTTAATGGAGTGACTGGTCACCCAAAAGACCACTGGTTTGATTCTCAGAAATGAGACTGGTCAACATTCTCCTGACTCAGATGTACCTTTCTTGTCTTTAAATTTGTAACGTGTGTTATTTATGGTTTTAACTGCTTAGAGGTGCTTGAAATAAAAGGTTAAACAAATATGTGAGGGAGTATTTTACCAAAAGACAAATGACAGTCATAGAGGGTGGACGTCAAGTTTGCGTGCAATTTAAGAGTTTAACATCGTAAACTGCACATGAACTTTATGGACTTCCTGTATTACAAAACTCATCCAGGCAGCACCTATAGCTCAGTGAGTAGGGCGCTGACCCCATATACTGAGGGCGGTGGGTTCAAACCCGACCCCAGCCAAACTGCAACAAAAAAAATAGCCAGGCACTGTGGTGGGCGCCTGTAGTCCCAGCTAATCGGGAGTCTGAGGCAAGAGAATCGCCTAAGCCCAGGAATTGGAGGTTGCTGTGAGCTGTGTAATACCACGGCACTCTACCAAGGGCGATAAAGTGAGACTCTGTCTCTACCAAAAAAAAAAAAAAGTAAAAGAAAGAAAAAAAAGAAAATCATCCTTGATTAGCGGTGTACGTGATTCTTTGTTCACAACTGTTGTTGCCTCCCTGTCTCTTCTCTTTTCCCGCAGGTGGACTATACTTTCCTGGCTCACTGATGCTGGTCTTGGCCATGTCTCTTCATCTATGGGAACATGACACAGACAGGATGGACACCAGTATCTGAACAGAGGCTCCTGTGAGTTTTTGCCCTCCGAAGACCCGAGTGAAGCCTGGATCCTGGGGTGAGCAGCCCTGAGAGGCTGTACCCAGCTCAGACTTCCCACCAGCCATGGCTCACCTTCCATCTCATGTGTCAAGAGAAAACAAGTACACGTTTGTTTTTGTGAGCCTTTGAAAGTCTGGGGGTGCTTGTTACCATAGCAAAAGCTGACTATGGCATCATCCTTCCCGGTTAACTAGGAATATTTCCACAGCAAAAATTCAAGTCAGACCTTTATCTTTCATAACAGTTGCATAATCCAAAACATTCGACTATAACAGCAGTATACAAATAACAAGTAAATTCTCACCTAATGGATGAAAGCATTTTTTTTTTAATAACTGCACTAGAAAAATGAAGAAGAGACTAGATCAACCATTTATCTGTAATAAGAGCTTCAAAGCATCAAATGGTCACCAGTCAAACAGCAATAGCCAACTTACAAACAAAAACACAGAACCCATCTCGTTCGCAGCCCGGGGACTGCCTGTACAATCATGTATTTCCTCAACCCAGGGATGAGGGTCCTATTTTTAATTTCTCTTACATATAAAGAAACAAAAACAGAGCAGTTAAGAAACTTTCTCAAAAAAAGAAATGAATAACCTCATTTTCCTCATTCTCCACCTAATTCCTGGTAATGCCTCTTCAAATCTTAGTATTTTCTGGATCGCACTTTTAATATAACCACAACAGATTCATTTTTTAAAAATATTCTCAGCGTAGGCATTCCATCACCCCTCAGGAAAGTTACTCCTATGATCGCATATCCTGCAAATTCTGAGAACCATTCTAATAATTATTCCAGTTGTTCCACATAGCTGCGCCTCCTACTCTACAATACCATTCTCAAATCCTCTCTAAGATAAGAATCTCTTCCGAGGATCAAGAACCTGCCTTGCTCTAAATCCCGGCCCCAACCCTTCCCCATGTGGGAAATCTATGTTAATTCTATCTAACTGGAGCTATAAAACAGCAATCACGTATGGGGGGACAAAAGACAGAAACTCATAAAAAGGAATTAACATAGTCCCAGGAGACGCTATATATATAACGTGTACAAAACAGGTATCCAGGAGATTTTTAAAATGCAAACTCCTAAAATATTGGGACCGTACTGATATATTTGGCAAGCATTTTATTCAAAGCCCAAATACATACAGTAGAAACTCAAAATGATGCTATTTTGTGTTGGCAGATGTATTTTTCTACCTTCCCAAACTGTGACCAAAGGCTGGTTGGTCCAACTGAACAAAGCAATATCCTTCCTATAGGAAGGATATCTACTGTTTCCAAAATTTCTAAAAGCTATTTCAAAGACTCTTCTTTGAAAAATAAAATCAAATTAAATATAGTATTACATCCAGGGGATCACTTGCCCTGCATGGACTGCACAAAACACCTCTCGAGGGGGAAACCATCCCTTTCTCCTTTAGAATGAGGTGAGGACGTAACTGCCTTCTGATGGTCTTTGAACCATTCTTGCTCTCAAGTCAGAGTAAAGGAGGAACAGAAGACTCGGGTCCTGAAACTTGGAAAGAAGATTCCACGCTTTCTAATGAAACTATTTCTGGAATCCTCCAAAGACTGAATCCTTTGAGTGCAGTCGTAACCTCTTTACATCTGCGTGGTACGTCTTGCAAAGCTCGGGATAGCTCAGCCATGGCGGGAGGGATAAATAAATGGACAGAGACAAAAACATCTTTTGGTCCTAACCTGCCTTGATGTTTCGCCTTCCCTAAAAGCCCTGGTTAAGATATAATTCAAAGAATAAAAACTAAGGTAGAGGGAGCTGGGACAGTCCTATATCCTAAATGTACCCTTTCTCTTTCCTAAGGGTGATGGTGATTACCCAAATGTATACATGTCATAACATTTCATGGAACTGTACACATAGACCCACACACAAACGAGTACATGTAAAGACTGGTGGAACTCAAATAAAACCTGTAATTTAGTTAATACTACTGGGCCAATGCCCATCTCCTAGACTTGAATTTGAGACCACGGTCATCATTGGAGAGGCTGGGACCCTCTATACTTTTCTTTGTAACTTTTCTGAAAGTATAAAATTGGTTTTAAAATAAAAGTTTAAAAAAGACTAATATAGAGAATTCCATCAATTCAAAGGATACCAGTCATCATGGTAAACTATCAGTTCCGACAGAAATATCAGACTATACATTTCCCCCCAATAATTACCCTCTAGATCAGTGATAACCCAAGGAAATAACGCAAGTTACCTGCATAACAATGAAATTGTCTAGTAGCTATTTCAAAAAGGTAAAACCAAACTTTAATAATACTTTATTTAACCAAGTATATCTACGTTAGCATTTTGGGGTGGAACCTATATAAAAATGTTAATTAAATATTTTGGTTTTTATACTAAGCCTTTGAAGCCCAATGAGTATGATGTTTTATATTTACAGCTCAATTTCAATCCTGACCAGCTACATTTCAAGCATCCGATGGCCACATGTGGCCACTGGCTACCCTGTCAGGCGTCTCAGACCCAGATGCCATCTTTAAGTTGCTATTAAAAATCACCTTGAGCTGTTTTCACAATTGCCCCTTTTTATTGCCTTTGAATAAATGCATATTTCCAGCCTTTCATGCCTAATTTATGGTGGGAAGATATCCCACTTGAATGTAATGTACCGAAAGCTCTCTACCAATGGGCGTCCAGATGTGTTAATTTATAACAAAAGCACATCACAGTTCAACTTGAACAACGTCTGTAGCTTTGAAGACTTATAAGCACTATGATGTGTTCCTGGGGAAAGTGGAGAATCCCTTCCATCCAGATCATCTTTAAATGAAGGCTCCAATGTTAACGAGTTTGGGCACAAACACACATGAGAGCCTGACACCTTTTCTGTATCCTTCTGATAAAGTTGCATTAAAACTAGAATATCAGTGATGTAACCACAAAAAAGCTCCTAGTGGCTGCAGAAGGAAGCCTTTCCCTGTTCTGATGTTCCAGCTCTCCGTCTCCTTCGACACGCATGCGAAGTTTGCACACTCGACCTCTCCATGGCCATAAAACTTGCCTTGGCCACCTGGGATGTGAGCAGTGCTGGGGGATGTGGGCAGCATGGGTCAGCACACCTCCCTCATCCTCTGTCCCAACATCCAGCAAGGCAGGCTGCTGTGTCTGCCCAGGTGGCTGAGCGAAATCCCATCAAAACAGAGCCCTCTGAGCGACTCAGGAGTTTGAAATGCAATTTGAGCCAGAAATAAACCTTTGTTGCTCTGCGGCCCAGAGCGTCTTAGGGTGTTTGTTATTACAGCATAACTTGGTCTGCCCTAACACATAATTCCATCGTGGACTGTGCACATGTGGCATCGACCATCCCATCCAGGCTATCTCCCTGAATATTAGGGCTTATCGGATCTGCTATATAACCCAGGCTCTGCTGTACAGTGGTTTCATTACCAACCATAAAAACTATAACAGTGGAACTGTATAAACAAACCGAACAGTGTTTTTACTGTAAAACATGAATGTAATATAAATATTTGTCTTTGCCTTCTCTCAGCATCTGTAATGAGCGCAGAAAATTCATGCCATATGTTTATAGTACAAGCAGGGGGGAAAAAATAGATCTCAAGGATTCATTCGTGTGGGTGCAGGCTTAAGCTGTTTAATATTTTTAATTCATCCATTTTCAGGCACATATAAATTCTCCACAAATCATAAAATGCTTACAATTGTGAGTTACTAAATTCATGATTATTTCTACAGAGGGGTCCTGGCGACGGTGATAATGAAGTCAATTTCTCCGGCAGGATGGGAAACCACCAAGTGAATTCCCACGTTAAGAACCTTGCCTGTCCCAGTCCAGCCCAGCTCCACGAATCTGAATATAAAACCACTTCTCTGAAGACTTCAAAAGACCTACCCTACCTCTAGCTGGAAATGCCACTGAACGTTTGGGATCCTGACAGCTCCGACTTTTTCTTTTTTATGCCCGTATGGAGAAGCACTGAGCATGTTAAGTGGATTCTGCCTTCTTAGGATCTTCTGATACGGTGGAAGGAAGTGTTATCATGAGCACCGAGGTCTGTGCCAAGCACAGAATCCAGCTTCACACGCAGAGAGCAATGGGGGATGTTTTTATTTCAGAGGCTGTGATTGCGCCCTTGATGGGAAGCTGCTGAAGCCTGCCCAGAGTATTTGCTCAGTCTTTTAGGATGCGAGCCGAAAGGCACAGAGAATGATTCAATTTTCTCCAAATTGGCTCACGGACCAGAGGTTTCTGGAAACTGTCACCATCCTACAAAATCCAATACCACAGTGAGGAAGCTTTGTTTGAACAGGAATCAAATCCACCCAGAGGAGGCTCGGCCTGGCACCAAGAACCCAGCCCCCTGTGGGTCCAAGAGCGTGGACTGAGGGAGGAAGAGGTGGGGGGAACCTTGGTGGGTACGAGGCACCAAGAGGCAACATTCCGAAGCTTTCAGCTGGCTGGGCAGCACCTGGCAAGTGTTACCGAGCGTGTGCCTCTAGTTAGGTACTGTTATCTCATTTAATCCTGACAAGCACCCTCTGGTGCAGAAGTGCGGTGGCCCCATTTTCCGTAGGAAGGTACAGTCACACATGGAAGAGCACCATGACTAAGGTGACAGCACCGCAAGGGACTGGCAGAGCCAGGATTCTAACCTACACTGGTCTGATTCCAAAACCCATGTCCCCAACCACTAACTAGGCTGCCAGAGTCCAAGAAAACCTCTTGCCATCCTGACCGACTGGTCCTACCCCATCTAAATGTTATGAGAAACGCAGGGATTGTGTCTGCCACTGCCCAAATATTAGACAGCTCAGGACATAAACCAGGCCACTCACACACTCATACACACACACACGTCCCTAGTAGTGTGCTTGATATGATTATTATTATTATTGATTTATATATCTGCAGCCACACTTAGAGCCTTTGAGGACAAGGACAATGCCTAGTGTATCCACATAAGCTCAGAGTCCAGTGGGACGCCTGGCATACAATAGCACCCATAAATGTTTATTGACTACATAGGGCAACCAACAGGTAAAACAGCAAAGCACAATGGGATCGGTGCATATTTAAATACAAAATCTTGGACCACACGCTCATTGTCACTGCCACACCACTGGTCGTGCCTGACCCAGAGAAAGGGGCTGACACTATCTGCTGAATGATGGAAAGAAGGGAGGGAGGGAGGTGGGGAGGGAGGGAGGTGGGGAGGGAGGGAGGGAGGGAGAGAGGGAAGAGAAGTGCAGGAAAGAAACCCAGGAGCAGAGAGTATCAGAACACAGAGGCAGATGTTAGGAGGACAAGCTTGGCTGAGGTCCTTCCAAGCAGAGGAAATATTCTGTGCCAAGATGCAGAGAGTAGGGAAGGTTTAGGAACAGCAGAGAGTTTGATAAGGTTAGAACAAGAGAGAGAATGGGCTCGGCGCCTATAGCTCAACCGGCTAAGGCGCCAGCCACGTACACCTAAGGTGGCGGGTTCGAATCCCCAGCCCGGACCCGCCAAACAACAATGACGGCTGCAACCAAAAAATAGCCGGGCGTTGTGGCGGGCGCCTGTGGTCCCAGCTACTTGGGAGGCGGAGGCAGGAGACTCGCTTGAGCCCAGGAGTTGGAGGTTGCTGTGAGCTGTAATGCCACGGCACGCTACCCAGGGGGAGAGCTTGAGGCTCTGTCTCAAAAAAAAAAAAAAAAAAAAAGAGAGAGAATGATCAGATGTGAGCCTGGAGAGGCAGGCGGGGGCGGGGGGGCGGACAGACCACCCCCGGGCCCCAGGCAGTGGTTTTCTTCTTTGCTAGCACCTGGATAGCACACCCTAGGCACCAGTCCCAGTACTCAAGTACCACCTTAAGCACTTCAAAGGACTTCAGTTAATCTTCACAGCAGCTCTGTGGCTTCCGTTATGTTATCACCCCCATGTTACAGAGGTGACGGTCACCTGGTTCATGTAAATGGCAGAGACGAGATGCAGATTTAGCCAGATCAAATCCTAGGTCTATCACTTAAACCTGTATCACAGAGTCTGCACCCCATGGTTCCCAACTGGGAGCATAGACCTAGGAATCAGGCTGCACAGCAGGAGGTGACCGGGACAGGAGCAAGGGAGCAAATCTTTATCTGTATTCACAGCCGCTCCCTGTCACTCACATCACTCACAGCTGGAGCCTCCCCTTCTGTCAGATGGGGGGGGCGGGCACAGGATTCTCACAGGGGCACGAACCCTACGGTAAGCTGTGCATTTCAGGAATCCAGGTTGTACCTTCATCTGAGATGGAGCTGAGGACATAACACACTTGGGGTGTCACTGTCTCCCCTTAGCCCCAGATGGGACCGTCTAGTTACAGCAAAACAAGCTCAGGGCTCCCTCTGACTCTGCATTATGGTGAGCTGTGTAATTATTATATACATGGGTCACTACGAAAGTTTTGAGACAGACTGTGCAATGATCCATTATTTCACTTCCAAGAAACACAGTCGACAGCGTCCTTTCTTATTCACCTGTGTGAGTTTCCCCTTGCTGGGCTTATTGGTGCTGCTGGGAGGCCTTCATCTGCTTCTGTCCAGGCGGATTTTACTTCTGGGTTTTTGTGTGTCTCAAAACTTTCATAATGACCCACGTATATGACAACGCACTAATAATAGAAATAAAGTGAACCATAAACATAATGTACTTGAATTATCCCCAAAGTATCCCTCTCCATTCCCAGTTTGTGGAAAAATTTTCTTCCACAAAACTGGTCCCTGGTAGCAAAAAGGTTGAGGACTTCTGGCCTAATCCTTTCAGATTGATGAAGTCAGCCAGTCCTTCCCAAGACGGAGTCTAGTACTGACCTGGGACAGGCCAATGCTAAATGAATCCCTTCCAAGGGCCAGCATGCGAATAGACTGGGCTATTTATTCTTCTTAAATAAAGACTTTATATTCCCCTAGTTTGTCTACTTATAAATTTAAAATATATGCTATCTTTAAAAAAAATCTATATTTAATTATACAGCATCAGTAAAATTTCACTTGGGGAACGATAAGCTAACATAAATGAAGGCTTCCTATAGAAAAAGCTGTAATTTAAAATAAATTACTGCGTTAGTCAGAAAAAAAAATTACGTTCTTTACAGGGAGAAAAAAAAATATTATCTGGTATTAGGTAACCCTAGTCAATTAGAAAATTGCATCACTAGCAAAGAAGCAAACAAATAACCACCCTAAATTCCTCCTCTCCTGATGCAGAGCTCGCTGTTGATCCCAGCCGCGGAGGGTGCTGCCCGCTCTGGCCTGAGTTTCATTAAGGCTTAAAGTCAATTAAGCCACGAATTGGAACAATCATTCCTCCTTTGCAAAGTATTGATATGTTTTTTTTTTTTTTCCTCCTGGCCGCTTTAGGGCTTCTCCAGCGCTCACAGAGAGATTTATGTTAGACAATTTCTCTCTGATTAAAACAAATCATAGCTCAACAATTCTAATTTCCTCCTTTCCAAGCAAGAAATGATCAGAGAATGTTGAGAACAGTGATCAACACGCCTCTACCTCCCCATCAGACAGAGAATGACGCTGAAACCCCATAGAAACATTGCTAGAGACCTTCTCTGTCTACCTCAGTCCCTCTCTGCCTTTGTCCTTCGTCCCTGTGTCTCTGTCCTCTGGGCGTGTGTGTCCCATTTCTCCCTGTTTCTCTCCTCTTGCTCTCATTAATTTATCTTTCAGTTTGCATTTATCTTGACCGGCTTCAGGACAATTACTCATGAACCAAAAAGGAAGAGGGACATTAGAAGCAAAGCCAACACGGCCTGTTCTTTCTGCCCTAAGCAATAGGAAACAAAAAGGTTTTTATATTTATCTCCCAAACGCTAACATGTTAAGCCTTTCAATTTTTAAAGCAGTTACTAATTTCTGCTCAACCTAATCTCTCTGAGAACACACCCCCTCAAGCAAAGCCCAGAAGCCTCCTGGATTCCACCCCCGAGCTCTTTAAAATAGTCCCCTGTACTCTTGGGTTCTCCAGAAAGGCTCATTTTTTTTTAAAATTTGAGACAGAGCCTCAAGCTGTCCTCCTGGGTACAGTGCTATGGCATCATAGCTCATAGCAACCTCCAACTCCTGGGCTCAAGCGAGTCTCCTGCCTCCGCCTCCCAAGTAGCTGGGACCACAAGCGCCTGCCACAACACTCGGGTATTTTTTTGGTTGCACCCATCATTGTTGTTTGGCGGGCCCGGGCTGGACTCGAACTTGCCACCTTAGGTATATGTGGCTGGTGCCTTAGCCGCTTGAGCCACAGGCGCTGAGCCAAAAGTCTCATCTTTCCGTCCTTCAAAATCAAGTCAATGTATGAGTCCATTCTTCATTATAGCCAACTCCCACTTTTCCAGAATGTCTAGTAATTTTCAAAGCACTGGACTGACACGCATTTAATACAATGTACTCTAGATAACAAGCCTCTCTCTATCAAGCTAGGAGGTACTTAAGGAATTAGGGACATTCCAGTAGCATCAATGTGAAAATTAACTTACATAGCTCAATACCTAACAAAAAACATATTTGCACCTTCTGCTGGTCTGATTTCCAAAACCCAAACTACCTGCCCTTTGTGCAGGGGCAGCATCCTGCCGCCCAGGTTGTAACTCTGTAGGCTCAGCTGTCACTCTTCTACCTTCTCACTCTCTCAACAAATATTGACTCAGTCCTTCTTATGGACCAAGACGAGCAAGACAAGCGAAGTTCCTACGCTCCATGGCATTTAGTCTCTGCTGCTGCGTGAGCGTCGACAAACTCCTCAGCACCTCAGATTTTCATCTGCAAATAGGATTTGTGATGGCAGCTGTCTCATAGAGGTGTCACAAAATCTGCTGAATTAATGCATTTAAAGTGCTTAGCACTGTGACTAGAACCCAATACTAGTTAACAATATTATTATTATCATGAAAACATGGCAGCCAGTTAAATATACCACCCAATTGGTCATGAAGTGGCAGGTGTCATCTTCCTGCCCCACAGGCATTTCTGTGTTCTTTGTAAAAACATATCTATTTTTTTCTACCATAGGCAAATAAACAGCAGGATAATGTGTCTCCAAAGAAAGCATAATTAGCCCAATTCATAATTGCCAAGTCATGGAAGCAGCCCAAATGCCCATCAACCCGTGAATGGATTAACAAATTGTGGTAAATGTATGCCATGGAACACTATGCAGCCATAAAAAAGGATAGAGACTTTGCAAGTTTTCTATATACCTGGATGGAATTGAAACATATTCTTTTCAGTACAGTATCTTAAGAATGGGGGGAAAAAGTATTCAATGTATTCAAGACTATTATGAAGCCAATATATCATCACTTACACATTCATACGAATGATAAAACACAACTATAGTCCAGAAAGAAGGAGGGTAAGAAAGAAGTGGGGAGGGGAAGGGAAGAGGGTGGCAGGAGGGAGGGTATTTGGTGGGACCTTACCTACTGTGCACAATGCAATGGTACATTTCAAATCTACTAAGAGCAGTGGTTCTCAACCTTCCTAATGCCGGGACCCTTTAATACAGGTCCTCATGTTGTGGTGCCCCCCACCCATAAAAGTATTTTCATTGCTACTTCATAACTGTAATTTTGCTGCTGTTATGAATCATGATGTAAATATCTGATATGCAGGCTGTATTTAGGCGACCGCTGTGAAAGGGCCGTTCGACCCCCAAAGGGGTCACGACCCACAGGTTGAGGAACTGCTGACTAAGAGTATAGTATACATGTCTTACCACAACAAATAAGTGAGATGATGGTTATGTTAATCAGTCTGATTTAAGCATTCCACATTGTCTATCAAATCAGCACATTGTACCCCATAAAGGTACACTGTTATGATTTAATATAAATAAATAAAACAAAATAAATAAGAAGGCATAATTGTCTAAGTTACCCCATACAGAAAGTTACCCTGTACGGACATCTTGCAGGGGAGTTAAATTGGGTGATCTTAGAAAGAAAGCCCTTCGCCATCCAAAAACGTTACCAATTTGCAACCACGGTATACCCAAATGTAATCTGTTCATTCATAACTCTTCCTAAGATGACAAACAGCTTCACTAATTCATCCCTAAATCTGGCCTCATATTATTCTTGTATAAGTTCACTCAGATCATTGCTGCACCCTCAAAGTATTGGCTAAAACAGTATGCAGAGCCCAGTGGGTCACGCGTGACTAAAGGAAATGTTATTTTAAACAGATAATCTAAAGTGCTACAGAATTATTTCTGCTTTTCTTTGCTGTCTCCCCCAAAATGTCAGTGCTGGCAGGCCTGCAAGGATGTCAGGAACAGTGACCCAAGCCTGCAGTTTGATTATCGTCATTAACGGCACCGCCAAGTGTTCCAGCATCTCCTCCCGTGATGCAAATTGACCCAGGGAACCCAGGGTAAACATTTAACTGGCTCCACGCTGTCCACATTTACAGATGGACAAGCTGGGAACCATCCCAAACAGAAGACCACTCTGAAATGACAGGCACTATTACGTGTCAGTACATGAACCCTGGGTAGGAGACTGACACCATGAAAAGCCTTGGCTCTGTCTAACATAAAAACACACTCCTAGGCTTCAAGTACTCGTCACTCCCCATAAGTGGGGGAAGGTTCCAGAAGGTGGTGGAAAGCAAATGAACAAAAGAACCTCTAGAATAAAAACTTAGCAGTCCGCTTGACAATAAGAGATCTGGAGTCACGGTCAGGCTTTCAGCTGTCTGAAAACTAGAAACAGCCTTGAGCTGGAGGCCAGCTGAGCTTTTGTGGGAACAAAGGAGGCTCTAAGTAACAGGAAGACACTGGAAGTACAGGGACCAGGGGCAGCCAGGCCTGAATTTACCCCAGTTCCCTCTGGGGCTGGCTGGTTAGATGACTGGGGCTTCCCAGTTCCTCTCCTTGTTCATTTCACTCTTCAACTCTTCTGGGTTTGAGCATCAAAGTGTCTCATCACCTTCCATTAAGAGAAGGCGACAGAGAAGTAAGCGAGTTTCTCTGAGTTTTTGCAGTTTCTAAATTTGAGGAATGCTTTCCCTTAAAATTTGTGAAAGGTCCTCAGAGCAGGCACTGTTAAAGGAGCTCATTATTTTTAGCCTGTGGGACTCGGTTGATGGATTTTAAAGTATTCCTTGAATGTCAGGAACTAAGCGGGCTGCTCAGCACCCTCTCGTCTTTTCCAGCTCACCTCTGCCGCTCTAACCGCTGCTGACCTGAACCGTGGCTAACGGGTCAGTAGCATCTCCAGGCCTCACTGCTGCGCCCCCAATTTAGCATCTGTCTTTCTGCATCACTACATGTGGGCTGCATCGCCCCCACTCAGACCCTTCGATGGCAGCAAGGACTTAAGTGAATAAAGTCCACTCTCCTAAGACTGGAATCCAAACTCCCGAATGGTCTGTTGTCAGATGGCGCGTCTCCAGCCCCGTCCCCCACACCACACCCAAACCTGACTAGTACCATTCCTAGGACAGACCAGTCACGCTCTGTTCACGCCCTTCCCTCCCTCCACATGTGCCCCCGCCAGTTGGGCTGCAGACAGGGTGCAGACCACAGTCTGCCACTATGTCTTCCTTCACAGGCTCCTACTTTGAAGCACACAGGTCCTGGGAGTGTTGCTCTCACCATGCTCACCAGGTGCTGGCACTGGTTCCAGTTTGGGGGTGTCACCTGATCCGTCAAATCCCTCTGAACTATCTTGCATCACCCACTAGACCTAGCACATAATAGATGTTAAACAAATATTTGTACATTTTTAACAAAGTGTTAGGGATAGTTGGGAGAGCTGGGCTGGGAAAACATTTGAGTTTCATAAGCAAAGATAAAAATTTGAACTTGCCCTTTTATAAAAGAAAAAGCAAACAGTTATGAGCACTGCACGGCCGTGCATCGCCTCTCTGGCAGGCATCAGGAGCTCCTGGAGGGATTGTGGAGCACAGATTTCAGGCCCCACCTCCAGGGATTCTGATCCTGAAGCTCTGGGGTAGGGCCTGAGAATTCACATCTCTAAGAAGTTCTCAGGTGCTGCTGCTCTGGCAGGTCCGGGACCACACTTGAGTAACACCGTGGGAGTTTCCGAGCCATTGGAAACCATGGGGATTAATCAATGAAACTCCGTGGAGACCACTCCAGATGTGCCCTACCCTTTCCTGCCTTAGTAATAGCACCTTCCAACCCCCTCCTTTAGTATTTTTGTCTTCTTATTGCTTACAATGTGATGTAGATTTTAAGCATCCTGTAATTCATCAACTAATTCTCTCCTGGCTACACATTCCAAGTAATTAAAGTTCAGTAATAACTTATTCTTTCTGCTCCAGCACCTGCATTTCATTTGTTTATTTTCCCAGAGTCATAAATCTGAAGGGCTGTCAAAGTGCCATAATATTAGTGCAATAATCAAAGTTAATTAGTCCCTCTCAATAAACAACAACAAAGCCATTACAAAGATGCATTGAAGTCTCTCCCAGCTACCCAGTTTACAGACCGCATTGTAGTTGGAACAATTAGACTCTGAGAATTGTCAGTAAATAAGTGCAGTGTTCCTCGGTCATTTAAAAGACAGACTGTGCTCTTCCTTCCCGCTGATTCATTAACTCCAGGGAAGGCGAAGTGGGTCTGAGCTCCCGCGTCTGCATGCTCCCCAGCTGATGGCCTGTGCATGTCCCAGGCTACAGTAATAAAAGGGGGACAGAGGTTGCAGGATCTCACTGCCAACTTTAGTGACCTGATAGCTTCAATCACTTTAGATTTATTATTTAGGGAATTTGAGAGAGGTATTAGTTGGGTTCTAATAAGAAGGCAGCCAGTTTAACTTAGAGAGTAGAACCAGGGCCAGTAGGGAGGAGAGGAGGAGGATTCTGCCTTCAATATAAGGGAGAATTTTGTCATTAAGAGAGGTGCAGAACACGATGACTGCCTGGGGAGGAAGGGGGTTACCCATCAGAGGAGGAGCTTATGCCAAAGCAGGATCACCCTGATTAGGGGTGCTGGAATATAAAAGAGGTCTGCACATTGGAGAGAGGTCAAAGTGACCCTGGGGGGTCGATGCTACCCTCAGAACATCAAGGACACCTTGCATGTGATGGGGCCTGCTAGGGACCCGTGCATGTTTCATCCTTCAAACTCACTATCTGCTTTCTGTCAGAACTCCCTCTCCCATGGAGGCCACAGATCCTGTATTAGTTATAACAATCGTCACAAATTTTCTCCAAAGCCTAGTGGCTTATAACAGTAAACAGTTTGTATCATGACAAATTTGTGGGTCAGGAATTCAGAAGGGGCTTAGCTGCTGGATGGTTCTGACTCGAGATCTCTCACGATATGATCTGTCCAGGTGGGGGTCTGTGGTCATCTGAAGGCTTGACTGGGCTGGAGGATTCCAAGAGGGTTCATGCCCATGGCTTTGGTTCTGTGTCGCAGGGGCCTCCCCACAGGCCAGCTTGAGCATCCTCACTCCATGGCGGCTGGCTTCCCCTAGAGGGAATTGACCAAAAGTGAGAGCAAGGAGGAAGCCACTAGGAGTGGCTTCAAGCACAGGTAGCCTCGGGAGTCATGCCCTGTTGTTTCAGCCATGTTTGAGTCACTAGGTACAGCCCAAACTCAAGGGAGGAGAATTAGGCTCTGCTACTTGAAAGGATGATTATCAAAGATTTTATTGACAGATTTTAAAACCACCACAGCCATGCTCAAGGCTTCCTTTCATAATATCTTCAAAACCTGGTGACATGTGCAACCTCCAGTTGACTGGGGGGCGGTAATGACTTCCAGAAGAATCCTCAGGAACAGAGAGAGTGGGCCCTGCCACCTTCACTTCTCTCCATCATTAACTGTCTCCAAAGCTGGGACTCCTTCTGTCCCACTGGGCTGCCTCTGTGTAAATTAAGATTCGCTGCTATTTACATATTAGTCTAAAATAAACCCAAATCTCCTGCAGCTCACACTGCCCAGATCCGAGAGCGGCTGCCTCTAGCACAGCTGTCTCGCTGCTTGTCCTTGCATGGGAGGTTTTACCAGCACAAGAACCACTTCTCCTCTCTGTTTAATGTAACACTAGCTACATCAGAGACTTTCTAAATGCCCCATAATAAATTTGAAAAACAGGCTCTGGCATATTTTCTCCCCTCTTAAATAAGGGAGCTTAAATGCCGAGTGGCCAGGAGCAGGTCTCTTAGCCATTGGCTGAACACTACCAGAGGACGAAATCCATCTCTTCAAACTACGTCAAAATCGCTTAATAAGAGCTCAGGGGACCCCGTGTTAATAAAAGGATGCGTCGGCTCTGGGTTCTGCGTGATTGGGAGTGATGGTTGGAGCTGGCCACCTGAGCTTGACTTTCACTCCTTAAAACTCTGCGGTTCATCACAGCCCTCATTATACAAAGGTCACAACAGTTATAAAGTTTGAAAGATGCGGTTCAGGACTACGAGCAGTGGCCAGTAAAAAAAAAGATGAAGACACAGACCCGATGATCAAAGAGCAATGAATGACAGTGAAGACGGAGTCAACGCCGCATCTTCAGATGAGAAATGAAAAGGGAAAACTTGGAGATTAAGTACCGGGCACAAGATTTCAGTATTCTGGAGACAGGGAAAACTCGGAATATTTTAGCAACTGATTATGTCTGGGAGGGGGATGAATAATGTATTATCTGATAAAGACTTTTTGCTGGGCCTGTGACAAGAAAGGTCATATAGGCAACTAACAGAACAGTAAATACACCAACTACCACCTCAAAAGAAATCTGGGAAGGAGGGGAAAGGACCTTCCCTTGGCCGTCTCCGTCAGCTTCACCAGATTACAGAACAGAAAATCATGGATAGTGTTCTCTTTCCCAGAGAATCACAAGCAACCTGGTACTATGAGCCCAGAAACATTCTAACACATGCAAATCCCTATGAATACAACATCCAGCTCAGAGGGTAGAACCAAGGCCCATAGGTAGAAAGAGATAAGCCATGAGCATGCCAGAATTTTGGATAGATAACAAGATGGCTTTGGGGTCAGGGAAATATGGCCTCAAATCCTGGATCCACTATGTATATATCATTGTGTGAGCTTATGGAAGACTTTTCTCCTCTCCCTGCCTCCAATGCCTCGTCTGCACAATGGGCTTAAGACATAACACAAATATTTCACCACCAAATGCTAAGCGCAGTGCCTCGTACACAGACAAATGTGAGAACACAAAAACCAACCCAACCAGCAGGTGACAATAAGAAGGTGATATTTTGCAAACAAACGTTCCAAAGAAGAACTTCAGAACTTTATCTTTGCCGTGTGTGTGACACTGTGTGCTTATTGATTTAAGCAAGTGGCTTATGTAGTTCTTGCTGGTTCACAGACTTAATTTATATCATATTTTATTTATTGAAAATCCAATACTATCCAGAAAAACAATTTTTAAAGGAAAAAAATGAGGAACAAATCTAGTGGTTGATTTAGGATGAACCTTCTCAATATCTATAACTATTAATAATATGAATAGTTTTTATATTTTTGTTTAGCTAAAGATCATTCAAAGCAATGGGGATGAGTCCTGTAACTTGCCATGCCCTGAATAATGATCGTCTTTTTCAAGCCAAGACACCAGATCAGACAGGCACAAGACTTATGTGTTCCCCACCCCACCTTCTGTAGGCACCTCACACACACACACACACACGTACTGCATAAAAGACGGCCGCACACCTACGGCCTTCCATCTGCAAATGCAAATTATGGTATTTAAGCTTTTAGTATCAAAAGAGATTGGGGGAAATTTCCACAAGCAGTAAAACTAGACCAGTTCATGAAGGCACCGAATGGATTTGAGGGAACCTAAAAGTAGCTGGATTTCTGCAGAAGTCCTTAAAAGTGCAAGCAATTTATTACTTAGCATCGTGGCCCATCACTCCTTAATAATGTGTCATGAAAACACGGTGTGTCAGTGTCTATTAAAAGCACAACAGGCCTAGCTCAGGGGCTCATGCCTATGATCCTAGCACTTTGGGAGGCCAAGGCAGGAGCACGGCAGGAGGACAGGAGTTGAAGACGAGCCTGTAGCCCCAGCTACATGGGAAGTTGGGGTGAGACCATCACCGGAACCTAGGAGTTCAAGGATACAGGGAGCTATGACTGTGCCTCTGCAAGGCCAGTTACGGGGCTCATCCCTGTTGCTTTTCAGCTAAACAAAAATATAAACGCTATTCATATTCTTAATAGTTATAGCTATTGAGATGGTTCATCCTAAATCAGCCGCTAGATTCACTCCTCATTTGCTTTAAAAATTGTTTTTCGGTACAGTATTGGATTTTCAACAAATAAAATATGATAGAAACAAGTCTGTGAACCAGCCCTCCAGCCTGGGTGACAGAGTGAGACCCTATGTGTGTCTGTCTCGACCTCTCAATAAACAAACAAAATAAAAGCACAGCAAAGTGTGGAGCCCATGTGCCTAAGACAATGGTCGGCACCAAGCACACTGAATCTGAAAACTGCTCAAGTCATTATCTCCCATGCTCATCAACGCTGCTGCAGTGACGGTGAGACGGTGCTGCCAGTGTTTTCCTCATGCCTTTACTCCCGGGAGATAAATGGACCCGGTATTAACAGCACTAAAAATCAGAATCAGTGGAACACTTCAGCCACCAACCAAGTGGGAACAATCAGGCCAGCATGCGCGCTCCCCCCAGAATATGCACCTTCTGTTCCCTCGGACTAGTAAACCTTTTATTTTTACCCTTATCTCCTGCTTTCTCCATAACTATTTCAATATAAACCGCTGCTCCCTGTTCCTGATGACTAATCCCTTAATCACCTTTCCTAGATATATGCAAACTGTCCTTCTTTATAAATACAAAAGGAAAAGCAATCACATAAATAATTAAGATGGCTTTTCAAATGACGGTTGAGTGCTAATGTGAGCTACACGGGAAAATACTAATCAACAAACTAAATACAGCATCTATCACCATGGAGGGGTCCCGCCATTCAAAACCAGGAAAGGAATTCATGGCGATTTCGTTTGAATCACGCTGATAAACATCCTCCCTAGAGCTCCTCTTCAGCCACTTAGAGAGGTTAAGAAAAGATCCCTTTGCACTTTCACATCTGAATAAGAAATTATTGTTGTCATTATTAATATCAGCAGCTAACATTTAATTGAGCACTTAGTCTAATCCCATAATGTGTTCTTACTTTGCACACAGACGACGTGTTTAATAAAACCACCTGTGTGCCTTGATGTAGGTGTTATTATTGATATTTTAATGATGAAGAAACTGAGGTTTAGAAAAGTGAAGAAACTTGCCCAAGGTCATAGGGTGTACCTGCTTCTAATCTTCACCACTGTACAACAGTATAGCCCTTTTTATCAATGAGGATGATTTGTACCCCAGGGGCATTAAGTAATGTCTAGAGACATTTTTGGTTACAACAGAGGTAGAAGATGAAGGATACGGGACAGGGAGGGATTCTTTTATGTACTTTAGTCCTTAGTTCAAAGGCAGGTGAGCTCCGGGGCACTAAAGAGACCCAGTTTCTGAACTGAGGCCAATGGGCTAAGATGCCACGGCACAAAGCACCACAAAGACCACCCAGCTTGCCTTCTCTGGGACGCTTGGGAAACCTGGCTAAATGCCTATGAAAAGTCAAGAGTAGCAGAGCTGGACCCCTCTCGCATCCTCCTGAATCTCTAGAAGACATGAAGTCCTAAGGTAGAAGTTCAGAGAGCTTGGGCTTGAAGTCTTTCCTGAGAACCACACCTTTGCACCAAACCATACACAGGTGAGTCACTCTCCTGTCTGATAGGTGAACAGGTTCAAGACCACACCAGGGAGTCCAGGGTGTGTGAAATAGTAACTCCAAGAGAGTCATCCTTCTGATACACTGGCTATGTCAACCCCCAGGAGATGCCAGAATTTCATAGCACTCAATGGGCTCCACATATCACTAACGGCCAGTGCCCAATAACACGAGCTCTTTCACACTTCCTGTCTCACTCTTGACATAATAAAGACTTAGTGCAGGTCTGGACCACTCATGACAACCCCCACACTCTCTCAATCTGCCACTGCTGCTCCTCTGGCAAAATACCGGTGGGGGGGATGGTGGTGAGCTCAGATCTACTCACTGCCCAGTCAACTCAATCGCTTTCCTTCACGGGGCCTTGACTTTCAGATCTCAAGTTTTAGGGACCTAAATTGAGAAAGTCCTATTTAGAAATCCAAAAGGGTAGGAGGCAGGAAGAACTGGGAGCCCCCTTAGGTCTTTCGAGAGCTCTCCTTTGGGACACTGAAGCCTTGAGGTGTCTTGATACCCAGCAAGTCATTGTATGTGTAGTGCCCCTGGGATGTCCTCAGGCCTCAGCATAGGGCCATACAGACCTCCTCAAAGACTCTACTCCCATAAATCCTGAGTGAGGGAAAGCATGAATGATAGCACTGTGAGCTCAGACACACCTGTCATACGCAGTCCTAATAAGGAGACACTACCGCTGTGTAAAAAAAAAAAAAAAGTCACCCTGGCCAGGCACAGCAGCTCACACCTGTAATCCCAGCACTCTGAGAGGTCAGGGCAGGTGGATTGCCTGAGCTCAGGAGTTCAAAGACCAGCCTGAACAAGAACCAGACCCCATATCTAAATAACTGGGCCTCATGGTGGGCCCTTGTAGTCCTGGCTACTTGGGAGGCTAAGGCAAGTAGATTGCTTAAGCCCAAGAGTTTGAGGTTGCTGTGAGCTATGATGCCACAGCACTCTACCCAGGGCAATATAGTGAGACACTCTCTGAAAATAACAATAATAATAACAAAAGAGCCACCCCTCCATCTTGAAAACATGAAACACTTCCCACTCAACCAGCCACACACTGGCTCCTTTGGAGACACAGGAGATTATTAGGTGCTTGTCTTAGTGATAAGAGGCAGCAGTCTGTAATCCACATAAGGGTGTAAATGCGGCAGACCCTGTCTGTGGACTATAGAACACAGTTTTTAAATTTAAATATTATTGGAGGCTAGATGGGCCTCTTCTTCCTATTTCTTTAAGAGACAGAGTCTATGTTGCCCAGGCTGGAGTGTGAAGGCTATTCACTGGCACAATCGTAGCTCGCTGCTGCAGCCTCCAACTCCTGGGTGCAAGTAATCCTCCTGCCCCAGCCTCCAAAGTATTTGCGACGACCAGCAAGCATTGCTGCACTTGGGTCCTCCCTCCTTTTCTAATTACACTGAATGAATCGGCCGTTTATGAGGATGGTTTACTTCTGCACTCTCCGCATTATCCCGTTTTAATTGTTATCATTTCTTTTCTTATTTCTAACTTTGGAGCATCTAAACCATCTCAGCAGGATATTATTTCCCCATGAAACAATTAGTAGTAATAGTAGTAATTACATACAGGGTCTTAGTATACTTTTATATGGAATGTGTTTTTTACTTAAATTATGTTTTACCAAATAGCTGGATCTCCCTAAAAGCAATCTGAGAGCTCAACAAAGGATAGCTTGAATGTAAAGGGACAAAGGGCAGAGCAGAGTTGCCCCCTCTAAGAAATATGAGTAATCCTGAAATTAATCACTCCAGGAGATTCAGAAAGCAAAACCTGAAGGACACACACACACTTAGGATGCTGAATGGGGTAGAAAAGCGTGGCCGTGGGGCAGGGTAGTGAGATGCGACCTGGGGTTGGGAAGCCCAGTGGACCAAGCAAGGGGCCCAACTGGGCTCAGCCCCTGTGAGGCTCCAGAAGAGTCCCCCACACCACACCCTCCTGAACAAGAGAGAGAAAGTGCCCGGCCCGAGGCACAGCACAGAACAAGGACTGGTCGATTTGGTGGGGAGGCTGTCAGCTGCCCCCATTGTGGACGTGAGAACAGCATTCCCCCGGCTACGAAGCAGACACGAATGTTCTGAAACACGGCAATGGGACCATGCAGGGAAGGCAGGAAGAGAAACACCAGGCAGGGCAGAGAAAGCTGGGGGAGGAGGAAGGAGCCAGAGCCGAGAATGCCCGCAGAGCCTTGGCACGATAGAGTCTCCACTGCGCCAAACAGCCCAAAGACTTGTGAACGAGCTTTTGCTGCAACAAAAAACTTTGGACGGTTGTAAGAATCCCCCGTGAGGTGCCAATATGTTGCAGCGCCTTCCCAGCCCCGATCCTGGTATGAGTCATCCCAGATGAAGTATGAACACACTCAAGCTGGCTAGCAGCTTGAAAAACTGGAGTCGATCACCTTGACCTTGAGAAACACGAGGAGGTGGTATTTAATGATATGCCAGATGAAATCCCTGCACAGAGACCTGAGCTGAGGGAGGACCTGAAGGAAAGTGGGCCAGCAGGGGTCAAGGGTCCGGAAGAGGGTGGCTGGGGACCAAGACCAACTGAGGTCATCGACGCAGTCTTAGG
Source organism: Otolemur garnettii (assembly GCF_000181295.1). Lineage (NCBI taxonomy): Eukaryota > Metazoa > Chordata > Mammalia > Primates > Galagidae > Otolemur > Otolemur garnettii. The sequence goes on from NW_003852442.1 coordinate 6,129,596, forward strand.
ACTTCGCACACTGTCTGTGTGACATGAATAGCACGGTGACATGACAGGGTGATGGCAGCTTCTGATGTTAAACATGAGCTTCCAAAATCATGATCTAGGGGAAAAGAAGAGCCCGGTACAAGAGAATACACAGAACAGTGAACAGACCAGAGGTGATGAACGGTTCAAGTTCCTTCAGCCCACAACCTACTAAATCCAAGTGAAACGTTTGAAATGTGTCTTGAGCATCCACTCTTGGCTCCTTTTCCCGTGTCCCAGACAATGAATGCTTCCAGATTAGTTCTTTCCCTGGGATTTCCGCTCTACCTCAAGGTCCTATGAGACAGAGTGCAGAACTACACAATGAACAATTCTAGCACATGAAACAAACTCACAAGGCCCCAGTTACAGCTTCCAATGCTGAAAGAGAGACTGAGTCGGGGGGCCTTCAAGGTCACCCCATCCAATCTTCGTTAGAGAGGAAGAAACTGAGGCACCTAACTGATCAAGAGATGCACCCAAGGTGCCACAAACCATTACAGCAGTTCCAGGAATCTGTCTCTATCCAGAAAATGACAGATAAAATGGAATGAAAAAAGATGAAATTTATTCTCTTACACACTGAATTCAAAGGAAAGAAGAGGGTACATTCAAAGATGCAAAAACAATTATGCTCAGCATTATCTCCCAAGACAGGTTTAATCATTAATACCACTGTATACCATGGTTACTACGGCATTGCTAGGGCCACTGAAATTTTATGTTTCTAGTTTTTTTTTTTTTTTTTTTTTTGAGACAGAGCCTCAAGCTGTCCCCCTGGGTAGAGTGCTGTGGCATTACAGCTCACAGCAACCTCCAACTCCTGGGCTCAAGCGAGTCTCCTGCCTCCGCCTCCCAAGTAGCTGGGACCACAGGCGCCCGCCACAACGCCCGGCTATTTTTTGGTTGCAGCCGTCATTGTTGTTTGGCAGGTCCAGGCTGGGGATTCGAACCCGCCACCTTAGGTGTACGTGGCTGGCGCCTTAGCCGGTTGAGCTATAGGCGCCGAGCCATGTTTCTAGTTTAAAATATTTCATCAAATGGGCAACGTTTTACAAGTTGGACACTCTGTGCTGCCAGGCAACAATCGCCTGTCAACCTTGTCCTGGGAATGGAAATTGAAGCCACCCTGGTAGACAACAACTAAGAAACCAGTACCAAAAATTTTCAAAGCATATTCCCCTGAATTAAGGAATATGCTACTAAGATTCTGCTCATGGGGGCCCGTTCACTGCAGCATAGTTTAGGCCCAATCTTCCATGAAACTGTAACGACTCATGCAGGAAAGAGAAAACTATAAAATGGCTTTGGCTGGAATAACAAGCATCAGCAAACTATGCAAGCAACCTCCACGTCCCCCAGAAAGGACACTGGTGACATAACTCATAGCATAAGATGACGGAATATTACGCAGTCCTTAAAGGCAACGAAAGAGATCTGTACACACTGATAAGGAAAGACCTCCGATGATATTAAGTAAAAGAAAAAAAAATCAAAGTACAGAATGGTACATGTGTTTACTTGTATATATGTAACCTTTTACTGGAATGATACACGCACACACAAAAATGGTTAATAATGTTTCCCTTCCAAGAGCAGACGAAGAAAGAATGTGCACTGTTTATCGCTTGCCTTCCCATTCTGCACGAAGAGTCAAATCATATGTATGAATTACCATTTGTTCTCTGCTTTATACCTCTCTGAAGGTTACTACTGTCCCACCTAATAGAGGTTATTACTTTTTACCTTTAGTCAAAAAGATGCTCAGAAAATCAGAAAAAAAATAGAGCATTGCCTTTTTTAAAATTTAACCCAAAATAATGAATCCAGAGAGCTCAAGATGAGTTCATTTGACACATACAGAATTTGCAATATTTCATCAGAAGTATACTGAAAAAACACAAACAGATCTTCCTTCTCTTTGCTTTCCGGAATTTTCATGCCAGAACACTTGCAGTTTTCTGAAGTCAACTATGGTCTGTTTCTTCAAGATGGCAAGAACGTCTTTCAGTGTTCAGAAAATGAAGGTGGCCTTGGCAAGGATTACGCAGGCTCCGTGCACTGTCCCCATGCCCGTGGATCTGTCGCCTCCCCCGGCCACTGCTCAGGCCACTATCCCACTCCATTTCACCCTTCTCTACCCTCCCCCAGTCCACTTTAAGATCTCAGCTCAATCACTGCTTCCTCGGGGACACTTAACAATCTCCCAACTCCCTGGTATTAATCACTATCCCACAGTATCACTCACCATTTTTGCAAGTTTACACTCATGCCTAAGTTTCCTGGGTTAAATTTGTCTTCCACGACAGGCTAAAAGTGCTGAAGAGACAGTGACAATGGCCATTTGACCTTAACAGCAGCAGAGTGCAGCACCCATCATAGTCACACACTTCATGATCAAGTGAATGAATGGCAAGTGAAGGAATAAACGCAGTCTGTACTTCATGCAAAGCCCAGAGGTCATGTTACATAAGCACTCAGCTTCCATCCCTCCCTAGCTCACACCCCCTCACATCTTTCTGGAGACCCCACCTGACATCCTCCAACCTCCCACTGGCACCTTCCCTGCCTCTTCCTATTCCACCTTCCTTCAACCACACCAGCTTCCCTGATGACCCTTGAATTCTCCAGGCACCACAGGGCCTTTGCACGTGACATTTCTACTGCTAAGAACGTATCTTCCCTGACATTTGCATGGCTTACTGCTTTACTTCATTCAGGTCTCAGGCTCAATGTCACTGCTTTGGAAGGCTCCTGCTGAGCACCCATCAGAAAGAGCTCTGCTGTCAGTCCACAGCTCTTCTGCTTTGCTGAACTTGATTAACCTTATAGCAGCCTGACACCACGTTAAACATTAAACTTGGTTATCCCTTTGTGGTCTTTGTCTCCCAGAAGGTAAGCCCATGAGGGCAAGGATTGCATTCTGTTTGATGCTACACCCTAATCCCAAGAGCACTGCAAGCCTTCAATAAATGTTTATGCAGAGCCATATTAACGCCAACATCCACAAAGAGAGAGAAAAGCAAAAAAAAAAAAAAAGGAAAAAACACACACAAGAGATAAGATTAAAGCCTACTCCCTTCTAATCTTAAAAACCATGCACATAACAACCTCCTAGCTGCATTCCCTGGTGCTAACCACATTTTATTTTTCTTAACAAATGAGTTAAGTGAGTAAACATTTTCAAACCACTGACTAATAAGGCAGATGACACTGACAGTGAACTACAAACAAACTCATGGATAATAATGGGCTTGCTCATCCTTTCATTCATAAAATAAACAAAGTGAAGATGACTTTAAAAATAAAGACGTTATTCCAAAAGCAATAAACTGTAGATGCTGCACTAAAATCTCCGCGTGCTTAGCCTGGCATGTGCATTGGAGAATTAAAAACAGAAACGGTCAAGTGCTTACCCATTCTTCTAAAATGCGAGACACGGCTTCACTGGCCCTCGCCATATTCCTGCAGGCCAGGATTACGTGGGCACCGTGGAGGGCAAACGACTTGGCAGTTTCAAACCCTGTGGGGTAAAGGAAAGTCACCATTAGGAAGCATAAAGTCACACCTTGAGTCACGATGAGTGGCCTTCACTAAGCATCAACTGCATTGCCCTGGGGGTTCTCAACCAGGGGCAATTTTTTCCCCAGGGGCCAGGTACAAATGTCTGGAGACATTTTCAGCGGCCACAACTACAGGGACAAGTGATACTGGCATCTAGTGGTGTAAAGCCCAGGGACGCTAAAAGGCTTCACAGACCCCCAACAACAAAGAATCACCTGGCCCAGACGATCAACAGTATGAGCGTGAGAAAACAGGCACAGTCATTTCCAAGTTGAAGGCCAGGCCATACAAGAGGAGTTCATGGCATGGCCAGCTATTTATCCAGCAGTAAGGACCAGATCCTTCCCTGAAGGTTAAGGACAGCATGCTCTGCTCTGTGACAAGTGTTTCCACTACCTCTGCTACCACCAATGGCACCCCAGGTTTCTGAGACCCACCCTCCTACTGAGAACAATTAAAACACCTGGCCACATCTGTGTACACGGGCGTATACACACACACACACACACGTCTGTCTGAATCAGAAGGACACAATGACAGAAGTTCTACAGTCAAGATCTGAAAAAGTTAAACGGCCAGCATTTGGCAGCTTTTACCCCTCAAGTCATATTACGGTTCCAAAAGTAGTAGTTGAGAGCCTGGGAAGATAGGCTCAGCTACTGGCAGTCTGGTAACAAAAAATAAAAACACAAATCTGAGCTTAGGGCCCTGGTAAATACACCTGACTTTTGTTTGGGGACTTAAAGGGTTGTGCCCTTGTAAAAACCAGCCTTCAAAAGGGTAGAAACTCAACTTCAAGCCATTTCTCTTTCTAATCAAACTGAAGTGATCTGTCCCTATCTACCTACCAGAAGCAAAAAAAAATGTTCTCTAGAGGAAGAGTCTACAATGATTTCAAGCTCTCACACAAAATCTCTGGTATGAAGACAAAAATAGCTAGGCATACAAAAAGACAAGATTTCACCAAAAGCCAGGGGGAAAGAAACACATGTATAAGTGATCCACCTAAAAACATCAGCAGAAAAAGCGATTTAAAGAACTCTGACTAATATGTTAAAGGAACTAAAAGATAAGGTGGAGAATTTTGCCAGGGAACTATAAACAATAATAAAAAAAAAAAAAACCAAATACCCTGAAACTTAAACATGGTAAGAGTAATTAAGTATTCAACGTAAAGGTTTAACAAAAGACAAGACAACGCTGAAGATACGATTTGGGGAACTAGAAAATAAGTTTAAAAATATCTAAAATAAGACATAAAGAGGGTAAAAAAAAATAAAGCAAAGAACAAAAGAGACATGTGAAGCCCATTTTCTTATGCTCTTACACATACATGTAATCTTAGTCCCAGTAGATTAAGACATAAGCAACATTTGAATACATGATGGCTGGTAATGTTCCAAAATTAATTTAAGATACCAAGTCACAAATTCAAGAATTAAGCCACAAACAGAATAAAACAGATAGATACATAAATAGACGTTTCACACCAATGCATAGGACAATACAACTACTGAAAACTGAAGATAGTCTCAGAACAGTTAAGAGACAAGCAGTAACACTGATAGCTATACCGCTCCATGAAAACATGAAAGCCAGGGCTGAAAGAAATAAAACTTCTATCTTGGAATTCTATACCTGGTGAAAATATCCTTCAAAAATGAAAGAGAACAAAAAATAATAAAAAAAATAAAAATAAAAGAGAACAATTTTTGGACAAAACAAATCTGATTCATTAGTAGGCTTATCTTTAGGCAGAAAGAAAATGACCCTTGCTAAAATTCGAGAAATGCAAAAAGCAACAAAGAACTATGTAAAGAGTGAAGACATGGAAAGACTAAATAATGACAGTAATATTTTTTTGTATTAAAACATGCAGCAAGAATGATTATATTAATAATAATAACACATAAGAGGTGAGATTATCCTAAGGCCTTTGTTTCATCCAGAAAGTAATATAGTACTGATTTATATTAGACTTTAATAAGTCAAAGATCCAATTTGTAATCTCTACAAATTTAACAAGCTAATGGGAAACAAAAAAAAAAGTAGAACAATAAAAAGAAGGCAAGAAAGGAATAAACAAAAACCACACAAGTTAAATAGGAAGCCAGTAATAAGGTGGGGTACATTCAAACCCAAACAGATTTGTAATTACATTAAATATAAATGGACTAAAGATTGCAATTAAAAGATAAAGGTTGCCGGACTAGATAAAACACACACACAAAATGTTCCTTTTAAAAGAATATGCATTATTTTTTTGTATGTTTAAATATAAAGAAAAAAGTTTAAAGAAATGAGAAAGATATACCACGTAACATGAGCTGAAAAAAATCAGGAATAGCTATGCAAATCTCAGAAAGCAAGAAGTATTACAAGAGAAAAAGCCTCATATTTCATAATGGTAAATATCAATTCACAAGAATATACATTGACTCTAAATTGGTATGTACCTAGTAACAGTCTCTCCTATATAAGTCAAAAACTGACAAAATTAAGAGGATAAACAAAGAAATCTACAATCATAGTGGGAGATTTTAACATGTCCCTCTTGGTAACAGACAAAATAAAAATTAGATACAAAAAGAAAGTTCACAGAAGATTTGAACATAACTGACAAACTGGAAATAATTGAATATGCTAAACAGTGAATGTAGCAGCAAAATATACATTCAAGTTCCCTAGGAATATTATCAAAATTGACTATGGACAGAGATCAAAGCAAGTCTTGCCAAATTTGAAAACACTAAAATTGGAAAGCATGCTCTTTAACCACAATGAAATTAAATTAGAAATCAATAACAAGGTCCTAGAAAAACTTCAATGTTGAGACAAACCTGAAGTTATTTTTTGAGATTCTGTGAAATTCTGCATTCCAAAATATCCACTTATTTCCTAAGGATGAGTTCTAATACTTAGATGCTAAAATAATACACAAGGGATTTCAAATGTGAAATATTCACCTACACCTGTTTGCCTCCTCTTAGGTTTGTGAACCCCTATCGCCAAGCTGTGAGGCAAGAAAACAATAAAATCTGAAATTTACTCATTTTTACCTGTGACACCAATTTTACCCCTTATCACAACCAGTGAGCCAGAGGCACCTAGATTGGTTTGGAGAAGAGAGAGAAGTAAAACACCAGGTTTTGGAGCCCAGCTGTTCCAATACAGGCTGGGGGCAGGCAGGGGATGAAATCTTGCTGACGGATGTGCCCCATCAATCAGGCTAATGAAATGCTGACAGCCATATGGCAGCAACATGAAACAGCCACACATCACTTCCCTCGTAAGCCCGGGACTTCTTTATCCAGAAGAACTGGGAGAAATGGTGGGCTCTGGGTCCCTTTGAAGTTTCCAGGTCAATGCAACGATCAGAAATATTTTTCCTCACAGTCTCATCAGATGGTATTAAAGGAGAAATAAATGATGTAGGAGACTGGGGGAAAAGTGATACACACAATTCTTAGCCATTCTGTAGTAGCCACATTTTTATTTTATTTGTTTTGTGTGAGACAAAGTCAAGGCTAGAATGCAGTGTCATCAGCCTAGCTCACAGCAACCTCAAACTCTTGGGCTCCAGCGATCCTCCTGCATCAGCCTCCTGAGTAGCTGAAACTACAGGCATGTGCCACGAGACTCAGCTAATTTTTCTATTTCTAGTAAAGACAGGGTTTCCCTCTTCCTCAGGTTGGTCTTCAACCCCTGAACTCAAGTGATCCACCCACCTTAGCCTCCCGGAGTGCTAGGATTTCAGGCGTGAGCCTCTGGGCCCATTTTTTTTTTTTTTTTTTTTTTT
>NW_003852442.1:6137413-6148915 GCF_000181295.1 Otolemur garnettii
GGCCCGGGCTGGATTCAAACCCGCCACCTTAGGTGTATGTGGCTGGTGCCTTAGCCAATTGAGCCACAGGCACCGAGCCCCCATATTTTTAAAGGACTGAGAGAGTACTGGTATAATACAAGGACAGGCAGGCCCCAGAGCTTCCCAGGGTAACAGTAAACTGCTTGGGACTTACACCTCTTTATCTCTTTATTTCACAGAACTAGCACCCAGTAGGATTTAATAACCACCAGCCAAAGGAACACCTGGTTCTTGCAGACTGCTAATGGGCCACAATTCTAGACCATCTTAAAACAATCCAACTTGTTGCAAACTGCAACACAGATAGCCTTCTAACTACCTTTTCAATAATGAATGAATATTTAAATCCTGCATAGATACAGTTTCCTGCACTACCAAGAAATCTGTGGGGAAAGGGCACATCTTTGTTCTATCAAATTTTATTTTCCCAAACAAGCCTGCTAAGTCCCACTATCACACCTGACGCAACAATCCATGGCAATGGACTTTTTATTACCAAAACGAGCACATCTGACATGACACCAGCAACAGGTCCTCACGCCTTTTGAGAATCCCTGTAGTCGTGGGTGAGCCATGTGCCTCTGTGACTTGTAAAATTATACTCGGGGTCTCCCGTCTTCCTTTATCTGAGCAACGCGTTTTATGCTGCTGTTCTCCTTCTAAAAGCTGCCCTGGACAACTCCATTTTCTTATTCTTTGCAATTGCCTTTGGAGCAAAAACAAAGCACGGCTATTTCAAAAAGATGATGGTTTAACAGGAAGGACAATAACACTTTTATAGTAAACCGTATCTCTGGAGTGTAGCATTTTATAAAAAAAAAAAAAAAGAAGAAGAAGAAGAAGAAGTTTAATAACGCTACCTACTTTGAAAGTCCTAGAGAAAGCCCCTGAGAATAGCATCCCTCACACTCCTAATACCACAGCTGATGGCCAGTTTAATTAGCTAAATGCAGTAGTGCTAAGCCAGTTCTGCAGAGTGCCAAAGTTTGCACAAAATAATGAAGGCAATGGTTTACTAAATTTAATAACCTGATGCATCTTATAAAAAATTAACTTTATGACAATCTTTAAATTGAACCAGCTTAACTGCATGGAGAGAGCAAGAGTGTGTTCAGAAGAATATTTAAAGCTAATAATATCAAGAAAACAAAGGCAGGAGTTTTAAAACAATGGACACCATCAGTTCTTCTACGGCTTGTTACCTCTGATCTGCTCAGAAATGTTCGGTGATTTAATCTATCTCAGATTTAGAACTTTTGATAGAAACGTTGAAATACTATAAAATAGAAAAGGTACTGGCCCCGAAAAAACAAATTAAATACCTGCTTATCTTACCCTAGATTTCATTCTCTAGAGGTGACAAACTGGTGATCACAGGTGAGTCAAGTTCATGGACCTGTTTTGTTTGGGCCACTCAGTTTTCCTTCCATCCTCCTTCCTCCCTCCCCTACTAACCTCTTTCCTTCTCCCTTCCTGCCTCCTTTCTTTCCTCCCTTTCTTCATCCTGTACTCACTTCCTTCCTTTTTTTAAACACACTGTAAAATCTTCCTCCCTCCCTTCCTAACTTGAATTAATTGCCAGCATTAAAAAGCTGGGGATGGGCTCGGCGCCTATAGCTCAACCGGCTAAGGCGCCAGCCACATACACCTAAGGTGGCGGGTTCGAATCCCCAGCCCGGACCCGCCAAACAACAATGATGGCTGCAACCAAAAAATAGCCGGGCGTTGTGGCGGGCGCCTGTGGTCCCAGCTACTTGGGAGGCGGAGGCAAGAGACTCGCTTGAGCCCGGGAGTTGGAGGTTGCTGTGAGCTGTAATGCCACGGCACTCTACCCAGGGGGACAGCTTGAGGCTCTGTCTCAAAAAAAAAAAAAAAAAAAAGCTGGGGATGGATCACAGAATTCAAAGCTAGACATCCAACTTCTCTGCAAAAGTTTATAACTGGAGCACACTGGGCCCCCAGTGCCACTTGGTGACAGGCAGGTGAGCTGAGGAGCCGCTGCCAGCTGGAGATGGGTTTGGGAGGTCCGGGTACCACGGCCACCATCCAGGCTCCCTGCTCAGCTGCTGCAGGCCCTTGATGTTCCCGTGCACACCCTCTGGGAAGGTTCCACCTGGAGGTGACCTGTCAAGCCTTAGCAAAACGGCTTCAATCCACAATCACCAAACCTCACAGACCATTTCCCACTGGCCTAGATGAGATTTTATTCAAAACATGTCAGATCCTACTCTGTTGAACGTGAGATGATGGGGATCCTGCCTACACCTTGGAAAACCCGGCAGTGGCTCCTGGCACCGCACAGACAGAGAAGTAAATGGCTGGAGACCCGCAGGGTTTGCACATGTGGTGCAAGACCCTTTACACTTCCCAAATGTCACGGAGTGGCAGAGGAAGCCAAGCCAAGCACCACTCAGGGCCAAGGAAGGTGAGGATGAAGCAGACCAGCAGAAAGGCGCAGTGCGGGATGAAAAACAGATCAAGTAATGGTGAGCAGCTCGGTGTGAATAAAACACAGGGATGCCAGTGAAGACAAAAAAGCCGGTGGTCCAAGCTAAAACTGGGGACTCCTCTGCAGGTGGCGGGCGCCTGTGAATGAATTGGAGCAGGAAGAAAAACTGTGAGTTATTATCAATCTATCCATTTAACGCACCTCTAGGGCTCATGCTGGAGAGCCTGCAGCCTCGTGACCCGCCAGGACGGGATGAGATGCCCTCTTGGGCTGAGCAGCTAAAAGTATAAATTAGAAAACCACTTAGCAAGCATGAAACCCTACAAAGCTGGGGACTGCCTAAGTCTAGTGACCCCTGGGCCACTGGCAAGCTTGGCAATTGGTTCACCCAGACGGAGAACACAAGGGGATGCCCAACTCATGCAAGTGGTGGAAGGGGATGGAGGAGGTGGCCACGCCCCATGAGACACACCCCTAGTCCGGACAAGTGGGGACAGAGCTGCCCACAGATTCCTCAGTCCCCCCAAATTCTGATGAAGCTTCTGAGGAAGGGAGAGCTGAGAAGAAGGCCGTTCCCTTCTTCGTGCCAGGAAGGTTCCTTCTGGTTGGAGTTTTTTTAATTTTCTCCATGTTGTGGATATACTTGGGCAATATCCCCATTTACTGTAAATTATGGTTTTAATTATCATTTTTATTAAGATGCCCAAAGGAGTTGGGCTTACAATACTGGTAATTTCTAATGGGTTGTTATTATTAATTTATAATTGTGAAGCACTGGAGACAAATATTACTTGTAACTGTGCACAATTAAAAAGCCATAGAAATGGTGACCCCACACCCCCACCCCCAGAACGCACCACTCAAGCAATCCCGGGGAACTAGTCAACAAGTTACAGAATATTCCAGCACGTGTCTTCTGCCTCCCTCGAGATCTGCCACCATGTATAGACAAAAAGATGAAAACCCAGTGTCTTTCACCTTGAGTTCGATCTTGAGACAATGCAAATTTAGGGACAATCTTTGTGTTAATAAACTACTGGCTTTAAGGATGTGAGTTTCTCCTACATCCTCCTGAAAGTACAAAGACCACACTTTCCAAACGGATCTGATTAATGTAAATGAAGTTACAGCGACATGACATCGACTGTGATATTGAAATTCAACTTTCCCCGGGGGTGTCTGCAGATGTACAGTCACCCCAACTATAAGGTCAGTGCCACACTTCCAACAATCAGATAATCCACCGCTGTTGCCATAGTTACTGTAATTTCCTAAATGATCGCATTTACCTCCCACACCACTTCAATCCCAGGGTTCTCAGTAACAAGGAGGCAGAGATGGGGCTGGACAGACGTGATCCCCAGCTGCCAACTCTTAAGAAATTACAAAACTAGAGGACAAGTAGTCATAACCAGCCCTGCTTTTCTAAACCTAAGTGTTGAATGCGGCAAGCAGCAAGGACCAGGCTGAGTTTCCTAAAACACCCCTTGTAACATTAACAAACATCTCAAATACATTACAAAAAAAAAAAAAAAGAAAGAAAAGAAAGAAAAAGCTACCAATTTAAGAGATTAAAATACAGAAGAAGGAAATGAGTTGGTTCTCATGGAATATCTTTTTAATACACACCAGGCTGCGTCTGTGTGCTTTGGGCAGAACAAGCTGAGGCCATAATGTTTTATAAAGCTATACAATAAATCCCAAGTGACTGCTTAAAATCTCTCAGGATTAAGACCCCCGGGCTGGCTAACTGTGCCGCTGCGATGCTGCCTGAGTAAGTTCTCACTTGACCTACCAGTGACAGTTCCAGTTAGCAAACACGGTAAGAAAAGTGCCCAAAGAGTACAATGACCGGGTATCAGTGTTGGCAAAGATGTGGGGCAACTGGGAATCCTCATACATTAATGGCTCAACATCTTGGACGGCATTTGGACCATATCTATCAAATTTGGACCATATCAAAAAAATTGAACCATATCTATCAAATTTAAAACAGACATGCCGTTGGACCCAGCTATTTCAAGATAAGAAATTTATCCTACAAGTAGACTCACCCACATGGGCAAAAATGTGGGAGGAATATTGAATACAATATCGTTTATAACAGACGATAGCCAACCTCAATGGCCATTAACGTCTCTACGTTAAATAAATTACACAGCGTGGGTGGCGCCTGTGGCTCAAAGGAATAGGGTGCTGGCCCCGTAGGCCGGAGGTGGTGGGTTCAAACCCAGCCCCGGCCAAAAACTGCATTAAAATAAAATAAAAATAAAAATAAAAATTACACAGCACACCTAGACCAAAACACCACACTGCACTAAAAAAGGATCAGGGGACTTGATATGAAGGTGCAAGGAAACATCTCCGTGTTATGGATTAAGACCAAAGAAAGTCAAGGTCAAGTCAGAAGAGCACGGATGGGAAACCCCAAGTCGGGGGGGGGGGGCTAAGTGGCCAAACAGGCATCGGCGTTGATTGCTCAGGGGCAGAGGCAAGGATGAGTTAGCGTGTCTTACACAATGTCTATGCTATTTCAATTTTTAACACACGCATGTGCATCTGGCATAGAAAAAAACGAGCTGAAGGATATCTACTTGCTCATGTATGGGGCTTTATGAGTTTTAACTCAGGGTGATCCAGCCAAGTGTGTGAAAAAGAGAGGGCCCTATTCCTCTCTTTTTGAAAAACAATGTATTTTTCAAACGTCCTGATTTGTGGAGACTGTTGAGATACCCAGGTGAGGAGGAGGACCTGGGACGGTTACTGCCTCCCGCGCACCACACCAAGGGCTTTACAAAATGCTTCAATCCTAATGTGCTCTTCACAGAAACCCTATGAAATGTCATTGTCGTCACTTCGTATGACAGAAAACCAATGAGCGCAGAGATTCAGGGACTCATAAGATCAGAGGGCAAAAAAAGGAGAAGGACCCTGATGGGCAGCATGGCCTGGTGTACCCCAACCGCTGGTCTCCAAACTACCGCCAGCACCATGTCGCTCCCCACCCCCCCGGGGGGGGGGGAGGCCTGGGATATCTTGACACAGTAAGAAATAAGCATTGGATCTCCACCCGGGGTTCCTGGCACAGAGCTCCTAAAATTCCTGAAATTTCCCCAGTGACAGGGAGGAGAGCTGTGTCTTTTGTTACTCATAATAAGCCCCTTCCAAGGATATCAGAGTGTATGCTAATGAGGTGACTCCTGCAGGATGGGGCTGGTTGCCAGAGGAACCAAGCATGTGATTAAAGTGAGAGCTGGAACTTTCAGCCTGGTCAGTGCCCCCCTCAACCACCTCTAGGAAAGGGGAGGGACTCAAGATTGACTTAATCACCAAGGGATGGTGATTTAACCTTTCCTGCCCAGGTAAGGAGCCTCCCTAAGCACCTTGAGGGACGGGCTTCCAGGTCCCAGGAGCGGACACAGAATCTCCTACCCATCCATGTACCTTGCCCTCTGCACCCCTTCATCTGGCTGTTGATCTGCACTCTGTAGAATGTCCCTTATAATGAACCTGTAAACATAAGCAAATGTTCCCTGAGTTTTATGAGCCATTAGAGCAAATCATCAAACCTGAGGGCAGGTTGAAGGCACCCCTGATCTGTAGCCAGGTGGGCAGAAGTGCAGGTGACGGCCTGGGACCGGAGTTCGCATCTAAAGGAGGGGACGGTCTTGTGAGACTGAGCCCTTCCCCTGTGAGATCTGCACTAACTCTGGGTAGTCAGTGTCACAGCTGAGTTGTAAGATACCCAGGTGGCATCTGGTGAGCTGGAGAATCACTTAGATGAGAGAAAACCCCACACATCAGACGTGTTCTGTGAGGCCCTTTCTGCTCATCTCTGCTGGTGGAGATCACAAACATCACGCATAGACTTTTTGGGGGATCGTCAGCCTTCGTCAGTGTTCATTTAATGTGTGGCCCGAGATAACTCCTCTTCTTCTGATGTGTGGCAGAGAAGAAAAAAGATTGAACACCCCAGGAGAGAAAGACTTTTTCCTTCCTTTAAGACAGCCTTAAAAAAAGATGGGAGACTTTCTTTTATGGATGGAGCTGGAACACATTCTTCTTAGTAAAGTATCTCAAGGATGGAAGAAAAAGTATCCAATGTACTCAGTACTACCATGAAACCAATTTATAATCACCCACACTTCGTATGAAAGATAAAACACAACTATAGCCCAGTACAAAAGGAGGGAAGATGAGGGGGAGGGCAGGTGAGGAGGGAGGTTGGATGGGGGAGGGTAACCGGTGGGACGTCACCTATGGAGCATATTGCAAGGGTACATGTCCAATCTATTACGTGTAGAGTATAAATGTCTTAACACAATCATTAAGTGAGGGAGGTGGAGGGCTATGTTAACCAGTTTGATGTAAGCATTCCAAATTGTATATAAAATCAGCACACTGTACCCCATAAATGCATTAATGTATGCAGCTATGATTTAATAAAAATAAAAAATAAAAATGACTCCTAGGGCAGCACCTGTGGCTCAAAGGAGTAGGGCAATGGCCCCATATGCCAGAGGTGGTGGGTTCAAACCCAGCCCCAGCCAAAAAAGCTGCAAAAAGGAAAAAAAAAAAAAGACTTCTTAAGTAAAAAAAAAAAAGAAGAAGAAGAAAGATTAGAGGTCCAAACTGGAAGGAGCTCCTTGAGGCTGAAAAGACTAACACAGGACACTCTTACCAGCCTCTCACCCTGCAGAGCCTTTAATTGTCTTTTAAATACAATTTGTAGAATTTAGTATGCAGTGTCTCTGGATTTTTTTTTTTTTTCTCTTTTGAAACTGAGTCTTGCTCTGTCACCCTGACTAGAGTGCAGTGGGGTCATCACAGCTCACAGCAACCTCAGACACCTGGGCTCCAGTGATTCTCCCACTGCCTCAGCCTCCCAAGTAGCTGGGACAACAGGTACACCCACCACCACAGCCAGCTAAATTTTCTATTTTTTGCAGAGATGGGGTCTTGCTGTTCCTCAGGCTGGTCTGAAACTCCTGACATCAAGCACTTCTCTTGCCTCGGCCTCCCAGAGCTCTAGGATTATGGGCATGAGCCACTGCGCCTGGGATATAGGTTCCTCATCTTACACGCGTGTGTCCTTGGCACTTGTATAATTTAGGCTAACTTTACTGAGCCGTTGACCAGAAAGAGAAGTAATCCATCACCAGCTGGCCACCGCCTCTGTTAGTGTCATTATGTCAAGACAAAGAAGTGAGGTCTTCCCAGATATCTTATAACAGAAATGCATTCACTTTATGAACTCCATCCCCAAACTGTGATGCATTAGCAAATTTTTCCTCTCTCTTATTTAATATTTCATCACAGGACTCATCTGCTGAACACTGTCTTCTGCCTTCACAAACACTTCTCTGTCTAAGGCCCGTGAGATGGGATCACTCATTTACAGAAACAGAAGTTTCTCTCCACATTTCTTCCAAGGTCAGTAACTTAAAAATTACAGACTTAATTCAACCCCACCTCTGTAACTTCCAACCCATGGGGGCTGATAGTCACACCACGGCC
This sequence comes from Otolemur garnettii, assembly GCF_000181295.1. NCBI lineage: Eukaryota > Metazoa > Chordata > Mammalia > Primates > Galagidae > Otolemur > Otolemur garnettii. The sequence goes on from NW_003852442.1 coordinate 6,145,401, forward strand.
ATTACAAGTGATGGTTAAAATTGTTTCTTTAGGCTCGGCGCCTGTGGCTCAACTGGCTAAGGCGCCAGCCACGTACACCTAAGGTGGTGGGTTCGAATCCCCAGCCTGGACCCGCCAAACAACAATGACGGCTGCAACCAAAAAATAGCCGTGCGCCGTGGCGGACACCTGTGGTCCCAGCTACTTGGGAGGTGAAGGCAGGAGACTCGCTTGAGCCCAGGAGTTGGAGGTTGCTGTGAGCTGTGATGCCACGGCACTCTACCCAGGGGGATAGCTTGAGGCTCCGTCTCAAAAAAAAAAAAAAAAAAAAAATTGTTTCTTTAATTTCTAAAAGCCTTCGGTGCCTTAAAGTTAAAATTAATTTAACGTGATTAAAGTCAATTATAAAGACACCCCCCACATACATAAAGATAAAGTGACACCACACTGAATTATTTTTAACAAAGTGCACACGGCGCTTTTATAAACTTGTCCTAGATCCTTAGGAAGAAAAATAAAATAGGACAAAATAAAACAAACACAAAGGCCTCCTGGTTAAAAAAAAAAAAAAAATTTTAATCCTACTTTTTAGATGTGGAGGCCACTATGTCTCCTAACAAGATTCCCCTTCTTTTCCTCCCTGCCTTGATAGAAGAATCTGCTTCTCTGTAATATCACACCCTACACATGCTGCTTGGCCCAAGTTCACATTCTTTGGAGGACAGTCCTCTTTTTACATGACACACACGTGTTCGAGTTCACGCACACACATCCAGTGGTCTCACCAGTCTCTACTGAGAGAGCCAAAGTGTTCCTGAGTGTTCAGAAGTGGAAAGACTTGCCCTGAATTGTGGCCTTTTTTTACTTTGATGGATTAATTTATAGCCACTTGAAAAGGAGAAGAGAACTCAACTCTGAATTTGCAAGCAGGCCGTATTATATTACTGAGCGTTTCATTGTTTTCACAGCTGGGAGAGGATTTCCTTTCACTGCCGAGGCCTCCATCCCTCTTTCTTGCCTGCTGGAGACTGGCTTCTTTATGACTGAGAGCACGCAGGCCAGCCACCAGGGTCCTGCACCCACGCTCCTCAAAAAAAAACAGGACACTTTGACTTTCTTAATGACCAAGGGGGTCACGAGCAGCCTGTCTTCTCACATAGTTCCCACTGCTGTCAATTAAGAAGCGGTTAAGAAGGGATGGTTTAAAAAATAATTTTTTTTCTTTTAAAAAAAAACCTTCATTTTATTGAGAGCTTCCAGAAATAAAAAAGCCTGCTCCATCCCTGTCCTCAACATGGACAAGGTGCTACTTTTCTAATTCAAGTGTCTTTTTTTTTTTTTAATTCAGATCAACCTTGGTGCTTCACCTTTAAAAAATTGGTATATTACTCTGCCTCTTGAAAAGATTAAAGTCTTTCTTCTCCCAAAGTCATGTGGAGGAACTCAAAACACAATGCTGGGAAAATTCAGCACTTTTTGGAGGCTCACTTTTTAGTATCCAAATTGACTTCCATTCTCCATCGCGTATAACTTTTTAAGATGTAACTTTGTCAAAAATATGACTTAAATTCGGTCTCTGATGTTGGGGGAATGGCCAGAGAGTTCCATTAACTTCGTGCTTGCCGCATCCACCACGACCTCACCTGACATCAATGCCTCACTCCCCCAGCTCCAAACAAAATTGGCACCCACACGTTTATGGTGACTGATTAGGAAGCTGAATGAGTACATGAAAGATTTGCTCAACAAATGAGCAAATGATGATGAGAGAGAGGCAAAATGTCAAAACCTTTAACGCAGGGAGGCGCCTGTGGCTCAGTGGGTAGGGCGCCCGCCCCATATATGGAGGGTGGCAAGTTTGAACCCGGCCCCAGCCAGTTAAAGCAGCAGTGGCAACTGCAACAAAAAAATAGCTAGGCATTGTGGCAGGCACCTATAGTCCCAGCACCTCGGGAGGCTGGGGCAAGAGAATCGCTCAAGGCCAAGACTTGGAGGTTGCTGTGAGCTGTGACGCCACAGCACTCTACCAAGGGCGATATGGGGAGACTATGTCTCAAAAAAAAAAAAATCTTTAATGCAAATTGAGTTTAATATAAAAACACCTAAAGGATAATCTTTGTCTTGTGGACTTTTTAAAAATATTTTCTTTTTAATAATTTTTTATTTTTTTTTTTGCAGTTTTTGACCAGGGCTGTTTGAACCCACCACCCCCAGCATATGGGGCCAGTGCCCCACTCCTTTGAGTCATAGGCAACACCCCCGTTTTTGGGGTTTTTTTTTTTTTTTTTGTAAAGTACTTATGATAAACTATATAACCAGATCACCATCTTGGATAATATCTTTAATATAATGACATTTTGGGCAGTGCCTGTGGCTCAAAGGAGTAAGGCACCGCCCCCAAATGCCAGAGGTGGCAGGTTCAAACCCAGCCCCAGCCAAAAACAGCAAAAAAAATAAAATATATGTATATATATATATAAAATGACATTTTTAAGTTTGTAAAATCTGATAGGGGCTTGACTGTGTGTGTGTTACTGTTGTTTTCTTTCTTAAAAAAAAAAAAAAAACACAAAAGCTGACACTGTCTTGATTCAACTTGAAGATGTTTAAAATAAGCCATAGGCTTCTGTTGGTGAGTTCGCTTGCAGTGTTCACCCACATCAGTCCCAAGCGGAAGGTACCTGCAGTGTGCACTTTCAAAAGGGGAAGTAAATTTACACTCTCCACCCCCTCGTCACATGCAGAACAAAACACAAAGAATCATTACTCTCATTCCACGCTCACCTTTTTGGTTTAACACACTCAATGATTACAGTACCTGGGTCCCCGCAGGGCATACGATGGGTAAAAGAAATTTTCCTGTCCCTTTTTAAGCTATCTGAGAAGACGTGCTTGAACCAAATCAGGCTCACAGATGAGGAGGGGAAGGAGCTTCTAGTTTGATAACATTATGTTTGAGGATACTTGATGAGGGATTGCTGAAACACACCAATTTTAAAATCTATACCTCAAGAAATGTGTCATCTAACCATCAGCTGGGATCAAGCACCTGCTTGGCATGGAATAAATGGAGAACACGGGTGCCTTCCAGCTCAGGCTGATCACACCTCATTCCTGGAGATTCTCCCAGCTGCCTGACGCCTCTGGGCCAAGAGGGCTTCAGAAGGAGCCTCAGCAGAGACGGCAACGCGAACGATCAGGGATTGGGCTCAAGGTCAGGAAGAGCTCTGAGCAGGTGAAGGCATTAGAGCCCTAACAGAGGGCCTCCCACACCCACCCAAGCTGGCATGGCAGGGTCCCAGCTCCCAGCACTGGGGACCAAGGTCCTGGGAGAACAGCCACAGAAGACCCCATGGAGATTTTCCTCCCCAGACTAGCCAGCCAGAGGCGGCACACTCAATCAGAATGTTCATTTGGCTCAAACACACAGCCAGTGGGCAAGCACATGACATTTTAAAATCTCTATCAAAGCAAGGTGCACTTGGATTTCTTTCAGTGCTTTGAGACAGAGATCGAAAAGGAAATTAAAAGGGGCC
>NW_003852442.1:6148959-6154265 GCF_000181295.1 Otolemur garnettii
GTGGGGTGCCAGCCCCATATACCTGAGGTGAGGGGTTCAAACCCACCTTGTGCAAAAACTGCAAAAAAAAAAAAAAAAGAAAGAAAGAAAGAGAAAGAAAAGCAGAGAATCTCCTGGAGGAGAAACAGATCAGGAGTCTTGCTGGTTGTTATGGACCAAACGGCTTCCTCCAAATTTACACGTTAACAGCCGAACCCTGGATGTGACTGCATTTGGAGAAGGGGAGACATTTAAGGAGGAGGTAAGAGAGGTAACAAGGGTGGGGCCCCATTCAAGAGGACTTGTGTCCTTATAAGTAGAAAGGGGGACACCAGGGAAACACCACAGGAAGACCCAGGAAGAAGGTGGTCGTCTGCAGGCCAAGGAGAGAGGCTATGGGACAAACTGGCCCTGCCAGCACCTTGATCTTGGACGTTCAGCTTCCAGAACTGTGAGAAGTGAACTATTCAAGCCACCTAATATGTGATATTTTGTTTTGGCAGCCCTCATAGATTAAAAAACTGGTGCTTTTTTGTTTTTTGAGATAGTCTCACTATGTTGCCCAGGCTAGAGTGCCATGGTGTCAGCCTAGCTCACAGCAAGCTCAGAGTCCTGGGTTCGAGCAAACCTCCTGCCTCAGCCTCTAGAGTAAGTGGGACTACAGACACCTGCCAAAACACCAGGCTAATCTTTCTATTTTTAGTAGAGATGGGGTCTCGCTCTTGCTCAGAGAGCAAGTCTCAAACTGGTCTCAAACTCCTGAGCTCAAGGAATCCTCCCATTTTGGCCTCCCACCGTGCTGGATTACAGGTGTGAGCCACTGCACCCAGCCTCAAACCAGAGCTTTTGAGCAGGTCTCCCTGTCAAAAAGAAGAAATCACAATGTCCTCTGAGCTACCCAAACTCCATTGCCAGGGAAGTAAAATCAAAGTATTTCTGTCATCTCTAAATTAGGCAAGTCACTGAAGTGGAGTGGATAGGATTTCTGCCTGAAATCTAACTTCTCCTTGGAGTTTCTCTTAAGCAAACTGAAAAGCAGACCTCCAAATGAAAGAGAGACCTAGTTCCTTGCTACTCAAACTATGGTACCCAGACAAGCAACAGCACCTGGGAACTAGTTATAAATGCAAATTTTCAGATCCCACCCCAGATCTGTGAAATCAGAGACTTTGGGACAGGCCAGCAATCTGGTCTAAGGAGCCCTCCAGGGCGAGTCTCTGGTCTTAATTTTCACATCCACCTTTAACAACACATTTCATCTCTGGCTCCGTGTTCAAACCCAACTTTCACATCGTTGTCCCACTTAAACCCAAACACCATGGGGCCACTATCACATGATGCCATCATTTCATTTGTATGAAGAAGAAAACTGAGGCTCAGAAAAACCAAGGTCAAATCAATGGCACCCAGACTCACACCCCTAAAGCCCCCTCAGCTTTCTCCTTGGCAAAGCTGGTTCAAGTTTTCTCTCTGAATGCTGGTTTTCTTGAATAGCAGAACAGGAAAACATGTACACACACCCCCTTCCTAGGATCATCCTATTTTCATTCAAAAAAACCCACAAAACTAAACTCCTTTCCTCACTTTCGCGTTGATATCACAAAATGAGATTCTGAGGGACAACAGAAGAATCATTCTTTGGAGTCAGACAGACCTGGTCTATTCATAGAATCCCATCTCCACAGCTTTCTGGAGAATTTCAAGCCTTGGGAAGAAAGCTTGGTGTTACAGGTGGAACTGGCTGTAAGACCCCACCACCTAAAAAATGTACATATTGACCTCCCAACCCCCAGGACCTCTGAATGGGACTTTGTTAGGATACAGGGTGAGCCCATTAGAATAGACACTAATACATCAGGACAGGTGTCCTCATTAAAAGGTGAAATGTGGACCCAGCGCAAAGGGAGGACGGCATAGGAGCCCAAAAATGGCCGTTCTGCAAGCCAACAAGAGAGGCCTGGAACAGATTCTTCCTCATAGTCCTCAGAAGGCACCAACCTGGCCTGCACCCGGCTGTCAGGCTTCTGGACATCCAGCCAGCCTACAGAACAGTGAGACAATAAATTTCTGCTGTGTGAGCCACACTGTTTGGGCTGTTTTGTTACAGCAGCCTTAGCAAACTAATACACTCAACTTCTGGGAGCCTCTGTTTCCTCATCTGTAAAAGATGAATATGAACACAGTGCTGACCGGCCATGAGTTACCTGGTAAAGTGGATAGTTTCTGCATAAAATCACCAGTCAACAATGTGTCAACGTAGCAGCTGTTCCGATTCGTTTCTCCCAGTTGCCCCCAATTCAGCCCATTTTATTCTTTCTCTCTTCGTCTCTCAGCTGCTTATAACATAGAATCACTTAACTCCTCTAACAACACATTGTTGGTTGGCAATTTTACAGAAACTAGGCCTGTTACCGGGTTAACTCATGACCAGGTAGCAATGTATGAAGATGTACTCTTGAGGGCTGTTAGGAAAATCAAATGAGGTACCTAGGCAGAGTTCTGGGCAATCAGCAAGTTCTCAATATAGTATGCTTATTAATAATAATATAACATTAGCTAAAATGTTCTCCATGTGAATTATCTCTCAAATTGTCCTATGGAAAATCTAAAGATCTGTCCAGAAGGCTAATAGGATAAATGACTCTTAGTTTCTCCAGCTATACTATTCAACTATTAATCACTGGTGCCACTACTTCCCAGCCACTTCCAAAAAGTACAGTACTCAACAGTCACACACAACACAGGATTTTAAACTAATCAGTGGATGCCTAGAATGTGGAGCGGGTAAGGGAGACTGACAGATTGGCAAGGGCAAAGAGGCAGGAGGGAAATTTCTGTAGAGATGTAAATGTTCTATCATTTGACTGGGGTGGTGGTATATACATTTGTTGAGTTATTTGGGTGCACAAGTAAAATGTGTGAGTTTTATGTGAATTACACCCCAAAAAGTTGATTTAAAAAAAAAAATCAGTGAAAATGTGTGCCCATGTTAAGAAAAACAGATCTGATCTACCAGGAACCTGAAGTGAGTTGGTTACTTAAATATTTAAGTTCTGGGCTTCCTGGCAACCAAGGCAAAGAAAGGAAATAGAATATAGTGTTCTCCTCAGAGATTAAAAAAAATAATAATCCTTTAGGAGAAATGAGCTTTGTTTTCTTAACACCTCTGGACGTTTTTCTGATGGGGGAGGGCTAGATTTAATCCATGTGCTACAGCTCTCTATCCTTGGAATAGACAAGGCCCTTCTAACATTCGATTCCAAACTGACCTGATGAAAAACGAGAACTAAGCCTGGAAAGACATGAATGTGACCTTGCCCAGTAAATTCTCTCCAAAAGAAAATGTGAACAACAACAACAGCAAGTTCACAACCCATGTGGAAGACAACCACAGAAAACTTAATTTTAGACAATTTACAAGTTTCTGTGAAAGCGTGTATCAAGAGAATCTCATTAAAACAAATATAAAAGCAAATTTCCTAAGTATTCAATTTGCATCCAAATCTTATTACGCTGTTTGTTTCGCCCAGAATTTCATTCAGTGCACCATAGCTACACGGGCTCTTCCTTGCAAAGCTTGATGTTTAACTATAAACTACATCCTGCCTCTCCCTTTGTGTGTAAAATTGACAAATGTGTTGTTTTTGGATTCCAGAATTCTGGAGAGAGCCAACTTCAATGAATTAAGATGACTAATGTGTTGATTCTGTTTCCAATCCAACCAAACGTTAACGTAAGTGCCCGTGTCACGTGATGATAGGGGTTTTGGTTCAAATTTAACATCAAGTATTGAAGAAGGCAGTCTCTAAGTAAACTACTAAGCTAAAAATATGCCTTCTGCATGGCAGGAACTCCATCTTGTTTAAATAAATGGAAATCTGAATGTCTTTGCTCAGATCAGCCTACATGAGGAATTAGATAAATACAGGCCTCCCTAGCTGACGGACGGTACGGATTCCATCTTTCCATGAAAAATGGAGCACTACTGTGTAGCCAGTAAAAGAATTCATTTAGTGATTCACCTAGAATCATGATTTCACGTGAAGTTTCACATGTAACACTGGAGCAGGACTGTGCTGCTTACATAACCACATCCCCAGGGAATGACCACCAAGATACCACCAATACGATCATGTGAGTGACAAGTCAAATGTTTCTCAACGTTCAGCTACTTTGGGGCGGCTGGCATTACCAGTTCCTTTGCGGCACGATAATGTTTTTACAAATATTTTCATTGCATTGACTTAACACTTGGCTAAGGCGGTCCCGTGGCTATAACACACTGCTCCACAGTTTTGTTTTAAATAAACTAACATTAGTTTTTCATCACGTAATATTGGAGTAATTTCTGTTTCCACAGAGGCAGGAATGATTTCGCTTTTAAAAGCCGTTGAAAGAGTTGCAAAGCCTGAATTCAATCCCATAGACATTGACCATGAACCTCCTGTGAAAGAGACGCTAAATGTCAGGTCACGTCGTTCTAACCCTAACTCTTTCTAGTCTTATGAATAATCACCTTCTGTGTGAAAATCAAATCTATGAAGAGATTATTAAAAAAAAAAAAAGGAAAATCAATCATTAGGGAGGGCCCACTTTAAAAAAAAAAAAAAAGAAGAAATTTAAAATTTTATAAGGAAGAATTTAAAAATCCAGGGCCTAGAAATGGAAAATACATAGAATATATGTATTTTGCCCCCAGGTTTCAGATTCAACTATGACAGCTTGTCAGTAACTGATTTTTTTTTCATTACCTGCCAGTTATTTGGGAAATTTCCATTGTGTCGCAGAGTACAGTTCTAAAATCAATAATACGTTATTAATTACACACTGATAAATTTCTATCAGAAAAGTGACCATTGCAAAAAGGGAGCAGAAGCATTATCTAGGCATATTTTTATTTCTAAGCCTAGTCAATGCTCATTTATGAATAAAAGCACTCTCTAAGGCAAGTGTGTATATTTAACTGCTACTAACGGTTATAATTCCTGAAAAGTACCAGGATTTCTTAATTCAGTGTTCAGTGTCCAAGAACTATCCATTCCCCCTCCAAAACTGTCTGGCTGTGAATACATTTACCTCTCCCTGTGGAAAGGGGCCAGAGCGTCCATTATATTCTCAAAAGAGTACAGAATGAAGAAAGCAGGAAAAGGTTAAAAGCCTGTGGCCTGGATCTTTTTTTTTTTTTTTAAGCAGAAAGCTCTGAAAACACTTAGTTCTTTTGAAAGATAAACAAAGAGGCTAAGGCACCAGCCACATACACCTAAGGTGGCGGGTTCGAATCCCCAGCCCGGGCCCGCCAAACAACAATGATGGCTGCAACCAAAAAA
>NW_003852442.1:6154401-6217916 GCF_000181295.1 Otolemur garnettii
AAAAAAAAAAAAAAAAAAAAAAAAAAGAAAGAAAAACAAAGAAATCAAGCATTGTGACAATATTTGACAAAATGGAGGCCCAGAAAGGGTGTGCACGTCTGCAATCAGCCCCTCCCCGTGTTAGAAAGGGGCCTTGACCAGAACACATCCAAAGCCCTGCTTGGTACTTAAACTGCCTCTGCGGCACCCTCAAAAATCAGCCACCGAGCCTGTGCTCAGACACCCGGACAGGGCACTCACTGGCTCGAGGCAGCCTGCTCTGCTGTCGTCAGGCCGGCAGTTCCACACTCAGTGCCCCTTGTGGGATAAACACAGGACAAGAGCAATAGCTAAAAACCCAGCTCCGTGAGAGAGCAAGCTGCCTGGGGCAGGGACATGTGGGTGGCTGCTGTCACCCCCAGGTGTTAGGGCAGAGCTGGCTGCATAGGGGCTCTCAGGAAGGATGTGACTTGTGGAGTGTCACTGTTTGGACAGCTCGACAATAAACGGCAGCATCCCCTGCATAGCACAGCGTCACAGGCTGCATGTGCCCCCCTCAGAAGAGGCTGGTGGCAGTCCTAAGCCCCAGCACCTCAGATGTGAACTTATTTGGAGAAAGGGCCTTTGCAGAGTTAAAGGGGTGGATTCCATCCAATAGGGCTGCTGTCCTTATGAAAAGGGGAAAATGCAGAGACAGGGACAGAGGAAGGATGTGAGGAGACATCGGGAAGATGCCATGAGCAGACTGGGGCAGATTACGCTGACAAAAATCAGCAAACGCCCAGGTCTCCCAGAAGCTGCAAGAGGCGAGGAAGCAGCCTTCCTACGGCTTTCAAAGGGAACGTGGCCCTGACACCATCTCGACTTCAGACTTCTAGCCTCCACAACTTGGAACCAAGCCACTTCTGTTGCCTTACGGCACCCAGTTTGTGAAGCCGGCCCTCGCAAACTGATACAACAGTAAGGCTAAAGCCCCAGAAGTCGTCACCAACAGGCCCTGACTTAATATTCCTGACAAAGAGCCTTTTCACCTTCACGAGTACCCTGCGGGGGACTGTACTTAACAGGGCACAGGAGACCTGAGCATGATGCAAGGGACAACTGTACGGGGCACTGCTCATGTGCCAAACTCTCACCACCCCCTCTTACACCATCAACCCTACAGTTCCACAGTTTTCAACCAGCGTCACACAAACTCCCCCTTACCTGGGGCTGCAGGGTGGACCCACCACCTTCTCACACTGGAGATTCTGACTCAGTAGACAGGATGCTTATAGGAACCTGCTTGATACACGTCCCTGAAATGCTGGGACATCAACCCCTATGGGGCTCCCCCCTTGTCTGATGAGGGACAGGAGCCAGTAGATAATTGCTCTTGATGCCCCAGGCAGGTAGCTCTGAGATACACTTCACAGAGCTGCTCAGAAAGTCCCATGGAATTGAGGACAAGCTGCCCGTAACACTGACACCAACTCACAAACACACCTTCGTGTGGCGTCTCTCTCCCACCTTCCTAATTCTCCCAGCCCTCACTCGTGATCTCTGAAATCACGTCCCAAATTATCTACAGCTGGGGCGTGATGGCTCACACCTGTAATCCCAGCACTCTGGGAGGCCGAGGGGGGGTGGATTGCCTAAAACAGCCTGAGCAAGAGCAAGACCCTATCTCTACTAAAAATAGAAAAACTGAGGCAAGAGGACGACTTGAGCCCAAGAGCTTGAGGTTGCTATGAGCTATGAGGCCACAGCACTCTATTCAGGGCACCAGAGTGAAACTCTATCTCAAAAAAATAAAATAAAATAAATAAACAACAAATTATCTACAAATATGTCTCATTTGTAGGTTCTGCTTTGGGGAGTACCTAAGGTACGGCAAAAACCTCCAACATTTTCAATACAGAAAATCTACTATTTACTTTTCATGCAACTTGCGTCACGAGGAAAGTAACCCCACCCCACCCGCTGCCAATTCTCATCCGTTGATTGCTGCCTCCTTGCAGAACCGTGTTCACAGGCCTTGCTTATGTCTTTTGAACCAGCCCAGTTTTCTGTCTCCTGCATTGTAAGAGTGAAATCTATGCAAATCTTTTCTACCAATTTGCCAACCACCCCCTCTTCCTTTAAGGGGTGCCCCTGGGAGCTGATGTGATGACTCTGCAGGTCTTTGGCTTCTCCACTCCCCATCCTGAAATGAACACAACATTCCAGATGGGGTCTGGTCAATGGGACTGATTATCTCTCTTTACATTAACAAACCATGAAGGTTTAACCACCAACGGTGTAAGTAAGCAGGCTGGCTGCCTTGGGGGCCTGAAGGCTGCAAATGTTAAGAGTTGCAGGAAGCAGGTGCTTGGTGGATGCTTATTTGAGCAGGTACACGAAGGGAGCAGGGATGCCAAGTGAGGACTACAATTCAGAAGCCCGTTCGCACCGTTTCTGAAGCACTTCTCTCTGGCACGCCTGCAGCGTGGCACACAGGAGTCTCAAAAGCCTGTCTACGGTCTATGGTAACCAGGTGATTGCCACTGAGGTTAGGCGGACACCTACTGACCTCTCAGGGTGGGCTGTCCCAGCTGTATTTTATTACCATTCAGGAAGAAAAAAATACACAACTTTTTGAAATATTCTATCAAGAGATACGGATTCTTATCGTATCTCCATTTCCTGGAAAAGGTGAACTGAACCAGAGACGTTCATTTACTCCTGAACTCTCCGTGTCCTCGCACATCACGGCAGGAAGACCCACACCCGTGAGGATTTGCACTTGGACCCCACTAAATAGGAAGCGCCAGATTCAGCCCGGCGTTCCTTTCCCCTTGGTTTTTACGTCCTTATTCTGAGCTAACCATTATCACGTCCACGACTTTTACGGCTGACCCGAGTTCGACTAAAACATTATTAAAAAAACAAAAGTGAGTTGCATGTTTTAAACATCCATTAGCAGGAAGAATAGCATGGCCCTTAACATAACAGGTCAATTTAATACAATTAAAAAGAAAGCGTTCATTGAAGATACAATAATCAAAAGCTGTTAACACTGTTCTGTAGGCCAGACTGGGGTGGTTCTGGCAGGATTATCAGAGGGACTGGCGGTGCTGTGTGACTCTCTGCGATTGTTCACTGCCCCTATGGTCAGCTCTCCTGAAGACAACGGAGAGAGACATGCAGACAGCTGGCTGACAACATCAAGCTAGACAACTCTCGCTTCAACCATTAAACCCCTGGGTGCTCAAAAGAACTCCACCTCCCTCCAGCCAGGCTCTCTCCTTTTGCTAACAGCTTGCCTGCCTGCTCTGTTCTTCCTCTTTCTCTTGGGCTGCCCATGATGTTTACATACTATGGATAAGATTTAGGCCTAAGGAGAAATGGAAAAAGACGGACCTGCTTGAGTCTGTCTGTTCTGTTGGAAGGATGGGTGCTGTTCAGGTACAGAGCACAGAGCAGCATTGCAAAAATCCCTTTTCCTACCCGCTGACAATCGTGCACCCTTAAGAGTGGTCAGATAAAACAAGCCAATGTTTATCAAACTCTCAAAGTGGAACAGAGACTGTGACAACTGTCGAGCTATCCCTGAGCAGACTGGCTCACAAATCTAAAACGGGAGTGAGCTTCCTCTCCTATTTCACACAAGGGTGACTCTAACCCTTAACCCAGTCGGTTCCTTTTTACTTTTAAGAAAAACTAATTCCCTCTCTGTGGGCATCTATATGCAATTATCCACAATAAAGAAAACAAAAAACGTCACCATAGACACAAAACAATAAATACGAAAACTCTTGGTGAGCAGACCCAAGCTGTCAGGCATCACCCTGGGTGTGTTCATCTCATGTCACGGGATCCTCACAACTCTGGGAGAGTGGGGTCGTTGTACCCATTTTACAGATGAGGAAACTGAGACTTGGGAACTAAAAATATAGTTCAAGGTCCTGCAATCAGTAAGTTGGAAAGTACAGAAGTCAAAAAAGTATGCCTAGTCATTGAAGAATGAAGACTCGATCTCTGAGAAGACTGGGTGGTGGACGCACATTTACGCTGCAGTCTGATTTTCCCAAGGCGTCATAATGCTTCTCACTCTGGTTTCTCCCTGGTTGCACAAAGAGAAAAGCCGCTTTGCCCACTTTAGATGCGTCTTTCTGGGGAAGGGATCTCCACCCACTCTATTTCCCCGGCTGCTCTCTGCCACCCATTCATCCCTGCCCACAGGAGGGGACATAATTTATAGTAACTCTGGGCATGAGAACCAGGCAGGCACGGCGCTGCCTTCCTGTCCTCTTCCTGTCCACGCCCTGCTCTACTCCACTGGTCTCATGAAGGCTACAGGAGTGGGCTCCGGCCTCTGGGGAGGTATGGCCGACCGATCCACCACCCCACTCTGGCTGCTCGGGACCAGAAAGCCCACCAGCCCAAGGCTCTAAGCTGCCCTCTCAAGGTCAGCTTCACAGGGATTCAGAAGACGGTTGAGTCTTCCATGAGCCTTAGAGCTGGTCTATTGCTCGGTTAGAAAGGAACTCAGGAAGGAGAAAGTATGTCATTTGCTAGGTCCCACCAAAAGCCCAACACTTCTTTTTTTTTTTTTTTTTTTTTTTTTGCAGTTTTTGGCCGGAGCCTGGTTTGAACCTGCCACCTCCAGTCTATGGGGACGGCACCCTACTCCTTTGAGCCACAGGTGCCGCCCCATCCCAACACTTCTTTATGGGTTAAGCGATCAACCAGTGCTCAGATTTCTCTGGTAAGAGCAAGAACCTCTAGGTTCCTCCAGACTCTCTAATTTTAGGGTCGCCACCCATTTCAAATCAGTGTAAGAACTCATAGGCAGATATGAGACCTTATTATTAGGTTTTGTCATTTAGACCCCAGAGGGCTCAGGGGCCACATCATCAAGGTTAGAACCATTAATAGGAGGGCTAAAGAGAGAGATGTGACAATTAACACCAAAGTATGAAGTCTGCAAATTAAGTGTGCAACCCCATTGCTGAATATCACTATGGTCACCTTCAAAGGACTCCCCTTGGGAAGCTGTGCACCGACCAGCGCCTAGTACACCATTCAAAGCAATCTTGGAACTCTTGCTGGAAGAGCCATTAGTGCTGTCATCATACCAGGTTTGACAATCAAACTGGCAAAATCATCCTAGAAAAAATGCTTTGAAAAGGTGGACTGGGCGCTGGACTCGGCGTACAGCTTCCCAAGGGGAGCCCTTCCAAGGTGGCCAGAGTGATATTCAGGAATGAAGTATGTAGCACTTTTTGTATAACAAGTTCATCAACTTAATTGTCCAACCTCGTATACGCTCAGTAAACAGCATCCCTTCCTCACCCGGCTCTGGGAGGTAAGCCTATTATAAATTTGCATCTATGCTACAAGCGAATGCCTTTTTCCAGCTATATGTTATTCCTTGATTCATTGTATCATGATAATTTTTAGAAAGCAAAGGCGTATCGTGAAATCCCTTGCTTTGTAAAAGATTCCATTATAGGAGTAATCATTGTTGAACCTTTTCGCCCAGATGTAATTTCTTACATGTTACGAGAAGTTTGGCACGCATTGTGAATTTCAGCCAAGGTTGATAAAGTTCAATAACTTGGCTAACCAACCATGTGTACTACTCATTACAGAAGTAATAAATAGATTCATCAAAACGGACATGAAAAAGCCATGAGAAAGTCGGACGCCACTTCTAGCCTGCCTCATAAAAGTACCTCTTGGACTTTAATATAATTTTATATGTAGTTATCACACCTAGCCATCATTCAGCACCAGGCATCTATAAAACAATCACCCGCCCACATTTGCATACTGAATAAATTCCAGTTCCAAAGGTGAATTCTCGAGACACCGCCAAAGCCACATAAACGTACATGTGCTTCTAGGTTTAACTTCCTAAGGAGCTGATATCAAGTACAGAGGGGAATCAGACAGACATGCCCACAAATGCCATTTGTCCTATTATCTTTTTGGGTCAGTTTTTGGAAGAATGTTTTTGTTGTTATTGTTGTTTTTGTTTGGTTGGTTTGGGGTTTTTTTTTTGAGACAGAGTCTCATTTCGGCCCCTTCGGTGGAGTGCGGTGGCATGATGGCTCACAGCAAACTCATGCTCTTGGGCTCAAGGGATTCTCCCGAGTAGCTGAGACTACAGCTAAGGCGCCCACCACAATGCCCGGCTGTTTTTAGAGACGAGGTCTCGCTCTTGCTCAGGCTGGTCTCGAACCCGTGAGCTCAGGCGATCCACCTCAGGCGTGAGCCACTTTGCCTGGCCTTCGTTGTTGTTCCGGTAAAATTTTCACTCTTTTAGCCTTATGGTGATTGAAAAATTTAGTAGAGAGTAAGGCTGATTTAGATCAATGTTACAGATGGAAGAAGGGAATCTAAGTTCACAAAATGGAAGAATCTCCTATGATTAAATGCACAAAAGTCAAAAAAATTGGCTTCCAATATCTGAATGTTAATAAAATTTAATGGAATGGGATATTATAACTTGAACCACTGTAGAGTCGGAAATGCAAATTCTGCCTGCTGAGCCTCCCTGTTTTATGCTTCCAAGAGGAAACTCAAACCCTATCATAGATGTTCAAGGAAACCAAAGCAGCTTCTTCTCAGAGAGACGTCACCCCCTGCGCTTGGCAAACCACTGTGGAGCAGGCTAGTGTCACGCTCTGAACTAAACATGAAAAGGTGTGTTGCACATGTCAAATGCTGCCCCACGCTGGAGAACACTCTGTTAGGTAAATAACTCTTCTTGAGTTGTTACACGTGGGCAAGTTTTCTTTGCATCCTAGGAGAGGAAGCCTAAGGGTAGAATCTACATCCTCTATTTCTCAGTAAGGCCCAGTCATCTTTACCGTGTTTCCCCGAAAATAAGACACTGTCTTATATTTATTTTTTCTCAGGAAGACACACTAGGGCTTATTTTCAGGGGATGTCTTCTTCTCAGTACTGAAATGCGTGGCATGGCTATGCAGATACACTGCATAGCCACACCCATCACTAGGTCTTATTATTGGGGTAGGGCTTATATTTAACAAATGCATAGATATCCTGCTAGGGCTTATTTTGGGGGTAGGTCTTATTTTCAGGGAAACATGGTACAGAATACAGTGGGTACCAGGTCTGTCCATACCACTGGGTCTGCACTGTTACAGCGCTGTGGTTTTTCAACACACAGGTGACATCATTCTATCTGTCTCCACTTCTGCCTTCTCCCATGCTCACTGTGCCATCGGCACCATATGTCACCAAAACAGCCATCTTGCTTCCGTTTAATACTTTCCTCTGGACTTTCTCTCTTACACGTTTCATGGTGAGATCACCCTAGGACAATATTATTAATATCCTCAGACTCTCCCCGTTCTCTTCACGTCTAACACGAGGAAAAAAACATAAGCAGGTTTTCTAAAACCAAAGTTATGCTCTGAGCTCGACAAGGAAAATATTCCCCGCTGTTCATTACAAATAGCACCTAAATGGCCACAACATTAGGTAACCAGTGTGAATTTTTAACTCAGCACAAATAGAACAGTACAACCATGGAATGATTTATTTTTTCAAGAAGCTAGCAAGAGCCTACATTTTCAAAGAGCTTAAATACCATAATGACAGATACTTAATGCATAGAAATTAAAGAAGAGATGTGCTCTGAATAACAGACATTAGGGAAAGGAAAGCTCTCGTACCAATTGTCACAATTAAAAAAGCAGCCAAAGGGAACTAGGGAAAAAGGGATTTAAAGGTTCCCAAAAGACTTACAGAATAGGGAAAATTGTGCATAGGGAACAGTCTTTGTAAAGTCCATATAGTATATGTGATGTCTGCTATTAAAAATATGGTCAAGCCTCTAAATAAAGACTTTAGATAGCTACTGTGTTGCCCCCAAAATAAGACCTACCCCAAAAATAAGCCCTAGCAGGATTTCTATGCATTTGTTAAAGATAAGACCTACCCTGATAATAAGACCCAGTGATGGGCGTGGCTATGCATTTCAGCCCTGAGACATCCCCTGAAAATAAGCCCTAGTGTGTTTTCTTGAGAAAAAATAAATATAAGACAGTGTCTTGTTTTCAGGGAAACACGGTATCCAGAAATGGTGTCAACAATGGCAGATAGCTTTCCATCGCAAGGCTTAAAATAAAGCCATCCTGCTAGCATGTTGACTCTGAAAGCCAATACTAATATTTGAGCAAATAGTAGAGTCAACATTAACAAGGCTTGCCGTTCCTGCCTCATCACAAGAGTTAGTTTTCCCACCAACAAGAAAACACACACACACACAAATACACAGGAGCCACAAACTACAAGCAATTCTTAAAGGAAAGAGTGAAGACCCATTTAAGAAAATATATACTACGGATAATTACTAATGCAAGAGCCACAAAATCTGTTAGGAAGAGGAAAGGAATTTCAGAGTAGTGAATATAAATTTGGAATCGCTTATTTCTACATGTGACATCTCTATAATGTGTTTTTCCCCCCTGCAAACTCAGCTGAACCTTGCAAGCACATCCCTTTTTTGTGAGCTAGCTTCTGTAGGATTCGCCTCCTCTGAGTGCCATGGGGTCTGGAAGCTTCAGTCATCTGATCTTTCTCTTCATTGAGAACCATCAGCATTTGTCCCTTGGGGTCAACTTGAAGTTAGTTCATGTCCAGGTACTTTGCGCTGGACACTTCAAACAGAGCACACGATGTTCGGAGTGTTTTTGGACAAGCACCCTTGGAAAAGTTGAACGCTATGAAATTCTGCAATCCAAACAAGACCAGCTTTATAATAACGAAAACATGAAATCCAGAAGTCAGTCCCTCCAGACAGATGGTGTGATCTTAATGTAGCTAACTTTTCCATTTTACATAATAAGTAAGAAAAAGCTTGTTTGGCATTTGTAGGTCCAAACGTGCTCCTGAGACGTGACGGCTTCCCCTGCAGCTTTGATAGAAAACAAAAATCCTAAGTGTCAGCTACAAGTCTCCACCTCATGTTCAAACACTGTGCTGGCAGCTGCCACACCATCTGAGGACCTGGGAATGGAGTGGGCCAAAGAAGGATTGAGGCAATTATAGCACCTCCCTGGAATATACGGTCGGATTGGTAACCAGCAATAACAGGGCTCAGCTACACCATCGGCAATGTGAGGACCAAGAGCCCAGCACTCGGGGACTAAGTCACAACAGGCCCAAAGCAGAGAAGATAACCCGGCAAGAACAGTAAAGAAATCTGTCCACAAAATGAAAAGAGTCAGCCTGATGCTTGAACGAGCTGCTTGCTTTTAACATATGCTGTGTGAAGAGTTCGTAAGTGCTCAGGTTGTAAGCATGAACATCAAGATACCAAGTGACCTTTAAAAAAAAAAAGGCTACATTATGAACACAAGGCGAACTATGGAGCCGTGATTAATATACATTAGCATGAGCAATTACACTTGGCCACAGATTCACACATGGTTCAAGCTGATGGTGACTCTCCCTCACCCTGAACCCACTCTAGGTTTATTTTTTGTTTTTGAGACAGAGTCTCACTCTGTCACCCTGGGTAGAGTACTGTGGCATCATAGCTCACAGCAACCTCAAACTCTCGGGTTCAAGAGATCCTCTGGCCTCAACCTCCTGAGTAGCTGGGACTATAGGCGCCTGCCATCACACTCAGCTAGTATTTTTTTTTTTAAGAGATGGGATCTTGCTCTTGCTCAGGCTGGTCTCAAACTCCTGACCTCAAGCAATCTGCCCGCCTCAGCCCCCCAGAGTGCTAGGATGGTAAATATGAACTACCACAGCCGGATCCCTGCTTCAGGTTTTATTTTCCTTCACAGTTATTCACAAGATGCATAAATGGAAATAACCCTTCAGAAAAAATCAGACTAGTGGTCATAAAAAGTTACCACTCAACACAGCAAAAGTTCTCTTTCACTTATCAGGATGTATTTGGTGATTCAACTTCTAATGTCTCCTTCAGTATGAAAAAGGGGCTTCAGTATCCCGGACTTTTCAATAAAAATAGAAAAATACAGGAATTAGAACCCACCCAGAGATATACACTTACCCAGAAAAATGGGTGGTTTTAATAAAAGGCCACACCTTAGATGACAAAGCACACCAATTTAAATGTTCTCCAGAAGCACAAAGACGGAGCTGCTAATATGATCACGTGCCATCTAACAACATTCGCTCAACAGCAGACCATGTATATGACAGAAGTCCTCTAAGACTAATACCATCATATTTTCACTGTACTTCTCTGTGTTTAGATAGATAAATACTTACCATTGTGTTACAGCTGCCCACATTATTCAGCAGAGTAACGCTGTAGGGGTCAGTAGCCTCACAGCAATAGTCTAAACCATTAGGCTGTGTGTGTTGTATGTAGGCCCTCCCGTCTAGGTGTGGGTAAAGAAGGCTCTATGATGTTCACATAACCACAAAATCATCTAACACCACATCTCTCAGGGACCACAACTGTATCTTGGTTGTTTTGTACCATGAGAGCAGACGTCGTGTCTAGTTCTATACCGAATACCTAGCACCTAGGACTCAATAAATGAGTGTTGACTGTACAAAAGATGGAATCAAAGGCATGCCTGTGGCTGGGATCTGGCCGGCCCAAAGCCAGTGAACGTGGCCTTCACTGCAGGCCCTGACCTTCTTCTGCAGGCATAACCCTTTTTCTACAAGAAGCAGGCAGACAAAATGCTCATGTAACACAGCCTGTGCCAAACGACAGTGGACCTACTGGCCAGGCACAGCTCCATGTAGAGCCTTGGTGCAATGACACTGCTTTGTGGAGGTGATTAGATCATGAGAGAGGAAAATGGGGACCCAGTGCTACTAGGAGCCACAGCAAGCTCAGATTGCAGTAACAAAATGTCACAGACCAGGTGTCTTACACAGCAGACATTTATTTCTCACAGTTCTGGAGGCTGGAAGTCCAAGGTCAGGGTGCCAGCATGGCTAGGTTCTTGGGGCAGGCCCTCTTCTGGGCCTTCTCACTGTGTCCACATGTGGCAGAGGGGAATTCACTAGCTGTCTGGCCTCTTCTTAATAAGGGCACTAATCCTGTTCATGAGGGCTCCACCCTCATGATCTAATCACCTCCACAAAGCCCCACATCCAAATACCATCACATTAGGATTAGGGTTTTGATATAAATTTGGGGAGGGTGGCACACACATTTAATCCACAATGGTCATTCCAATTTTGCAAGATCATCAGAAATCCAGAATTGAGTAAAAGACCATGATTTTAACACCTTGGCAAGTAATCCAATTAAAAAAACAAGAACAATCCTCCTCCACCTTGACTATAGGCCATTTTTGGATGGACCATGCAAACACGTGAGGGCCAGATCTGGGCAGCAGGCCACCAGTTCTCACTGTCCTAGAGGCTACCTGGAAGCTCTACTCTCAGCCAAATGTCCTTGGCCTACAGAATCAAGCAACTGTGAACACGTCCCCCTCCCTGAATCACTTTCACAAGACACTGAGTTCCTCAGCAGCAGGCTGAGATATTCACAGAACATCCTACAAGTGGGATTTTGCAGATGAGATTAAAGGAAGGAAACTGAGATGGGGAGATGACCCTCGATTATCCAGGTAGGCCCTAAATGTCACCACAGGGTTCCTTGGAAGAAGGGGCAGAGGGAGATGTGAGTACATAAGAGAAGGTACTGCAATGGTGGCAGCAGAGATTGGGGTGATGTGCTGAGAAGGTGGAGGATGGGGCCACTAGCCAAGGAACACAGCGGCCACCAGACACTTTGGAAGAGGCCCACACCCTCGCATCACCCTACACAGGGGCTCTGGAAGAACCAGACCTGCCGATGCCTTAACATTACCCAGTGAAATGGGTTCCAGACTTCTGGTCTCTAGAAATATTAAGTGAATAAATCTGTGTTGTTTTCAGATGCTGAGTTTGGGGCGATCCATTACAGCAGCAATAAGATGTGTGTACACCTTCCCGATAATTCAGTAAACACATAAGGGACAAACCGATGGCAGGTGCACACACACGTACACACTCAGGAGGCAGTGATGAAGAGTGTCACAGTTACGGTGCAAAACCACCACCAGCTTCCCCTTGTTGGAGCCCTCCCTCGACGGCCAGCAGGCAATAAAAAGGAGACCCTGCAAGCAGCAGTTGCTAAACCCAGTAGGAAAAAGACCCCCACGCGCCCAGCCTGACAGCTCCCAAGTCAGCTTTGCAGGCTGAAAGGATGGTACATCCCTTGCCAAAAATCTGACTCCGCTCCCTGACTCAGATGTTTCCCCGTATGGATCTGTTACAGCACCACCTTGTCAAACTCTCAATCTGGCAACTGTACATGAACTTGGAATTGAAACTTCCTTCACTAATAAAGTTGTAATGGCATTTTTTTAATGCCATTTGGAAGGCACTGACGATCTCCAGGCTGATAGAAGCTTCTCAAACCCAGCTGCTGAATTTAGAAGCCACAGCTGCCTCCCTGTACCATGAAGCCACACCAAAGGCAGTTAGAGACCCAACATGGAAAGACGAAGGCAGTTAGAGACCCAACATGGAAAGACGCAGAAAGTTTTCAGTTTGTCCTCACAGCCTTGGGTGGCTGACACAGCGGAGTCTCTTCCTTTGAATGAGATTATTTTCATTCTTTTGCTTTGTGTCATCACCAGGAAAACAATTTCCAGAATCAAGATGTGGCAATTTAGCTGATGTCATATAAGCAAACAAAACCCAGTTCACCCCTGAATTCCCCATCTGCATCTGAATTACCTGCATGCTGTGGGCAGAGGTGAGGACCCAGACAGCTGAACCTTGGTGGGACCAGGAAGAAATCGTATTGCCTGGAACTGATATTTCCACCTATGCAATCTCAAGGTGACTACATCCCATGGAAGTTTCTGCCTCTGCAGAGATGTCTTTCTTATTATATTGGGTTTTTGCTTGTAAATATCTGGCTAGTGTCACAACCTGTCAACTCTAGAGACAGCATCTGTTAAAATTTTCTAATCATAACCACCAAGTCAACCGCACAACATACAACCCTGTTACCTACCTGACATCAGCTTCCCCTTGTAAACCCTAAGGAAGATACTTGCAGAAACTTCTCCATACATACGAACCAAAAAATACCAAGGCCTCTCATTTTATTCCATCCATTAAGGAACTAAATGAAATTCCTCTCTTCTTCCATCTTCTTCCAAACTTACTCCTCCCTTTAGCATTCCCCCCCCCCCCACTTTAACTGTTAGGTTCTTTTCTCTCAATTGCAAACAACCTTCAATTCATTTTTAAATTAATTATGTTGCTTCTCTGTACAGATAGGGTCTTGTTTAGGTGGCCCAGGCTGGTCTTGAACTCCTGGCCTCCAGGGATCCTCCTGCCTCAGCCTCCCAAAGTGCTGAGACTGCAGAGTGAGCCATCTCACCCAGCCCAGCAACTTTATAGTCATACAGTATTCTTCAGGACTGAATTTTCACCTATTGTTTTAGTTGATCTGTACAAAATAGTGATGGGCGAATTATTATTCTCCACTTTGCCAATAAGGAAAGTAAGGCTCAAAACAGTTAAGCAACTTGCCTTAGTCTAAGTTGATGACACCCTGTCTCATGGTACAGTTCTCTTCCTACCAGGTCTCAGGGATGTCCAGTAAAACCACCTCACCTTTCTAATCTGATACATTGCTGGGTGTGATCAAGTTAACAGGACTTATAAATTGCATGTTGATAGTTTATGTATCAATGTGCAGGCAGCCCAATAAACCATCACAAAGACTAGTGAACAATTGCTCTAATGCCAAACTTTCAGCAATAAAAATGTTACCTCTTGAAGCACAATAGCTTTCTTCACTCTTCCCAAGTTTAATATGTCTTTTTTCTTCCTTGACTGTAACAAAAATAACCTGAGACATGTTTTTCTTTTCTTCCATTTGATTCTTTTTCTGGATGGAGCTACTATCTGACCTCCAACCAAAAAATATCTAAAATGTTTCCTTTCATACCAAAGACAAGTCCATGCCTAAGCCAGTTATTGAGAAAGGTCATTTCAGGACAAATTTGTAGAGATTAGGACGGGCCTTTTGAGAATCCCCAAAAACCAGGAAGCTAGGAAAATACCAGACTAATTTCAGCAGCAACTCGATCCCGGCGCCTCCCATTCCAGAAATGGCTCCACGTTATTAAGTGTCTGCAAAGATGAGCAGACAGAATTCCCCGGGCGCTCTAGAGTTCCCCCATCTTTAACAGCTTTGCAAAGTAGGAGTATTATTCCTGTTGCAGAGATGTGGAACAAGAATTCAGGGAAAGAAAATAACTTGCCCAAGTTCTGATGGGAAGCAGTTAGCCCAGGTTTCAAAACTAGGCCGTGTTTGCTTCTGGAGTCAGCGTCCCTCTCCTGTACCTTTCTGGGTGGAAACCCGCCACCCCATCAAGCTTGCTTCGACTGTCAGCAAAGCTATTTTCAGCAGTGGTACAATTTCACCACATGGGGAGCAACCTCATCCAGTGAGAGAATGCACAGAAAAGATCTGACAAGGAGTCACTGTCACTTACACTCAGTGGAAATGAAAAAAATCAAAATAATCAAACCTCTCCTGTTTTGTTATCTTGGGACTCAACCACCCTCATAAGCCAGCCAACTTCAAGTTTTCCAGGGTGGTGCCAGCTTGAATGCAGGTACCAAAGCACCAGCTGTAGCTGGCAGAACAGACGACACGTGTGCCTGTTAAGTTTTTAGGGAAGCAAAGTGCAGAGTTAGGCCAACTTCTTTCTCTATGAATTTCCTCTTGATCCCAGGATGGAATACAGACTTCAAGTAAAAGACACTTTGAAATAAATGAACTCCTAAGAGAAAGGGACATTTTGAAAATTAAATTATTGTACATGAACCGAGCAATCAATTAGCAATCAATAGACACCCAATAGTCATGCATATAAGATGAAAAGGCAATTCATTAAAAAAAAATGCTAATGGCCAGACATACCAAGAGATGATCCATCTTACTAATAATCAGAGACAGGCAAAGCAAAGTGATGCTTTTAAAATATTCTTAACTCCCAAGATTGGCAAGTACGCTTGGCAAACGGGCACTGACGTTGGTGCACCCTTCCAAGGTACACGGTTTGACAAAATGAATCAAGATGTTAAGGTTAGAAAGCAAATCCCTTGATTCAGCAATTTCACTTCCACAGAATAAAAACTACGGAATAGTCACGGATGGGCACAAATACTTAATTACAAAATGTTCATCTCTATTTCATAGCTATTAAAAAGCTGGAATCCGCCCAAATGCACCACGGTGGGAGGATGGCTGGAACCATAGAATGGAATACAATGCAGCCATCTGAGATGTGAATATTTAACAGTAAAGAGAGATACTTACAGTCCTATAAGTAGAAAAACTACAAAGGAGAGGAGGAAAATGCTTAGAATCATATATGCTAGATATTAACAGTATACTTCTGGCTGATAAGAATCTAGGGTGATTTTTTTAACCTGTATTTTTATTTTTACTGACGGGCACTTTCTAAATTTTCCATAAGGACTACATGTTGAATAACAAATGTTACTTCCAATTCCCCTGGAATTCTGTCCCAACTCCTGTTTACAGCCAAACACCAGCGGGGAATGTGGGGAAGAAGGTGCTAGAAGGCATTCGTGTACGCATCTGTGATCAATACGGTGTGCAGGATTCAAATCCACCTGAGCCCTCCCTACACATGCCACCCCCAGCACCTGGCCTGGCGCAGAGTTAAGCCTTCGCAGACTTGCTGAAATAAATTTGTTGAGTTCTATCGGAGTTGGAATTGACAAGCAGAATGAGCTCCTGGGTAGGGTTCCTTCAGGACCATGGTCCTATTATTATTCCTCTGAACAGGGGAATGGCAAGGACAGTGGGGGGATGCGGGGTCCCAGGCATGGAGTCAGGTGTCCCCCACTCAAGAGCTGAATGATCTCAGCCAAGTTACTTCACTTCTCTGTGCTTCTGTTTTGGGCCCCATTCAAAGACAACTACATGCACTTTGGTGAGAAATAAATATGACCTAAATTTTTAAAGGGCTACCAATATATGACAATGATCAATAAACCATGAGCTGGAACCATGACGTATATTTCAGAGGTGAGGATGAAAATGGAAGGCATTTTACTAGCTTTAACTGTAGTTTCTGTTCAACCACACAAGACATGTGATCATGGGTGGCGCCTGTGGCTCAAAGGAGTAGCGTGCCAGCCCCACTGGAGATGGCGGGTTCAAATCCAGCCCCAGCAAAAAAAAAAAAAAGAAAAAAAAAGAAATGTGATTGTGATTTTTGTTTCCCTTCATGCGACACATGAGATTATCTGTTGACACAAAAGTCTTAGTTCGGCTGGGGGCCCCTGTCTCTGGAAGGCTGAGGCAGGTGGATCACTTGAGCTCAGGAGTTCGAGACCAGCCTGAGCACAAGTGAGACTCCATCTCTAAAACTAGCTGGGGGTTGTGGCGGGCGCCTGTACTGCCAGCTACCCAGGAGGCTGAGGCAAGAGGATTGCTTGAGCCCAAGAGTTTGAGGTTGCTGTGAGCTGTGATGCCATGGTACTCTACCCAGGGCAACAGAGTGAAAACAGGCTTAGCTCCACTCACCTTGCTAATCATCACACACAGGGAGAAACAGTAAAGACACTGGAATACGAGCATCTTCTCCACCTCCACCACACACACTCACGCTCCTGCACTACTGCCTTGGACACACTCCCTCAGACCTCCTCTTAGAGTCTGGGGAGGAAACCTTGATTTGCTTTCAGAGACAGCACTCTCTGAATATGACTTTACACACAAGAAACAAAAAAACAAACGAACAAAAATACCCAACAGCACAGCCTGGTAAACAAACAGACTCACATCACATCACACCCTCATCCCTTCCTATGCACTCCGTCCCAGTAGGTGTGTGCAGACTGGTACTTGTGAAATGGACGATTACTCATTAAGCCAAAGGGAGATGAGAAGTTTAGGCAACACAGGCTCTGGGAATTTGCTTTTTGATCAACGTACCGGTGCCCTCATTGAAGAGATCCTTGCAAGAAGGGACCCCTCATGATCTAAACATTATT
The DNA here is from genome assembly GCF_000181295.1 of Otolemur garnettii. Classification (NCBI taxonomy): domain Eukaryota; kingdom Metazoa; phylum Chordata; class Mammalia; order Primates; family Galagidae; genus Otolemur; species Otolemur garnettii. The sequence goes on from NW_003852442.1 coordinate 6,171,424, forward strand.
TTGGAAAAAGCTGAAGGCTCGTGTCTTCAAACTAAGGCCCGCAGGCCACATGCAGCCCACCGAGGACATTTATCCTGCCCGCCACTGCCTGTCCTGCTTAGCAACCAACTCATCCCAGGGCCCACAGTCCAGCCCTCCAATGGTCTGAGGGACAGTGAACTGGCCCCCTGTTTAAAAAGTTTGAGGATCCCTGCTCTAAACACAGCTTGGAAAAGGGCAGGAAAGGATGTGTCATCCCCAACAAGCAACAAGTCGAGGGGGTTTCAAGTGTTGGCATCTCATTTATTATCAAAATCTGTACTATTTCCCAGAATGGCATTTAGTTTTAACAAATTAACAAACAACGAACACATTCACGTATGAATGACCAAAATACCTTCAGCCTCCTGAAAACAGCTTTGCCATGTTACAAATACATACACAACATTGTCAGGATCTCACATTTTTGAAAGAGAAAAAGTGGCTGAGAAAAAAATATAAAAGTATATAATATAGCGTATTCATTTTGTTCCCATTTAAAATTGGAAAAGAAACAGTTTCATAAAGCTGGAGTGTATTCTTTGCTGGGCCAAATTTCTATTTGACAGCTGAAGCACACGATTAATGGGCTGCCTCAAACTTTAGTTACAGAGCCAAAGTCGAAATTACCCTTCTTAAGACTGTGTGTGTGCAGAGCCCTGGCTATCTGCTTCATATTAAGTGTTTGGCTTAATACGGCCTCTCTTATTTAAGAAACATACTGTACTGAGCCCAAAAAGACACATTTTCTTCTAGAACAAGAATGCATCGTTAATAAACAATCTAATTACAATAAAGTAGATAACACTGGATAAGGATAGTGGCAGGGGCAAAGGAGATCACAGAACCTTACACAGAGGCATTAATATTTAAATATTACAATTTCCACGTAGGAAAAAAAAATCACATTACTGATAGGCCAGCACACTCAAAACCAATAATGTTATGAAAACACATGCCCTTGTGTAATTTGGCAGAACAGGCTGCTCCCTGAGCACAATGGGCCTTTTTATTAAGTGGATCTCTTCAGCCCTGGCATTTTATACAAACAAAACAAAAAGAGGAAAAAAAAAAAAAAGAAAGAAAGAAAGAGAAACGAACACGACCCTAGTAACAGTCTTCAGTTTAAACTTTATCACCAGGAAGACTAAAACCTAAAAGATAGGTTGGAAAAGTTAAACAGCATGCTTTAACAAAAATGAAAGCAAGCCTGGTGGAGAAGAAAGCTGGATTGAGACGCTGTGGCTTTTGTTTAATTATATCAAAGGGCAACAGAGCCCTCTAGTGGAGAGAAAGTAAAAACGTATGAAGACATTTCCGCTTTTCGGTTCCTTTACAGAAAATATGCAGAACGCTCTCTTCCGTGACAATTCGCACTATGTTACCATGTCATAGAAAAGCAAAAGATCAAATGATTTTTATTTGGATTTAAGAAAAATAATCCCCAGGGTTTTTTTTTTACAACTCACGTAACAGTTCAAAAATCTCTACTGAAATAGAAATACGTTTAAATATTTTAAAAATAATGACTTTGAACCATTTTGCCATTGGATGACAGCTTATATGACCGTCATTTGTTATGCTACCACAATAAAAAAGTAAGTTAAAATCTAAACCTACATGTGAGTATGAAATTCAGTTTCAGTTGAGATCTAATTAGGTATATATGGGAGCCAGCCCCCCATCACGAGAGAGGGGTCCCAAGACCCGCAGAGGACGCCTGAAAGCATGGATAGTGCCAAGCTTTATAACTACTAAGTTTTCTCCTACACACAATACTTGTAATAAAGTGTAATTTATCAATTAGGCATAGTAAGATGAATCATAAAATAGAATAATCATGACAATATACTGTAATAAAAATTATATAAATGTGTACAGTCTCTCAAAATGCTGAAATACTTTCAGATAGCACTTGACCTTGGGTAACTAAAATCTCAGAAAGCAAAACCATGGATAAAGAGGGGCCACTGCACACCTGATTATTAAAAAAAATTATAGATATACATATAGACATATATGCACACATACTCATACCGACACCTCCCGTTTTAAGTCTTTTAAATAGGATTTCCAAATTGTGAAATGAGGTTCCTAAGAATGTTTTAAATTGGTCTCTTCCTTTAGATATTTCCCTCTCCAAACTTGGATCATGTGACTTCCAGGTCCACATGTGTTCAGTGCCCAACATTTCAACGTAAAATGGTTAAGTCATAAGGCCCTAATTCTCAGCTTTATGTAATGTCATCCAAGACCTTTTCCTAATATTGTCAAAAAGCTCCAGTTTCTCAGAGCAAAATAATTTCAAAATCGTTTGCCTTAATATATGAGTATAGTTTAGCAGAGAAGAACAGTTGTCACGAATGTTTTTAATTTAAAATGGGAGTTTAAATTCCCAAAAGGTTATTTAGATTATTTCAGAATTTTTTTCTCCTACGTAATGAGCACCAGGTTCTTAAGAAGATAAATGCCAAGATCCCATGAGTTCAAATCTTGTCAACAATCAGAAAGCAAACTGTCATCAGGATCCCAAGTTTAGTGATTTCATACGGGTAAGCTATACCTAAGACTATGACCAAATAGGAGACGGCTATGGCCTCAGACTTACGGAATCTTTTGGAGTAAATGGGAAAAGATAAATCAATGGCAAGGCTTAGACTTGAAACCAAAATTTAGTAAAACTTAGGTATGGAAAAGAAAATAAAGAACTCAAAGTATAAAGGAAACTAGTATAGCCCATGATGGGGAAGCCTGGCCTTAAAATCTTAAGAATGTGTAACACCCTCTCTACAGAAGAAAAAGTAATTTTCTTGTATTACCACAGAACTGCATGAATTTACACCAGATAGGAATTCATCATGGTGATGACTTATAGGATAGAAGAATACGGCAAGCACGCTTCACACTGTAATTTCAGCACATGATTTAAGAACAAGATCTCAAGTTTTAAAAAGTGGGCTCTCTAAGCTAAGAGAGCCAATTTCAACATTACGCTGTAACAACATTTTGAGATTCCCTGCAGGAAAATGATAACTTCATTTTGTTTCAAGAACAAATTTATGGTTAAGTGATACCTTGAACCTGTCCTTTTTCTATCTCGAAATAAATATAAATTTTAACAAATTACAAAGTACATACATACAGATCCCTGTAATAAATCTTAATGAGGTGATTTCTGTAATACAAACACCCATAGAAAATGTCAGTGTCAGCCCTAATGTACATGTTACTGGTGTATACCAGTGTGGCTGTCTCCTATGTGCTTGAAGGAAAGAAAATCATTTTTCCTAATGGGTTCTCTGGCTCAAAAATGAAAACCAGGCCATTCTATTCTTGATTTCGAGTCCCAACCTTGGACACAGTCTGGTGTTACCAAGGTTCAAAAGGTAAAAGAAACTTCATTCTGGTCAAACTCTGAAAGAAATTTAAACATCAAATTTTAGCTGGGACTGGTTTAACAAGGAAAGTTAAAAAGGAAAGTTTTCCCATTATCACTGAACACTAAACTGGTAAGTATCTGATTTGCTCATATACTTTTGTTAAAATTTTTTTTTTTGGAGGTTTTTGGCCGGGGCTGGGTTTGAACCCACCACCTCTGGCATATGGGGCCGGCACCCTACTCCTTTCAGCCACAGGCACTGCCCTAACAACTAAGAAAATGACATGAAGGCTATGTTAGCCAGCTTGATGAAAATATTTCAAATTGTATATAAAAACAGCACACTGTACCCCATGACTGTATTAATGTACACAGCTATGATTTAATAAAAAAAAAAAAAACCTTTTTAAATGTGCGTCAATCCTTAAATATGATGACATGAGTTCCCACAAACCAGCTAATAAGACACAACGACCCAAGCAGGAGGTTCCACACGTAGGCATTCGATTAACCGCTCATTAGAAAGATCCTGCCCCTGATAAGTACAGTCAGCCTGCAGATTCAAGGGAGCACAGGAATTTTTACTCAATTACTTATGTGCATAGCTGAATTAGCTCTGTTAACAGGTCAGTCTAGAAAAGAAGCCCTAGGAAGTTTTTGGTGGGAAATTCCCTAACCTAAAAAATTCCCGGTCTCAGTGGCATGTAATGATCACCATGTTGAAGCCAGTTCCATCCGTTTTTGCCAAATCAGAGCCATCAAGCTACTAATGCCACAGGGCTGTAAAACAATGGACCCTTCCTGCTCAGTCTACCTGGAGGACAGAAATGAACTCCGCCCTCGTCTCTACTGCCTTCAGCACCGCGGAGTCCCGGGCCTCTTGATCTGCTAGTGGAAGGTTTGGGTGAAGAGATGACTTCCCCCGGGACACTGAGATGTTGATCTCCACAGAGAGGGGTCCACAAGCTACAGCTTTCAATCTACAAAGTTCTTCGGGTTCAGAAAGCTGGTTAAACAAAGGTCAAGGAGAGAAGAGTGTTAGTTTCTGAGGAGGCAACATCCTAATCCTTTCAGTTCCCTAAAAAAAAAAAAACAGGGGGAAACAGGTGTGGTTGAGGATGCAGGCTATCACGGGGATGTCCCCAACAATGACCTACAACGTGCTACCACGACCTTCCACCTGATCTGTAGTTCACAGAAAAGTGGTCAGTTGAGGTAAGGTGGGGTTTACTTTAATGTTACTTAGAAAGGGACTAAGTCACCGAATGCAGGGGTCAGCAAATTTTCTGCAAAGGGCCAGATAAAAAATATTTTAGGCTTGCTGAGTTATGTGGCCTCTGCAGTAATTACCCAGACCCTGCAGGTAACATACAAACAACTGCAGACAATATAGGAATAAATGGGCAAGGCTGTGTCCCAGTAAAGTTGTATTGGGTCAGATTTAGCCCAGGGACCATAGTTTGCCCACCTCCACTCTAGACAGCTGAGGCCAGTCCACAGTGGGAAAATCTACTTACAAACCTTGGCTATAAAAACAAGGGTCTTGTGAACCCCCTAATGCTTTCTTCTAACCGTTCCCCTCAAACATTTCCTTTTATCTTCCAGAATCACCCTGATCGTTTTGAGACGAATTAAGGAAGAATCCTTCCAGTTGCCTGTCTACTATCAAACCTCAAAAATTCATGGTACGGCCCTGTCTCACAGGCAGGGGAAGGAGGATGGCGAGACCAGGTCTGCTCAGAGGTCACGTCAAAGGAGGCAGGACCCCAGGACAGCCTGGAGCCTGCCAAGGAAGAGATGTCCCCTTCCACATCAGAGAGGTCCTCACTGGTGGTGGCTCTGACAAAGCAGATTTTTGTTTAAAAAAAAAAAAAAAGAAAAGAAAAAAGGAACTACTGGAAATCAGCTGTCGTGAGCCTAATTAGGAATCTGTGCTTTGATTGTGGAGTCACCACTCAAAATAAATACTGATGTGTTTTGTTCCAGCCCAGTCTGCTTCAAAAGGAACTACATTCACAAGATTTAACAGTTTGTATACAGGAAACGAGCTCCCCTGAGCGGCCGAAGGGAACACCGACACCAATAAAGCTTTAATAGACGATGACTCTTGAATGCCCCAGAAGTCTTGGAAATGAAGATGCCACACTCACTCAGCATTCAGCTGTTTCACTGGAGATAGGCAGAAGTAGAGCAGAGATAGTGACGTCTAAATCGGCACGTTCTGTACCTCAGTCGAAGGAAGCCACAGCCCACTGGGGCAAGGAGACTTTCTAACGCAAGCCACGCAGGACACAGTAATAAAAGCTGATGTAGCAAAGCCACGTGCCTGCCTCTTCCCTTCCATAAGCCTGACACCACTGCTGCAGACGGAAAGCGATTTGATTGCCTGGGATTTGCAGGAAGATGTTATTTGAAAATTCCAAATAAAATCTCCAGCACTTGCCTAGATTCATGCTTCCCCAGAGTAGAGGAGAACGGTGGTGGTGGGAAAGGCAAGTTTGGAGGGAAGGCTGGGGCTGGAGAAAGAGCCAGGGCTTAGATAGGAAACCCTGGTCCCCCCTAAGACAGGGGTTCTCAACCTTCCTAATGCCGTGACCCTTTAATACAGTTCCTCACGTTGTGGTGACCCCCAACCATAAAATTCATCAAGTAGCAACAGAAATAATTTTATGGTTATAAAATTACCACAACGTGAGGAAGTGTATCAAAGGATCACGGCATCAGGAAGGTTGAGAAGCGCTGCCCTGAGACATCCCACCGTATCTGTGCTGCCCTAAGCATTAATGATTTGCCATAGCACCTGAGTAGACCACACACACCTCCTGCAGTGTCTGCAAAATGAGTGATGGACCTCAGGGAGGAAGAGTCTCAGGGGACAGAGGGAGCTGTGAAGAGACACCAAGATTTCAGCTTTACCCGCCCAAAGTTTGAGCGCCATTTGGATCGACAGCACGTGTATCCTCAATACTCCAGAATCTCCTTCCATCTTCCCATCACGAGTGAATATCTAACCAGACACGGCCCTTCTTATATCCTGAACCAACCTTCTTGGTCCTCGCTTATAATATCATAGGCCTTCGCGTTGCAAATTTTGGAAAAAGCACCAGCTATACTCAAGTCTGCTATCTAGTGTCAGATGGAGCAGTTTGAATACTTAACACAGAAACTATTAGCAATCACGTATCTTACTACGTAAAGAACAGTCTAGCTGGAAGATTAAGAGAATGAGATGTCTTAGCTAATTCTCTGATTAACTGAATGATAAATAAAAAGATATATTTTTCTTAAGTCCTTAAAGCTTTATCTTTTTCTTATTCTACAACATATTGGTTCACCCGTCCACCATAACAGTAGTCAGTACAACCCACACCACATACTGTTTCTTGGATTGAAGATCCAGTCATTATTTTAGTATCATGTCATCAGTCTGGACATCAGGGATGATTATATGAAATTTACTCCTATTCGGAAGTTCAAAAAAATGAACTGAACATTCGGAGCCCAGGATGAAGTATGAGAGTTAATTTTAAATAAATAATTTGCTTCCAATTAAAAAAAAAAATCCACTTGCTTCTGTACTAAGGTAAAGTACACAAGCATGGTAAAAAAAATTTGCCCTCAGATTAGAAGCCTTTTGGGTTTGAGATTCAGTAACACACAGTCTCTGCTTGCCCGGATGACACTGGAGCAGGAGGCAGGAGGCTCAAGGAAGAGTTAGATAAAATTAAGACAGAGAAAGGAGAGACTGGAGGAGAGAAAAGCTTGTGAGAGAGGAGGCCAACAGGGGAGCGAGGTGGGGGCTGGAGGATAAAAAGACAGCAAGAAGTTGCCAAAAGGCAGCCAAGTACAATTCTGTTTTGTTTTTATCTTCAAACAAATCTAAGGATGCATGTCCTCACTCAAGGCAGTTGGTTCTTACTGATTCAGATATTCATGGAAAGGGGCCAAGACAAGATGATAAACTCAGAGGAAGAGTTATGGTGCAAGGATGTGCTGGGCTCCTGTGGAACAGCCCATGATACTGAGGAAGGGAGGCCCTCAAGCCACCTGTCTCATGACAGTCACTGGGGCTATGTGATGGCAATGAGGAGAGTTAATTTAGAGGTTAAGACAGGAACAAACTCTCCAATTATATAAACAAAATAAGATCCTGTTTCCAAAAGAAAATGAGACGCTCGGTAACCACCTGAAGCCTGCAGTATCTTTTGTGCCAAAGTCATAATGCCTTGTTGTTCCCCATATTCTATTACCAAGTTTCGTTTGAATAACCCAGGTCACTGGAATATCTCCATCCACCACAGGCCAGGCCAAAAACTCTGAAGACAGAGCCTGTTGTCCCTAAACCCTGAATACCCAAAGAGCCACCATCTTTTGCTGAGTGTTCCCCTTTCTGCGACTTCAAAGTGGGTCCCTAGACAGCCTTCTGTGACAATGCTGGGATTTAAGAAGAGGTCACGAGTTTAATGAAACGACAGCTGAAAATCAGGCTGAACATTATTTTAAGGTAGAGAGCCAATCAGACAAAATCCCACTGTGGTCAGATTTCAGGGGACTTCATTGCAGCAGTGACAATACATAAATCAAGAAGTAAACCAGACTAAGTTAACAGCCTACCTATTCCCGAGTTGGCACCGGTGACCACGACCACCTTGCCGGTGAAATCCCGGCCCTGGAGGATCTCCATGGCCGTGGTGCTGCCATCATATCTCTGCCGGGTGGGCGGCTTGGTCGGATTGTCATCCACAGTGAACGCCAGCCTTGGATCCAGGTAGGTAGTTCTTTTATTTATATGACTGCACAGAAGAGGGGGAAACGGTGAGCACAGGCATTTATAACCATCATCTTAGAGTCTTTCATATACCAAAAGGCTTGCTCTTAAGCCTGAAAGAACAGGGGCCCGTTTAATCTGTACCTTCTAGACTCCAGAAGATTACATTCCCACCTGGAAAGATAGTCACTGGATCCTTTCCTTCAGACCTGCCTGTAAAATTCTCGGCAACAGGCCATGTGTGGTGGCTCACGCCTGTAATCCCAGCACTCTGGGAGGCTGAGGCTGGTGGATTGCTTGAGGTCACAAGTTTGAGACCAGCCTGAACAAAAGCAAGACCCCTATCTCTACTAAAAATAGAAAAACTGAGGCAAGAGGATTGCTTGAGCCTGAGTTGGAGGTTGCATGCCATGGCACTCCACCCAGGATGACAGCTTGAGATTCTGTCTCAAAAAAAAAAAAAATTTTGCTGTAACACACAGTAACTACTGCCTTATATCCTTAGATCTCAAAAAAGGCTTCCTGAAGAGGTTTTTAAAATTCATGTCAATATGGCTGTAAGATCAGTCGCTCTTTTCCATAGATTTCAGTTAAATCTCTTAGCCCTCTGTTGGAGTTAAAGATTGGCAGAGAAGTAGGAAACTCAAAATGATAAAAGTTTTTTTTTTGGTCTTTTTTTTTTTTTTTTTGAGACAGAGCCTCAAGCTGTCGCCCTGGGTAGAGTGCCGTGGCATCACAGCTCACAGCAACCTCCAACTCTTAGGCTCAAGCAAGTCTCCTGCCTCAGCCTCCCAGGTAGCTAGGACCACAGGCACCCGCCACAATGCCCGGCTATTTTTCAGTTGCAGTCGTCATTGCTGTTTGGCAGCCTGGGCTGGATTCGAACACGCTACCTTAGGTGTGTGTTAGCCACTTGAGCCACAGGTGCCGAGCCGAAAGTTTTAATAGTAAACACAAAACTAGCCAAGTAAAAAATTATAACGATTTTGATTTTAGCATTGTACTCAAACCTCATAGTACCTTAACTTGATTTGGAGTTGATCTAAATCTTATAGAAACAATTTTAAAACACATTGGCACATATGGATTTAAAGATTACTCCTTATAATAGAATTTTTTTACGTTTTAAATGTACTTTTGGAATTTGAGATAAAGACCTCAAAATATTTTTAAAAGCTATTAATAACCCTCCAGAAATAGATGAGATTTCATACTTGTATTTCAGGCTAATGTGAGGGTGCAAACAACTAGTTTACAGTACTTGCACACATCAGGTAGGGTCCCTCCTGTAGTTGTGTCCCACACCCAGAGGTGTGTCATATACCCTTACATTATGCCCATGAGATTTCTTAATTTTAAAGGTATTCATAATATGTATACAAAATTATATGGTTGAAAATCTATACCCATCACCCAATAAATACTAAGACCCAAGAATAATCCAACCTTTGTGTCTTTACATCCACTGCCAGCCAGACGTGCTGAATGACCCCAGTATTATACACCAGCAGTTCTCAGCCTATGGGTCGTGACCCCTTTTTAATAATGAAAATACATTGCGGCATTAGGAAGGTTGAGAACCAGTGTTATACCCCAACAGAGCAGTGCTGCACTGGAGCTGCTCACAAGAGCCAAATGTGCCTATCTCTTCCCAACTCCTCAGTGACTTCAGCTGGGTGGCTTGAAATTGGCTATGGTGAGAGTATTTACACCACAGAAACAAATATAGGGTTTTTTCCCCTAAAGAGCTACCAGTAAACATTTACCAGCACACCGCTACAACAGGATCAGAGAAGTGAGGTGAGAACAGGGGCATCAAGCTAGCCTCCAAAGACCCTGCTTATTCCTCGTGATTAAGACCAGGGTTGGCTGAATCTGGCCCACTGCCTGCTTTTGTAAATAAAGTTTTATTGGAACACAGCAACGCCATCATTAATATTCTGTGTACAGCTGCTGAAGCACCACACTGGCAGAGTTGAATGAATGCAACTGAAACCACACAGCTGGAGACACCTAAAATATATTCTCTGGCCCTTTCCAAATAAAAGTTGGCAGCCCTTGGTCTAGAGCAGAGAGATGGCTCTCAAACCAATCTCCTAGAGGGCTTAGGGCCTAAGAATGTATATTTCTTTTCTTTTCTTTGACATAGAGTATCTGTTGTCCAAGTTAGAAGGGTGTCACCAAGGCTCACTACAAACTCCTAGGCTCAAGCAATCTTCCTGCCTGAGCCTCCCCCGGAGCAGGACCTATAGGCACATGCCACCATACCGGCTAATTTTTCCTATTTTTAGTATAGAAAGTGTCTTGCATTTACTTAGGCTGGTCTTGAGCTCCTGAGCTCAAGGGATCCTCCTGCCTAGCCCTCCTAGAGTTCCAGGATTACAGGTGTGAGCCACCACGCCTGGCCCAGAATGTATATTTCTAATAAATTCCCAAGTGATGCTGATGCTGCTGGTCTGGGAGCCATACTTGGAATCCACTGCTCTGGGATGATGACGATTATTTTAGGGGAAGAACCTGCCAGGCATGAACCCAAACGCAAAGCCTGCAAGGGAAAAAGGGATGTGACCACACAAAAATGCAAGGAACTCTACGGTTGATTTTTTTTTTTTTAATCAACTATAAAATTTCTTAAAAGTTGTTTTACGGATCAGGGGGAAAAGGCCTTTTACAAACTAACGGGCAACAACCTATACAGCTGCCACATAGCCAGGTCCTCCTGGGGCTGCCCCAGAGGCCTGGCACACTCTTCTCAGGCAAGCCCCAGCCCATTTGCCCCAGTATTACACATGCACCCAGAGTTTGCTGTTTGTTCAAAAACCACCTGTGCCATTTGAACTTGTTACTGCAACTACGTTGGCAGCAAGTGAGGTGAAAATAAAGCGTCACTGTATCTATGAACATTTGCTGAATGTTTTATAAGCCTCGAAGAAAAGTAACTAGAAAAAAAGTTTAGGTTCAATCAAGCACAGTGAAAATGACGGAAAAACACTGTAAGACTCCCAAGAGATGTAGCATTCAGATGTTTGGAAAATATAAGTTTTTGCTGAATGCTAAGGAAAGTGAAAGCAGAAATGGCAGGCGCCTTGTTGCCTGTGCGCTGGGACGGCCCACTCACCCAGAAAGCAGGCCTGGCCCAACCCCGGGAAGCCTAGGATGTACTAGAACCAAATGTTAAAAATGTTCACGTTACAGATGTAACAGCTTAAGAAAAATCACGCCTGCTTACATCAACTCCTACTAACTGATCAGTCCTAATCCCTTTAAATGTGCAATCTTCTGATGTACATGTGGGTAACTGTGAAACATTCTTAGCTACGTGGAGCAGGTGTGAGGCTCAGATCCCGGCTCCACCACTCGCTTGCGGCGAGATCCTTAACAAGACACTCGTGGTCTGTGTCATCAGCAGTGAGCCAGAGATACTAACAGTGACACCTCTCGGGGCATCGTGGAGACGGAAAGCGCTAACACTACAGATAGAAAGTGATTAGAATCTCGCCTGGCGCATGCTATGTGCTGGGCAGGTGCTTACTGCGGCTATTTAACACTGGAATTTATTCTAGAGGCAGAATCAGAGATGTGAAAAGGTTTTACAGATAAAGACGCTCAAGGCTTTACTTATAATTATAGATTATAATCCCTGATCCCTGATAATAAAAATTTAACATCAATGCCCAATAGGCAATTCAATAAATTACAGTATATCTATGCAAAATAATACTTTACAGCAGTGATTTTCAACCTATGCATCATGGCACACTGGTTGCCATGAAAGGACCTTAGATGTGCCATAAAATTTTTTTTAAATCATTAAATTATTTTCAAAAGAAATTCAAAGCACAGCAAGTGTATTCTTCTTCTTACTCGTTTTTTTTTGTTTGTTTTAATTTAAGCATGCCGAGGGAATTTAACTATAGGTTCAAGTGTTCATTGAGATTAAAAAAGGCTGAAAAACACTCCTCTATGGCCACTAAGTATCACCTTTAAAAACACCTTTAAGGACATGAGTACATGGTCATATTATGTGGAAAAATCAGGTTACTAAACAGTTCACAATGCATTTCCTGCTTTTTTAATAAAAAGTATATGCACAGAAAACACAATAAACCCCCAAATTGTTAAAAGTAGTTATTTCTGCTAACAAGATTACAGGTATATACGACTTTAAATTTTTCTACAATGTGTATTACTTTTGTAATGAAAAAGATTCTATTAAAAAGATGGAGGGGCTCGGCGCCTATAGCTCAACCGGCTAAGGCGCCAGCCACGTACACCGAAGGTGGCGGGTTCGAATCCCCAGCCTGGACCCGCCAAACAACAATGATGGCTGCAACCAAAAAATAGCCGGGCGTTGTGGCAGGCGCCTGTGGTCCCAGCTACTTGGGAGGCGGAGGCAGGAGACTCGCTTGAGCCCAGGAGTTGGAGGTTGCTGTGAGCTGTAATGCCACGGCACTCTACCCAGGGGGACAGCTTGAGGCTCTGTCTCAAAAAAAAAAAAAAAAAAAAAGATGGAGGAGGGTAGTTTCTACGTAGACACTTACTCAACAAAAAACACTTGTCCGTTCTCATCGGTCTCTTGTTCCCATCCGTAGGGCAAATCTGAAACACAAGACAGAGTGACAGGGCACCATGTGCCAGGGTGAAGCCCCACCCCTGGTCGGGAAGGAGAGGCCACACAGCCTCCCAACCAACAGCTGTCCCTTCAGCTGCAAGGGTCACGTGTTCCAACTGTGGCAGATACACAAGGCCCGTTACCCCAAGTGGACTCCATATTTCTGCCTGTTGCTCTAAAGAAAATCTACTTTCCCCTTAACCACTCTATGAACCTCACTGCTGACTCTAGTCGATGTGAATTCTCCCTTGAATGAACTCCTGGAACACGTCCACATATACAGGAGGCGCCCAACATCACTGGCACGCTGACCTGAGAGGCCTCAGACAGTATTACAATATTACACTTCCATTTTTATTTTTTCATGAGTACGTGTTGTCCCTTCCACTGGACCCTGACTTCCTAAGGGCAGGGACCTTCTGATACTTCTGTTCTAAGGATCACACACTTGCTCAGAAGCACTAGCAGTTGTGCAATCTTTATGAATTCCAGCAAACACAGATGTATTTGATTGCATCGTATAAACCAAGAACAATTTTAGAAACGGTGCAAATATAGGAAAGCCTAATAAAATGTACATCAAAGGCCCCGATTATTTTGATACTTTTTTGTTTAAGATCAATAAGAAATCATCCTCCCTCCACCCCACGATCTCATCACCTTCCTCGGCCAAATCCCAGAAGTTCCTCGGCCAAACAGTTCAGACCTTGGACGGGTTCTCTGCTGCACAGCCCTCCCAGAAGACCCAGTACCTGTCACCTCACTGCCTGTGACATTTCCACGATCTAAATCAAGCTCCAAACACAAGATGCTTTGCTTTATGACAACGCCATACGAACCTCCTGCCACTCGCTTTCTTTTTCCTGTTTTCGGATGTTCCCATTGAGTCTTCTCCTCAGCATGGCTGTTAAAAAAGAAAATAAAAAAAATAAATAGTAAGTAAATACTAACACTGCTAAAGAGTAATCAATTATATTTAATTTTTTTCTCTCCCAGATAAAACTGTCTCTCAAGAGGAATAAAAACAAGTATGTAAGAAAGGAAATATCAGAACATAAATTTGACTGTTTGCAGCAGGTCAAATTCCCCAGGTGAGAAGCAGCAGCGATCCCATGGAAAGTTCCCAACTGGCTTTGTAAGCTGGGTATAGAGGGGTTGGGGAGAGAGGAGGATGACAAGGGGGATCCAGACTATGAGGTCAACTTTAGGAAGCTGGCTAAATCACTCAAAATACCTAGAGATGGCAGTTTTTATTTGTTTTAGTTTTATTCTAGGAAATAGTGACAAAATTCATCATGTCTAATTTGTAAGGGTGATATTCAAATATAATTTAGGTAACATAATCTTCTTAAAAAGACTTGTTTAAAGAAAAGGGGTCTTGCTATGTTGCACAGGCTGGCCTCGAACCCCTGGGCTTCAATGATCCTCCTGCCTCAGCCTCCCAAGTAGCTGACTACAGGTGCGCACCTCCCAGCCTGGCTAAAATGTTCATTCTCTCCACAGAGGGAGCTTCAGAGTGTTTCAGTTCGTCACTGATTCCTAAGAAAGAAGGCAGAAAGCCAGCCCCATAGGGCATCTAGCTGTGCACCTTCGGTCAAGTCCCTCAACCTCTTGGCCTTCATTTTGTCCTCTGCAGAACGCAGACTGCTGAGCTTGAGGGCTGCTATGGGGGCGCTGTATATAAAAGACTTCACACAGTACCTGGCACACGGAAAGCCCTTGCAAAATGCACGCATTCCTGCATCTTCTGCAAAAATCAATTATATCAACTAGTCTGATTTCTGCCTCAAACTTGGTGTTTTATCTAAGGACAATCCCCAAAGTTATAATTCAAATATTGGGTCAATAAGCAGAAACATCTATCATTGGATGGTAAGATATCCGGGAAAATAGACAATTAATTAATCAGGGAAAGAGTCAGATGTGCAAGAGGATTTCATAGAGTAGTTTATTGTTTTTGCTTTTTTTTTTCCATAGGGTAGTTTGGATTTCCTAAAAGTTCACATACTCATGTCAAAATGGAAAGTAATACTATTTAATGTAAAAGATAAGATTTGAACATTCCTTTAAAGAAATACAGACAACATGAATTATCTATAAAATTTTGTAAGGGGCTAAAGGCCAAGCACGTGGCCCATAGCTGTAATCCTCATACTCTGGGAGGCCAAGGCAGGTGGATCAACTGAGCTCTGAGACCAGCCTGAGCAAAAGCAAGACCCTGTCTCTACCAAAAACAGAAAAAATAGCCAGGCATTGCAATGGGTGCCTGGAGTCCCAGCTACTCAGGAGTCTGAAGCAAGAGGATCTCTTGAGCCCAAGAGTTTGAGGTTGCTGTGAGCTGTGACATCAGAGCATTCTACCAAGGGCGACAAAGTGAGACTGTCTCAAAAAAAAAAAAAAAATTGCAGGTCACAGTTAAAGTCTCTTCATGAACTACTGGCTTCCGGTGTGTTTTAACAGGCTCTTAAGGGCTGGGCCTCTGCCATTGATCAGGGGTGCTGGACACAGGCAGGACACCTGAGCTGCCCAGGAGAGCTGCCTTCAGCCAGCCCATCTCCCTGGTGCTAAGTCAGCTCACAGAGCTGCCAGAAAGGTGAGACACCGACACCTGTGACAACCTAGAGAACCATTAAATCCTTGTACCGGCTTGAGTATCAGCAGCAAAGACAAACTCCCACTCTGCGTATCAACCACCATCAAGCACTTGCCAAAGGGAAGCTCTGACTCCCTGGGAAGGATGACCCACCCTTCACAGACACAAGGGCAAAGTCAGTATCCCAACTCCCGCTCGTCTCATAGACCCAGGGGACAGCAAGCAGGTGAGCCAGCTTTGGCTTATGCTCCAAGTTCATCTGCTGTGTGCCTGTGAGATGAAGACTTGGGACTTCTGGTGTTGGCCCAGGGAAAGTCTCTTCCCTTCCTTGAAGGAGCACCAGGTGTGGCCCAGCAGGGAGCATAAGCCCATAAAAATCTGCCCTCAAGAATCCATGAAGGGACCCCTACAAGTGGAACACTGAGCCTCGGTGGCAGGGAGGCTGGCAGTAAAGAACATCCCAGACCCTCAGTAGGTCAGGCTGGGCCCCCAGACGCCCAGCCCCAAGCCTGGCCCACTGTAGGGATGCCTATGCAAATATACAGAATAAACACTTTCCAAGGGACCTATAAAATGCAGAGCATTTGTTTTACTCCATCACGAAAGGTATTTATTTATTTTTACTTTATTTATTTATTTTTTTGAGACAGAGTCTCACTCTGTCATCCTGGGTAGAGTGTTATGCTGTCATAGCTCACAGCAACCTCAAACTCTTGGGCTCAAAGGGTACCTCCTGGATCAGCCTTCCAAGTAGCTGGGACTACAGGCACCTGCCATAATGCCTGGCTAGGTATCTATTTTTGGTAGAGACGGGATTTTGCTCTTGCTTAGGCTGGTCTCAAAGTCCTAAGCTCAGGTGATCCACCTGCCTAGGCCTCCCCAAGAACTAGGATTCTGTAATCCTAGCCACCGAACCCAGCCCATCACGAAAGACATTTAAAAACCAAAACCACCCCTGTCGACCTACATTCGTGACTTTGAAAGAACTTGCCTAGAGTTTCTCACATTCATCTGGGGCCTGGGTAACTGTTTGCTGTCCTGTGCATGCCTGGCCCTACCTGCTAGGTGCCCAATACACCTGTCCCCACAGCTGACCACTGAAAGCATCTCCAAGGCCCTGGGGTCCACGCCTGGAATCCCACCACTTTAGGAGGCCAAGGCAGGAGGATCACTGGAGTCCAGGAGTCCAAGACCAGCTGGGTGAACACAGCTAAACCCCATCTCTTTAAAAAAAAAGAGAGAGCATCTCCACTGCCAACTGCCCCCCCAACAGAACACAGTCGTCCCTGGGGAAGAACCCAGACTTAAGTGAAGTGAAGAGGGAGTGATTTAGTAGTGAGGATTCCAGAACCCAACTGCCTGAGTTTTCTGGCTCTCCCACTCACCATCTGCCCTAGGAGAAGCTGTGAAGCCTCCCTATTCCTCAGTTCCCTCATCACTGAGCTGGGGACAGTGATGGCACCTGCTTCGGGGGGTTACAGAGGACTGAATGAGTTAACATGGGAAGAACTAGGGACTGTGTCTTTCCATGGAAAGTATCATTTTAGGCCGAGGTGGGTGGACTGCCTAAAAGGACTCTGCGAGACGTGCTTGGGGCTCTCCCTGCACCTGTGGGAAGCCTACCTCTTGCAGCTTGTACTCTCAGTCCGCGTCTCACGTGATCATTTATGCGGAAGCGATGCAGGAGTTCAAGACCAGCCTGAGCAAAAGCGAGACCCTGTCTCTAAAAATAACCGGGCGTTGTGGAAGGCAATTATACCCCCAGCTACCAGGGAGACTGAGGCAAGACAATCACTTGAGACCAAGTTGGAGGTTGCTGTGAGCTATGATGCCACAGCACTCTATCCAGGGTGACAGTTTGAGACTCTATCTCAAAAAAAAAAAAGTATTATTTTAATACTTATATATAAAATTTAATTAAAAGGTATTCTTTTTAATTATAACCTTGAAGGGAAAGTTATGGAACATGTCCCCACAGTGTTACCTTATTTTCCCTTAAATAAAAGCCCTCTTTTTTTTCTTTTCAATAAGCTTGTCATCTAAAGAGATAACTAACAGTACTCTGACCTTGAACCAAAGGGATCAAAATAAAGTTTACACGTTACATCAGTGATTTTCAACTGCTGGGCCACGAGAGGAACTTGGGCGTGCCTCGAAAATTTTTAAAGATAATTAATTAAATAATTTTGGAAAGAAGCTCAAGGCACAGTAAGTATATTTTCTTTTGCTTTTTTTTGATCAACATAATTTAAGTGTGCCATGAAATTGAACTATTCAAGTCTGCTATAAGATACAAAAAGGTTGAAAAACACTGCATTATATCTTTCAAAGTTGTTTTGTTTTAAAGCATAGTTGAAGTTACCAGGGAGCTCTAAAGCCCACTGTGAGGACAGCCAGCTCTGTGGTCCAGGAACCTTCTCCTGACAAGGCAAGGCTGGCCAAACCTGTGGCTTCACAAGAAAAAGGGGACAGTAGAGAATGACCCAGGAAGATCTTGTCTCTCTGACCCCATCTCCCAGGTAGGGTCTGCTCTGGGACTATTGGCAAAGTGGGCAGTAGAAAGGCCACCAGCTCTCTCCACCTGCGAGTCTGTCCTTAGTTGTGGGACATCCTTAAACCCTCCCACCCATATCTTCCCTTGGGAGCCCTAAGACAGATGTGCCTTTGAGGCCTATGAGAGCACTGTGGGGCTCGCAGCATCCACAGAGACAGGGCTTAGGCTCTGAACCCCCAAGACTGAACTTGGTCATGGCCCTGCCTCAGTGCAAGGAAGACCATTTAGAAGAAAAAAGAACACCTCAAAGGGAAGTCTCCTGAGAACCTATTAGCAAAGTTTCCCACACCCCAAGAGGATGACAAGTGTGGCTTCCAGAGTTAGGAGGGATAAGAAGGGCCAGGATACTGACTGGTCAGGTGAGATCAAAGGATCCAGGGTTAGGACAGGTCAGAGGCATCCTGCAGCACCTAGGGCCAGGAGGGCTGGAGAGGGGTCAGGAGAGATATGGATGGAGTAAATGGTGGGGCCAGAGAGGCCAATGTGAGACCTGAGTGAGACTGGGCAAGGGCTTTCAGACACCAGATATGCACCAGAGTCTCCTGGCCATGGCCACCGAGGAGGGAAGCAGATGGGAAAGGCCCAGCAATGCAAGGCCAGGGCACTTTCAGGCACTGGTGCAGGCCCCAGAGTAGGCCTGGGGGTGACCAGCCAGGCAGGGAGATGGGAGCAGCAGAGAGGGAGTGCAGAAAGCCAAAAAGCAGGGACCCTCAGCTGACCTGCACCAGGTGAGTTAATTTACTCATTCTACATGCATTTACTGGACAGCTCGTGGGTGCTCAACAGAGGGGCTACCAGGTGAACAAGCTGCCCTCACATAGTTTACAATCTAGGGAAGGAAGACAGAAGAGGAAGAATATTGACAAGATCCCTACATCACTAAGTTCCAAGAAGCATAGCAAGGTGATGGGTACAGGGGTGAGGCACCCATAGCCGGGGGAGGTCTGCTGGGCAGAGACAGCTCAGCTCAGCTCTGATGGGAAGGAGCCCTTCATGTCCAGGTCTCCAGGCAGCAGGAACAGCAGGTGCCAGCTCCTGTTTCCGGACCCCTGCAACAGCCTACTGGCTCCCTACTGCTCCAACTGTCCCTGTGATTCTCTAAAACCAGAAATCCTTTCTAAACACACAAACCCAATGCTACTCCCTGGCATGAAACCTTCAGGGGACCCCCTCTGGGCAGGCCCCCACTCCTTTGAAAGGCACAAAAGGGCCTCCATGAACTGGGTCCTTCCTCCCCTGTGGCCCACACAGACCACAGGTCCATGGACAGGACAGGCCCGGGGTCTCTACTGTCACTGTCCCCTCTGTGGGATTCACTCCTGCCCCACCTATCTCTTCTTGTATTCTGGACACAGCTGAGGTTCTCACTCCCC
Source organism: Otolemur garnettii (assembly GCF_000181295.1). Classification (NCBI taxonomy): domain Eukaryota; kingdom Metazoa; phylum Chordata; class Mammalia; order Primates; family Galagidae; genus Otolemur; species Otolemur garnettii. The sequence goes on from NW_003852442.1 coordinate 6,190,721, forward strand.
CAGGTCACCTCCCAAAGACACCCTACCTACCCACACATACCTCCTACCAGAATGTCTGACTAAGTGTTGCTCTGCCCTGTAAGATTGGCTACTTATTAAGGATGACCACTGGGTCTTACCTGTGTCGGGATTACCAGTGCCCAGCAAAGGGCCTAACATATCTGTGTGTCTTAAATGAATGAACTCACTTGAGTTTTTATTTTTCTATTTTTCTTTCTACCTGTCTACCAAAGACAGCAGTGGTTCACAACCACCTCCAGTAGATGACAGTCCCATAGGAAGATTTTACAATCTACCACTAGGGAGGAGGAGAAGGTCCAAATCAATTAAATCAAAATCTCTGAAGTGAGGCCCAGGAAAAACTAGTTTTAAAGTTTTCCAAGGGTTGAAAATCACTGATTGATGACCAAGTTCTACAAAGCCAGGGGGATAATCCACCTCACCCGGAAAGCTTAAAAAACACTGATTCCCCCCCAAGTGGAGAGTTTGCTGAAATATGTTCTCTATGGAGACCCAAAATCTATACTTAAGACACCTCCACAGGTGATCTTAAGGTGCTGATCTAAGGGGCAATGTCACAGCTAAAGAGCCACAAGAAGAAAAGTTAATGAACAGAGAGTATCAGAGCCTGTGCTGTGTGCTTTATGCAGTGACTGAACTAACTCACATCAACCCATTTTTACAGATGAGAAAATTGAGATTAAATGTCCTTTCAATGGCCCAAGTTCACACAGCGATGGAGTAAAGCTCTTTCACGTTTCTAAAACTTTCTCAGGAGAAGGCAGTAAAGCTATCTAGTTGTTAAAAAATGCACACTCCAAGACCCCCAACCCAGATTCTCGAGGAGGGAGCTGGACACCTGCACTTTATTTTCAAAGTAACTTTTTTATTTCAGATTAATATGAGGATACAAACAATTAGGTTACAATGTTTACGTTCGTCAGGTAAGATCCCTGTTGCAGTTGTGCCCCTGTGGCCAGATTAACTAGAAATAGAAAAGTGAGATCACTAATAACCTCCATCAGAAATGAAAATGGGAGCTCCGTGGCTCAAGCGGCTAAGGCACCAGCCACATACACCTAAGGTGGCGGGTTCGAATCCCCAGCCCGGCCCGCCAAACAACAATGACGGCTGCAACCAAAAAATGGCCAGGCGTTGTGGCGGGCGCCTGTGGTCCCAGCTACTTGGGAGGGGGAGGCAGGAGACTCGCTGGAGCCCAGGAGTTGGAGGTTGCTGTGAGCTGTGATGCCACGGCACTCTACCCAGGGTGACAACTTGAGGCTCTGTCTCAAAAAAAAAAAAAAAAGAAAAGAAAAGAAAAGAAATGAAAACGGGCAAATAACAGATACCACTGAGATGCATCTCTGACTACTACGGACAACACCTGCAGTTTTTAAGTTTTCGTTATCTTTCTTGCGGGAGAAGGGGTTAGACCGGTTTGCCATCGCTGCACCGCGCAGTGCCGCCTCCTGAACAGCAGAGAGCGCGCCTGGACGCCGCCAGGTAACCCCTGCACCACAAAGGGGGACGGCCCCTGAGGGGAGCGGGAACGACCCTCGAGCCGTCCGCCTGGAACTCTTTATCAATCACGTCCACTTCGCGCCGCTCTCGCCGCGCTGCAGCGCGGGCCCGCGCGCCCCCTCCCCGCGCAGGTGGCGCTTGAGGGCAGCGCAGAGTCCCAGGTGTGTCCCAGGCCCGGCGGCCCCCTTACTTGGCATAGTAAACCCAGCCGTCCTTGGTGGTTCTCTCCTCCCAGCCTGGGGGCAGCTCGTCCTCACTGTCCGTGTCGTCCAGGCCCGCGTAGCGAAGGGCTGCCATGGCAGTGAGGCAAGAGGTTCAGCCGCCTGGTCGCCCGCTGCCGGGTCTCCTCTGACAGGAACGAACTCCCGCTACAACCCAGCGCCGCGCGCACCAGGGGCCCGACCGCTCGCGCCTGCGCACTGCGCCGTTCTGCCGCTCGCGCAGCTGCGATCCGGTCTCCGGTATTTTGCAGCTACCAGCGCAAAAGGGGCGGGACCTGGAGGCAAAGGCTGTGAAAGCGCCGAGGAGCTGGCGCCACCGCTCGGGCTGGACATCAAACCCGGAGAACGCTCTAGTGCCCGGAAGATGGAGCGGGGCTTCGGCCCCCTCAGGCGGCGGGGAAGGGGCGTGCGCCTCTCGTCACTGTCCAGGACTCCGCCCGTTGCTGGGCGACCTGCAATCACTTCCGCGTTGTTCTGGCCAATCCGGCAAGGGTTCCAGCAATTGGCATTATGGGAAATATAGTCCAGGCCCTGCTGGCGCAGAAGGGGAGGCTTCCCTTGTCCGTGGCGCAGGCTGCCACCTCTTCTTGCGTTGGGGGCCTTGTGGAGAGTTCATGTCACTGATCAAAAAACATTCCAGAGTTTGCCATCACTCGGGCTGATTCACAAACTTCGTTATACATGTAAGCACAATGTTCTATAACCTGTAGAACTTACTTAAAACTGCACATTCCCATATCTCCTGGGTTCACAGTCTTGGAAAAGAGTCTTCCGGCCCATGCATGGTTACGATGAATAGCAGCTAATTATGGAGCACTTAAAGGGGAGTCTGGCCAAAAACACGCAGACTCTCTCTCACATACTCAACACCTCTGTAATGTGGGCACAACCCAGAAAGGGTCGTCACAGAAGCAGAGCCAGTGAATTCCTGGCAGTTGAGACCTCATTGCTGCCTTACAATTATTTACTCACCTGTGTAGTCAGGACTGCACTGACAACACACCACATTTAGTGCTTCTTTCTGTCACCAGCACTTGGTAAAATGCTTACATCTACACATTTATCAAATGAATTAAATCAGTACATGTAATTCCTTAGGTTTGGTTGTCTGTGAATCAGCCTAATTGAAAACGAACTTCCATCTTCACCAAGGAGACTGTTTCAAGTCCCCTTGAAGCACCAGCAAATATCCTACCAACGTCTTACGGGCAAACTTTGAAGCTTATCTTCAACTTGGCCTTGCCTAAGGAGTTTTCCAGAACATTCCCCTTCTAAAACTCACTCTTCAACCCCCAGTTACAGGCAAATACACTATCACTTCTCTGGCCTGGATCCCAGAAAATGCAAACCTCCATCCCAGAAAGTACATATTGTCATGGGCAGTGTGGGAGAGGGTCAGCTCTGCTTCTATCTTCAATTCCCGAAGTTGATTACTGCCTTGGATTCCTGCTCTGCGTGCTCTTTGGGGGAGGAACTTGCTTTTCTGAACCTGACCGATGAAAAGCATCTTTTAGTTGTAACAGGCCTACTATCCCATCTTGAAACTAACAGGCCTGTTCTCAGATCTGAATGCATTTAAATCTGCTACCATTAATCTGCTGCTCCTCTGTTCACCTCAATTGAGCCCCTTCCGTCTCAACTAATCTCACTTCCTCCTTTGTTAAGAGTAAGAAATTATGGGCGGCGCCAGCGGCTCAGTGGGTAGGGCACCGGCTCCATATAGGGAGGGTGGTGGGTTCGAACCGGCCTGGCCAAACTGCAACAAAAAATAGCCCAGTGCTGTGGCGGGCGCTTGTAGTCCCAGCTACTCGTGAAGCTGAGGCAAGAGAATCGCCTAAGTCCAAGAGCTGGAGGTTGCTGTGAGCTGTGACACCACAGCACTCTTACCAAGGGCAAAGAAGTGAGACTCTGCTTCTTAAAAAATAAAAAAAAAGAGAGAGAGAGGGAAATTAGGTCACAAAATCCCCAGATTGTGGGGAAGGGAAGCAGTGTGATCAAACTGATTAGCTTCAGTCTCTCCGATCATTACCTGTGCTTTGTTTTTTGCAATTTTGGACAGGGCGGGTTTGAACCCACCACCTCTGGTATACGGGGCTGGCACCCTACTCCTTTGAGCCACAGGCGCCTCCCCCTTACCTGTGCTTTGTTCAGTTTCTCAAGGACTATTGGGTTAAGTTCATCTTCGTTTGTCCTGGCCACAGTTTCTACAGGAACCTGTTCCCTGGACTTGGCCTTAAGCCATAGATAGTGATTATATGGTACGCCTCAATCTGAGTAGCAGTCCCCTGGCAGAGTTCTAAACTTCTGGGTCAACCCTCTGCTCTTCCTACAACTTTAGCAATTCCATGCTAGGCTTCTCCTGCAGTGGACACCAGGGTTTCTCAAGCTCAGCGTTACTGACATTTGGGGCCAGATAATTCTCTGTCGTGGTGCTGTCCTGTACAGCATAGGATGTTCAGCACTAGTATTTCTGGGCCTCTGCCCACTAGATGCCAATAGTGTCTCCATCTCCCAATCGTAAAAACCAAAACTATCTCCAGAGATTGCCAGTTTGGGCCCCAGTTGAAAATTTACACTGACAGTAAGTCAGTAAATTACTAGTGCATAGATCGAGTGAGTTATGAGATTTATTCAAGGCACTGAAGAGCCCACTTCTATTGGAAGGCTAGTCACAGGGGGTCCTGGGACTCTGCTAGCTGCAGCACAGACTCTGATTGCTGAGTTCTGTAGCACTATCTGTGCACCAGTCTCTGAAATTCCTAACCCATCTATATGTCAGAGACCAGGGCTGCAGAAATCTGATCTCATTTTTTTTCCTCTCTTCCTACATTTTACTTGCTGAGCTCTCTCAGGTTAAAGCAGTAAGACTTATAGGAATTGGGGGACCTTTAAAGGTTCACATGCCAGATTTTAGGGTTTGCCATCTTTGGCCTCACACACTATTTTAATCAAGTTCATTTGAACACAAGAAGTGGAGACTCATTGAAGAACAAAAATTTATGGCCGCAGTGCATGTTCGGAACTAGAATGTTACTAGAAATAACATATGAGGCAGATTTTTTTTCTTCTTATGGTTTGTCTCTTTCCCTCCAACCTCCCCCCCACCCCAGGCTACAATTTCTACTCGCCACTCAATGTCTTTCTCTACTCATAGTTTCTGGCTCCCTAGACTTTAACGTAGACTTTACTCTTATAAGGATCTGTCAGTAGGCAAACCCTGTTAAACTTGGTTAATAAAATGATAACAGGTTAAAGGAGCCTTAAGTTTTTAAGTGAGCCAAGAGCCTCAAAACAAAACCCTCTGAAAGCCTCAAGAGCGGTTTGCTTTTGCATAGACAACTGAATCACATTGATTATTAAAAGAGTAAAGCAAGAAAACAAACATGTGGTTCCAGAACTGAACACCAGATGGCGCTCTCTGCCCATCGTTTTAAAGGCTAATGCTCAATTCCCAACAATGACTTGGCTAAATGTGAACTTTCTTTCCTTTTTGATTGATCATGTCTATAATTACTGACCATTTAGGACTATAAAATTGATCAGGTTTGGTCAAACCCAATTTGGCTCAAAAGAAATGCATACAGTAGGCACCAGGTTCCAGAGTCACATCTCTGTAGTTCATGATCATTGCCATGAAGATGGCCAGTTCCCTGCCCCTCCACCCTCACGCACACAAACACCCCAACGACTCTGCAAACCCCATTTCACTTAAATCACCATTCTTTGGGAACCTGATGTTTTGATGCCAAATTAAATATGCTAATGAGATCTGGAAAGCTTTCTGGATTGTCTAATATTTCTCATGGGGTGGTAACCAATTATGAAGGATATTGAACAGGATTCTTAGATAAAGGCCTCCTAGTCAATGTGCCCTTATTTAGGAAGAAGTGGTTGTATGTCACTTACTAATTCAAACACATAATGAGTGAAAAAAAATGTACTCTGTCTCTGGAACAACGCCACCAACAACAACAACAAAAAAAAAAAAAAAAACAGAGGACAGTCCCTTATATCTAGAAATCACTGGTAATTAGGATAAGATTAACAGTCACCCAAAGAACTATGGCTTTTAGGGTTCTAAAAGAAGTTCAAACCAACACCTAATGATATACAGAGACAGAAGAAAGTTTCACTGTTAGAGTTCCCTGTAACTTACCTTTGGAACCCAACCAATGGCACAGTCAGTGTGACAACGGCCAACCTCCCTTCATTTCATTGTCTGAAAAATAAAAATAGAGGTGCCTACCTCACAGAGGTGTAAGTGAGTCCACCCATGTCATTAACCTATCTGCCAGGGTCTGATCAGGTAAATAGGCCAGTATTTCAAAATTTGGAATTTAATGGAGGGAATTCATTGTACAGGGCTTGGAAGATAAATGTGGGCTGAAGAGGCAGGAGTAGGAATACATTTCCACAATCCTGGCTGGAGGCAACTTGAAGAAGAACTATTACAGACGCCAGAGAGCCAAACACAAGCAGGGGACTGTTCCCCAGGGACTGGACTCTGGAGAAAGGGCAGTTGCTTCAGGAAAACCCTGCAGAAGTTATTGTAGAGGGAAGACAGGCTGCCTCCTCTTCTGGTCTCCTGCCGGGAGTTCTCATTGGATGAACCCACCTGGAAACCAGAGGGCTTAGGCTCCCAGGAAGCATCTGGTCTACAGAAGGAAGACAGGGAATGGATCCACAGGCAGCAGGACACAGGCACCAACCAGCATCACTGCTCAGGGCACTCTGCTCATTGACTATAGCTACTGGAACCCAGGGTGGGTTGAGGGGAGGAAGCAGCAGGATCACTCTGAGTCTCTTAGGTAGGGTGACCATATAACTTCATCTAATAAGCTGAGAGACTTTGGAGAGACAGAGTGTGCTATTAAGAATTGCTGTGGGTTTAGGCACGGTGGCTCATGACTTCATGCCTGAAATCCCAGCACTTTGGGAGGCTCAGATGAGAGGATCACTTGAGCCTAGGAGTTTAAGGTTGCAGTAAGTTATGATGATGCCATTGCACCCTAACTCCAGCTACAGAGTTAAGAAAATAAAATAATTGCTTTGTGACACACCTCTGGGAGAAGGAGCCGGCATGCTCCTCTTTGAACTCCTCAAGGATTTTGGTCTTGAAGCCAAAGAAGTCTTTTAAGCAGGGGAGTGCCAATAGAATTTGCATTTTGAAGCCCTCCAGCAAGTGGGTGGAAAATGGGTTGGGAGGGATTGAATCAACTCAAAACTTCTCAGAACTAACTGTGATTTAATTTGAGCACTAGAGTTGACCTAAGGTCCCACTGAGACAGGGTAGGAGGGAGGATAAAGTTGCTGGGGAGGTGATGACCTAGGGCACCAGAGGAGACACAATTAAAATAATTAGGTCAGAATTTTGCAAAAGTGATGTTGAAACGGAAGGGGACTTTCAGCCTAGGTTCACTTGGTATCACACTAAGATCCGATTGTTGAGACAACAAGGATTGCCAATGAAGAAAGAAATTTTTAAAACAGGCTCGGCGCCTGTGGCTGAAGCGGCTAAGGCGCCAGCCACATACACCTAAGGTGGCGGGTTCGAATCCCCAGCCCGGGCCCACCAAACAACAATGATGGCTGCAACCAAAAAATGGCCGGGCGCTGTGGCGGGCGCCTGTAGTCCCAGCTACTTGGGAGGCGGAGGCAGGAGACTCGCTGGAGCCCAGGAGTTGGAGGTTGCTGTGAGCTGTGATGCCATGGCACTCTACCCAGGGGGATAGCTTGAGGCTCTGTCTAAAAAAATAAAAAAGAAATTTTTAAAACAGATGTCTTATTGGGAGGAGCTGCCTGAAATCAGCCTCCCAGACTAATAGAGATTGTGGGGCTTTTAATGGAGGAGCCACCTGCCTGGGGCAGGTCCTGGAGTAACCAACAAGAGGCTACATGCCTTGGAGGTAGATTGTGAGGGATGCGAATCTCAGGGTCAGCAGTCTGCTGAATCTCACACTCCCAGCTCGGTGTCCATAGCACAGTGGTTATGGCACCAGCCACATACACCGAGGCTGGCAGTTTCAAACCTGGCCTGGGCCAGCTAAGCAACAATGACAACTGTAACAAAAAATAGCTGTGCATTGTGGTGAGCGCCTCTAGTCCCAGCTACTTCGGAGGCTGAGGCAAGAGAATCGCTTAAGCCTGAGAGTTTTGAGGTTGCTGTGAGCTGATACACCATGGCACTCTACTGATGGTGACACAATAAGACTCTCTCTCAAAAAAAAAAAAATCCCACACTCCCAGTTCATCCTGCTAATTCCCATGGAGCCCTAGGTTGGAGCTGGATGGAGCTGAAGAGGCAGGTGAGGATACGGAGCCTTCAGCTTGGGCGCCCACAGCAAGGAAGCCTCCATGCTCATGAAGGCATTCTTGACATTGGCTGACTGTAGACATCAAAAGCCATTAGTTCCAGCTCCGGGAAGGTGTCCCCCCGCCCCATGATCCCTCACACCTGCAGGTGAGGTCACTGCTTCAGTCTATCCACTTTTTCCTTCTTGGGAGGGGTTCCCTCCTTTCACCCCAACTCAGCAGGGCCCCATTTGGAATGAAGAATTGGAGTTTCCTAAATGTTCAAGCCTTTTCCCTCTCCCAGATCTCGCCATCCTTTTTTCTTTTTCCACCCTTTGCCTAAGCACCTTTCCCAGACATCCCCTTTCTTTTAGAGGGGAGGCTGTACCATTCCAGTCATCTCAGTGGTCATCTGTTGAGGCCTGTCTTGTGACAGCACAAAGTATATCATGTGGGTATGTACGTTCACCTGCTCAGTCTGTATCATTCCCTGATTTGCTGAGCTGATCACTCAACACATACTAAATCAAGGCTGAAAGTAAAGTTCTTTGTTCTGTGCACAGCTGATAGAGTCCTGGAGGGGTTAATCTCCCTCTCTGCAGAACTAGTTCCAAGACCTGTAAATGTACAATGAGAACAGGCCGAAGTGGAGGAGAGAGCAGCACTTTTTAGGAGTATAATTAGGAAGAAGGGATTTTCTCTTTTGTGGTTTTGATGGAAGAATTCTAGAAAAGGAAGCAGCTTTGAACGAAATCTTAAAAGTGGGAAAGTGAAAATCCGACACCTTCCAGGCCTTGGAAAACGAGATTTAATCCACTACTGATTTACTAAGAATGAGGTTTTTTTCCCCCCACCTGTTTACTAAGACACTATATAATCCTGACTGTGTGCCAGGCGCTTCTCCCACCTGTTTACTGAGACCCTCTGTAATCCTGACTGTGTGCCAGTCACTTCTCTAAGAACTTTATAGCCCATTCATCTTTACAAGAACCCCTCGGCAGGGTGCCATTTACATTCTCTCCATTTTTATGAAGAGGGGCTGCTTCTGGGGGGTCTGGAGGCCCTAAGTATTCGCATCTCTGACATTTCCAGGTCATGCTAATGTTGCTGGTCCAGGGAACATAGCTTGAGAACCACAGAACTATGTCCACACTATTGGCATCGACAATGGGATAAGTCCTTGTTGGGAGTATACGGGGACTGTCATATGAGTAGAAAGGTGTTTAGTGACACCCCTGGGCTCTACCTACTACATGTCAGTAGTACCTCCCCTAATTGTGACAACTGAAAATGCCTCCAGAGATTGCCACGTGTCCCTGGGGTAGGTATGGGGACACCCTCACCTAAGTACACTGTTCTAGATCCTTCCACTATTTCACTTGTGGATTCAATGGCCAATAAGTGCACCTGCGGCTGAGAGGTGAAGTTTTAATAATGAAAGCTAATATTTACTAAATATTAACACGTACTGTCAACAGGCCAATGCTTTTGTATCTACATAGTATCCAACTTGACTTCTATAATAAAATTCGAAATAGTTACTAATCTTCATCCTGTTTTACACTTGAAACAGAGACACACAATGGAGAGGAAAATATACTGACTGATCACTACGAATCAAGAACTGACGGGTGGCGCCTGTGATGGGTGGCGCCTGTGGCTCAATGAGTAGGGTGCCAGTCCCATATACCGAGAGAGGCGAGTTTGCACCTGGCTCCCTTCAAACTGCAATAAAAAAATAGCCCAGGGTTGTGGCAGGCGCCTGTAGTCCCAGCTACTCAGGAAGCTGAGGCAAAAGAATCACCTAAGCCCAAGAGCTGGAGGTTGCTGTGGGCTGTGACTCCACAGGCGACAAAGTGAGACTCTGTCTCTAAAAAAAAAAAAAAAAGAACTGATTGTACAAAAATGTGTTAAAACCTGTAGGGAAGGCATCAATTTAGGATGAGGAAACCGAGGCTGAGAGAGGTTGAGGAGCTCTTCTGGGGGGCACACCCAGTGAAGGGTGGAATTAAAGCCAGTCTGGTTCTAGAAACTGCTCTCTTCCCTTGGTTACTTTCTCTGTCCTACCTTACCCACTTTGGAGAAAGGATCGATGAGGGGGAAAAGATGAATACAATCGCTAATAAACACTGGGGTTTGTTCTCGATTCCATTTATCCTCGTTAGCCCCGTGTCCTTTAAACCTGAGGAAAGAGAGGATGGTAGTTAAAACACAAGTCTGCAGCGAGTCAGTCCCTTGGTAGAAAAGAGTTCTTGCAGGAATATTTCTAGAGAGTCTTTATTAATAACTAACATTGTTGAGTATTTACCACGGGCCTGGCCTTTTAAAAGCTCCAGCTCATTGAATGCTGATGAGAACACCCCCCAAGTCCTTAGTGAGACAAAGAAAGTACAAACACAATGGGCAGGTCCTGTCTGACAGAAGAACTCTGAGCCGCATCTATACAGAAACCTGTCTGGAAGTTAAACCACCACTTCCGTAGCATAACCTACTCTGTGCTAGCTAGCTGGCCTCCAGCTTCCTCCTACCAATAATCTCCTATCAGGGCCTGTCTGATGCCTTCCTTTTTAAAAAAAATTTTTTTATTATTTTTACTATAAAGTTGTATGTTTTAGGGATGGGATGGGGGATTTCTCTCTCTTTTTTTTTTTCTTTCGAGACAGAGTCTCAAGCTGTCACCTGGGTAGAGTGCCATGGTGTCACGTCTCACAGCAACCTCAAACTCTCGGGCTTAAGTGATTCTCTTGCCTCAGCTTCCCAAGTAGCTGGGACTACAGGTGCCTGCCACAACGCCCAGCTATTTTTGTCATTGTTGCAGTTGTCATTGTTGTCTAGCTGGCCCAGGCCGGTTCAAACCTGCCAGCCTTGGTGTATGTGGCCAGCGTCCTACCCACTGAGCTATGGGAGCCGCCAGGAGGGGGGATTTCAACCCAAGTTTTATCATTGTTCAATTTCCTGATTCTGATCTTATACTATAGGTTTATGAGATATTATCATTGAGAAACTGGGTAAAGATTAGAAGGAAGGGGGGGGGGTAATCAAAACAAAATTCTAAAATGACCCTTTAGGGAAGTGATGGTGGAGAAGTAACATTTGAGAAACATTGCTCTCTGATGAGGTTAGGGGGCTAATACGGGAGGGCTAGGATGAAAGTTCAGTAGAATACATTGCTAAGACACAGACATTCAAGAATCATCACAGCCAGGTACAGCATCTTACACCTGTAATCCGAGCACTTTGAAAGAATGAGGAGGGAGGATCATTTGAGGTCAGGTGCTTGAGACCAGCCTGGAGGCAACAGAGCAGGACCCAGTCTTGACAAGAAAACAAAATTAACGAGGGATAGGATGTGTACCTGAAGTCCCAGCTACTTGGCTGGCTGAATTAGAAGAATCACCTGAGCTCAGTGAATTATGATTGTGCTGCTGCACGCCAATCTAGGTGAGACAGTGAGAGTCTGTCTCAAAAAAAAAAAAAAAATATATATATATATACATAGAGAGCGAGAGAGTCCTGGTTGCCTATTTGAGAGATGAGGAAACTGAGATCCAGAAAGATGGGACTTGCAGAGGCCATTCAGCAGATTTGTGGCAGGCCTAGTACAAGGCTGGAAATTTCTGAGACCAAGATTAGTTCTTCTTCCAATTTACACTTCAGCTTCAAACCAGCACCGTCAAATGGCCGGGATACCCACATGTTTTTGGTCACACACTCATTTCATTTTCACAACGTTCATTAGTTGTGACCCAGGTTGGCGAAACACAGCCACAGACGCCATCCCACCTCAAGCGTGTGGCCAACGTCTGGGAGACACATTCTGCAAGCCCAAGAGAGAGGTAAGAGTGAGTTAAATCCTTAAGTGGTTTTTGATGAAAATCAAGGCCTTCTGAGAAGTTTGATGTATGCACTGCCCTGCTTTAAGAAACGTGTTTATAGAAATACTCATAAGAGACTCAGCACCTGTAGCTTGGCGCTTAGGGCACTGGCCACATATACTAGGGCTGGTGGGTTTGAACCTGGCCCCAGCCTGCCAAACAACAATGACAACTAGAACAACAACAACAACAACAACAACAAAAAAGCTGGGTGTTGTGACGGGTGCCTGTAGTCTCAGCTACTTGGGAGGCTGAGGCAAGAGAATCTCTTAAGCCCAAGAGTTTGAGGTTGCTGTGAGCTGTGACACTAAGGCACTCTACCAACTCTACCAAGGGCATAGTAAGACTCTGTTGCAAAAAAAAAAAAAAAATTTCATAATAGGCCAGGTGCAGTGCCTGTAACCCTAGCACTCTGGGAGGCTGAGATGGGAAGATTGCTTGAGCTCAGGAGTTCAAGACCAGCCTGAGCAAGAGTGAGACCCTGTCTGTACTAATGATAATAGAAAAAGTTACTGTGGTGTGGGTGTCTGTAGTCCTGACAACTTGGGAAGCTGAGGCAGGAAGATAGCTCGAATCCCGGAGTTTGAGGTAGCTGGGAGATAGGCTGATGCCATGGCACTCTAGCCTGGGCAACGGAGGGAGACCTGTCTCCTCCCCTCCAAAAAATTACTCATAAAAGAAAAAATTTTCTTTATGCTCAAATTATGCAGAATTTTAAATTGCAGTTACTCTTGAAGGAAACCTATGATGCTGGTATGATTACCAATGATCTCTGGAAGTTCTAAGTATGTATTTACAAGACCTGCTTACTGGGATAAGTACATTCATTAAGAATAACCTATTACCTTTTTAATCTGTCATATGAGAACTGCTTTACTAATAAACTCAAATAGCAAGTGGCTGAGAAAGTAAATATCGTTTTGCTTGTGGGGTTTTCTGTCGATGTGTATAAAGCATGCAGTAATACAAACATCCACATAAGAATAGAGGGGGGAAAACAGAACTAAGGAAATACATGGAATTTTAACTGAGGGGTACTTCATGATTACCTACCATGCAGCATGGAATAATTCCAGACAAGCAAGGAAACCCTAGACATACCTCATTTATAATCAAAAGGGCACAAGAACAATCATTTACTCATTTGTATAGAGCCAAGGGTGGCCATCTGTGGTTTTCAGATCAAATATGCCAGCTGCCTGCTTTTGTAAATAAAGTTTTATTAGAACACAGCCACGCCCACTTATTTACATATTGTTTATGGCTGCTGTCACACTGCAACTCCCTCTTGGAAGATGGTAGTAGACCCTATTGCTTGAGAAAGAGAATGAAACCGTTTGTGATTGGAGGATTTAAAAGGAAAAGCTAAACCATTGGTTTGTGTCCCGCTGAGAGAAGAAGGGTAGGCATTGGCTTGAAGGAGCTTGACTCTAGAACCAGCAGGGCTCACAGCTTGGTGATACTGAATGGTCACGGAGGAATTGCACCAAATGCTGCAACCCTGGGTGTCCTCCAAGCAGCTTGGTGCTACAGGGGAGTGAGCTCTGCCTCCCCTGGAGGGCCTGGGCTGGGGTCTGCCTGAGTCTTCCCACTCTCCTTGCCCACAGCAGCCGATAAGCCCCTTCAGTCTGGCCAGCTCTGGACACATCGAGGCTTGTAAGAGGCAGAGTAAGAGATGTGATGCTCCCACCCCAATTCTTCCTCTGCTTTATCAGTTTAGTGAATCACTTTTTATTCCAGCTGTGAAGCTGGAAGCAGATTGCTTTTTCTGTAAACTGAATGAAGCTCAGAGAATGTAGCCAGAGGTGGTCTGACACAAGCCATATCTTTCATGCCATGACTTTGGGGATTTAGTAGGGAAGGAAGAGAAGGAAAACAGGACTAGGTGTGGGGAAGGGACAAGGAGTGGCCATGCTCTCTCTCCAGGTGTGTCACCATCTCAGTCCCTCCTTGGGTTCACCACCAGAGAAGCTCTCCACGCCCTATTGTCTAGGGGTTTTAGTGACTTAGGTGTGATGGATTAAATCATTGCCCATCACTACTTCAGCTGCGAGTTGCCAGAGGCAGTGTCAACTTTTGTCACGACTCCAGATCTTCAGCACCAGGCTGCTCAGGCATAAGCAACCCACTGTCCTTTCCAGATACCCTGCTAAAGGTCAATAACACACAAACATTTCAAAAATATGACTGGTCCCTGACCTCTGCATTTAGTTTTGTCTGTTGATTTTATGTTCCTGGTCTGTGGACTTTAGATACCTTAGGGGACATCCCAGAGACCACAGGAAATGTAGGTTCTGTGATGCTTATATTTAAGGGGACAGAGACTCCGAAAGACAGTTGTGTTCAGCGCTTTCATGAAGACAAGTGTGAGAGCCAGACTCACACCTCCACCCTCATTCCCTCTGGACTGTGTAACGCTTGTGATTCCTGCATAGATCGTGAGGTTGGCAAAGGGAAACTTCAAAATGGAGACTTTTCCATAAAGCTGGGCTCCAGTGATCCATTTTTATGATTAACAGTTTGGCTCTTTCTGGTTGCAAATGTCTGATGAACACACGGTCTCTCCTTTTTGGACAACTCCGGCTATTGCCTTGTGTGTCGGGTGACCAATACATTTTTAGAGGGGAATGGATTCTCTGATCTTATCTGAAATGATCAATGTGTTGTCCAAAGAGTGAGCATTTCTGGGTTGGAGCCACTGCATGTTCATTGCATGAGTCCAGATTGATTAGTCACAGGCCCCCACTGCCACGCTGATGAACCCACCTGCCAAGCTACAGTCGTGCAGTTGCGTAGGAAGGTCATTCCCACCATATATCCTGGAAACCATGTGGTTAAGAGGTGTAAACAGGCTTCCCATTGCAGAACAGACAGATGTGTGGACCATAAACAAGCTCATAGGCAACCTTCCAGCTTGGAATGGAGCAAATGAGAAAAATGAGACATGAAACATCCTCTGTCATTTCCCAGTCTTTGGTCTAGTCTTGTGCTAGCGACATTAGCCCCATCAACCTTGTAGGACTCTACCACATAGTCTGGACTGAGCCACGGCTCTCCATGGGAGCCATCACCTACAATAATAATTTGGAGGCCAGTTTGGCACCACCATCTTCCTCATAAAATCACTCATACACTAAGACTCAAAATGGGCTGATGATGAACATGTGTAATGATAGGTCCATCTTCCATTGCTCAGGCAGTGACAAGCCAATTTGCTATTCCTCTGGTTGTTGTTACTTCTATTATGAATGACCATGTGATTATTCACAACAATTTTGACTCCAAATGATAGCTGTGATCTAGGAACGATTTATTATTCTGGGCATTTTGCTAAGAGTTCTACATGCCTGCTTGCACTCAGCCTCAACGGTTCTATGAGATAGGTATTATTAGGCCCAACTCATAGATGAGCAAGAGGAGGATTAGAGAAATAAAGTAACTTGTCCAATAAAGAGTTCATTGAATGTCAGAGTCATGACTGAGACAAAGGAATCCTACTTTAAAACCCATGCTCTTTGGTACTCCTAGGGTAGGTTCTAGAGATACAGAAAGAAATAAAACATATCAAATCAAGAAGGCCAGATGGAGTCATGTACAGAAATGATTGATATATTAAAAT
This sequence comes from Otolemur garnettii, assembly GCF_000181295.1. Taxonomy (NCBI): domain Eukaryota; kingdom Metazoa; phylum Chordata; class Mammalia; order Primates; family Galagidae; genus Otolemur; species Otolemur garnettii. The sequence continues at coordinate 6,206,248 of NW_003852442.1, forward strand.
TGATATATTAAAATCTTTTGCCCATTTTTAAACTATTGTAATTTTTTTTTTTTTTTTTTGCAGTTTTTGGTTGGGGCTAGGTTTGAACCCGCCACCTCTGGCATATGGGGCTGGTGCCCTACTCCTTTGAGCCACGGGCGCCACCCGACTATTGTAATTTTTATTACTGAATTGTAAGAGTTCTTTATTCTATATCAAAATCTCTTATCGGATAAATAATTTTCAAAGGTTTCATACCATTCTGTGCACTATCTTCATTTCCTTGGTAGTGTCCTCTGTCGCACAGTACTTCTTGATTTTGATGAAGTCTGATTTATCTATTTCTTCCTGTTACCTAAACCATCACTTAATCCGAGATGAAAACCTATGTTCTCATCAAAGAGATTTATAGCTTTAGCTCGTACATTCAGGTTTTGGATCTATTTTGAGTTAATTGGGGCATATGGTGTGTAAAAAAAGAGGGTTGATATTGATTCAAGTGCCTGTGGATATTGTCTTCCCAGGATCTTTATTTTTTCCCCCCTTGAATAATCTTAATACTCATGTCAAGAATCAATGAGGCATCAGTATGCAAGTTTATTACTGGATTCACAGTTATCTTCCATTGATCCACACGTCTGTCTTTATGCAAGTATTACACTGTCTTGATTTTGCAGTAAATTTTGAAGTTGGAATGTATGAGGCCTCTGGTTTTTTCCTTCTCTTTCCATATTGTTTGGTCTATTCTGATACCTTGCCTTTCCACCTGAATGTTAGGATCAGCGTGTCCATTTTTCCATGTCATATTTCATTTGATCTTCTCCCAAGAAGTCTGCTTGGATATTATGTATTGCTTTGATTCTGTGGGTCACTCTGAGGGCTACTGGGACGGCTCACCCTGTGTCAGACATTGCGCTAAGCGCTTTACAGCCAGAGGCTCATTGGATCCTCCAAGGACCCTACGATGTTGGTGCAGACATCATGCTGATGCCACTTTGCAGATGAGGACAGTGAAGCTTTTAGAGAAATAGATTCAGAGACAAGATTTGCACACAGCAGGCTTCGTGGGAGCGTCCTGAGGCTGAACACCTGTTAGGGCAGGAGGGCAGCCATGTTGGGTAGAGGGAGGAGTTGAAACACGATGCAGTTATAGCAGCAGCTGCAGCTGATGCCATGGGAAGAGCCAAAGCTAGGAAGGTCCTTCAGTGAGGTCCAAAACTCAGGTAAGGGGCCAGGTGTTTGTCTGTCATGATGAGTGCAGGCCCCAGGGAGAATGCACAGCCTTGGATAAAGCAGGTCCCTTTGGTGGAGGGGAACTCCTCAGGAGGGCCACAGCCATGAGCAACCAGGAGCCACAGCTGGAAGAACAAGCACCTGTATTCTAGAAGGGGCATCTGGGGGTTCACCACAGCACCTACAAGGCAGTTATAGATACATTTTAAAATTATTATTGGGGATTCATTGAGGGTACAAAGAACCAGATTACACTGCTTGCATTTGTTAGGTAAAGTCCCTCTCATAATTGTGTCCCACCCCCAAGAGGTGTTCACACACCATGACCCCTCATCCCCCTCCCTCCCGCCCTGTCTCCGCTCCCCCAATCCCTACCCCTCACCATGTACTAGCATCTATTGTCCTCCTATCAGAATTGAGTAGGTTGGATTCTTGCTTCTCCATTCTTGTGATGCTTTGCTAAGAAGAATGTGTTTCAACTCCATCCAGGTTAATACAAAAGACATAAAGTCACCATCTTTTTTGTGGCTGAATAGTCTTCCATGGTGTACCTATCCCACAGCTCATTAACCCATTCCTGGGTTGGTGGGCATTTAGATTGCTTCCACCATTTGGCAATTGTAAATTGAGCAGCAATACACAGTCTAGAGCAATTGTCCTTGTGATAAAATGATTTTTTTCCTTCTGGATAGATGCCCAGTAGTGGGATTGCAGGATCAAATGGGAGGTCTACTTTGAGTTCTTTGAGGATTCTCTTTACTTCCTTCTAAAAAAGTTGTATTAGTTTGCAGCCCCACCAGCAGTGGACACGTGGTCCTTTCTCTCCATATCCACGCCAGCATCTGCAGCTTTGAGACTTTGTGATGTGGGCCATTCTCGCTGGGGTTAGGTGATATCTCAGGGTGGTTTTGATTTGCATTTCTCTGATAATTAGGGACAATGAGGATTTTTTGATATGTTTGTTAGCCATTCGTCTGTCATCTTTAAAGAAGGTCCTATTCATCTCACTTGCCCTTTGATATAAGGGATTATTGGCTCTTTTTTTGTTGCTTAATTTGAGTTCTCTGTAGATTCTAGTCATCAAGCTTTTGTCTGATTCATAATATGCAAATATCTTTTCCCATTACGAGGCAGTATACCTCAGTCCTGTAAACTGTAAATGACCAAGGATGACGTCTGAACCTCACTGCAGCCTCCCTGCTCTTCCACACTAAATGCACGCATCTGCAGAGATTCAGAGTTGCAATTGTCTAAAATACCCCCGCACGATGTCCTCAGCAGCTCTCCTTCTACCCTCCAATTGGACTTGAGACTTCTGAGACAGCTTAGCTTAAGGGCTTGGGGAGGAAACTGGAACCTCAGGGATCAAGAGTTTGGGAAGCAAATTCTGTGAAATAGAGACAAATGCTCCCCCTTCTTAACTCTGCTTCATGGGAAGTGTGGTCTGAGCTGGCAGCTTGTGTTCTTCTGATGACCCTCCACGGCTTCCGGGCTGGCCTCACTGCCAGGAGAGGGCTCTGTCAACATGACCTCCCCCAGCAGTCGAGCCATAAAGTGCAAAGGGTCTTCTGAGCAGGTTAAGAAGAAGGACTGATCTTCCCAGGAGAGACAGCATGGCAAGAGTACAAATTTTGTTACTTTGCGAGCCAGATGCTCCTTTTAGGACACAACCCAGTCTCCAAAATCAATGCCATTGAACCATTTGCACCTGTTCTGCCAGAATCCATAATGGCTTGACAAACATCTGTTACAGCTACGTGGTTTGCATATAAAGTCAAAATGGATTAAAATAGGGGATTCTACGCTGGTGTTAAGGAGCTGCTGAAGGAGCATGTGAAGTTGTTAAGTGCACACACATGTTTTATGGAGGAAGGCTCCAGCTTCTCGGATGGACTCTGTAATCCGCACAAAACAAAGACTCAAGTGTTGTCTCCTCCATCAAAAACACCTTACCAGTGCTGATCTATACAAGTTTCCCTCTGCTTCCACAGAGCTTTTTAAAATTTGAGCCCAATCCCCAAGGTCATCAAAGCAAAGGAAAGAGAACTAAAACAATGAAGCATGGTCTCAGAAAAATAGCTTTATGTTACTAAGTTGGTGCCTTTGAGCACCAGAAATATTTTTAAACAAACATTTGAATTTTAGGGACTGAAGTCACTAGTATAAGATAGACCCCTATCCAAAAAAACAAAAACAAAAATAGGAGGCTGGCCTTAAGAGTCTAATGATAACCACTGCTGAGCAGCTGGTGGGAATCCCTTTCCTGTGCCATGTGCTCATAATTCAGTGTGTCAAGATAGTCTCTGGTTTCATTAATGATTTTTTTCTTCATTTCTCCCTAGATGTTTAGCCCAAAGGGAAAATGTTTACATCACCCCTTTCCACTGGTACTTTGTCAATATGGTTTCTCTGGAAGTTACTTGGTAGTATAAATCCCACTCATTTAATAAAGATAGCATTGCAAAAAAAAAAAAAATTGCCTGTCTTCCTTGGCCCCTAATTATTGGTAACCCGTATGTGGACTCAAGTTGACTAATTCACACTCTTTTCTGCCATTGCATGCTACCTTCAGGTGACTGACATGGCGGTTGGGTGCACATCGCAGGCTACCTTCCAGTGACTGACATGGCAGGTGGGTACACATCTAAGGCTATCTTCCAGTGACTGACATGGTGGATGGATGCGCTGCATGCCACCTTCCAGTAACTGACATGGCGGGTGGGGTGCACACCGCATGCTACCTTCCAGTGACTGACATGGCAGGTGGGTGCACACTGCATGCTACCTTCCAGTGACTGACATGGCAGGTGGGTGCACACCGCATGCTACCTTCCAGTGACTGACATGGCGGATGGATGCACTGCATGCCACCTTCCAGTGACTGACATGGCGGATGGGTGCACTGCAGGCTACCTTCCAGTAACTGACATGGCGGGTGGGTGCACACCGCATGCTACCTTCCAGTGACTGACATGGCGGATGGGTGCACTGCAAGCTACCTTCCAGTGACTGACATGGCGGATGGGTGCACTGCAGACTACCTTCCAATAACTGACATGGCGGGTGGGTGCACAGAATATAGGATCTGAGAATCTGGTCTCCAAGGCCGTGTTCCTTACTCTATCCCCTTTGGGGAATTCAGCAGATGCCAAAAGTAGAGGGTTGGGAGAAGGAATTTCCCTTCTTGCAACGGGGAAAATGGGCTCCCTATGGGATGGTGCGAACAGAGAACAAGAAATAGCTAGCGACCTTTGCATATGTCTGTGCCTCCATTAAGGAGTCCTGAACATTATTCAATCCTCACAATCATCTGATGTCATAGATACTTTTATAATTCCCATCTACAGATAAAAAGATGAACCTTGGAGAAGTTAATTTGCCCAGTTGGCTGGAACAGGTTTTCTGGTTAACTACCAAGCAAAGGATTCTTGACTCATACTTGGGTCTGACTTCAGAGCCTTAATCTGACTTGAGAGCCTTAATTACTTTGTTGCATTGCATTCAGTGGTAAGAGTGATGATTCTCTCTGTCCCCATCAACAACTGCTATCCCACAGAACCCTTTTATTTATAGGCAGTTCAGCCAAGTATATTTTATTGCCTAATGACATAGCTCTTTATTTAGAGAGGTGCCAACCTAAGCTAATCTCCCCCTCTAGTTTGTTGGTGGTTATTTATTTATTCAGGACTGCTGTTAACTTTAATTAGTTGTCTGACCTCTGACCACTATAAAGTTCATCTTTTTAAAAAAATACTTTCTTGACATGGAAAATCATCAAGAAATACCAAAAGCTCTAAATCAACAGAGCCAGACATGCTTGAATAAATATCCACAGAGCTTATGAAACATTGGCCTGTGCCCTTGGCATTTGTAAAGAGATACTTATGACTCCAACACAATCTTTGCTATCATTGGGTTATTATCAACATACCAATCTTAACTTGACCATCAGATTTGATTATTTTCCCCCACAGGCCAAAAAAAAAAAAAAAACAACAACTTTAGCTTTCCACATTTTCTGCATTTCTTTTCTTTCTTTCTTTTTTGGAGACAGAGTCATCTCACTATGTCACCCTTGGTAGAGTCCCACAGGATCACAGCTCACTGCAACCTCAGACTCTCGGGCTTAAGCGATTCTCTTGCCTCATCATCCCAAGTAGCTGGCACTACAGGCGCCTACCACAACGCCTGGCTAATTTTTTTGTTGCAGTTGTTGTTGTTTAGCTGGCTCGGGCCGGGTTTGAACCACCAGCCTTGTTGCATGTGGCCAGTGCTGTAACCACTGTGCTATGGGAGTGGAGCCAATTTTCTGCATCTCTGATATTATACAGAACTCACCTCATTTAAGATACATATATACATGCACTTTCTTAGCAAAAGAGGCTTTTAAGAGGCTAAAATAATACAAACACTCAAAATAAAATACAAAAAGCAACAGATACTGTCCGCAGGGGAGAGGCAAAGGGAAGAGTCAAAGATAACAAGAAGAATATTTGTTAAACACAAAAGGGGATTTCCTCTCCCTGCAGTTGAAGGACATTGCTTGCCAGGAATGTCCTCTGATAAGAGTGCCTGTGAATAGAGTCAGGTTTATTCTCCATGATGGTTTTTGATTCAGGGAAAGAGCCTTTTAAATGTTTAAGTTTCCCTCCATATCTTCTTCACTTAAAGCTCCTTTTTGGTATTTTATGAGTTCCTAGGGACTAGTAACATGGTGGGAAATAGTCAACAAAATGAAAGGTGGACAGTATAAGTATGAAATTGTTTTGTATCTGATCAGAATTCTCCTACAGCATCGGTACATGTGAAGATTGGCTTTTTCTTTTCTTTTCTTTTCTTTTTTCTTTTCTTTTTTTGCTCCGCTGTTCTGAGGCTGAGTATCCACAGTTATGATCCACTCCCAGTATTGTAATTTGGGATGAAAGCTCGTCTCTGGGGAACAGATCCATGTTACTGACAAATGAAAAAGTTATTAAGACTTACTCTCTACTTCACATAACTTTTTTCTCTTTCACATCTCCCAGCCCTCTTTTTTCTTTTTTTTTCTTTTTTTAATTTTGTAACGGATACACTCTAGCTGTTTAAAAGGTCTTTGTTAGGCCAGAAGCAGTGGCTCACACCTGTAATCCTAGCACTCAGGGAGGCTGAGGCAGGTGGATCACTTGAGCTCAAGAGTTCGAGACCAGCATGAGCAAAAGTATGCCACCATCCTACTAAAAAAAAAGAGAAAAAAAGAAAAACTAGCCAGGTGTTTGTGGCAGGCACCTATAGGTCCAGCTATGCAGGAGACTGAGGCAAGAGTCTCACCTGAGCCCAGGAGTTTGAGGTTGCTGTGAGCAATATTGTTGACTCACAGCAACAGAATAAGACTCTGTCTTTAAAAAAAAAAAAAGCAAAATATCTTTGGGTTTTTTTTATAAGGTGGCTGGCTTAAGCAGTGAAAATCTTGGTAACTGGAATAATTTTTCAGATGTGTAGAATATGTCTGAGCACAAGTATTAAAATAAGTTGGCCAATTAAAGTCCAGTTAATTCTGTTTTTCTTGATTTGAAAATCAAATCAGAACTGGGGATCAAAGGACCTTCATATTTTTAGAAGCAATTGCTTAAAAATGAAATATCAAGTGACTCTGAGAAAAGAAAATAGTGGATCTTATCTTAGATAAGATAGAGAGTATCAAGTAGGAAAAACATAAAAATCATATCATACAGAGGTGACAGCTGTTAACACACATTATTAAAAGGAAAAGCGTTAAATTCTCGATAGCTGCATGTTTAAAAATCTAACAGGGCGGCTGGGCGCCTATAGCTCAACCGGCTAAGGCGCCAGCCATGTACACCTAAGGTGGCGGGTTCGAATCCCCAGCCCGGACCCGCCAAACAACAATGACGGCTGCAACCAAAAAATGGCCAGGCGTTGTGGCGGGCGCCTGTGGTCCCAGCTACTTGGGAGGCAGAGGCAGGAGACTCGCTTGAGCCCAGGAGTTGGAGGTTGCTGTGAGCGTGATGCCACGGCACTCTACCCAGGGGGACAGCTTGAGGCTCTGTCTCAAAAAAAAAAAAAAAAGAAAGCTGAGAGCGTTCGCTGATCAGGGTTACTCATTTTAGCTAAATATACACCTTGGAAAATTACTGTCATTTAAATTTTCTTTCCATTGTTCTTTGAGTACTCAGGAAATTTATCTTCTTTTCTCAGAGTCACCTGATTTCATTTGTGAGCAATGGCTTCTAAAACAATGAAGGCCCTTTGATCCCCAGTTCTGAGAAATCAGTTTGCAGCTGGGGATGACAATATTTGTTGTCTAAGTTCTTCTTCTGAGCCGTGGACTGTGCACTGTGCCTCTGCCTAAACGAAATCATCACAAAAACCTTGATGAATCCAAGAGTAGTATTTCACTTTCTACGTTCTTAAGTATTACCAGCATTTTACATCTGAGGAAACTGAGTTGCTTGGTCACTGTCAAAAGCTGGTTTGTTATCTCTGGCTTTGTCTGAGGGAGGGAGAGATAGAGATAGAGATAGAGATAGAGATAGAGATAGAGATAGAGAGAGAGAGAGAGACTGTCATGTCTACCAGTTGTCCCTGGGCTCCTGTGATCAGCTGGTGTGGGGAGTCAGGAGGCTTAAGAGGGGTATTCTATTCCCCCAGGCTCTTCCTCACCTGGTGCCTGGTGGGGAGGCAATGCCAGGTCCCTGCCCCTCCCTTTCTAGGGGTCTAAGCAGGTGCACCAGCAGCCCTCCATGTGGTTGAAATCCATCTCCACTGCCCTGAGGAAGTGGGAGCTACGTTGATCCTGTGTCGGAGACCCCTTGGGCATGTTCAGCACAGGCAGCTTCAGCGCCCGGCTCTCGTGGACAGCGATGAGTGCAACTACCGTCCCACTTGCCCAGTACCCACTATCAGCACCTGTGCACCACCACCCTAGCCAGGTTTTTTGCTACCTCAATATTCGGGAATAGGGGCATAGCCCACAGAACCCAGTTCAGAGAGCACTCCCCTTGGAACCCTGAGGGCCCAGAGCTCAGGGCCTCCTCCAGCCTGCCCCGGGCTGTCCCGGGGAGATCTGGCTCTGAGGCTATTCTCTGGGGCAGCACCCTACCTCTTGGCCTTGATGCGCTGCCCACCTGGACAGCTTAAGGAACTCAATGTTGGAGATGAGCCAAGCACGTAAAAAATTGGAGAAGTGGGTGCTAAATGTACTCCTTTATCAGGCTAAGGTATCTAATAACCCTTGGAATACATCCTCTTGATAATCAATTTTTTTTTTTTAGGCAGAGTTTCAGAGTACTTTGGTGTCAGCCTAGCCCCTGGGCTCAAGCAATTCTCCTGCTTGGCCTCCTGAGTTGCCAGACTACAGGTGCCCACAGGCACCTGACACATACCCTGGACAATTTTTCTATTTTTAGTAGAGATGGGGTCTCACTCTTATTCAGGCTCATCTTGAACCCCTGAACTCAAGGAATCCTCCCCTCTGGGCCTCCCAGAATGCTAGGATAACAGGTGTAAGCCATGGGCCTAGCCTTGATGTCACTTCTTCATTTTTCTTTCTTTCTTTCTTTTTTTTTAATTGAGACAGAGTCTCACTATGTCTTCCTCGGTAGAGTGCCATAGCGTCACAGCTCACAGCAACCTCAAACTCTTGGGCTTAAGTGATTCTCTTGCCTCACCTTCCCAGGTAGCTGGGACTACAGGCACCCACCACAACACCCAGTTATTTTTTGTTGCACTTGTCATTGTTTAGCTGGCCTGAGCTGGGTTCGAACCTGCCTCCCTTGGTGTATGTGCCTGGTACCGTAACCACTGTGCTACAGGTACCCAACCTTCCTTTGGATTTCTTGCATCAGATTAAATAAGATACTTACCTAGCTAAAAAACATGGCATTCTTTACTGTGTACTCCGAAGGCGCAATTGTGGTGTGTTTCATTACTTAGACGTGCCTTTTTTGATGATGCTGTGAAAGTTCCTGCTTTTCTGAGATCAGGGCAGGCTTTGTGTCTTTCCTTTTAGATAAATGCTGTTTAGCAATGCTAAGGAAGAGGAAAGAGCCATCTAGCCTTACAATCGGTCAGTCCTTCAAATCACTATCGGACTTGAGTCTCCATGACTGATGTTACCTTTCCGTTATTGATTTTTCACTTGTTATTTCACTTAATGGCGTGGACGGGAGCACCTTTGGTAGGTAGAAAAATTTCTCTCTGTGTAGCCCTTTACTCAGATGAACAGTATAATCCTACCCTTGATGTTCATGCTGAAAAGGGCTCTGATCAGAGACTTCGCTGCTCAAACAGTGGTCTGTGGTCCAGACTTGGCATCCCCCGGAAGCTTGTTAGAGTCATCCCAGCCCTGTGGGACCTGCTACTTAATAAGGTCTTCAGGCGATTAACAAGCAGGTAAAAATTTGAGAAGCTCTGCTGTAGAGGTTAGAATGAGCTTCCTGGTAAGGCTTGCAGGGTCTGGACTGGGTTTTGAATTTATTTATTTATTTATTTTAGAAAAAAAAACCCCACAGGGCTTTATTATTCCCGTCACAAAGAGCAGGCCTTCACAGGATGGGGGAGCAAGCTGTCGGTGGGGAAGACGGCCCTATTTGCCAGCAATAAGTGGGTTCCGTGGGACCACAGTGACCGAGTCCCCATGCAGGAACATCTTGGAGATGGAGCAGTCTTTGTTGACTGGACTTCTTACCCTTGCCACTTTTGGGAACCTCAGTCCACATCTCCTTCACATTCTCTAGCACCGTGTAGCAGTGCCGATCAAAAGCCTGCACCCAGCCCAGGAGTTTCTTTTTATTGTGGCAATTAATACGCACTTGGGTGTTGTTCTTGACTGACTGTGAGCACAGGGAGTGGACCCATGTGAAATTCTTCTTCCTTCGGCTTCTGTAGCTCCTCTGGAGTCATCTCACTCTTGGACTTGTTGAGGAAGGTAATGGCTGTGCTCTCAAGTCACTTCCTTCTGGGTTTTGAATTTAAATGACATCTTTGAGAAGCCGGCCATTAGCCTGAAGGATGACACTTTCATGATGCAAATACTGACACCCTCCTCCTGTGATCTTGTGACTTTGCTAATAGCCATGGGCTCCCTCCACCAAGCTTCAGGATGGTTCCTTGAAGACGTAAGAATTAGCATGAAAGTTAAAACCTTTTTTTTTTTTTTGAGACCAAGTCTCACTTTGTCACCCTGGGTGGAGTACTATGACATCATAGCTCACGGAGACCTCAAACTCCTGGGCTCAAGCGATTCTCTTGCCTTAGACTCCCAAGTATCTGGTACTGCAGACATCCACCACAGTGCTGGCTAGTTTTTTTTGTTTGTTTTTTTGTTTTTTTTTCTCTTTTTAGTAGAGGTGGGGGCCTTATCTTGCTCTTACCCATGCTAGTTTCAAACTCCTGAGTTCAAGAGATACACCCACCTTAGCCTTCCAGAGTGTGAGGATTACAGGCATGAGCCTCTACATCAGGCCCAGTTAAAACCTGTTTTTCCTTCCTGCCTGAAGCTCAGTTGTTTGCTAGATAGTGGTCAACAGATGTCCAGGTTAGTGAATCTCATGGATGTAGCTTTTGGCTGATTTGTTGGTTAGATAAGGTCAAGGTCATGGGTTTAACCCAGGGCAAGCCAATTCCCCTTTTAATCCATTCCTCCCAGTCTAGCAGTTTCCTCTTTGTGTTGCTAACCAGTCCTGATTTCCTCACACTAACCTTCATCTATTGCTTTGAATTCTTCTCTTGCCCTTTCTGGTTGGGGTGCTTTGGGAAGGATGATTTTGTCTAAACCCATCTTCTGAGCTGCCAACTCCTTTTTTTTTTTTTTGAGACAGAGTCTCAAACTATTGCCCTGGGTAGAGTGCTGTGGCATCACAGCTCACAGCAACCTCCAACTCTCGGGCTTAAGCAATTCTCTTGCCTCAGCCTCCCAGGTAGATGGAACTATCGGCGCCCACCACAATGCCTGGCTATTTCTTTTTGTTGCAGTTGTCATTGTTGTTTAGCTGGCCCAGGCCAGGTTCAAACCCGCCAGCCTGGGTGTTTGTGGCCAGCACCCTACCCACTGAGCTACAGGTGCTGCCCAGGAGCTGCTAAGTCAACACCCTTGTGTGGAGTGTGGTTGGCTTTATTCAGCCCTTGCAAAAGGTGGGGAAAGAGCAGATACCTTCCTCCATGCAGAGGCCTCGGTCTAAATGCCTTCTCATGGTCAACTGTTGGCCTCAGAGGAAGAAATTGAGACAATGATTAGAATACATCCCTATCGCCTGTCTGAATAAGCATCACCTTGTCACAGCTCCTCCACACTTGCTAAGGATGTAACATCTCAGTCAGCTTGTTGAGTTCTGCTCATAATCCCTTTACCTTCTGGACTGTAATTTTTTTTTTTTTTTTTTTTTTTTGAGACAGAGCCTCAAGCTGTCTCCCTGGGTAGAGTGCCGTGGCTTCACTGCTCACAGCAACCTCCAACTCCT
>NW_003852442.1:6217979-6226682 GCF_000181295.1 Otolemur garnettii
CGCCACAGCGCCTGGCTATTTTTTGGTTGCAGCTGCCATTGTTGTTTGGCGGGCCCGGGCTGGATTCTAACCCGCTACCTTAGGTGTATGTGGCTGGTGCCTTAGCCGCTTGAGCCACAGGTGCCGAGCCATTTGAACTGTAATTTAAGGCAATTTATCACACTTCTCTTTTTCCTTTCTTTTCTTCTACAATATGAAATAATTCCAGAACGTAATTCTTGGGGTTGCTCTGAAACCAAGAATTATATAAAATTTAGCATACTACCTAAAACATGATGAGATCACTCACTACTCATTAATGTCTACTATTTCATTATTATCTTTTTTTTTTTTTTTTTTGAAACAGAGTCTCACTCAGTTCACCCTGGGTAAAGCGCCAGGGCATCATAGCTCACTGCAACCTCAAACTCCTGGGCTAAAGCCATCCTCTTGCCTCAGGCTCCTGAGTAGCTGAGATCACAGATATATGTCACCATATCCGGCTAGGTTTTTCTATTTTTAGTAGAGATAAGGTCTCCTTCCACTCAGGCTGGTCTAGAACGCCTAAACTCAAGCAATCCACCTGCCTCAGCCTCCCAAAGTGCTACGATTACAGGCGTGAGCCACCATGCCCAGCCTATTGTTGTTATCTTTAAGGAGATCCCAGTTATGTTAAAGGAGAGAGTTGGCCAAGGACAACCAAGGACAATTACTGCAGCCACACTGTTTCTTTAAAGTTCCTCCCCCCACCATGTCTCTTTGTATCTAGCTAAAATTGTGCTCCGAGTACCTCTGAATTACCAGTTTGATTAAATCCAAGGTTTTTTCCCCTCCAGACTCTCCCAACACAATTCAAACAACAACAATCAACATCCAAGCACATCCACATTGATCAGAATTCAGGCTTTATTACTATGCAATGAAAAGAACTGCAGAGCAGGATATTGCTCAGAAAGCACATCGAACATATAAAGAAATATATTTATTTGAAGAACAGAATATATTTAGATTTTTTTTAGCCCATTTCCCCTAAACCTAGACTTTGTTGTAATTTAATGTTAAGCAATGAAGCTACTCCATACAATCCAGTTAAGCAATTTAATGGGGATAGCATTTGGCAGAATGAAGAATGATATATGTGTGACTCCAAAAGAGTGTTACTTAAATAAAATTTTCCACTTCCAAAGGTAGGTTGCCCCTAAACAGATTTATATAGTTTTCAACCATCGTTATGGGTTAAGTATATAAAGAATGTCAGAAAAGAAAACTAACATACATAAAGTCCCACCTCAATGTCATAGAAGTGCCAAAGCGAAAGAAATGTAGATTATCTTTTCTATTTTCTTTTCCTATACAATCTTCTGCTGTTGATCTTCTTAGGGTTACGCATTTAGGTTACAAGTTGTCACAAATTGATCACATATGTTGCCTTGTTATTTCGTTTGGAATCTTGACTGGAGATGTCCATAAAAAAGTTAGACGGGGATTCAAGAAACAAGGAGTTTGATGAGAATCTCATCAGACATTTGTGTTCTGAGAAGGTGAGGGAGGAACTTGTAGAGAGGTAAAGGGTGAACAGTGCGTTATTGCCAGGATGGAATGGATTGAGCATGAGGGGGTAAAAAATTGGGGGGGATATAGCACCTAAGAATCTCTGACCTCGGGAATTGTCATCGGCCAAATGTGCACTAAACATTCGAGTCAAAATCTTCCAGGTAGCCTAAGCTTGCTTTTCTAGATTGAAGAAATGCAGGGTGATTGTGTTCTTTTTATTAGGCTGGGTTTGTCCAAGTAAGAGTGAGTAGGAAGGAGAGAAGGCTTTGATAGCTCCCTTCACAGAAGTCACTATAGCAGTGTGTGTATGGCTGGATTGTTACTTTCTAATCCCCTATATCCCTGGAGGGCAAAATCCACCACGAAATGTGTTATCTATTGTTGTATTGCTATGGACGTGGATCTCTCTGTGTTGCAATTTTTGCGATTAATTATGGCAATTCTGACTTACTCTTGAGGACCGTTAACGAATCAATTGTGGCTAATCTTGCTTGGAAGAGGCGTTCAGGAGAGGGCCTAGGAAGGGATGGTAAACTCACATATGTATCTCTTGCTACTGCGACAGGCCTCATCGCTCCACTTGCCCTGAGTGGATTGGGAGAATAAGACGCAGTTTTCCCGCTTGCCACCGTTGGGCTGTGCCCGGTCCCAGTTGAGGAAGGAAATAGCCTGTCCGTTGACATCAACAAACTTGCCTTCCGTGACCATGTCATTGATGCCCAGCCAAAAGTCATTGACCCCCGGCAGGCTACTTTTACCATAGTCTCGGAGGGCGTTGGTTTCGTCCGAGTTCCTGGGGATGACCAGGGTCCCTCCCTTGGAAATGCAGTCTTCGTTGGCTTCGTGGAAATGCTTCAGGCCTTCTGAAGCGAGGTAACATTTCTTGTGAACTTTTGTTCCTCGGAGACAGACTGTGAAAAGGTGAAATTTGACATATGAAGATTTTTTTTGAGCGTATTGTCACTAATGCCAGACCTGGCAGCAATAAATATTTGGGGAATGAAGGATGGATGATCACCATGATAATGAGTTAGTGTTTGTAGGAGATTTGTGTGTGTGCAGACACTATGCTAAGTATTGTACGTAAATGAACTCATATGTCAGTAGTGATGACAGCCCGTGAAGTGGTATTTTATTATCCTCATTTTCACACATCAGGCTATTAAGGCTTAGAAGTTACTTGTCACCACTTAGCATGTAAATGTGATGTATCCAGCGTGTTAAGACCTCGACTACACAAACCTGGGTCTGCCCTGCCCTCAGAACCTGACTTCCAGCCTTGTGCTGCTTTGAAGTACAAATAAATGCTTGCTACTTCATGTAGTTCCATGATGTGTTGCATTTCTGGAACTGGGTTGTGTTTTATAATTATTTAAAACAGAAACAAAAACAAAAGTCTGACCCTACGTGTGGAGAGGAAATGGTTTTTGTAAGCAGCTAACTGAACCCTGGTGACCTTGTTTAGGTTACTCAGGAGAAAGCAAAGGAAAAGAGAGCATTAAGGCATGGGTATTGGCAACAGTGTCTCACCTCTGACATTAACTGGCTGTGTATTTAATTTCTTTGTGCCTTGCTTTTTCCATCTATAAAATGAGGATAATTGTCATAGCTTAACTTGTCAAAGGATAACCATAAATTGTAGCATTAATGTATCAATATAAGAAATTCACAGGCCGTGTGCAGTGGCTCATGCTTGTCATCTTAGCTATCTGGGAAGCCAAGGTGGGAGGATCACTTCAGATCAGGAATTTGAGACCAGCCTGAGCATAAGCAACTTCCCATCTCTACTAGAAATAGAAAAGTTAGCTGGGTGCAGTGGTGCATGCCTGTGTAGTCCCAGCTACTTGGGAGGCTGAGGCAGGAGGACGGCTTGAGTCCTGGAATGGGAGGTTGCTGTGAACTGTGGTGATATGACTGCACTCGAGCTCAGGCAACAGAGACTACCTCAGGAATGTATAGTGTCTGAGTTTGGGTAAAATATTAACAAAACTCTTTTTTTGAGGGGGGCAGCGCCTCAAGCTATCCCCCTGGGTAGCTGTGGCTTCACAGCTCACAGCAACCTCCAACTCCTGGGTCAAGTGAGTCTCCTGCCCCAGCCTCCCACGTAGCTGGGACCACAGGCACCCGCCACAACGCCTGGCTATTTTTTGATTGCAGCCATCATTGTTGTTTGGTGGGTCTGGGCTGGATTCGAACCCACCACCTTAGGTGTATGTGGCTGGTGCCTTAGCCACTTGAGCCACAGGCACCGAGCCAACAAAACTCTTCTACAAGAGCATTTGACCTTCCTTTAATTTACTAATTCTATTCTAGAAACCTCATAAAGAGAGTATGGTTACCAGGCAACAGTGCTAATGACCCCAGGTCAGTAACATACATCTGGCCTGGGAGTTATAAATATGTTCTGAAGGGAAGTTGTAACTCCAGTCTTCCCTGAAGGTGGTAACGTAGAATCGGGCAGGTCTCTTGAGGGGACCCTCAACACTCTGTTTTTGGAGCTGCTACAAAGCCCGTTGGCTTCTGGGGATATGAGCTTGTAAACCAGGGCTGTTGGTGTACCTGCCCAGAGAAGCTCTCATCTGCTCGTGTCCTATAGGATATTTCCTGGAGTGGTATCTTCAGCTGCCTAGACTGTTGGGAGCATCACTTTCATGGAAAAGGAGCACTAAGAAGCTGAACTATTAATAAACCATGGCTCTAATGTCTTCCCAGGTGCATCTGACGCCGAATGTGGCCCAAGTGAGTTAACGGGCACCTACTTAGCATCCGATCAACGCTGATCTTTTCAGTCCCTTAGTACTTGCCTTTCTCTGTTTCATTACCCAGTACAGAATAATTATAGACTGACTTTTATCATAAAATATATTCCTGAATTTCTATTTCTCTACCACCCATATGTAAGAGAATGGGGTAGCCAAGTCCAGCTGATTTCCCAAAGCAATCATCTCCCAGCTTTTGGATCCACTCACTGGGACATATCTCTGGTTTGTCAACGTTTCTTTTAAAAAGATGTCATCCAGAACTCAGCAAGTGTTCTGGGTATGATTTTAAACCACTAACGATAGCCTTTGATCTTCCCGTCCCTGTTGGGACAGGTGTCGGTGAAGCGAGGTCTCACCTGTCTGTAGGGCTTGCATCTCCTTCAAGGCATTGACTTCTCTCCAGAGCTTTTCAACTTGAGTCTTCAGATCGCCATCCTTTTCTGGAGGGAGTTGAGGGTAGGATGGGGTGGGAAGAATGAAAAGCATATGATTAAAATCAAATGAAGCTTTGGAACGTAGAATCCAAGGCAATGATGGTTTCGAAGAAACCAAGCCCAGTGTCCATGAAACATAGTGTGGGAAGATAATTTGGGCAAGAAGACTCAGAAGAGCTTAGTGGGTGTGGGTGTGTGTGTGTGATAATATTAGAAGTTCCTTCTGTGAGATGGACGGACCCCCTGCCCATCTCTCCAGTCCCATCCTGTGCTTTCCTGATTGTCGACTTTCAGAGGCATCTGAGGGAGCTCTGACTTCCCTTTCTGGTGTGTCCTCTCTGCCTGGATCACTCCAGCCCTGGCCCCTGCCTTACTCTTACCAAGATTACATATCTCCTCTTCTGAGAAGACTTTTCTGATTATCTTCTAAATTAGTATCCCTCTTGCTAACCTTTCTTTGAAATTTGATTATTTTTCTCCAGGGAACTGTCCTGCATTTTATTAAATGTGTTTTACTCCCTTTATTTTTCATCAGGCTTATTATCTATGGCTTCTGAGGCTTCCCATGACAATGACTGAATATACACTTTATGTGAATCAAAACATGTTTATGATGTTTTTATTTGCTCTTCAAAAATAGCTATGAAGGGAGAAAAGTGAGATTTCCATTGAAGAATGATGATGGCCCCAGTGAAGAACGTGACTACACAGAGAAGTGACAGAAGTCAGACTTATTCATGTCCCCAGGTCCCTGGTCCCTAGGTATCCTCCAAACAGCTGATGCCTCAAATAAGGTGGCTCCTTATGTCCATGTAAAAACACATCTATCTTAGGGAATTGCAACTTAGTTTCCAGGGTTCATGGATAAGGCTAAGGACTCTTCCTGACTGTCCTTAATCAACCACAGCTATAATAAAAGGTATAAAATGTGCACCTTTGCCTAAATCTAAACTCTAGGACTAATGGGAACTCTCTTAGAAATTGACAGCTTGGCTCGGCGCCTGTGGCTCAGGTGGCTAAGGCGCCAGCCACATACACATAAGGTGGCGGGTTCAAATCCAGCCCGGGCCCACCAAACAACAATGACGACTGCAACCAAAAAATAGCTGGGAATTGTGGCGGGCACCTGTGGTCCCAGCTACTTGGGAGGCTAAGGCAGGAGACTCACTTGAGCCCAGGAGTTGGAGGTTGCTGTGAGCTGTGATGCCATAGCACTCTACCCAGGGGGATAGCTTGAGGCTCTGTCTCAAAAAAGAAAAAAGAAATTGACAGCTTGTGAGTTCTTCAAAGGTAGTTCGTATAATAAAACATACAAAATACCAAAAGCCACCGTATCCTGTCTGCCAGAGATTAATTCCTTCATTTTTTCTGTGAGATAGACATGGTCATTCTCTCCCTTTCCCAGAAGAAGAAATAGAGGCACAGAAGGCTGAATTAACCTGCGGAAGGTCACCCAGCTGGTAAGGGTCAGAGTTGGGATGTGAATGTCCCGACTTCAAGTCTGTTGTCTTGCCGTCCCTCTTGTCTGCTCTGCGCAGCAATCATGTCTACCTCCTTGGTCCCTAGCACACGGCCCCAGGCAGAGAAGATACATAAAGCTTGATATGAACCATCCTCAGCTGCCTTTTTGTGGTGCCACACAGAGAATCTGGGTTCTGTACTGGACTTTCCAGGGCAGTCTAAAATCCAAATGTGCTAACTCACTGTTCCCATAAACATGTGCTCCACAGGCCAGGTGCTTCCCCCACCTTTGGGTTAGGAAACTGTCTTCTGGAGTATATAAGGGCGGCCTCCACCTCTGTTTCGCTTTATACTGAGCCTCAATTCTCAAAGGACCCCATAGCTCAGCTCAGGGATTTTCTCTTGGGACTATTCAAACCAAAATAAATATAAGAGTCTATTCAGAGTATGAGACCATCAGCTGTTGGAGGCCAGGCTTGCAAAGGCTGCTGCCAAGTTATAAATTGTCAGCTCTACTAATGTCATCTCCCAGCCTTCTCAGTTTCTGTTTCATTCTATTTAAATAAGTGGCCTCCACTGGGAGATTGTAAACATTGTATCTAACATGGAAACACATGAATTAATATCAGGCTCCTGGGAGATTGTTATAGAAGTCATTATCCACGTGATTTGGCTTTGACTTCCATCCTTTGTAGCTAACGTGAATGTGTTTTGTCTACAGTGAACAAAGGGAATGCATAAAACACCTCTTTTCACTGTCAAAATATTTTATTCATTAATGCAACACATAATTTGTTCAGACCTCTGAAGTAGGTACCAGGGAAATCTTGTGTGTAGAGCTAGCTAAATCATTCCATTCTGAGTCCCAAGGAAAGGTTATTGCATTTTATCATTGCTGTTCTTAAGAAGTAAGTTCAGGATAGGAAGGCAGAAATCGTTCCCAGAGGGAATGACAAGGGTGTCGGGTTGTCCAGGTGTGTGGGAATGGGCACTGTCGGACATCAAAGGTCAGAGCACGGATTGATGTTATTATTTGAAGAGATAATTAGAAAGTATGATTAACCCCCTATTTTACTTTGATAAATGTATCATAACATTCTAGCATGGGGATCAGTATATTGAATCAAAAAAAGATATATGGGAAACCACATAAAATCCACAAGGAAAGAACAGATTTAGTCATGACCCATGTGAACAGTGGACTATGTGCAACTTTTAATAGGAATTAATTATACCTTAGAATTAATTTGCCTGGAAAACATTTCCCATAGCCAGGATTTATTGTGTTAAAAAATATCAGTTTTAAATTGTGCATTTAAAAGACTCTTGGAATGCTATCACCCAACAGTTCGTGCCTCCCAAAGTGCTAAAATTATAGGCATAAGCCGCTATGCCTAGCCACTTTTTTTTTTCGTAGTTTTTGGCCAGAGCCAAGGTTTGAACTCGCCATCTCTGATATATGGTGCTAGTGCCCTACTCCTTTGAGCCACAGGCACTGCCCCTGTCCAGCTACCTTTTGCTGTTGATTTTACAAACTTTGGTATTATCTATTTCAAGGTACTTAAAATATTTTATTTATTTATTTCTGCAGGTTTTGGCCAGGGCTGGGTTTGAACCTGCCACCTCTAGCATATGGGACTGGTGCCCTACCCTTTGAGCCACAGGCACCACCCAAGTATTTAAAATATTTCAAAAGCATGTGACTGGGTGGGCGAAAGAACTTCTGGGCAAGTTTATTGCTTCATCTCTTATAGAATTTACTTTCTTGGACCTAAGATAAAAAGTTAGCAACAACTTTAAACATACCCTGGGGCTGGTGGGTTCAAATCCAGCCTGAGCCTGACAAATAATGACAACTACAACAACAAAAATAGCCGGGCGTTGTGGCAGGCACCTGTAGTCCCAGCTACTTGGGAGGCTGAGGCAAGAGAATCGCTTAAACTCAAGAGTTTGAAGTTGCTGTGAGCTGTGATGCCACAGCACTCTAAGGGAGAGTGAGACTCTGTCTCAAAAAAAAAAAAAAACTTAGCAGAAACTTTTGATATTTAAGATATATCTAAAAAAATGCATGTACATGGGAAGGAAGCAGGGTGGGGAAAGGGAGAGAGGTACTCGGGTAACCAGGGTATAATCTAAACTGTAATTAGTTCAGAAGGCACCCCACCCCCACCACGCACACACACATCACATACTCAGAGCCCTCCCCACATCCCTGTTTGGGTGGTCACCATTCTCCCCTCCCTGCCAGTGGTGAAGAAATGCTGGCAGCCGAAATCAGCAGCATTGCCCGCTGCCCTCTCTTCCCCTGACCATAGCTGTAGCCATATACTTCATGTACTCAGTAGAAATATTTTAATCCCTCATTCAAAGAGGGAGGTATAATCTTTTATAAGGAAAACAAGATTCCACTTAAGAAACCTTGCTCCAGGCTCGGCACCTATAGCTCAACCGGCTAAGGCGCCAGCCACGTACACCTAAGGTGGCGGGTTCGAATCCCCAGCCCGGACCCGCCA
>NW_003852442.1:6227175-6259491 GCF_000181295.1 Otolemur garnettii
TTTTTTTTTTTTTTTTAATTTCTTCTAGCATAACTGTGTACATTATGGGATACAGTGTGCTGTTAGCCCATATCCCAAAACCAGAGATGTTGGCGTGGATGTGGAGGGTACCTTATAATCATTAAAACTACAGAAGATTAGCAGTCTGTCATGTCAAAGCAAGATTTTAACCTTGTAGGGGTTTTTTTTTTTTTTTTTTTTGGTGTCTTCTTACTAACGATGTGAAGCTGATAAGGAAATAGTGTCAAGCTGGGACCTACTATACTAATACAAAATATCCTGATACAAAAATATTCTTCTTAGCAAAGTATCTCAAGAATGGAAGAAAAAGTATCCAGTGTACTCAGCCCTACTATGAAACCAATTTATAGCTTTCTTATGAAAGCTGTAACCCAATTATAGCCCAAGAAGAAAGGGAGAGGGAGGGGAGGGGAGGAGGAGGATGGGTGGAGGGAGGGTAACTGGTGGGACCACACCTATGGTGCATCTTACAAGGGTACATATGAAATTGACTAGGTGTAGAATATAAAAGTCTTAACACAATAACTAAGAAAATGCTGTGAAGGCTATGTTGACCAGTTTGATGAAAGCATTTCAGATTGTGTGTAAAACCAGCACATTGTACCCCATGATTGCATTAATGTACACAGCTATGGTTTAATAATAATAAAAATAATGAAGAACAGGGTAAGACAATTAAAAAAAATGAGTAAGGATGAGATAAAACATCACCCCGAATTGTGCTGCTTTTTTCTATTTTTGCTTTGTTTTCAGTCTATTGCAAAGAAATTGCCCTTGTCTTTGTTCTTTGTAATTATTATTTACCTGTTAACCCAACTGAAGCCACCCAAAGTTTGGGTCTGTTAGAGATTCAACTTTGCACCCCAAATGTCTTCAAACATTATTATTATTATTATTATTTTTATTGAATGGTAATTATGTACATTAATGCACTTCTGGGGTACAGTGTGGGGTTTTCACACACAATCCGAAACACTTCCTGTCTTCAAACATTAAATGACTTTGCATGCTGATATATTTTTAAGCTAAAGACAGGTTCAATTTCTCTGTCTATACATGAAAAAGTTTAAATATAGACTGTCCTTACACTGCCAGACACATGCGAACATGTAACCGATGACAAAAAGTGAAGTCCCAGTCACCAATAGCTCTGTCCTCTGCTAAATATTTAATAGGATTATAGTCATCTTTTAAATATATTTGAATCGAGTTACTCAATATTGGTAAATAAAACAGTGTACTCTCTCGATCCATAAGTTCTGTCTGTCCTATATCATTCCTAATACCAGATATTCATGTAACCCCCTGAGATCCCTCTGAAGAACATTCTACAGATCTAAGCCCACCTAACAAAAGATATACAATCTAGAAAATTTTAACATTAATAAGTATTTTCTGTTAAAAAAAAAAAGTCCCAACCACATGACTCTTTTAAATATCAAGCTGTCCCGGAGAATTAAAAGGTCACTCAATTCCATGCCACGGTGCTGTCACCAAGGACAGTCTCCTGGAGGAGTTTGGGAGTGAACACGGTCCAGCACCTCCCCACTCCTGGTACGCTTAGAATTTTGCGAGGTGGAGAATCCCTGTTACCTTTCACCCGGCGTTTGCTGTGCTTCCTAGCTTTTAATCTAGATGGGAGGCTGGAGGTCTGGTCCAGGAGCAAGGTCATCACCAGGATGCAAATTACAAGTCCCTGCTTTGCCATGGCTCTCGGGTGAGCCAGCAGGGCCACTTTGTCAGCTCCTGTTTAGCAGCTAGGGAGCAGGCAGACTGCTGGGCCACATCTTGCCTTGGAACGCCCAGGGCCGGCTTTATAAAAGTGAGCTTCCCAGGTTGGCTGGAGCCCTGCTGACGAAGTGCTCGAGAGCCTCTTCTGGCCCCAGCATAAGGCGGCTCCTTGTTCTCAGGGCCTCCTGTTAGGCTTTTCATTTATTTTATTTTTGCTGCATTTTCTAGTGATCTGCCTTTTCCAAGTATAGCAGAGTTAACTGAGGATTTTGCCTGCCTCTTTCTCTCTCTCTGTCTCTCTCTCATTTGAACTCTGGGAAGCTGAGGGTCTCTAGGAAGACCGTGTATTTAATTCTTTCACTTGGAGCTCTAAAATTCACTAAATGTTCTAGAAAATGGGTTCAATTTGGTTGTAAGGGGGAAAAAAAGACTGCACAGGAAAGTTATTTGTGTGTGTGTGTGTGTGTGGCTATGATGTCACAGCATCATCATTCTCTTACAGTGCCATCTACACAGCTCAAGTGGGAATGATTTGCTCAATGGGACTTATGGGGATGGCTGAAATGGATATTCTGTGACAAAATATTAATATAAGGTCTCCCTCTATTAGGGCTTTGGGGGCTCATCAAGAATTCCATTCTTGGGAAAACACACCTTAGAGAGAAAAGAAATTTTTTTTTGAGACAGAGTCTTACTATGTTACCCTCAGTAGAGTGCTGTGGCATCACAGCTCACAGCAACCTCCAACTCTTGAGCTTAAGTGATTCTCCTGCCTCAGCCTCCCGAGTAGCTGGGACTACAGGCACCTGCCACAGTGCCACAGCTATTTCTTGTTGTAGTTTGGCTGGGGTTGGGTTCCAATCCTCCACCCTTGGTACATGGGGCTGGCACCCTACATTGAGCCACAGGCACCACCCCAGAAAAGAAAATTTTAAAAGGGGAATTATTTCCATAAGAAAGAATGTCATGTATCAATGATAGGTATTTTTCAGATCCCCACTATTTTTTTTTAAACCCATCACATAACACTTGTAGATGAATTATCTAAATAACTGAGAAATAAAAGACTTGGTGTAATTCTTCATACCCTAACCATTGGTTTTAAGGACCGGTGTATTTGAGATCAGGTAAACTTTTGCATAAAAGCAATGGACTACTATCCAGGCATCATCGAGAGGGAGGGAGTTAGACCCAGGGAGAGGCGTCTGTGTGATCCACAAAGTATCTGCATGGCCAGGTGCAGTTGGGGACAGTGGTAGTAGGTTTGGAAGATCTAGAGGACCATGCTTGTTTTATTTATTTACTTCTTGAGACAATACAGGAAAAAATCAAGGAATCATCACTTCCTTCCAAATCTTAGGAAGTGCCCAGGCAACTTCATCCTCATTTCCTCCCAGCTTAGGCCACTTTCGAACCTACCTACACATTGTAACCTACCTAGACCACTGCTGTAAACTAAATCCGACATAGTGTAGCCACGTAAATGTGAAATGAAAGATGAAGATTTTACCTACAAGGCTGATTCTTTATACTACACAGGCAGTCTATGTGTAGAGAGAATTGTGAAAATAGTCTACGGTAAGTTCACGTCCTGCTTTTGCCCATTATCCGCTGTGTGGTCTTGGGTGAGTCACTGAGCCTCCTTGAGTCTTCTCTTTACAATCAGGCTAGAAATGGTTATTTACAGGGCTGTTGCAGAGATTGAATGAGATAATGGCTATAAAGCGCTTAGCCTGATGTCCAGGGCCATATTTTCACAGCACGCCTATGGGATAAGTGTTCCCCCCATTCCATAAGTGATTGAAAGTGAACCTCAGAAAAGTCAAGTCCAAATTCACTAAAGAACCCAAGGTCCCGAGGAGAAATTTCAATCTAGCTTTGATTGGCAACGAAAGACATGACATGTGAAAATGGGCCGAATAGGGAAAAATACCGATGTTTTGTGATTGATCTTACTGTGATTGATCAAAAATGTTCTTTGCCATATTCTCAAATCCTTTAAGACATGATTTCGAGTTGTGGACTAGTGGCTGGAAGCCAAGGATTTTTCTTGGATCTTTGATCTGTGCTACACTCAAGCAAGACTCAGAAGAACAAGGTTGTCTTTCTTCTTCAAAGTGCATCTATCTTCTTTCCCTTTCCAGTAATGCCTCTGACGCTTTTCTGATTTGTTTTTCTTTGAGCCAGACCCTAAAGACTGTGCTTTCTTCTTTTTAAATTAATAGACTTTATTTTTTTAAAGTAGTTTTGGGAGTATAGAAAAATTGGGCAGGAAGTATAGGAAATTCTCACAGATCGCCTCTGCCCACCTCTCCCCTGCACAGCGTCTGTTGTTAATATCCTGAAGGAGTGTGGTACGTTGATATTAACTAAAGTTCATGGTTTACACCGGAGCCCACTCCTGAGGGTGCACATTCTGGACAGACATATAATGTCATGTTACCACCATTGCAGTGTCTTACAGACTAATTTCACTGGCGCTCACATTTCCTGTTACAATTAAATATTTAAGGGTTCACCTCCTCCTCCTTTCCAGTGCCTGGCGCTCCCCAGGACTGTCCCCAAGCTGCAACAATCCCCTGATGCTCCTCTCTGGGTATGATCTTGTTCCCTTTCCTGGTTTCAGATTCTCTCTCTGGGGCTCCCAGTCTGGCCTCCCCAGCTCAGGCCTCCTTATTCTAGCCTCACAATTGCCCACATGGCACTTTAAAATGTCCCAGAGATATATTAAACCCTGTGAAGGTTAAAAAATTAAATTGTGGATTCTCCCTTACTAATGCCCTTCTGAATTCAAAAAAGGTCCTATTTCTTTTGAGTCTTCCCCATCACAGTAACTGTCTCTATCTTCCACTTAGTGGGCGGGTGGAGAAGCCTGGGGGTCCTTTTTGCGTCCCCTGTCCTTGCCCTCAACACTCCTCCCCACAGCCTTGTCAGCTGCCAGAGCTGTGGTGCCACATGCTTGCATGCTGACTTGAGGCTTTTATTCTTCTTTGCTGCCATTATCCCACTGTGAGTCACCAGGAGCACCTCCTAGCCCATCTCGCTCAGTTCCTGCCCGACTCAGATGGATACCCCATGAATTAATTGCTGGTGTGACTGTTGCTCTTCTACTTAAAACCCTCCACATTTTCCCACTGGACTTAAAATGAAACCCAGACTCCTTCTCCTGGTTTATGTGGCCCTCTTACCTGGTGTGATCTCACCTGGTTCTTCCAGGTGACTTCTGGTCACAGAGAACTTGGTGTCACTTCTGAATCCTACCTAAATCTTCTGTACCCCCATGCTCACTGTGCATTTCCCCATCACTATACCCTGTCCCTTTTGAAATGTGGACTCTTGGTGTGCACGGTTGTGTATGTGGCCACCTCCTCATTGTTCAGGTCAGAGCTCAAGTTCCTCAGACCCGCCTTCTCCTGTGCATCATCTAGGGAGGAGCTGCTTTGTTGTTCGCCATCAAAATACCCTGCTTCCTTGATAGCCCTGATCATGATGTAATTCATATTTTAAAAGTTATATACTTAAGTGATTTGCTTGCTCGGTGCTGGTCTGTAAGCTCCTGGAGGGCAGAGGCTGTGTTGGGTCAACAGGACTATGCACCCTATAGAGGACTCATTGCATACTCGCTGCTCAGTAAATACCGTGTTTCCTCGAAAATAAGACATGTCTTATATTTCTTTTGTCTCAAGAAGACACACTAGGGCTTATTTTCAGGGGATGTCTTCCTCTCCACGCCAAAATGCATGGAGAGATCTTATTACCGGGGTAGGGCTTATATTTAACAAATGCATAGCAATCCTGCTAGGGCTTATTTTGGGGGTAGGTCTTATTTTCAAGGAAACACGGTACTTATAGAAGTGTGACAGGACAGTCTCGCTTTTTCTTACTCCCTTTCTTACCTCCTCTCTGAGGTTCCAGCAACGAGGCACTTGACCAACCAAGCAGAACGGCAGGGCAACTGTGTAAAGAGTAAAGGCACTGAGACTGGCTGGATGTCATGCTAGGAAACCATCATTTTCTGCACTGGGAAACCTCTGATTGACTGTCTCGGAGGTACGTGGCCTGGAGGCCAGACAGGGAAGGGGACTCTTTTTTTTTTTTCCTCCAAATTTCTCTTCCTCCTGCAGGGATTCCAAGTCTAGTCTGTCCCTCTTCAAGGAAAAAATAAAAGCAGAGGAAATGAAATAAACTAATCCTGGCGGAGAGGATTGGCTAGGAGAGGAGGCATTGGGATGGGAGTCTGGGGAGAGAGATGGCTCTGAGGACAGTCAGTTGGCCTGCTAACCGATAGCAGACATGGCCTGCTCTTTTAGGGGGGCCCCTCCCCTAACAACTCATGGGGGGAAATCCCCCGGGTTGGTGGTAATCTTTAAAAACCAATCATACCAAGAGCTACACACACAAGAAAGATAAGCGGACAGCATGGTCCCTTCCCTACCCTGGCCCTGGGGAAGACAGGCCACACTTTATTTTCCTGGAGGCTGAACAATTCCCTTTTTGTGAAGCGGGATGATGTCAGCAGCTGGTCTCCCGGGCTGGACCTGGGCTTCTAAAGCACTATTTAAGAAGGAACACACATTTTTAGCCAGGGAATAAGAACTATAAAAATATTGCTTTTAGACAAAAAGTGTTTTGACGAGGATTTTAAAACTGTCACCAGGGGTTTTATTTTCTTTAATAAATGGCTGTTTGCAGCACATCCCCTGGCCACCCTGCGTAATTGGTGTGTTTATGCCCCTGGTTGCTATTTTAAAGTTGCTCTAAGCTGTTTTCCAGAGTCTCGGATTCTAACAAACAAATCCATCCGGCCTCGTTGCTATTTCTCCATTAATACTCAAGGCCATGTTCAGAGCTTCCCGGGCAGCATTTAGAGGAGGTGGCAGGGCTGAACTTGGCTTTAGCACAAGCAAGGCTGAGATGCTTAGAGGAAAGATTGGTTTCAGTATATGGGTGGAGTTGTCTTGTTTCTCCTTACGGCTGTTCCTGGTAGTTGTGACTGCTGAAAATGTTGCAGAATTTGAAGAAAGGGATGGATGGTGATGCGTTTTAGGGAAGAGGGTTAAGAGACTCTGCTAAGTTGAGACAGCATTGCATATAGACCAAGAACAAAACCTGATAGTTTGAGATTAAAATCTCAGGTCAGCTAGCTGCCTGTGGTGCTCACCTGCCGTCCCAGTTACTTGAGTCTCTTGAGTCCTAGAGTTCAAGGCCAGCCTGAGTAACATGGCTAGTCCTCTGTGGTTAGACGTCATCTCTCTGAACCTTGGTGTCCTCATGGGTCTTGCAGAGGGCTGAGAAAACCAGAATGTGTTTAAAATGTGCAGAGCCACATCTTGTCGTGGTAGGTGATTGGTCAAAGGGTGTTGGAGCTTCCTCCACTGCCAGGATATAGGGATGTGGGAGTTAGTGTAGGTTAGCCCAGTCCTTCTGGAGGGCTTGTTGACCAGAGTCCAAGATCCTGAAACCCCTTGAGGCTTAGCAATAGCCTGGTGTTCTACAGAAGAGGCCCAGGGTTAGGATTCTGGGGGCCTTGTTGACCAGAGTCCAGGATCCTGCTCCCCTCTTCAGGTGCCACAGACAGCCTGATTTGTTATCTGGTGGCTGAGAACAGAATGCTTAGCAAACCAAAGATTACCATGGTCTGAGTCCTGCCCAGGCATAGATAGAAATCTCTGAAGTGAGTTAGGCACATTTGTCCACAATTTGTAAAGCATCCTGTGTTGTAATTACACAGTGTGCCGGCATGATTTTCTTCTTTGTATCTCCTCTTCTGATTATTAATGATTACTTGAGGTGCCTTGTTTTGAATAACCCAAATCAAGTTTATGCATTAAGTATATGTTTTGATTTGTGATTTTCTATTAAATAAATAGACCTATGGGAGAATGGCCCGGTGCTGGACTGGCTGGTTGCGTTTGAGATGCTGCTGGCTTAGAGTGAGCCTCTCTCAGGCTCCCATCGGTTATTCCACCTGAGCTCACTGAGTCTGAGTTTTTCTTGTGTCAATTGCCCTCAGGGCAGATCCCACCAAAGGTTGTGGGGACACGGCCTCCCACATAGGTACACAAAGGATTTATCATTCCTTCATAAGGTTCTTGGACTTACCCTGCCTTGACTCCAACCCCACTGATTTGGTCCCCTTTGTAGCCATAATGAACACACTTCAATGATAGAAGAAGCATGCGATTGTTTTACATTTATCCTTCCCCCATATTTGACCTTGAACATGGACCTTGTCTTTCTGATTTTCACTGTCCAGTGGAAGTTCTTGATAGCTCCATATGGGGCATGGCTGCCTCCCTGGGCGGTACAGTTCTAGTGCCCAGCAAAAAGGCTAATGCTTAGGGGGCATTTCACAAAGGGCTATCATGATTCAAACCAAGAGGTTTTAGAATCAAGAGATTGGTAATCTAGATGTAATTAATCTTATCCTAGGTACTGTGCTGGGGTTTTTTAATGAAACTCTAAATAGGAAATCATTATTATCCCTGTTTTACAGAAGATGAGACCCAACCTTAGAAAGCAAAGTGATTTTCATAGATTTCTCAATATCTCAGAGTTGGTCACACTTGGGATGAGGGATGAGTCCTACCTGGTGATGATGGGATTTAGGATTTCATGGACTTAGGAGGTCAGTATGAGAATTTCTGGTAATAGAAGGGCAGTGGGATTAGAATGGGGACTCTCAAGTTCAAGAGAGATGCACAATCATCAGGGTCAACCAGATGCCTGAGTCCCTGAAGCATTATCGCTGACAGGTCTCTGCCTCAAACGTTTCCCACAATGGAAAATAAACTACCCAGCAAGGCAGCCAGTTCTATTGCTAGAAAGTTCTGCCTTGTTCAGAAAGCATTTATCCTCCTCCTCTGCCTCCTTTCCCATCTTATTATGACTGGCCCTCTTTCTTGCCAACCTGTAAGGAAGAATCATGCCCTCGAGTTCACTCAGGAGAGTTTCCCTGACACTGTGTGCCTGAGTTCATGGCACTTCCACCCCGACTCTGAGGTCTTTGGGTTCTCACTTGATTCCTCACAGCGGCCTCTGCCTACATCCCTCAGGATCTGCTTTACACAGTGGTGGTCACTTCTCTTATAGAACTGAGTGTTCTTCTGGCCCCCATCCTGCCTGCTTGTGGAGCTTCTTAGACATGTGCTCAGGGCACTGTCTCCTTGGCCCTGAACAGCCACACATCCAGCTCCCTTCACTTTGCAAAGCCATATGGGGTGGTGGAAAAGTACAAAAGTAACATCACACAGACGTGGAGATGAGTGGTGGATCACTTACTTGGCAGCTCATGATTTGGGCAAACTCATGAACCCCTCTGAGCCTCACATTCCTATATATTGGGTGTCCTAAAGATCATTTACCAGCTATGTTGGGGTTGGTAACCCCATTGTTGAAAATATGCCCTGAAAACAATCAGTATAATGGCCAATGTCCCCTGAAGGTGTTTAACATGTGGGCTTACTGTGAGTAATTTCACCATCATCATCATAATAGTCACAATCATATTTAACTCTTACCAGCTTTGGTCTGAAGTCCATTCCTCTCCAGACACCCAGCTCGTCCTTCTGTGGTTATCCCCTCTGTCTCTTCTTCCAAGCACTAACTGCAGTCAATAGTCCATTTTTAAAGGAAGGCAAACATTTGGTTAATCTGTTTTTCCTAAGTATACTGACATTTCAAATTTATTGTTGAGTTTTGCCTGGTCATGCTGCCAAATAGTCCAGGAATACAAATAAGTCAGTATTCACCACCCTTCCACCAAGAGCGAGGGCAGCCGCAGTGGAAAAACCTTCCTAACTCCTCTGTGGGTCGCCCAAGGTTGGACTTGGTGGGAATAGTTTTCAGTCTTCAGGTGACAACAAAGTCCTTGTTCGTCAGAATTCAGAAGCTTTCTGACTCTGCCTGTGCTTGGGTCAAGGCGACTGCTGGTTGCAGAGCGAGCCATTAAGAAAGTTTGCCTTTCGGGGTATTAACTAATTTTCCAGCCATTTTACTGGTGGAACTAAGGTCACCTTGTGTTCTCCATGAGCTGGTTCAAATAAACAGTGAAGCCATCCCTTTTGGTTTCAGTCACTTTTCCAGAAAGTGCTTCCTGAGGCTGAAAATCCAAATGGGTAAACCAAAGAAACTGTGTCCATGTTCTATGTTTTTTGTAAGGGATAAGAAAAGGAACTAAAGAGTTAGGTGAACTGTTTGTACAAGGTGTTATGTCTACTTATAAATAGGAGATTGCTAAAGAGAAAGAAGCAAAGCACAGATGGGGAGGGAGCATAGAGGGGTGGAAACAAGGGTGCTGTGACAAGTTGGTCTTAGGTTTTCGTGGGTCATGCCACTGGATGTTCAGTTGATTATTGGAAATGTTGAGCATGTGACCAAGGTAGAAAAAAGAGTTACACTAGGGACCAATAATTTGTCAACAGAGAATTAATAATATATCAAAGGTGGGAAACCCTAATGATGGGTATGCAGCCAAGACACTTGTGTTGAGATGCTACTGACATAGCGTCCAAGACTCACGTCTGAATCATGAGCTGTAGGTCTTCTGGGGGAATCTCCACCATGGCTCTACCAAGCCCGTGAAGATCTCAGGTGATACTTCCATGCTGACGGGTGAACTGTACACAAGAAGGGCAACATCTCGCATGTTGTCATCAAGCATAGACTGAAGGAAGCCACTGAGGTCACCTTCCCTAAAGAAGGGGCTGCTGTGCTTGGCAACTGCCCTGTGGATACACGTTAGTACCCAAATAACAGCCCCATGTACGCTTCTGCCAAATGGCATCAGTAAGCTGTGCGGTACCCTGAGCAGACTGGGGTGGGGGGAGCAGGACGGGCATGATATGAAGATAATAGGGTGTAAACAGCTTTGTTCCACCAGCAAGGGCATTCTTTCCCACCTTCATTTTCTTTTCTTCTCTCTCATTCACTCTAAGGCATCTTTTCCTTACTCCCCACTTTGTTTCATCCTGGGAGGTAGGTGGCTGCATTCCTGCCACTGACAGCTGGGTGATCCTTTAGCTGTGTCATCAGTTCAGGTGGCCTGAAGACATACTGTGAGAGGGAATCCACAACATCAGAGTGTACTTTCCCTCAGCACACGAGCATGCCCCACATGACAGATTCTTGGGCAGCATCTACCCTCTTCCTAAGACCCTCCTCCAACCAGCTGAGTATTCACTGCACCAATAATTGTCCCCGCATGCTTGTGCTCTTCTGACCACTGACAACTTTTTTTTAAGCCACTATTTTCTGAAAAAATACACTTTTTGATCCTATTTTCAGATATGGGAGACCCATCTTCTTTACTGCTCTAGTGAGGGAGAAGGTGGGACTGCCCTACCATGTCAGAGCTAGGAGGTAGGGAACAGAGCCCATCTTCTCAAGCTTCATCATGGAGGGAAGGGGCTTTGGGGGCACATGGGTATCCATTTCTCAAGAGCTCCAGGGGACTGATCATTTATTGGAGAATGAATATCTTTCCCTAAGTATAAACTCTAGGTTAGCCAACATTTATAGCCCCTACCATAGTACACGGAAAAGACACTACTCTTAATAGGGCATTTATTGAGGAGAATCAATATCCTCAATGAGGAAAATCAATATTCTCAGCAAGGAAAGCATTATTTTGCAGAGGGGTAAACTTACCTCCTTAGAAACGCATGGGAAACATTTTCTGTCTAAAGGGTAGAGGCAAATCTCTGAGCACAGTGTGTTTGGCCCTAGTGGGGATGGCTGGAGGCACTTGACCAATGCGATGCCTACAGGTGGGGCTTCAATAGGGCACAGGCTCCCTTCGAGGCGTGGATGGGGAATGTTCCCAATGCAATAGCTGGTACTGTCTGTCTTTGTCTCCGATTTAATCCTTGTAAGGATTAGACAGATCCCCTGGCCAGCAAAGGCAAGTAACTTTTTGGCTACCAGACTTGGTATGTGTTACTTTGCAGAATGGAGCTATGTTGTCAAAGGGATGGCCCTGCTGGTCTCTGCCTGGACCTGCAGTTCTGTTTTTTGATAATGTGGGGACATCAAGGGCTCTCTGGAGCCCGTGGTACCTATCCCATGCCTATGTCCCAGTGTCTCCTCTAGGAACCTCCCAATTCCTGTCATGATTTCCTGAGCTTTAGGAGTCCCCATAAAACCAGCTCTTTTACCTGGGCTTCCATTCTTTGTATTTTATTCTTAGTTTAGAAAACCATTGCAAAAAGTGATTGATTGCATTTCTAAAGTGATTTTCAGAAAAAGGCTGACCCTTCAGTGACAGGGTTGGGGGAGACTTCCTCCCATGTGTCTCCTCTGATGTTGGGCAGAGCAGTTCTTCCCCCTGCACTGGGATGTCCCTAACCCCACTTCCCCTCCACCACCCGCTCCTGTTTTGGGTCCCAGATGTCCGTCTCACTCTGTGGCTGGGAGGAAACTCTCACCCTGACACTTCTGTAAGACATACTTAGGGACCCAGTGTTCCTGTCCCTGCTCCATGCTGATCCCTCTGTCCTTCAAGTGGGCACACAGTGCCCTGGGATGCTGCCAGGTTCCTGCCCTGGACGTGAGTCAGCAAGGCCTGGGAAGTCAAGGTATCTGAGGCAAGGATGTGTCAGTGGGACAGCTTTGAACTTGATTATGCTCACTGTTCTCCAATTTAAACTTTAATTTACTCAAAATCTGATTTTTAAGATCCGATGATTTAGGAGCTCAGGGAACTGATATTCTTGAGGTGGGGGAACGTTCAGTGGTCAGGGCACTTTCTACTTTACTCACCTTCACATTTATCAAGGAGGAGCTTCCTAACTCACTGGTTGTCAAGTTGTCACTGGGTTGTGATTAAAGAACCTAGAGCCCATCTGCCTGGAACATCTCCCTGCACCTGTTAAGTATGGGAAAATGTTCTGAGTTCTTCATCTTTTTTTCCTCAAAGCCTTTCTACTCCATCTCTGTGTCAGAAGTCCCAGGACCCCGGCCTGGGATGGTGGTTGACAAGGGAGATGGGGCTGGGAGAATCAGTAGACTTCACACCAAACTTATAGCATAAAGTCTGGACACCTGAAGGGGCATACACTGTTCCATGTGCCTGGTGGCAGCCTGAAAACAATGCAGCAGCCAGTTCAGCTTTGCAAGGGTTTTTATTCAGTACAGCATCAGAGTAAATGTGCAAGAATGCACAGCAGTTAAGGTTAGAAAATGAGAGAGGGGAGAGTACAACCCCCAGGAAGGTTGGATAAATAATAATGGTAGGATAAACAGGGATATGGGGTAATGGAACATCTGTCGTGGCCAAATAACACATATAGAGAGAAGAGAAGAGAAGTTTCATGCCTTTGAGCTATCTTAACTTGCCTCATTTAAACTATTGATCAAGAACCTAAAAGTCGGCTCAGCGCCTATAGCTCAATCGGCTAAGGCGCCAGCCACGTACACCTAAGGTGGTGGGTTCGAATCCCCAGCCCGGACCCGCCAAACAACAATGACGGCTGCAACCAAAAAATAGCCGGGCGTTGTGGCGGGCGCCTGTGGTCCCAGCTACTTGGGAGGCAGAGGCAGGAGACTCGCTTGAACCCAGGAGTTGGAGGTTGCTGTGAGCTGTAATGCCACGGCACTCTACCCAGGGGGACAGCTTGAGGCTCTGTCTCAAAAAAAAAAAAAAGAACCTAAAAGTCATAGCCCACTTGCACTGCTGAATCTCCATGCAGGGATAGTCACATAGACACTCTCAGCTGGGCGCTTTAACCTGAGTTGGAAGGTCTGGGAGGAATTCAGCCTGCCTGCCTCACCACACATCACTGGAGTTCATTCTCTCTTCTGCTGGCTCATGTGCAGCCCGGTCTGGCCCCAGACAGCTTTGGGTTGCCTCTATTGGCTAGGACAGTCTGTTTCTAATTCTATTTATTTATACTTCTGCAGTGGACAGGGCAGGAGGACAGAGGTGTCTGTCTGCCATCTTCAATTGTCTGGGTGTTCTCTGTGAGCTCCTGGTTGGTAGCAGAGGTTGGTTGTCTCAGGGCTCCTCGACCTCTTTTGTCCACAGACAATGCAGCAGGGAGGGCACAATGCAGTCTGGGAACTGAATTTGCTGTTCCCAACTTTTCTTCAGTGAAAATCTTTAGGGCCATGAGTTTTTTCAACCGATATGCCGAGAGAGGATCTTAGGTATGCCGCGACCAATTGTAAAGATTAATTAAATTATTTTTGAAAGTTCAAAGTACAGTAACTATTTTTTATTCTTTTTTTTTATCAACATAATTTAAGTGTACCATGGAAGTTCAACCATAGGTTCAAGTGTGCCATGAGATAAGAAAGGTTGAGGAACACTGTGGGGCTTCATCTTAGGGGCTTGGAGATTCCATCTTTGGAAGCCACCCCAGAAATGCATCAGTTGAAGAGGCCAAGTTAGAAAGGGAAAAAGACTAACGGATGAGTCCTTTTTCATGTTGGATTCAAGAGCTTGTGGAGGAGGAGACTCCATGTTGTCCTCATATGGAAACTTTCAATACGGGCTTCCAGCACGTCTTGCTTGCTGGAGCCAAGGAAGCCAACTTCCTGGGACATCTTCGGGCAGTGGTTGTAACCCACACGTGGTGCCAATTTTTCATATATTACTTGCCTGTAGGATTTCTCAGGAAGAGGCACCACATGCTTGATAGAACACCATAAATTACACGCAGTTTTAGAAATCTGACCCTCATTGATTTCTTCAAATTTCTTGCTCCTTGTACAGTCAGGGTATTTTCAGGTTTTTTTGGATGAGGCCCTTGAATTATTATTCTTCCCTGACAGACTCAACATCTCCTTGGGCTCTGCTTGGAGAACATGGTCTGTTTCCTGAGTGTGATGTCATGGAGGGGTACAGGGAGGGCAAGTGGCTGGGTTTGGGAAGGGTCCTCTAGGAATTTGGAATCCAAGGCCGGAACAGGCTCTGGTGACAGGGAGTCACAGGAGTAGGGGTGAAGGTAAGTCAGGGGTCATCGGGTCAGGTGAGAACGGTGGAGGAGCTCAGGCAGAGGGGCAGGAATTACCGTATTTTGTCGTGTAAAATGTCTCTTGTGTATAATGCACACCCACATTTTTGGCCCAAACTTTCAGGAAAATGCCCATTGAGAAAGCGGCTGGCTCTCAACCAGGAGAGATACATCTGGGGAGGGCGAATGTTCCCTGGGAAACATGTAGATTGTACCTCTGCCCGTAGCTTCCACTCTGTGAAGGCTGCCCCTTCCTTCCATCTCTCCTGGGAGCCCTTCCCTCCCCGCCACATGGAAAGCTGCACCTGATATGGCCACATATGTGGTCAGTGGGGCAGGAGCATATGAGGCCAGTTGGTCCCCGGACAGCCAGGCAGTTCCTTGGGAACTGTGTAGAGCTCCCGATCCCCTCCATGTGGCCAGGCCTCTGGCTTCAGCCCTCACCCCATATGGCCAAGGCCTGCCTGTCATCTCCCCTACTCCCGCCTCCCCCGCTTGTGGCACTTGGTGGCTCTGGCTCTCTCCCATCAGATCCAGGGTTCCAGTCCAGGTGGGAGGCACGTAGCCTGAGAGGCCACACTACCCATATATAATGCGCAGCCCTATTTTCTCTCAAAAGTTTGGGTAAAAAAGGGTGCATTATACATGGCAAAATACGGTATTTCTCTGGGAAGGTCTGCAGAGAGGGTGGAGGGCCAAGTGCAGGATGACTCTGTCAGGGAAACTGTAGAATCTGAAGGGGACACAGAGGAGCGGCAGCTCCCAGGGACACCAGTAGCTTGGCTTTAGCAGGGGAAGTGGGGGGTCTGGATACAATGCTTGTTCAGTGTGGATGGTATCGTGATGCTGTCCCAGGGGCTGCAGAAAACAGGAGGCACAAAGCTGTCATCAGGACCAGGCCAAGGAAAGGGGAGCCTGCTTGCCTAGCAGGGCTGACCCCCGAAAGCCTGTGACCCCCTCGCCTTGCCCCCACTCATGACTTCACAATACGCTCTCCAGCCTCTCCCCAAGGCCTTTGTTCACATACCCGCCCCCATGGCTACCCCCTCCCATGATTTCAGCAGGGTGCACTCACTCAGTCAGGGTTTTCTGTCCCCACTGGTGCAGGGAACATGCTTTAAACAGATCAGGAGGAAAAGGGGGAAGGTTAATTTCTGTATCAGAATAGAAAGCAATTTCCTTTCCTCCTCTGCTTCTCTCTGGCAAATTCTCCAACCCGGGAAACCAGGAGTAGGTTATATGGAAGGGGGTAGAAGCACAGGGTCATACAGGAGTCCTTCATGGGAGGGACTCTGGGATATGGAACTCTGGGAGATCTTTGGGATATTAAACTCTGATCACCTAAAAATTGCAGACCAGGTTGAATGATCAACAACAATATGAGGTTCACATGTATGTGTGGCCTCATTATCAAATACTTTCATAAACATTATCCCAATGATGTTCAAAAACCACCTGTGAAGCACAGACCTCAGTGGTTGTTTCAAACAGGAATCTGCATGCCCAGGAGGTCAGAGTGCTTATACTAAGCTGGGAGACAGGAGATGTGACTCTACACTAATCTGCAGGCCGTCCTTAACACCTTCCACGGCCACCCATTGCCCAGGTCCCTCATTCGTGCTCCCAGACAGCAGAGCAGGGACACTGGGAGCTTTCTCAGGTGCCTCCCCGGGAGCCCTAGAGGGCTCTATTTTCTCAGAGACTGTAACTAGTAATGGACACCCTCAGAGATCACCGACCCGGCACCTCATAGAAGGAACAGGGACACCCACTCTTAGCACAGGTCAAGCAAGCCGGACCTTCCCTCTCAACGTCCACCTTTCTTCTGCTCTTGTCTCTGCCCTGACCCTGAGAACAAAAAAGAAAAGAGAGGCTGGGACTCACTTCTCTCGCTCCCCCCCTCTCTAGGAAGCCCAGATGCTCATTATCCACAAATAACATGACTCTGCATTTTAATCAATAGACATTTCTTTTATCAACTTTCTTTTTTTTTTTTTTTGAGACAGAGCCTCAAGCTGTCCCCCTGGGTAGAGTGCCATGGCATTACAGCTCACAGCAACCTCCAACTCCTGGGCTCAAGCGAGTCTCCTGCCTCCGCCTCCTGCCTCCGCCTCCCAAGTAGCTGGGACCACAGGCGCCCGCCACAATGCCCGGCTATTTTTTGGTTGCAGCCGTCATTGTTGTTTGGCGGCTCCAGGCTGAGGATTCGAACCCGCCACTTTAGGTGTACGTGGCTGGCGCCTTAGCCGGTTGAGGCTAAAAGAGGCGCCGAGCCTCTTTTATCAACTTTCAAAAGCGATAAAATATTTCCAGTTGTGGCTGGGTGCAGTGGCTCATGCCTGTAATCCCAGCACTCTGGAGGGTTTTTGTCTATGAAATCCCCACTTGATGTTCTCAGAAGGAGGATACAGAATCAGAAGCCAATACAGTCGTATCTACTCCTTCAGATGACCCAGTGTCCTGGGACTGAGCTCAGAGGCTCTCGACACTGCTCTCCTGATCAGCCCAACATGAAGGAAGGCTCATGGTATCAGGTGTCAGGACAGCCTATTCTTTAGAGAGCCCACACTTTCTAAATAGCCAATCCAGGACCACGCAATCACCATGTGGGGTTTTATCCTGGAACCTTCCCCACACCCAGACAGGCATCCTGTGAGTCTGAGGTGTAAACCTTAGTCCTTCTGAAGCTCTAGCCCTGCCCGACCTCTTCCCCTGGCAGAGTGATGGTCTAGCAATCACTATGCCAACCAGGCCCATTTAGAAATGCGGGAATGGGAATGGGAAACAGCAACAGTGGGTCTCCCTGGGAGGGTTCCTTACCTGAGGACGTCTTTCAGATTTTCCCAGGTGGTTGGATAAAAACCGT
Source organism: Otolemur garnettii (assembly GCF_000181295.1). Taxonomy (NCBI): domain Eukaryota; kingdom Metazoa; phylum Chordata; class Mammalia; order Primates; family Galagidae; genus Otolemur; species Otolemur garnettii. The sequence goes on from NW_003852442.1 coordinate 6,244,747, forward strand.
TTCATCACCAGGTAGCACAGGTACAGAAAGAGTGACCCCAAACCACTCAGCAAGGTGAACTGGGGGTGCACGTACAGAACAGTCAAGTGTAAGCTCTGCCTTGGCTCAGGAGGGCTATTCCAACAGCAGAGAATAACCTCCACTGTCTGAATAGCAGGGCTGCCTGAAGCGACTAAGTGCTGGGGGTGCCTGCGCTTGGCCATATGTAGTCCCAGGCCTATGTCACAGAGCTCTGGAGAGTCACAAAGGGGTCCTGATGGTGGGGAAGGGGACAAGAGGAGGAGGGTGTGGCCACAGTCCCTCCTCCACCCACCAGCCAAGCAGAACCCTCCACCCCTCCTGGGCCCTCTGGGTACCTCTGCCCTCCCCTGCCATCCAGTTTTCCAACTTTATGTTGTTATGCTTGCCTCTGTCAGTGAAAATTTCTGTTTGTTTTATCCATAATCTAGATATTACCCAAGTTTCCTTTACTTGAACTTGAAAAGTTAAAACCTACAAGAGGGTTCTGGGCACAGTGGTTCATGCCTGTAATCCTAGTATTCTGGGAGGCTCTGGCTAGAGCTCATGCATTTGAAACCAGCTTGAGCAAGAGCAAGACCCCATCTCTACTAAAAATAAAAACTAGCCAGGTGTCATGGCAGGTTGCCTGTATTCCCAGCTGCTTGAGAGGCTGAGACAAGATCACTTGAGCCAAAGAGGCTGAGGTTGCTATGAGCTATGATGCTACAGCTCTCTACCCAGGACAGAGTGACACTCTGCCTCAAAAACAAAACAGAACACCTACAGGAAGTTTCAATAAAGCAGTTTTTCCCCAAATCTGATAAGATTCCTTTTCTGAAGCTGGGTGTGGTGGCTCACACCTATAATACCAGCACTTGGGAGGCCAAAGCAAGTGGATTGCCTGAGTTCACAAGTTCAAGACCAGCCTGAGCAAGAGTGAGACCCTGTCTCTTAAAAATAGGTGGGCGGGCTCAGCGCCTATAGCTCAACCGGCAAAGGTGCCAGCCACGTACACCTAAGGTGGCGGGTTCGAATCCCCAGCCCGGACCTGCCAAACAACAATGACGGCTGCAACCAAAAAATAGCTGGGCGTTGTGGCGGGCGCCTGTGGTCCCAGCTACTTGGGAGGCGGAGGCAGGAGACTTGCTTGAGCCCAGGAGTTGGAGGTTGCTGTGAGCTGTAATGCCACAGCACTCTACCCAGGGGGACAGCTTGAGGCTCTGTCTCAAAAAAAAAAAAAAAAAATAGCTGGGCGTTGTGGCGGGCATCTGTAATCCCAGCTACCTGGGAGGCTGAGGCAAGAAAATCACTTAAGCCCAAGAGTTTGAGGTTGCTGTGAGCTGTGATGGCACAGTACTCTATTGAGGGCAACATAGTGAGACTCTGTCTCAAAAAATAAATAAATAAATAAATAAAAGCATTTGTGTGCCTTAGAATATTTGCTTTGGCTCTTAAATGTTGGCAAATACGGGAAATAAGGGAAAGCTATGTTAGGTACCCTATCACCTCTTTGCTAATTTTTCTAGTGTTCTTATATTTAGGGTACAGTTTTTTTTTATCCCCCACTTAAAGCCTGCAGTTTCCAGCCCCAGTTCCTGCTACTACACCATTCCCTACACAAGCCCAACAATCCTATATATACCTCACTCTGGATGCTGGGAATGTGCTGACCATAGGACGACACACATCTGAGCCCACAGACAGGCGGGCAGAAGGTGGCTCCTGCCTCCAGCAGGCTCTGTGCTGGAGTGGCTGCGTGAGGGAGTGGTGAAGTGGCACACCCAGGAACCAGATGACCTCGGTTTGAATGCTGCCTTTACCCCTTCTCAGCTGTGTATAGTTGCCAATCTCCCATCTCATAGGAAGACGGGTAATCACTGAAGCTGCTTCCTAGTAGAAATTAATGTAGTGAGTTGAGAGGATAGTAACAGTCACTATCTCCTGGGTAGAAATTAAGTTAGTGAATACAAACAAAACATGGTCCCATAGGGAGTGCTGACAATGTTCATTAGTAGATGGGAGTATGAGATGGTTTTCATCCGGGTTGGAAGTTTTGATCTGTCAGGGTGGGGCTAATTGTCTATTTAGTGAGTTGTTCCAGGGTCTCTGCTGGGAATCTGGCTTCCTCATTCTCCGCTAACATGATAGGGGTGGTAGGAAGCTGGCTTGGGCTCAGAGGAAGCCTCTTGGCAGTGTTCGGAGGTCTGCAGTAGCCATGGGTTCGAAGCTAATCGGCCTGTCAACAGTCCAGGTTAATTCACATCATTCTCAGGGATACATAATATTTCATGTACCTTACTTTATTAAACCTCCTCCAGTGATTTGGCCAATTCCCAGTTCTTCCTCTGTTATAAGTAAGAGTTAGGTGAACATCTTTACATGTCAGTAACTTCACCTGTTACGAGCTTATTTCCTCGGGACACAAGGTTCTGTAAGCAGGTTTGCTGAAAGGTGGCACCGGCTCATGCTTACCAAGCTGACTGGACCTCGAGGGTCTGGAACCAAATCTGGGATCTGCCACCTGCGATTGGTTCCGCTCCCCACCTATGAAATAGGGGAGAAGAAGGGCATTTAAAATAGGGCTATTGTGGAACATAAAGAAATTAATGCTTGTTAAACACTAAGAGCAATGTCTATGTCTTGCCCAGAGTAAGCATGAGTAAGTAATAATTAATATTATTGGGCCGAAGGGATTGAAGAGTTATAATCCTTAATACGTATCACTGATTATACTATTTGATGAGAGAGAGGAGGTCTCAGCCACCCTCCAGAGAGGAGGGAACAATCATCAGATGGGGTCAGTTTTCAGGACAGAGATTGGGCCACATGGATCAGCGGGGAGGGTCGTTAGCTATTATGTGGGTCACTATGAAAGTTTTGAGACAGACTGTGTTACATAGTTTATTATTTCACTTCTAAGAAACACAGGTAACCGCGTCCTTTCTGATTCACCCGTGCAAGTTTCAATTTGCTCGGCTGATCAGCGTCACTGGGAGGGCTTCATCTGTTTCTGTCTGCACGGATTTGATCTTTCTTGATTTTTGCGTATCTCAAATCTTTTGTAATGACCCACATAAAGGGCTGCTCGTGGGAGGAGCCAGCTCTTTCTCTCTGTCACTCCCAGGAGATTTAATCTCTCTATTCCTCTGGAATATGCAAATGGAGGGATGGTGGCAAGGGCCAGCAATGTGGGTCTGGACTTAGATAGAAGCTCCTAAATTTGGGCAAGACTCTGTATCCCAACCCAGAATGCTGCAGAGGGCTCTATCATGGAGTTTGGGGCACCCACTCTGTTCTAGCAGAGTCAGTCCTTGTGTCCAGCTCACCATCACCCCTTGTGCATGGAGGAGGCGGGCCAGGTGGGTTGAGGCAGGAGTCCACTGCTTTTGTGCTCCCTGGCCATGTATTATCCAATAATGCCCCTCATGCCACCATCATGTGGCATCTATTTCATCTATGATGATACCATCAGCAGCAGCTCTATCTATCTATTTATTTATTTATTTTTTATTTTTTGAGACAGAGCCTCAAGCTATCCCCCTGGGTAGAGTGCTATGGCATCACAGCTCACTGCAACCTCCAACTCCTGGGCTCAAATGAGTCTCCTGCCTCCGCCTCCCAAGTAGCTAGGACCACAGGCGCCCGCCACAACGCCCGGCTATTTTTTGGTTGCAGCCGTCATTGTTGTTTGGCGGGCCCGGGCTGGATTCGAACCCGCCACCTTAGGTGTACGTGGCTGGCGCCTTAGCCGGTTGAGCTATAGACGCCGAGCCAGCAGCTCTATTTATAAAGGGAATGTGCCAATTTTCCCACCAGGAAAAAAAATGGTAAGAGACAAATTTCCATTTTATATCTTGTGTAGAGAGCTCCCTTCAGGCTAGGGAGAAAGATCACAGGCTTCTTAGAGAGTTGCTGGTATCTAGAAAACACTGTTCTTTTTCTCAGAGGGGAAACACTTTGGGGCTTCAGAATAGGAACCAATTTTTCTTTCCTTTCAGGAAACCACCGGCACATCCATTCTGAACACCAGGTAAACAGTGAAGGAGTCAATGTTTTATTAGTGTCTAGTTTTCCTGTCCGGAGCCTTTCAGCTTTTGCTTACCCCTGATCAGCAGAGGGCCCATCCAATTTGCCCTGGATGCTGGTTTTTTTTTTTTTGTTTGTTTGTTTGCTGTAAAAGGGTTTCTTCAAATGGAAACCAGACAGGAAACACTCTCAGAGTCTGGCTATGTCGATGTGGGGACAGCAAGTCCAGGAAGATGTCTCTGAAAGACCCACATTCACCACACCTGGCTTCTTTCTATAATTTATTTCTGCCGGAGGAGACGAGGCCGCCCTCCAGAATATATACTACCTAGCTGGGATCGTTGAAAAAGCCAGTCCTTGCCTTGAGTGTCCCTTATTGGGCATAAAGGGGCAAGCACAGTCTCTGGTGTGCGTCTATGGATGGCAGTTTAGAAAGAAACAGCACAAGGATTATTTTTGACAACAAAAATTAAAAGGGGATGAATCAAAGGAGATTAAAATACAGGACTTCTAAGCCATCGTTAAAATTCTGCTGTCAAAGAATATTGATTGACCTAGAAAATGCCCATAGTATCTTTCCTAAAAAGAAATTTAAAAAGCAGTTTATAAAAGAGAAGATATGAGGTAGGGAGTAACCGGAGTAAGAAGTGTGTATGTGAGAATCTGTATGTTAGGATAGGTTACAGTAACAATAATGCTGGTGGTGCCTGTGGCTCAGAGAGTAGGGTGCCGGTCCCATATGCTGGAGGTGGCAGGTTCAAACCCAGCCCCGGCCTAAAAAACAAACAAACAAAAAAAAAAGCAACATAATGCTTACTTTCAGGTGCTGAGATTTTTTTAATTTCCTCTTTGGTTTCGTAAGTCTCTGCATATAACATATATCATTGTTTTCAACATAAATATTTACTTAGAATATAAGATACAGGCTCTGTGCCTGTGGCTCAAGTGGCTAAGGCACCAGCCACATATACCTAAGGTAGCAGGTTTGAATCCAGCCCAAGCACCAAAACAACAACAATGACAGCTGCAACCAAAAAATAGCCAGGCATTGTGGTGGGCGCCTGTGGTCCCAGCTACTTGGGAGGCAGAGGCAGGAGACTCACTTGAGCCCAGGAGTTGGAGGTTGCTGTGAGATGTGATGCCACAGCACTCTACCCAGGGAGATAGCTGGAGGCTCCGTCTCAAAAAAAAAAAGAATATAAGAGACATACAGACACATGTCCAAATGGTAAGAATACAACTTTCTGATTTTTTCCCTAAGATAATAGGGCTATTCTATTAACACCAAGGTAAAGGAAGCCAACTGTTCCCAACATCCCAGATGCTCTGCTGTGCCCTGTTCCAGTCGTGACTCCCCAAAGGGGACAGCTTTGCTGTGGCTTTGGAAGGCGTGGACACGCAGCGTTGGAAGGCATGACAACACAGACTCACCTGTGTTTCCCTCTCTTCCCTGTGTGTCCGAGGTTGTGAGTCGCCAATTTTCTTTGCAAGATGCCCACTGTGTCATCTGCGTGGGAGGCCGTGAGAGATGAGTAAGGGCTCCAGCTCATGCTCCTGGGTCCTGCTTACACCCCCTTTCCTCCACTCTTCTCCCATCTTCCCATCTCCGTGGCTGGCTCTGGGGACCCCAAGCTCCAGCAGCGGGTTGAAGGCAGCAGCGTCCTAGATGGTTCAGGAGTTCACACAACTGCATCAGGTCAGATCCTCGGGATAGGCTCTTTAGGGTTTGCTGGAGAGGACTGACCTGGGTAACGGGTAGGATATTGTAGAAATGGTAACTTCTCTCCTTGGGTTTCTTGCTCTGTGGGAAGCCAGCAGCCATGTAATGAGGACATTCAACTAGCTAGGTGAAGAGCTCCACCAGGATCCAGAACTACCAGCTAAGCCCACTCCCAAATTCCTGACCTATAGAAACTGTATGAGATAATAAACATTGCTTGGTTGTTTTTGGAGAAGGGTATAGAGTCTCACTCTGTCACCCTGGGTAGAGTGCTGTGGCATCAGCCTAGCCCATAGCGACCTCAAACTCCTGGGCTCAAGTAATCTTCTTTCCTCAACTTTCCAAGCAACTGGGACTACAGGGGCCTACCATGATGCCCAACTAATTTTTCTACTTTTAGTAGAGATAGAGTCTCGCTCTTCCTCAAGCTGATCTAGAACTCCTGATCTTAAGTCATCCTCTGTCCTTGGCCTCCCAGAGTGTCAGGATCACAGGTGTGAGCCACTGCACCTGGAGAGTGCTTGTTATTTTGAGTTGCTAAATTTTGGGTTAGCTGGTTACCCAAAATTCAACCCACAAAACTGTGGGCAAAAGAAATGGTTGTATTAGGTCCTAACATTTAGAGTGGTTTGTTACCTAATAGTAGATATGAAAATCTCTTCTAAAAATAGATTTATAGTCATGCTATGGATCAGAATCAGTGAGGGGTGCATAAGTAATAGAAAATACAGTTTAATGCTATGTTGAACAAATGGGGATATATTTTTCTCACATAATGAGAAATCTAGAGGGAGATGGTTCATTCCAGTATGGGTTTGGTGGCTTAATGTTTAAATATCAGGTCAGTGTCTTTGCAATTGTCTTTATTTTCCCCTTAGTCACAAGATGGCTGCAGGAGCTCCAAGCATCACATCTTCACAGCATCACTTTGAAAGCAAGGAGCCAGGGGTATGATGAGATGAAAAAATGGTCACATGCCTCCCTTTTATTAGGGAGGAAACTTGCTCTCAGATGCCCCCTTGCAGATTTTCCCTTCATTGGTCAAAATTGGTCCAATTCTAGACTGGAGCCAAGTTCACTGTCCTAGACCCCAAAAGCACGCTACTTGATACTTGAACAAGTGTCTGTCTAAAAGCTTTCTGCATCTTTTCAGAAAAGACAGCTGACAATGTCAGAACTTTCTTATAAACTCTTAGGGGTGTGGAACCCTGGGTACTTCAATGAAAACAATGATTGTGGTTACTTTGGGTAATTTGTCATTAACAAATAACAATATAGCATCGGGTACACACGGCTCCAAAGAATTTGTTTTCTTCCCCCACGCTATTCGCTCATTTGTTTTTCGTTATTTCTAGTCAGTAGAAATCATTGTGTGAAAGCCAAATTTCCAGTTTTCCACTGATTTTTATTTGTAAATCTTTCTTAAGGATGTTCAATTGATTTGTTGAGCATAACTGTTTAATAAATTGAGATGTAGCTATTTAGCAAATGAACTGTTCCACCCTGAATGAGAAGTCCCATGATGGGAATTGGATTTCTCTTTTACTTTACAGAACTGACAACGGTTGATTAAATATTAACCAGCCTGTCCTGGAGACAGGGTCTGGGGATAATAATGTAACTGTGGCTCTCATTCGTGACTTAGGAATCCTGCTCCTTACATCTTCCTGGGGAATAATAACGCCATTCCCCTTGATGCTTGCCAAGTCAAGCAGAGGAGTAGATAGAGGGGAGAGGAAGATTCTCCATCAGACTTGGCCTGCTGGGCTATGACTGGAGAGGATTGCTGATGAGTTTTGATTGGACTATGGACTCTGCCTGCACCTCTTTCAGATTTGGCCTCCTGTCAAACAGAGGTTAACCTCCCTGGGTGCCAGGAAGGGTTCTCAGTGCAAGCATAAAACAGTAAACCAGGCTCGGCGCCTGTGGCTCAAGCAGCTAAGGCACCAGCCACATACACCTGAGCTGGTGGGTTCAAATCCAGTCTAGGCCTGCGAAACAACAATGATGGCTGCAACCAAAAAACAGCCAGGCGTTGTGGCGGGCACCTGTAGTCCTTGCTACTTGGGAGGCAGAGGCAGGAGAATTGCTTGAGCCCAGGGGTTGGAGGTTGCTGTGAGCTGTGATGCCGCGGTACTCTCCCCAGGGCAACAGCTTGAGGCAAAAACAAACAAACAAAACAAAACAGTAAACCAACAGACAAAAATCCCTGCCCTCCCAGAGTTGACATTCTACTATTTCCTGATATCTGCTATTTTGAGAGATTATCCATATATTCCTGTTAATGCTCACGATTTCCCATGAGATCTAGTTTATTATTGCCCATGGCAGACCCTTGCAGATTTTTTTCTGCCTGGCAATTTTTTTTTCTCCACTTAATTGCAAAACCTCTGTTGTGAGAAACGAATCCTTTGTGGTTTGGGGAGAGAGGAGCAGCTCCCACTCTGGAGTTCTAGGGCTGGACAAATGAAGTAGGTATGAACACTTACCCAGGAAATCTCATCTCCAGGCCTGGGCAGAGTCCTCTCTGGGGCTCAATTGATCATAACCACTGGCTGGGCTTGATCTCTCCCTGCTGAGATCCTGAAAGAGATAGTCACTGGCAGCTAATTTACATGCTGTCCCTCTCCCTGGAAATAGTGTTACTTACTGTTTTCCAGGTCCTGGATTTATACCTGCTGAAGTTGAACATCTTGCAGAAGTGACTCACCTGTTTACTGTTTCTATTTTCCATTTCCCTCCCTTCTGCTTCCTTCTCTCATCTCTCCGTTTTTAGTAAACATGTACTGAGTACTATTTTAGTTTCACACTGTGGTATAACAAATTACCACAAACTCAGAGGCTTGTGTATTCCAGACTCCTGTGTTTACTGGCTCTGTTTCCATGGGTCAGGAGTCTGAGCTTAGCTGATCCTCTGCTCAGGGTCTCATGAGGCTGGCTGAGATGTGTTTTCATCTGGAGGCTTGAGTGGGGAAGAATCTTCTTCCAAACTCATTCAGATTGGAGGCAGAACTTCTTTCCTTCATTTATTTATTTTGTAGTTTGGGCCAGGGCCAGGCTTGAACCCACCACCCTGGTATATGGAACCATACTCCTTGAGCCACAGGCACCACCCTGGAGGCAGAATTTCTTTCCGTGTGGCTGTGTGACTGAGGGATAGCTGTGGCCAAGGGTCCCCCTCAGGTCCTAGAGGCTGAACATAGTTCCTAGCCCACTCATGACATGGTAATGTCTTCAAAGACAGAAAGGGAGAATCTTTTGGTCCAGCATGCTAAGACAGAGTTTTCTGTACTGTTACCTGATCTAGGAAATGACTTCATCACAGTTGCCATATTCTGCTAGTTAAATGCAAGTCATAGGTATGCTAACACTCCAGGAGAAGGCATTATAATTGAACGAGGGTTTGACTCCTTGCAGGGGATCACTTAAGGTGACCTTAAGGTGATCCCAATGAGCTGCACATTATGAATCAGGTGTTACGCCCTACACCGGGGAATACCAAAGTGCAATAGTGGTATGCCCTCTGCCTTCGTGGAGCTGTAATTCTTATCAACTTGGAAATTGTAAATTATATAAACCAATGCAATGCTTCCGACTCCCTACTTCTTACTTTGTTTGTTTTCCTTTAAGTTAGTTTGCATTTTGGACAGCCAAAAGAATCCTGACTGATACAACTCCATTTTGCTAATAAGAAAAATATGTAGGTTGTAGAAACCAGCAACCCAACTTACAGCTCTTTCTCTAGTCCAATAATGATTGAATGGGGTAAGGCTTTGGGGTGAATTCTCTCTGTCTCTCTTTTTTTTTGAGGCAGGGTCTTGCTTTGGTGCTGAGAAAACACAAAATAATTTATGAAATGTATTTATTATTACTTTCTGAATATAAAACTCCAGGAGTGGGCCCCCGGACAGATGTATTTTCAAAAAGTCCCACAGGCGGGTCTGATGTGCACCTCTGTTGCGTGAAGAAAAGGATATTTGAAGTGAGTTGTCAGAGTTGATGTGGAATCCTATAAAAGTTACCCCCCACCCCTGCCTCAGTTTCACCATTGGAAATGACTTGACTTAGCTAATGACTGGTAGCGTTCCCTCCAGATCTAGCAGATGAAGTCTTATTTACCTCCAGAACCTAGAAAAATGGCTGGCCACATTACAGGTAGTGGATAAATGTTTGCTGGATCCGTGAATCAGAGCGGAGATTAAGATCAATTAACCATGTATCCTTGACCGACCACTAGGTGGCAGGAGGCTCACGCCAAGCCCAAACTGGGTACCTGGTCTGGGCCACAGAATGGGAAAGAACCTTCATAGAGGAGCTTTGCATCTCCCCTTCTCGGCTGGGGCTTCTCATGTGTATAGGGGGCAGGGGTGTAGAAGGTGAAACTCTTTCCCAAAAAGTCCTCACACTTAGACTTCATCTTTTTACAAATAAATGTATTTCCATTGTTAAAGAAATTCAAATAGCATTGGAAACAACTTTCATGCATCTGTGAATCATTATATTTTTGTAAATGTAGTGTCTCTTATTTAAAAAGCAAAAAAGGAAGGAAGAACTCAAAACAGAAGTGGGAAGCTCCTCCCCACCCCCCAGAGCCTTCCTGCACCCGTGACCTATAGAACCAGGCATGGGTGGGACAGAGAATCCTCATGGTAAGATGACACTGGGCAACTGGCCAAAGAGCTCGTTTTCATCACAGGAGGAACCCAGCTCTCAGCCAGGGATCTTGAGTTGGGCAGCAGCATCTGGGGCTGGTAGGCATAAGAACGCAGATATCTGGGGATTACATCAGAGTACTGGGAGTGCTTCAGTCTGAAATTGTGCTGCTTTCCACAAGCTCCACTTGTTTCCCAGATACAATTGAAGTTGGAGAATTACTCCCTGAGGATTTCTTCGTATCTTTTCTGGGGCTCTCATCAGCCCTTTTGGTGGTCCAGAAATCTTTATTCATTTCCAGTTTCTCACACACACACATATATACACATGTACACATGTGCACACACATGTGTGTTTTTTATGTTCTGGGTTACACGTATGATGATGCATTTTCATTGTCCGAGTCCCCAGATTATAAAAATAGCCTAGGAAATAGAAATCCTCTGTCACAGCACAGATCAGAGAAAGCTGCTCTCAGTAATTGGTATTTTTTACTGCCTCCGACCCTGACCCGTCTCCACAGGTCTGCACTAAAACATTGCAGATTTTTCTGCCAGAAAAGCTGCATAAAAGCAAAATGGGGAGCCTGACCCAGGTAGTAAATGTCTGATGGCTTCTTTATGACCAAATGCATTTCTCCTCTCCTAGAGAAGTTTGGGTTCATCTGAAGGGGACTTGCAGCACTGTGGGGTCAACTTCTCTCCTCCTGGATTTGAGGGGGGGCTCCTGTGCTTGTTTCAGGATTTTTAAGGAGGCAGAATCCTCAAGGTGGGCTGAGTGCCTGAGTTATCACACTAGCATGTGTTACTGGGAGACACTCCAGAGCCCAAGTTCAAGGACTTCTTGAATCTATGTCTTGTGTTATGGTTTGTGAAATATGCACTTGTCATTGTGATCTTTTGAGATTTCCTGTCCTCACTAAGGCTGAAACTGTCCAGGTACGCTCATAGTTGATGGCGTATGAGCTCACTGCGTGAGCTAAATGCTTTATGTCCACGATCTCGATTAATTCTTATGACAGCTCGTGGCTATTATTAACCTCATTCTACATATTAAAAAGGTGGCATGGTTACGTGAGGTTAGGACAAGCCTGCCCGAGGACCCACAGGTAGTAAATTAGCAGTACATCTGGGGGTTGTGAAATCTATGTAGTCAAAAGTCTAATGCAGTGATTTTCAACCAGTGTGCTGTGAGAGGAGCTTAGGTGTGTCTCAAAAATTTTTAAAGATCATTAAATTAAATTATTTTCAGAGGAAGTTCAAAGCACAGAATGTATATTCTTTTTCTTTCTTTCTTTTTTTGTATTAACCTGATTTAAGTGTATCATAGAAGTTTACCTATAGGTTTGAATGTTTCATGAGATTTATTTAAAAAGGTTGATAAACACTTGTCTGGAGACACATCTTTAATCACTGCATCACAGCAGGCATTCACCTGTTTTACTACTTTTACTACCTACCGATGGCGAATCACAGTCAATATTTGCTATTTCTCCCAGTGCTGTGCTCCTTCTAAAGGGTCTCATTTAATTCTCTCAACACCGTTGCAAGGTGGGTGGTGTTCCCAGTCCGCAGTTAAAGGAAATATGCACTTGTCATTGTGATCTTTTGAGATTTCCTGTCCTTACTAAGGCTGAAACTGTCCAGCTACTCTCATGAGTGGATGGAGTAGGAGCTCATGGCATGAGCTAAATGCTTTATGGTCTTAGAGAGTATGGTAGGCAGAAGTCTAATGGCAGACTGCAAAGAACTCCTTTCTTTATAATTTAATTTTTCTTTCTTTTCTTTTTTCTTTCAGAACAATATAATGGTACAATCTTGATAGAAATAAGTCTAATTATCTATTTAGGGACCAACATTTCTAGAGTAGTCTAGGCAGAATTCTATGTGATTCTTCCAACCCCTCCCCTACTAGTCATATGCCCTTGTTTCTACAGCCTTGTATAATCTCCCTCCCTTGAATGTGGGTCGAACCGGAGATTTGCTTCAGACCAGGAACATATGACTAAGGTGAAGGGATTTTGCAAATGTAACTAAGGTCCCTAATCTGTTGAATGAACAGGAAGATTATCCCATGTGGATCTGTCCTGATGTGGCCTATGGAAGAGGGTCCAGGCCTTCTTCAGAGAAAGGAAATATGTTGCCCCACTGTGAGATGTTTGTGAGAACATGAGCTGGAAGAGCCCCAGGTTCTAGAAGGGATCACAGCCTGCTGACACCTTGATTACAGCTCTGGAGACCCCCTCCAAAGGACCCTGCAAGCCATGTCCATGGACATAATTTCCATGTCCAGATTTCTGACCCATGGAAACTACAAGACAGTCAGTTGTGTGTGGTTTTTAGGTCCCTAACTTTGAGACAACTGATTTATGGACTAACAGAAAGATAATGCGAAGAGCTTTTCTCACTCCCCGGCCACCTTGGCAGCTAGTCTCGGTTGGGGGAGGTCCCACCCCTAAGGCAGGAAGAGGGTGGCTACAAAGAAGATGAAAGTTGGCTCGGCGCCTATAGCTCAACCGGCTAAGGCGCCAGCCACATACACCTAAGGTGGCGGGTTCGAATCCCCAGCCCGGACCCACCAAAACAACAATGACAGCTGCAACCAAAAAATAGCCGGGCGTTGTGGTGGGCGCCTGTGGTCCCAGTTACTTGGGAGGCGGAGGCAGGAGACTCGCTTGAGCCCAGGAGTTGGAGGTTGCTGTGAGCTGTAATGCCACGGCACTTTACCCAGGGGTACAGCTTGAGGCTCTGTCTCAAAAAAAAAAAAAAAAAGAAGATGAAAGTCGCTGGAGTTGATCAACTCAAGGCTCCAGCTCTTTATGAAAAGTGGAAAGTGTGTGCTGGGGTACAGGCAGACTCTGAAAATGTTCAGATGAGGCAAAATGAAATTGGTCATCCTCATCAACAACTTCCTGGCTTTGAGGAAAGCTGAAATAGAGTACTGTGCTGTGCTAGCCAAACTGTGTTCATCCTGACAGTGGCAGTGATGGTGAATTGGGCACAGCATGCAGAAAAGACCACAGAGTTTGCCCACTGGCCATCATTGATCCAAGGGACTCTGATACCATTAGCAGCATGCCAGAACAGACTGGGGGGAAAGTAAATCATGCACATTTTTTCCTTAATAAAACTGGTTAGAGCTTGTTTTAAAAAAAAAAAGTAAACACTTTCTGTGAATTACCCAAGGTCACACCCTGCAGCTAAGTAGCTGAGGCTCCAGATTCTGAATGCTCACAGCTCCAGAGACCTCCAGGCTTATACAAAGACCACACCCCACACTTGGTGCACTGTGCATGGGCTGTGCATAGTCAGAATGTGCTGAACACGTGAAGGCGGGGGTTGAACCCAAGTCTGTCTGTGTCCGAAGATTTGGCCCCTTTCATCACGTCATACTTTCCCTTTCTAATCTTCACGTTACGGTCCATGTTCTAGGCCAGATCTCTGTATCTGTGAAGCAAGCTCATCTTAGCTTTGAACCCAACCTTCCATTCGTCAATAAGTCCGCAAATATCTGCTGAGTATGACTACATTCCCTGTCTAACTTGGGAAAACAGGAAATCTATGAGCTCTTGCCGGGAAGTAGATAAGTTTTGTTTGAAAAGAAGATACGGGACTATGGAGTGGTTATGATTACAGGATGGGGGTGTGTTCAGGGGGTTCAGAGTGCGTGCAGAGCACTTCCCAAATGGCAGGCTGTGGGCCCTCTAAGCTGCATGCCAGAGATTGGCTATGCGCTGAGAAAATGACGTGTTATGTGTATAGCTGTCTCTATTTGGCTGTTCCAGGAATATTTAGTTATGTATGCTTTAGGGTGAAAAGTCTCTGCTGGGCTGAAGATTTTCTTTTTTCCTTTTTTTGTTTATTTATTATTTATTTATTTTTTCTGAGACAGTCTTACTCTGTCACCCTGGGTAGAGTCAGAGTTCACAACAACCTCAAACTCTTAAACTTGAGCAATCCTTTTATCTCAGCCTCCTGAGAAGCTGGGACTGCAGGTGTGCACCACAACACCAGGGTAGTTTTTCTATTTTATTTTTTACTAAGTCATATACACATAGATCATGAATACATTTATGCATATGTTGGGTACAATGTGTTGATTTTTTTTTATACAATCTGATGTGGTTACATCAAATCAATCCACATAGCTTCCTCATTTACTTGATTATTTTGTTGAGACATTTATGTTCCACACTTGACAGATTTGATTTGTACCCTTGTAATGTGCTCCGTCATTTACCCAGCGTGGAGCGGTGCAGTTTCACAGGAGGAAAGCAGAGTTCCTTGGCGATATCTGTGTTTTTTTTTTTTTTTTTTTTTGAGACAGAGCCTCAAGCTATCCCCCTG
>NW_003852442.1:6259612-6262108 GCF_000181295.1 Otolemur garnettii
CTATTTTTTGGTTGCGGCCGCCATTGTTGTTTGGCGGGTCCGGGCTGGGGATTCGAACCCGCCACCTTAGGTGTACGTGGCTGGCGCCTTAGCCGGTTGAGCTATAGGCGCAGAGTCGATATCTGTGTTTTTGATGGTCAAGGCTTCCTCCACCGTTTTCCCTTTCACCCACTCAGTGGCTCCTGAGCTAGAAGCAATGGCTGAGCCACAGGCAAATGTTTTAAACCTGGCATCCACGATCTCCCCGGTTTCATCTACTTGAAGCCGTAATTTCATTACATCACCACAGGCTGTAGCCCCCACGGATCCAGTCCCAACATTTTTAGATGTCTTGTCAAGAGACCCCACGTTTCTAGGATTTTCATAATGGTCAACCACCTTCTTATGGTAGAACCGAGCCGGAGCTGACAGCTCCCGGGCGGGCAAGCGCGGGCTCCGGAGCAACAGGGCCAACGCCGCCGCCTCAGACGCCGGCCTCAGACGCCCGCTCCAGCCGTAGCCATCTTGCCGGCTTGCCCGGCGCCCGCGACGTCCCAGAGCGTGGGGTTAAAGGGCACCCTCTGACGTCACCACGACGTCACCAGAACCGCTTTTCACAGAAGTTAAGTCTACAAATTCCTAAGAGTTGAGCCGCTGTGGAGAGGACCCTGCAGGTGTATCCTTGGGGTCTGCTTGAGAAGCTCTCCGTTCTCCTAGCCCTCACCCTTCCTGGTATCCTCTCTCACCACCACTCCTCCAAGCCCCCCAAATTCTGAAGTGACCAGAGGGTATGGGACCTCTAGACTTTTGTGGAAGATTCTCCAAGCTCTGGATCCCACTGGTGTAGGTGACCACCTCGGGGTTGTGATTAATAAGCCGCATGTCTTCTGAGCTGGGGGTTGTAGGTTTGGGTCCTGCCAAGTATGAGGTTTCCAGATTCAGCAAAGAAAAATATAGGATGGATGCCCAGTGACGCTGGAATTTCAGCTGAACGGCAAACAACGTTTTGGTATAAATATGTATGATGTAGTATTTGGAACGTATCTGTCTGAAATTCCAGTGTAGCTGGGTATTTGGCATTTTAGCTGGCAACCCATTCACAAGCTCCTGCTTTCTTATTTTCCACAGGGCAGTTAGCGATCGATAATGGTTGAACACATGGGCTCTTGAGGCAGATGGTTTGGCGTCTCAATCCCGGCCATGTAGGTGGCTGTGGAAACAGGGTGAGTTAATTCAGTTTTCCTTGCCTCAGTTTCCTTCTCTGTGGTGAGAGGATTAAATAAAAATTGCCTAGCAGGGACCTTCCCTGTGGTAACTGATAAATAAACATATTACTGGGGATTTTTAATATTCTTCTCAGTGTCACGGTTAAAAATTCAATGAGTGTGGCTGTAGTAGCTCATGCTTTTGAATCGGGGGTCCTCAAACTTTTTAAACAGGGGGCCAGCTCACTGTCCCTCAGACCGTTGCAGGGCTGGACTGCAGGCCCTGGGACAAGTCAGCTGCTAAGCAGGACAGGCAGCAGCGGCAAAAACACCCAGCGGGCCAGATAAATGTCCTTAGCGGGCTGCATGTGGCCTGCAGGCCATAGCTTGAGGATGCCTGGTAGCCCTTTCAAAGTACTAGGACAATGATGGGGGTCCATTTGGGGGATACTATCTCAATTTGGGGACTGCAGGTGCCTGGCAGCTGGAAATGGGTTACAGGAGCGGTAGACAGATGGTTTTTCTTTCCATCTGAGTCTCCTGGTGTGGAGAAAAATAAAACTTCTGTCCCGATGATTCATTGTTGAAGCTGGATTTAGCCAGCATTTAAATAGAAACGGCTGGCTATAGGAAATATTGTCACCACCCAGAAGTGAGATCAATTTCAAAACCGTTGTGAGCAAAGTGGATTTCTTACATGCGAAACTAAGCTATTAAATTTTATGCACTGGCACGGCTTCTCTGCCAAGAGCTCGCCCCCCACCCCCCAAATCAGACTGCCCTGGCTTCCTGCCTTCCCCAGTTACAACTGCTCACCGGATCATTTCTACAAGGCTTATCTGCTTGAGAGAAGGTTTCCCTGAAGTTAAGTGCTCTTACCACGTGGGTACATATATTAAAGAGCCTTGGATTCAGCAATGAGAAGTCTATTTTTTTTTCCCCAATGTTCTTTAAATCTTGATTCTAGTGTGGAGGCAGTTTACATTTGATGTTGCCATGGCTTTTAAAATCTTCTTAAAACTTGCAATTCTCTTTTTTATTAACAAAGAAACTGACTTCAAGCTCAGAGTCTTCAATAGGCAACAGTTTTTCACTAGACCCTAATAACATCTTTTGTTATATTGATTGTGCTACCGTTTGAGTAACTTTTTGTCTCAGTGTAATTTCCAACTTACAGAAAAGTTGCAACATTGTATAATGAACTCCTTTATACCCTATGCACACATGCACCTGCTAATTACTTTGCTTAATAATTTTCATTCTCTTTCTTTCTGTCTGCATCATCATCATTATTATTTATTTTTTTTTTTTT
>NW_003852442.1:6262260-6264649 GCF_000181295.1 Otolemur garnettii
GGGCTGGGGATTCGAACCTGCCACCTTAGGTGTATGTGGCTGGCGCCTTAGCCGCTTGAGCCACAGGCGCCAAGCTGTCATCATTATTATTATTTGAACTCTTAGTGAATGAATGCCGAAGATATGATTTGTTTTGATATACATAAGTACTTAAGTGCAGATTTCCTGAGAAGTTCCACAAGGGTAAGGTATTGCCTGCCAGGTTTTTCTCAGCTGTAGGGTTATCACTTTGCAATTTGTAATTAATTTGTGGGCACATATCTTGAGATGAGGAAAAGAACTTGCTTCTCATCAGACTTCTAGCTGCTACTTAGTTGTCCTGCCCCGTCATTTCTTTTGTATTTATTTGTCGGCATTCAACCGTGATTATTTGTTTTTTATTGGTGGGTTGGTGGGTTTTGATTTTATCCATGAGTTATAACCCATTGTCATTACAGTGTGTTTGGATACTCAGATTGCTTCAGATTTGGCCATTGAATGTCCCTAACCTGGATCCATTGTATTAGTGCTTATTATGATTGCTTTATATTCATGGCAAATAGTATTACTTATGTTAGTAATATAAAAAAAATTAAGTATAAATATTAAAGTTTATTTATACAGAAAAGTATATTTATTGTTTTAAAAATGAGTTGATTTAATGAGAAACATTAATGATATAATGGTGTGTATGTGTGTAAATATGTGTGTGTATATATATACACACAGGGTGTCCATGAAGTTCACGTGCAATTTAAAGTAGTTTCTATTTATGGACACACACATTCTCTCTCTCTCTCTCTTTCTCTCTTTATATATATGAAAAATGTTAATGATTCCTGAAACCTAAGTATGACAAATATCACAAAAATGGTAGTATGCAAATAATTGAAATTTGCTAAATATTGCTCTTCTGTGGCTGTATTTTTCTTTGTATTTCAAATATTTTACCATTATGATCCACTGAGGAGCTTGGAATGTTCCAGAAATCCCCCTAGGTTGCATTCATACTCTCTCAGACATGGCCTCTTATCAGCAATGTGGCTGTTCTGACTTGTTATTTATTTATTTATTTTTGAGACAGAGCCTAAAGCTATCCCCCTGAGTAGAGTGCCATGGCATCACAGCTCACAGCAACCTCCAACTCCTGGGCTCAAGCGAGTCTCCTGCCTCTGCCTCCCAAGTAGCTGGGACCACAGGCGCCCACCACAACACCCGGCTATTTTTTGGTTGCAGCCGTCATTGTTGTTTTGACAGGCCCGGGCTAGATTTGAACCCACCACCTTAGGTGTATTTGGCCGGCGCCTTAGCCACTTGAGTCACAGGCACTGAGCCTGTTCTGACTTTTTATACGAATTCAACCAGGAACCTAAACCATCTCAGTTATAATATAAGCAAGTTACTCAAGGCCCCCTTCTTGTCAGATAGGATTCTTTGGTTGCATGTGACAGAAATCATATCTGGCTAACTTAAGATCACAGAATCCAATTCTGAATTTTTGCCCCCCTTGAGGGGCACAAAGCAGAAACACAAGTAACTTTGTGCACCTGGATACCAGGGAATCATGGAGAGTCTCTTTAGGGGGCCACCTCTGAGATGTATGCACTCCATTCATTTTCCTGTGTTTGAATCTCTCTGAAGCTTCAGATTATGAAAACATCCATTTGGCCTTCTCTGGCTCAGGAGCTGGCTAGAGAAAATTCTGGGCATCTTGATTCACAGAGCCCCAAATACAACATATAAGGGTGGGTCTTTCCCCAAAGGGAAATCAGATACAATGGACAACATGCACACAATTTAAATCACTTACTAAGTGTCAGGCACTCACTTAAGCATTTTACTTCTATTGACCCACTCAGTTACACTGGACGCTGACAGCATTTTGGTTTTATCGTAGCCCTTTTAAAGAGGAGGAAATGAGAGTTCAGAGGTTAAATAACTTGTTCAAGGTCATATAGCTATTACCCATAAGAATCAGAACCCAGGCCCTCTGTCTTCAGAATCCTTGGTTTTGATCACGGAACTCTAAGTGGGGTATAGTCAATTCTTAGCCGGCACAACCGAGAGTGTCCACCCCATCTCTATTCCATAAAGAGTTCTTATCCTGGGCGGCACCTGTGGCTCAAGGAGTAGGGCGCTGGCCCCATATACCAGAGGTGGTGGGTTTAAAACCCAGCCCATCCTAAATCTGCAAAAAAAAAAAAAAAACAGTTTCTTATCTTGTCTTCAAACATCGCTTCTCTTAAATTTGCACCCCAGAACCCCATATGTCAAATTAGTATTGAGTACATAGGATGTTTGATTTTCCATTCTTGAGATACTTTACTAAGGAGAATGCTCTTCAGCTCTATCCAGGTATAGACTGGATACAAAAGACGTATAGACAGTGGCTTTTTTTTTTTTTTTTTTT
>NW_003852442.1:6264823-6266105 GCF_000181295.1 Otolemur garnettii
TTTTGGCGGGTCCGGGCTGGGGATTCGAACCCGCCACCTTAGGTGTACGTGGCTGGCGCCTTAGCCGGTTGAGCTATAGGTGCCGAGCCTAGACAGTGGCTTTTTACCAGCTGTGGCCAGGCTGTGTTTACCTCTGAATCCTTCACAACACACGAAACAGGGCAATACACACAGCCAAAGTTTGGGAAATATTTGTAGACTGGAATCTAGATTGTCTCCTTGATGATAATTACCTTAGCAGAGAGAAAGAGCAAGGTGGGGGGAGAGATCTTGAGTGAGAACAGCTTTCACTATATTCTTAATTTGCCTAGTTAAAAATGAAATACTTTGTCAATTTGTTGAGGCACTGACTTCCTTGCTTGCGGGTTGCTTAATCTCAAAGGATCACTGGGATATCCAGACTTCTGCCCATAAACTAAAGCAGTAGTCAGCACAGCTCTTAACATCAGCAGTCAACCTGAGCATTAGCTGGGCTCAGTAAATAGGTATTTACATTTGTTTCAGTGAAGGCTGAAGGGACCCAATGGATTGTGATTCTTTGCGTTGGCCTGATTCTCTGTCTCCCAGCACAGCCCATTAGCTCATCACCACAGCTGGGCCCCCCTCCTGCTGGCCTTGGATAGATTTCTCCAGAGTCAGGAAAATAGCAATAATCTTTTCTTACTCCCAGGGCAGGCTTTTGAAAAATGGAAAAGGACTGGCCCCAGAAGTCATTTTAATATGTCACTAGTTTAGCTTTTGAATAATTTTTTCCAACTTAAGCAGTATTACATGTTTTCAGCAACTTGGGCATTAGAGAGCTTGGCTTGATTTTGGGGCCCAAATTCTGGAAACTGAGTTGCTAGCCGTGTAGCTTTGGGCATTCTGTTTAACATCTCTAAACTTCATTTTGTCGTCAGTAAAATGGGGATAGTATCATTTACTTTTTTTTTTTTATTAAATGTTAGCTGTGTACATTAATTATGGGGAACAGTATGATGTTTTCATATATAATTTGAGATATTTTCATCAAACTGGTTAACATAGCCTATATGTCATTTTCTTAGTTATTGTGTTAAGACATTTATATTCTACTTTTAGAAAGATTCACTTGTACCCTTGAAAGATAAACCATAGAGGTGATCCCTCCAATCACCCTCCCTCCACCCATCCACCCCTCTCCCCTCCCCCCCTCCATATTCTTAGGCTGTAATTAGGTTATAGCTTTCATATGAAAGCAATAAGTTAGTTTCATAATAGGGCTGTGTACATTGGATACTTCTTCCATTCTTTTTTTTTTTTT
>NW_003852442.1:6266507-6287041 GCF_000181295.1 Otolemur garnettii
ATCCATTTGTGGATCGATGGGCACTTGGGCTTCTTCCATGACCTGGCAATTATGAATTAGGCCGCAATGAACATTCTGATCATTTTCTTATATTACAGGGTTGTTGTGAGCAGTTGGCAAAACGTGTAAAATGCTATCTTTATTTGAGTTCTCCAAAAGTAGCCTCCTAGGCAAGTACTTGGGTAGAGGTGGCTTATTGGAAGGTGATCTCAGGAAGCAGGAGGTTAGTGGGGGGAGAGAAGAATGAGATAAGGAAGAAAAGCCAGTAAGGGGGTGTGCTGATGAGAGAGTTGCTGTTGTGAGCAATTTGGGCTTCACCCCACTGAGGAAACCCTGGAGACAGCCTCAGAATCATGACCCCAGAAGATGGGGTACCTGTGGCGTTTACTCATTGACTCTGGTCCTTGGTTGACTGAGGCTGCTCTGTTCCCCCACCATAGTAACTCTGAGTTATTCTTGTGTATTTATGCCCTGTGATATTGAAGCAAGCTTACAGTCAGAAGAAAAAAAGACCAATAGAGGTGCTTGAGGTGGGAACTGTCTACTGCCTTGGGTGAACTCTGGATTCCAAGACCATATGTGGTGGGATGAAAACGGTGATTGCTGCAGGGTGTTAGAACAGCATCCAGCACACAAGGAAAGATTAATCACCAAAGCTGTACTAGACATCAGTCTAACTACCCAGCATCCCTTCCTGTGAAAATCTATCCTTCTTTCATTTGGCTTGGTCTTGGTAGAGTTGACAATCAGGTTGCCCAAACCTACCTGTTAAGGAATGGGCATGTGACCCAGGGTGGCCAATCAGAATAGCCATCCCTCTGCTTCAGTGATTGGTTTATAGGTGGACATGTGACCCATGCTAGGTTAATCAGAGCCTTCCTGAGAGTACCTTGATTCACTTGCAAGCATCCTGAAACTATGCTGGTGGGCCACATGCAGCCTGCCTAAGACATTTATCCAGCCTGCCAGGTGTTTTTTGCCTCCACTGTCTGTCCTGCTTAGCAGCCAACTTGTCCTGGGCTGCAGTTGGACCCTCCAAGGGTCTGAGAGACAGTGAACTGGCCCCCTATTTAAAAAGTTTGAGGACCTCCTGCTAGAGCCTGTGAAGAAATCCTTTTTGTTCACCTGGAGGTGGAGGCTGCTGCTGGCAGGAGGATGCTAAGTTGGCATTGCTGACCCCAGTCCTCCCTAGCTGCTGGGAGGAGCCCTCCCATCACCAAAGTCCTAGTTCTAGACCACACCCCTCTGCTGCTAACTGAGTGAACATGGTCCAGCTACCTCACCTCTCTGAAATCCAGGGACCTTGCTGTTCAGTGGGAATGATTTCTACTTTTCAAGGTAATGCAGCAATTCAGGGAGGGCATGCAGAAAATGTGTGGCAAGTAGAAAGGCCTCAGTACATGTTTTGTTTTAATGGTTCACCTTGATTCAGTGTCTCTCTCCAGAAATCTAACAGAGCTGGGGTAGTTTTATGAAAATGATTCCAATCTTTATGGCTGTGATTGTGGGCATGTCACACGGGTCGTCCTGAGCTGGTCTTGACTCCTAGAGGTGGTGATTTACTTTCTGGGGTGCTCTGGTAGAGAAGACACACCAGCTGCCTGGAGAAAGCCTGAACCACCAGGTCCTCCTTGTCTCACTACTCCTGAAACAGAGCGGTGCTGCTAATTTATTGGATGCCTTAGCTCGTGACTAAATAGACAATAGGTGCTGAGAAACCAAGAACTATTTTTCCAATATGGCAGCCCCATCTATTCCATCGCCCATGGCTGCACCAAGTAAAATGGTGAAGTTAATTTTGGCAAGATTTCCTGTGGTCTTCTCTTACTTGAGAACATTCTCCAGCAATCCCTTGATTAGTCCTTCCACATTCAACACAAAATCTAGAACCCTTGAAATGAAATTAATAGATTGTAATAATCTGACCTTGTTAGGCCCTTATCCCTTCTATCTTTTTTTTTCTTTGAGATAGAGTCTCACTCTGTCATCCTGGGTAGAATGCTGAGGCATCACAGCTCCCAGCAACCTCAAATTTTCTTGAGCTCAAGTGATTCTCTTGCCTCAGCCTCAGCCTCTCAAGTAGCTGGGATTACAGGTGACCACCACAACACCTGGCTATTTTTAGAGATGGGGTCTTGCAAGAGACTGGTGTTGAGCTCCCAAGCTCAAGCAGTGCACCCATGTCAGCCTACAAGCGTGCTAGGATTACAGGCGCAAGCCAACTCAGGCCTTCTTCTCTTGATATATGCAATAGCTAAGTGGGCCATTCTGTGAACCTACCCTGTGCTTCCCCACTGATGACCTAACGCTAGCAGTTTCTTCTAGATAGCTCTCTTTACCTGCTTCTGACAGATGTTGTTCATTTGTCACAGCACCCTTTACCACTCAGCCCACATAAGCTTTCAGTACCAAAGCAGGCTCTACAGATAAACAGCCATTTGCACAAGAGGCAAAGCTTACTTGTTATCTCATATTAAACTGTGAGCTCCTGGATGGCACAGGCTTTGCATTTCTTATTTTTGCAGCTAAGGCACTAAAAATATTATGTCAGGAACATGCTAGGCATTTGATCAGTGTCTCTTGGCTGAATGGAACAACCTTACTTTAAAGGCATTCATAATCTGGCTTTCAGACTGGAACTTGTGAGTCGTGGTTTCCGTAGGGTTACACATACCCTGCTACCTTTGATCTTCTAGGACCCAGACAACATGAACACCTCCATTTTAAAAGAAGAACGCTCAGATGCTGAGCATTTTGCCCAGATTTGATTCCTGGTTTGTGAGATTCCAAGGCTTTATCACTGTGCACGTGTGGGTCCCCATGCTGTGTTTATGTTTCCGTTACTCCTGTCTGAGCTGCTTCTTTGTTTGGGTGCCAATCTGAATAGCTCCGGGGACAGATTCCCCAGCATCTTTGCTCGGCTGGTAATAGGAACTTAGCTTATTCTGCTCATGGCAGAGAACACAAAAACATTTATTTTGTTCTCTCCCACAGACAAATCTGGAAGCAAAATATTGAGATCTATATAGTCTCTGTTGTTTAAAAAAAGAAGAAGAGGAAGCTACTATTTTCCAAGCATGCTGTTTTCCCCAGCCTTGGCAAACGGAGATAGGGAGCGGAAGCTACGGCTTGTTGAGTGCTTACTGTGTGCCAAGCATTATGCTGTGAGTGGTAAGTACCTTATCCTCATGGATGACATCCAGGCATCTTTCAAGACGTCATTCAAGCATCACCTCTACTGTGCCCACTTCCCTCACTGCCCCCTTCCATTGTAGGGTCACCCCCTTCCTACTTTACCTTTCTATTAGGCCCTGTAACGTTGATTCCTTGAAGTGAGGTTATATAGCTCAGTATCCACTTCTACCCTTCCTCTTGGCTTTCCTGTCCAAAATGGTAGCCACTGATCGCAGGTGCTTCTGAGCATGT
Organism: Otolemur garnettii; assembly: GCF_000181295.1. Lineage (NCBI taxonomy): Eukaryota > Metazoa > Chordata > Mammalia > Primates > Galagidae > Otolemur > Otolemur garnettii. The sequence goes on from NW_003852442.1 coordinate 6,269,934, forward strand.
AAATGTGTCTAGACAAAGTTCAGATGAGCTGCTGTAACTCTAAAATACCTGCCAGATTTTGGAGTCTTAGTATGAAAAATAGAATATAAGCTATCTGATTCATAATCTTTATGTTGGCTATGTGTGGAAATGATTAACACTCTATATTGGGTTAAATACAATATGTTAAAATTAAATTTCTTTTTCTTAACGTGACTATTAGAGAATTTTAACTTTGCTTGTGGCTCACATTGTATTTCTATTGGATAGCACAGCAGTAGACTGTGAATTTCTTGAGGCAGTTCTGTTTTATTTTCTATTTATTGCTATTCTTAGGAACTGGAACAAGGTTCTACACACACAGCAAATAAATGTTCATGGAACAAACATGTGGCATTATGTAACGTAGGTTTTTCTGGTTCCCATGAAGAAAGGACTTGAAACTGGCAGGGAGTTCCCAATGAGGTAACAGGCTGGTGAGGTGGCAAGGGATTGGGCAGTCGACAGAACAAAATGCCAGAAGGAAGGGGTGGATGAGGTGATGGGGCAGCTGGAGTGCAGAGTGCTCAGACTAGAATGTCATTTGTGGAAAACCTCACAAGCTTTCCCCTTTGACTTCAGGATAAAAAGTGAGTTCTTGGGATGGGTTAAGACAGGAGCTGTGGGCATTGCTTCTGTCTGCTCTGGTTGTTCCCAAGCAGACCAGGGGCTCCTGTGGCTCCTTGTCTGAGGCTGGTTCATACAAAGAGCAAGCCAGGAGTGGCAGGGAACAGCACCCTTTGTTGAGAGAAGTCCTCAACCAGCAGTGTGTGGGAGAGATGGATACACATGACTGCCTTCTTACCCTCCCAGGGAGACAATTCTGGTCATGCTTACAGTGCCTTACAGTGGTAACTTGCTCACCAATCCACCTCCAATTGGCCCTTTCCCGTCTTACTGCCAAGCTGTGCCTCTGGAGATCATCTCCTTGGCAGGAGTTACGTTCAAATTCTTGTTTCAATGGCTGATTCTGGAGGACCCAATCCAGAGCAAGGCAGGTAGACAAGGCATTTGCTATCTGAACACCTTTGCACTCATCTCTCCTCCCATGAATCCCTGCGCCCACCCTCCGAATTCTCCTCCACACCCAGGCTGCCAGTTCACATCATTGCATGGCCTTGTTCCTCTTTCTTGGGCATTAAAGATGACCAGTGTGATATTCCGAGACCCCCAACCTGGCACCAACTTCCCATCGTGCCTGCCTCCTGCTCTAGCCATTCTACACAATCTTGTATTTCAGCTACATGGTTCTGCAACTCTCTGCTCCTCAAATCTAAATGTGCCCTTGAAAATTTCTCTTGGTTCTCATACAAATGCTCCCTGTGCCCCAATGGCTTTGAAAAGCCTTATGTCCATGACCACCTAACTTCCTCCAACATGCTAAAAATAATTTTGTTTCTAATTGTAGAGATTGCCTTCCAATCTCAGAGTTATAAGTGAAGATGTGGATTTTTTTTTTTTTTTTTGAGAAAACTCTTTTCCCAGGCTAGGGTGCAGAGGTGTCACCATAGCTCACAGCAACCTCTATCTCCTGGGCTCAAGTGATTCCCCCCGCCTCAGCCTCCTGAGTAGCTGGGAAAACTACATATCACTATGCTCAGCTTATTTTTTCTATTTTTAGTATAAATGGATCTTGCTCTTGCTTAGGCTAGTCTCGAACTCCTGAGCGCAAGTGATTTTCCTGCTTTGGCCTCCCAGCAAGCTGTGGATTTTAAGGCTTTTTTCCCCCTTTTTATTTCTTTCTGTATGGGTACATATTAAATATGTTTACCTGCATAAGCTTATTTTAATTTTTTAATTTTTATTTTTCAAGAGAGTCTTACTCTGTCATCCTGGGTAGAGTGTCCTGGTATCATCTGAGCTCACAGCAACCTCAAACTCTCAGACTCAAGCAGTCCTCCTATCCGCCTTCTGAGTAGTTGGGACTATAGGTGCCCTTCATTGCTCAGCAAATTCTTCTATTTTAATAGAGACGAGGTCTCACTCTTGCTCAGGCTGGTCTTAAAGTTCTGACCTCAAGCAATCTACCCACCTCACCCTCTCCGAGTGGTAGGATTACAGAGTGCTAGGATTATAGGACTAACCCTGGCTCGGTGCACCCAAAGGGTCTATACAAAGAACATGAGCATTTAAATTAGAGTATCTGAGAAAATCCTTAGTCCAATGACTTTGTAAGCATTTCCCTGACATGACTAACTGACTAAAATGATTTTTGTACTTTGCCAATTCAGTTTATACACGTAGTATTTTATAGCTGTGGGGCCTGGTTTGATTTTATTGGCACCCTACTGAGAAATATGGTCAATAATACAACAATAGTACAGCTTTATGATGAAGAGAAATCATAAATTTCCCTTCCATGAAACCCCAGCCAGTGGAGATACTCTTCATGTATCTCTTTGATAAACTTAAGGATTTTAGGTCATAAAGATTGGATATTGTTGAGATGTGTGAATTTTAAAATCAGCACTTTGCCAAACACTTGGAGGGCCCGGCGGGGAAAAGTGCTTGTTCTTAATATGTGTATTATTTGCTACAAAGCAAAACAAATTTGCAAAGCATATCCTCTAAATCCAGGAAACAAAATCCCTAAAGAGTTTCAGTGAGCAAAGGATGATCATTGAAATGCATTGTATTTTATTTACCCTAACTTGAGACTGTGTCATAGGTGGTTAAGAGCATAGACTCTGGTGGGGAAGGTAGGGCTTGAATTGGTGAGTCCTGGCTCCATCGCTTAGTACCCATGTGATCAAAATCTCCCCGACCTTCAGTCTCGTCATCTGTATGATGGTGATATACTTACCTCTTAGGGATGTGGGGAAGAGGTACATATGGGTCCTTCAGCAGTGACTTATAAATGTTTGTCATAATTATTGTATTATCATTATCATCTATATCATTATCGTTACTACTACAAATGTTTTTAATAGTTCTTTTATCTAGTCTAGTGCTTTTTTTTTTTAATGTTCCATACAGTAATTATTTTTTGATTGTAGTTGTCATTGTTGTTTGGTGGGCCCAGGCTGGATTTAAACTGGTGCCCTAGCCACTTGAGCTACAGGCGCTGAGCCTAGTACAGTGCTTTTCAACCTTATTCAACTCACAGCACACTTGAACTTATAGTCAAACTTTCATGCCACACTTAATATTATGTTGATTTTAAAAAAGAGAATATACATACTGTGCGGTGGACTTATTTTGAAAATAATTTAACTAACAATCTTTAACATTTTTCACAGCGTACCTAAGATCCTCTCACAGCACGCTGGTTGAAAATCACTTTTCTAGTGGCTTCGCTTTCTAGCTTGAACTTGAACTTGAGTGTTGTCTTCAAGGCTTTTCTCAGCCCTGATTTTTGAACTTGAACTTGAGCGTTGTTTTCAAGGCTTTTCTCTGCCCTGATTTTCTGTTGGGGTCTTCAGTTTCTCATTCAGGGATACTCCTATCAAGCTTTTAACTTTTCCTTGTTCAGTTACCTGTTCCTTGGGTGTTGTTAGTAATAGTGAGACCCCGTATCCAACAATGTGATTTATGGGGAATAACAGTTGCCAGGGAGAGGTCTTGCTATGCTGAATACTTTATTTATATTTTTCATGTAAACATAATTCGCTTTGTAGGCACAATATAACAAAAGCTCTAAAGCCACAGAGACATTAGACAATGTTTCAGTTCACTCCGATCAAGCTTAAAATACAGAGAAGCCTTCACAGTTCCTTTTAAGGCAAACTGAGATGTTCTTTACACTTCCTTCAGGGAAAAAAAAAAAAAACAATCAAGAGATAGGAAAGAAGGTGCTTAAAATGAGAGTACATGAAACAGTTAATTTGAATGTTTCCCCACCCTCCTCCCCCCATTTTTTATGGCAGAAATTGATCTGATTGGTCAAACTCTAGTTTTCACATTTTGTATTCTCAGGAGAGGAAAGGATTTTCTTTAATCAACTGGTGTAATTTGTGATTGATGGAGTAACAACCCCCCTGCCCGGATTTGGGTGGGGAATGATTTTCCATGTTTCTCCTCTGGGCATGACAAAGGCGGCCTCCATTCTGAACGTCATCCAGTTCCCACTCCCCTGAGGAAGGACAGAGCTAATGGTCGGTGGCTCTCGGCACCTTCAGCCCTAGAAAATGCCTGTTTCTGCCCAGCTTACTGGAAATGTCACTTGAACGGTGGTTCTTCTTAAGACTTCCTTTCAGCATAGTTATGGGAGAAATACAACTAATCATATGGCACTTAGCAAAGGTAATGGGGGAATGAACACCCCGTTATCTTTCTAGATGGCCCAGAACTGGATATTGGTGAGTCCTGGGGCAGGAGGAGGTGTTAGTGGCATCCTCTGTTGAGATCCTCTGATCCCTTGGCTTGTCAGATGACAGCACCCTTTCTTGTCTCCATATTTTACATGCACATCTACAATGAGGAGAAACTCCCTTCCCATAAATATTTGGCATAAATACATCATCATCACAAGCTTAGGATAGGATACAAAGGAACATGAAGCATGAGGCGACAGTTCTTACAAAGGGACTTTGGAAATGGCACAGGCGTTTGCTGAAATGCCTTCTTGCCCACCACTTGGGGGAAGAGTTGGGCCCACCCTAAGGCTTGTTGGTGGGGAGACTGGGCAATGCAGGAATCCTCCAAGGTTTCCCAGAACACAAAGAAAGTCAGAGTGCCAGTGGTGTGGGCTCCTTGTGTTTCCACCATGGTTCGTGAGAGATGGAGCGAACCCTTTTGGCCCAAAGGTGAGAATGAGGAAATCTCTTCGAAAGACCCTGACATTCTTTCTCTTCCTCAAGGGTTCACCTCTCAAGCGCAGTCAAATGGCATGAGGGTGGGAATGGGGTCTGTAGGAGCTTAGGAGCTTGAAAATTGAATAAGGTAAGCAAGTAGCTTGATTCTTGGGTTCCAAAGAGCAGGGGCCCTGGAGAGTATGCACCATGGTTCTGTGTACCAGAGGGGAGAAGCTGCCCATTTGGTGGTGAGCATCAGCCTTCTGTTGTCACTAGAGTTTGTTACATGTCGGAACGTGCTTCGGCAAGAGAAACGATACTCATTGATTTTTCTAAATAGGGTCTGCAAGAGAGTTCTTCCTTTCAGTAAAGGGGGCTGCCGCTTACTATCAGGAATTGAAAAATAGGTAATGCTGATGACAAGTGTGTGTAAACACAAGTGAATCTCAGTAATGACTCCTGAATTAGTCCCATACGTGGTCAGTCTTCTTAAAATTAAAACAAATATGGGTGGGGGGAGGATTCAGCTCATGAGATGTGGTTGTGGGGAGAATCTTTGTGGCTGGTCCTCCAACTCATGCTGTTGATTGATTTTCTATCCTGAAAGAGCCACACCCACCTCCTTGCATTTAAGGAGAAGAACCAGTGCGAGGGCCAAACTTCGGAGGGGTACAAAGGAGGGTGGCTCAAACCTTTTGACTGTAGTTGCCTCTTAAACAAAGAGAGAAAAAGTACTAGTTGGAGAGTTTCTAAATTTATGGGCTCGTGAAAACATCTCCCGGCCTACCCTTTTTCTGCCGGCCAAATTTGGCAAGTGCTCTCATCAGAGGCCTGGTGGCTGGCCCAAAAAGTGTCACTGGCCTGAAGAATTCTAGGACCTGGACGGTGCTCTGTGATCACCCCTTTCAATCCACACTCATCTTTGCCCACATCTGGTCTCTCAGGCATTCTGCTTCTGGGCTTGTATTAATTTGCAAGGCTGTTCTAGAACTTTTGAGAGGGACCCACACATGAGTGGTTTTGATACAGGGGTGAGGGAGAGTGTAATACACAGATGGGGGCGGGACATAATAACCGCATGGGATGGGATTGGCACTTAATTTCAAAAAACAACAGTGATCGACAGCTTTGTAGCTCAGCTGGCTGCAGACAAACACGACACGCACGGGACTACAGCATTTGTTCACTGGGGCACAGAAGGGTTTTCTCGGCCGGGTCCTCCTCTTCACACCATCCTTCATATCCTCCCTGGGTCCTGTTACTGGATGAAAGGCATCCGCTCCTTGTTCTCGCTGTCCCCCTCGTGGTCCTCCTCTTCCTCCCCGGCCTCGCTGGTCTCCGTGCTGTCGTTGGCCATCTGAGATTCAACACAGGACATGTGTGATGACTCTGCAGCCTGCCCCCTGCCTTCTCTGAGCCCCTCAGCCCCGGGACCTCTTGGGGTCTGGAGCTAGGGTTGCTTGCTTCTCAAAGACGGTGTACGGTCTGCAAGAAGCAGGCTCTGAGATGAGGACTGGAGTGCAAGTATTTGGAATCTGGGAGATGATTCCAAGAAGCCCTAGATGGGGAGGGGGGAAAGGAGGCAGAAAAGGCCGGGATGCTGCTACAGGGCGTGTTAGTTAGCAGGGTCCTGCATAGGCTGCTGGACTCAGAGATCATGAAGGACACACCTTGCAGTGTGAGGCTAAGGGCTGCTCTCTCGGGAGGCGTGCGACCTCCCTGGCATCACCCGTGGGCTGGGGCTATAATCCAGGTGTGCTCTGGTGGCCAGAGCTGGCTCTTAGGGAGAAAGGGCAGTACCCACAAGAGAAGCTCTGGTGTGCAGGGGAACCCACTAAGGACACAGACCCGCCAGTGTCCAAGTCTTGGTGCTGTCCTTACTCAGAGCAAAAACAACATTAACAAGTGTGTGTTCATTTCCTTTGCTCTCTGTATCCCCCCAACCCTCAGAATATAGTTTCTAGGAGGACAGGGACTCCTTTCCTTTGTTCCATCACCAATACCTGGCAGAGTTGTGATTGCCTCTGGCACCCACCACAACACCTGCCTGTTTTTTTTGGTTGCAGCCATCATTGCTGTTTGGCAGGCCCGGGCTGGATTCGAACCTACCACCTTAGGTGTATGTGGCTGGCGCCTTAGCCACTTGAGCCAAAAGCACCGAGCTACCATCTTAGTTTCTTAACTCCCAGGGGTAAAAGCCTTCATGAGGTTCAGAAATAAGAACAGTGATATATGTGAAGGCAGGTCCTGAGCTCTTCCCTGAAAGGTGGGCTTTTCAGCACCTGCTCTGATGAGACTCCCCACCTCAGGCCATTCCTGTGGGCCTGCGGCCCTGATAGCATCTCGTGTGTGATGGAGACAGGCAGCACCTGGGGTGGGGGGACTTGTTACCAACCATTCTGCTTGGAAGCAACAAGCTGCCAGGACAGCCCAGGGGAGCTGAAATAACAGACTTGGTCACATGTTCGGAGGCCACAGTGTAGGTGCACAGGACCTCCCATCTCCCAGCCCCATTCTCCTCCCTGACCGTGTCCCCTCATCTGCCTTCCAACAGTCCTGAAGCTTAGTAAGCATCTAATAATCTATTCCATATTATAATCAATCACTTAAACATTCCAAAATGCCCTCTCATCAAGTTGTCCCTCACTGAGTGAAATGGCCATCATATCTAAACTACATCATAATTATAAAAGCCAAAGGAGTATTTTAAAAAATTCACATTTTGGGCTAAAATATGTAAGAAATTTTAGTTCTTTCTCTTTTATAAAAGATGGATGCAACTTCATGGTCAATGTGTGTAAACAAAGAAGCAGAAATCCCTTCCTAAGTGTTTTCTCTATTAGACGTTACCTGGAGCTTAGCATGGACCAGGTGACATTCTATGATGTCGTTCTAACTGACTTATGGGAATCTGTCAATCTCCAGTTTACAGATGGTAGGGGGAGGGCAATGCCAGAGTGGCCAAGTGATGTCGCACACAGAGGCTTTGGGCTGGGCTTTGACAGTCCGTGTTCCCTGACCACCACACACACGGGCCCTCATCAAGCAGCCCTTGCTGGAGCAGAGGGGATGTGAGTTTGGCATGCTATGCCCCTAGTGGTCTCCCCTGGTAAAAGGGAACAAGATCAATGGAATGATTAGAGACCATCTAGAAGCAGTTGGCACCATTCTCTTAGGAAACTGTGAATTCATTGTGATTTACCAGAAATTTCTCCAACTTGTGGCAGCCAAGACACGGCACCTGTAATAGACATATTTATTGCTTCTGTCCTGTCCTGTCTATTGTATATATGTTGCTTACAATGAACTTGACAGTCATTAATTAAATATCATATAGGGAATGGGTTCCTTCAGATTGCTCTTAAAATGCTCTCATCAAAGCATTTGCTTTTCCTTCTTAGCATTCATCTCAGTTTGTGATGAGTCCCTCATTTGTGGACTCCTTTGATTACCCTGTTTCCTTTCCACCCACCTGTTTCCTTTCTCCCCACCTGTGCCTACCCCTGATGGACCCTTCCTCTGCTTTCCACTCACCAGTGGGGTAGGGGTCTTTTCTACGTCCAGAATTAACTTGCCAATATTCCCGCGGTCGTGGATCCGTTGCATGGCCTCCTTCACCTGAAAGACAAGGTGAGAGACAGCAACTCTAGTTAGGTGAGATGTCACCCAGGTGAAAGGGAACTCAGAAACGCAAACCATTGACTTCCCACCAGGGGGCGCTGTGGTTCAAGCTTAAATCGGCCATGTTTGTTGGGGGTGCAAATACATTCTGGTGCTATCCACACGCTCTGATCTTATGCAAACGTCTCCTGGGGTCTAAAAAGAGAGGGAAATACCTCTTGAAAAAAGTAGATGAAAATGTCTTCAAAGAGTGGGGAAGCTTCTTTGGAGTTCCAGAAATTATTAATACACGCTACAAGGTTAGGGTGATCAGACATCCCGGCAGTCCCGCATTTCAACAATTTGTCCCGCGTCCCGCCGCATTTTTAAAAAGTCCCGATTTTTGGAAAGAATGTACGAACGGGACCCTCTTGAAATCTAAATGGAAACCCAACAGCTCAAGATGAAGAGGGTGAGGAGAAGAACTAACAGTAGATCCAGGCTTGGCGCCTATGGCTCACGTGGCTAAGGTGCCAACCACATACACCTAAGGTGGCGGGTTCGAATCCAGCCCAATCCCACCAAACAACAATGATAGCTGCAACCAAAAAATATCCGGGCGTTGTGGCGGGTGCCTGTGATCCCAGCTACTTGGGAGGTGGAGGCAGGAGACTTGCTTTAGCCCAGGAGTTGGAGGTTGCTATGAGCTGTGATGCCATGGCACTCTACCCAGGGTGACAACTTGAGGCTCTTTCTCAAAAAAAACCAAAACAACAACAACAAAAATAACAATAGATCCAGCCTATTTTTCTTAAAGTCTCACATTTTTAAATATTTTTGTTCATTCAGTCAGTCCACAAATATCTATTAAATGTTGCCTCTAGGCTCGAGATGCTACAAAACTTAAAGCAGAATACAGCATTGCCTTTGGGTAACTCAATCTGTGGCTGATGGAGCAGTGTTTGTTTGCTTACATGAAAATCAAAACCTTCTACTCATTTGGAAATGAACTTGACAGTCATTAAAATGTTTGTATTCTAATGGCTTTTCTGGAACTTTAGCCTACAGACATAATTCAAATGAAAGGAGGAAAAACTTACTACACAAAAAAGCTGCTCAATCACACAGTATTGCTTTTGATGGTAAAACTCTGAAGCAACTTCCATGTTCCAGAGTTAAAAGGATGTTTAAGTAAATGACGGTCCTTACATTTATCTGCTGAATGGAAACGTTAGGCAGCTGGTAACAAATATAAAGATATATACAGCTAATTATAAAGCCTGCACAGAAGGCGTAAATGCTTTTGTAATATTGCTAAATGAGAAAACCAGCAGATGCATTTTTTATTGACATCTCCATAAAAACACCAATATTCTAAAATAATTAGAAAGAGATATGGCTATACAATTAAACATCATATAGGGAAATGGGTTCCCTTATCACCAGCATCAAAGATTGTGATCTGATAACATGCTAACTCATCCACATTTGATATTAATTAAATGCGTCCTTAAATGCAGTGTTTTGACAACCTGGCATTGGTCAGAGTTGGCCTGTGTTTTACAGATAGATAATGTCATGTGATTGCTAAATTTGTGACCCGGGTATATAATCAGTAGATTCCTTCTAGTTCCATGCTGAACGCTGCTTTTTCAAAGGGCTTTCACAGTTGGTCATGACAACAGCTGCAGTGAAGCATTATATAGTAGCAGACGCTTCTCGGATGGCTGTCAGTGATCCGGCCATCTGGGTCATGGCCATGTCTGATCTCCTACCCTTGACTGAGGGCTGGACCTGGTGACTTGCTTCTAAGCCACAGAATGCAGCCAGAGCGAGGGTTTGTCACTCTCCACATCTGGTTGTAGAGACTGTGACCCCATCTTGCAGTGTCCCTGCTTCTCGGACTCTGTTCACATTCTCACTCTGATACCGCAAGCTGCCAAGGGGTGGGCTGCCCTTTGGAGATGTCCACCTGGCAAGGAACTGAGGGAAACCCTAGGGAACAGTCAATGAGGAGACAAAACCCTTAGTCCAAAATCAAACCAGGAGCTGAATCCTGCCAATAAGCATCAAGAGAGCTTAGAAACAGACCCTTTCCCAGTCAAGCCTTTAAATGAGACCTTCCTGACACCTCGATTGTGGCCTTGCGAGGGCTAAGAGACCCAGCTAAGCCATACCCAGATTCCTCATGGCAGAGAAATTGAGAGATCATAAACGCTATTTTTTTTTTTTTTTTTGAGACAGAGCCTCAAGCTGCCCCCCTGGGTATAGTGCCGTGACAACACAGCTCACAGCAACCTCCAACTCCTGGGCTTAAGCAATTCTCCTGCCTCCGCCTCCCAAGTAGCTGGGACTACAGGTGCCCACCATGGTGCCCGGCTATTTTTTGGTTGCAGCCATTATTTTTGTTTGGTGGGCCCGGGCTGGATTCGAACCCGCAGCTCAGGTATATGTGGCTGGTGCCTTAGCCGCTTGAGCCACAGATGCCAGCCACAGATGCTATTTTAAACTAATTTGGGGGATAAATGTAGCAATAGTTAGCCAGTATACACTCACCTTACTTATATAATTCTTACTTTGCCATATAATATATAACATATATTATTTTATATAAACTATATATATAATACCCATTTTACAGATTAAGTATTATGATGTTCAAAAATATAAGCAACTTGCCCAAAGATTGCGTAGTTACCAAGGACAGAATTGTGTTCCCTCAGGTGTGCCGGCTATAAAAGGCTACAGGCCCAGCAGGCACTGTTTCCAGTTCTGCCCAGACTGGGCTGCCTCGTTTGACTCTCAAAGGCAGTTGGAAGGGGCAGGTTCCCTTTCCATAATGGCTCCCCAGAATCCAGTTGTTTCTCCTCTTGGAAAGTCATTAAGCATCTGAAAAGCGCCATGGAGATCAGGAACAATGTTTAAGCTGCTTCTGGAGCCCAGGGAAACTGAAAAGTTGTTTTCTCACCATTTAAAGCTTATTGTGATGGGGGGGGGGCGGGGAGCCCCCTGCAGGGCTGCTTCTAATCTGCATACTTTTCTGACATTTCTTTCTGAAATGAACTAACTCCTTGAAGTCTCCCCAGGGGAAGGATAGATAAAGGATTAGGAGCATTTCCTAGCGACTATTTAAATAGAGTGACCTCCGCGCCCCCCCCCCCCCCCCCCACCCCACCCCCCCCCCCCCCCCGCCCCGTCAGGTGGTTTGAGTCTTTCTGCTCTTGGAAGTGTGAAAGGGCCCTACTGGTGGTAGCTTGGAAGGAAAGAAACTACCTCTGGGCAATTCTTTTTCAGATCCCAACTTGAGGTATCTTAAACATGTTGCTTCCTTTTATCCCGACACCAAGCCTCTTAGCCCAGCACCCCCATCAGTTTCACAGATGCAAAGCCCAGTGACAACCCATCCAGGGGGTAACCTCTGGCTGCCTCCAGAAAGGGGGAGGTGCGTCCCCCTTTCAGGACCTTGGACAAAACTCAGGACAGGGCTCTGCTTTCTATACCCCAAACCAGCTCTCCAGTAACACCAGGCAGGGGAGAGTCTGCAGAAGGCAGGCTTGCTCCCAAGTGACCAGCATGTAAGTAGAGGGGCCACGGGTGGTGAGGTGGCAGCACCCTGAGATCCAGAAAGCTCGGTAGCACGAGGAGGTGTTTCCCAGGCAGCTGCCAGAGAAATTTTTTCTAAAGCACTTTTGTGCTGAAAACCTTTCCCATTGTATTTAAGAGAAAAGTCTAGTTGACCTGCACTCCTGACACCGTAGCCACTGGTCCATGGGCCACTGGGCGCTTGAAATATGGCTGGTACAGATTGCCACACGCTGCCACGTGACATGCACCAGACTTCTGAAACTTACCAATCATCGAGAGAGGGCAACATATCTCCATCAGAATTGTTGACATTTGTCACACATTGAAATGATACTTTAAATACCTGAGGTTACCTAAAATGTTACTGAGAATAATTCCTTGTGCTGTTTTGAATGTGGCTACTAACAACTTTAGGCCTTTGAGACTTTTTTTTTTGCAGTTTTTGGCCAGGGTTGGGTTTGAACCCACCACCTCTGGCATATGGGGCCATTGCCCTACTCCTTTAAGCTATAGGCACCACTGCAACTTTAGACCTTTGAATGTAGCTCCCACCCTAATGCTGCTGGTCAGCTCTGGACTGGCTGCCTCAGGAGCTGATGGTCTTTTCCAGCTTTATTTCTTCCCTTCAATTCTTGTGCTCCCCTCACTGCCAACGCTCGAGAAGGATCTGAAGCTTGCTGGGGCCTCCGTATATGCTGGGTTACCTTGTGCGAGTGTTGGCTTAGATGTCAGCTCTCCTAGGAATTTGCTCTATGCCTGCCACCCGTGTCCCTCACAGTCTGGCCCAAGTACTTGTCCTTTGGGCTTCCTCCAAGGGCACCTTGAGCCAGCTGGTGATGTCACCCTCCCCACATCCCCGCCACCCCCAGGCTTGCAACTTACACGTCAGCCTCTCCCCTAGGTTGCAAGTCGATACAAACAGCACCGCCTAACAGAAACATGAAGCAGGCTACCAGTGTGGCTGCAAATTTTTCTAATTAGAATGTGGAGAAATATAAAAAGAAACTGAGATTAATTTTAATATTATTTTTTCTCCAACCAAACATATCCAAAATAGTATGGTTTTGGAATATATTCAACATAATGAAATATTAATGAGATATTTTACATTCCTATTTTTCTTTTAGCCTAAGTTTCTAGAACCCAGGGCATGTTTTATACTGACAGCATATCTCAAAGCAAACAAGCCATACTTCCAGTGCTCCATGGCCGTATGTGGCTCATGGCTACCATATTGGGGATAATACTGTAGTTCTACAAGGGCAAAGCAGTGGGGTCTGCCTCAGAGTCCCAGTGCAAAAAAAGGTCTGGTACATGATAGCGTCCAGAACGAACAAATGAATGAACGAGTAGGTATGTGGGGAGAGTGACATGCCAGACGGCTTAGCCTCACCCGGAGGTTTTTTCCTGTCCTCTCTCTCCACCTCTGAGAGCCTCTGGCCTGGGCAGCTGTCACAGGCAGCCTGCTGGGTGCTGCCTGGGTGGCCCAGCAGAGTCTGTTCATCATCAGGTCTGTGGTTCTCCAAGCCCTGTCTGAGACATCGCTGCCAGCTGTGTGGCTGGCCAGATCTGGTCTCAGCAGCTGGATGTTCCAGGGCTGGAATTCTGGACATCCTTGGGCTGTCTTTGACAGAGCTGGCTTCCCATCCAGACAGTAGAGGGAGGAAATATGAGTCATGTCATTCAGCCGCCTCAGGATGCCAAGATGCTGAGCACAGGGGCCAGCTGGGCCTTTTCTAAACTCCTGGTCTCTGGTGGGACACCTTGACAGCACCCCAAGAGGATGGTGGCAGTAGGCACCAGGGATGTCTCGGAGCGGAATCCCAGGCTCTGCTCTGATGCAGCCGTGCCTTTCCAGCAAGTCACTTACCTCTCTGCCTTATGTGTCACATGACAAGAGATACACTGTCTATTCATTTGTTCATTCATTCGTTCATTCAGTCAGTGGTGCTGAAGCCCTGTGCCAGGAGCTGGGTGAGACGGACTTAGCCTGTCCAGAGGGATTCAGAGTTTCCCTTGTTAAATAGGATCATCATAATAAAAATAATTTCACAAGGTAGAAAAGCCTGCTATGAAGGGAGCGAACTGTTCTACAAAGGGGAATGAATGATGGGGCAGGAGAGTGACCTGGGAAGATGTTCCCGTCTCAGACCCCAGAACCCACAACCTGTGTGTCTGTTACCTGACATGGCAAAGGGACTCAGCAGGTGTGATTGCAAAGGGTCTTGGTGCAGGGGGAGTTATCCTGGGCTATGTGGGTGGGCCCCATGGAATCACACGGGTCCTTATAAAGGGAGGTAGGGTGGGGGGGATCAGAGTCACAGAGATGGAGATGGGACAAGGGAAGCATTGCTTGACTGATGGCCTTGCTGAGGAGGCCACAATCAAGAAACACAGGTGGCTCAGCGCCTGTGGCTCAAGTGCCTAAGGCACCAGCCACATACACCTAAGGTGTCAGGTTTGAATCCAGCCCAGGCCCACCAAACAACAATAATGGCTGCAACCAAAAAAAAAAAAAAAAAATAGCCGGGCTTTGTGGCAGGCACCTGTGGTCCCAGCTACTTCAGAGGCTAAGGCAGGAGACTCACTTGAGCCCACGAGTTGGAGGTTGCTGTGAGCAGTGAAGCCATGGCACTCCATCTAGGGGGACAGCTTGAGGCTCTGTCTCAAAAAAAAGAAAAAGAAACACAGGTGGCCTCTGCAAGCTGGAGAAAGCAAGGAAATAAACTCTCATCCAGAGCCTCTTCAAGGGACACAGCCCTGCTGATGCCTGGGCTTTGTGCTCATTTCTTAAAGCTGCAGCAGGAGGTGAGGTTAAGGAGGTGATGGGTAAGAGAGACCGAGGGTGAGAAGGAGCAGCCCTGGGAGGAGCTGGCAGTGAGTCAGGGAGAGGGAAGAGGGTGTGCACTGGCTCCAGGTGGGCTGGAACCTGGGTAGGATTCTCTCCAGGAGGCGGCTGGAGTGGTAGAGCTCAGAGGGCAGAGCAGGTGCAGAGGGAGGTGGGGAGGCGGATCCAGGGGTCTGGAAGTGTCCAAGGTCAGAACTTGCTGACTTTGAAGCCTCTAGCCAGCCTCTGCTTGCACCAAGGAAGGCCCCTTAGTAGACTTCCCATTTTGCTCTTAAAGTCTTCACAGATTGCTCAGACTTCCTCTTTCCTAGGGGCAGAGCTGGTCTCGGGTTGCTTCAAACCATTTCTGGGCTGGGAAATATCACAGAGGTGTGACCGTGGCTTCCTCGTGTTTTCCAGTTGCATGTGGCTCCTGGGAGGACACAGCCCTGCACGGCAGAGCCACGGGGGCGGGGGGGGGGGTCCTCTTCAGACTCTGCAATCACTGGCTGTGTGACCATAGGCAGTTTACCCAACCTCTCTGCGGTACTCTATGGAGTGAGGTTTTACCGGTTCCTATTACTGTTGTAACGAATTACCCCTAACATAGTGGCTTAAAGCACAAACTGTTACTGTTCAGCTCTGGAGGGCCAGAAGTCTGACAGGGGGTTAAAGGCAGGATGTGAGCGGGACTGTGGTACTTTCTGCATTTCTCTCCAGAGGGAGGTTTCATTTCCCCAATTTCCTGGGGTCTGGAAGGAGCCCCCTGCCTCCCTTCACTTCTGTGTCCCTCTGTCTCTTCAAAGCCAGCAGTGGAGCACTTTCAAATCTCTCAGACTGTGACAACCTCGTGACAACACTGGGCCCAGCGGGTAATCCAGGATCATCTCCCCATCTCAGAATCTTTAATGTAATTCTCACCTGCAAAGTCTCTTTTGCCATGCAAGGTAACAGGTTCACAGGCTCAGGGGATGAGCATGTGGGCGTAGTTGGGGGCCGTTATTCTGCCACTTGCAGGTACCCCCCTAAAAGAACAGTCATGGAGATTGGGGAAGATGCCTGGTAAGCACTGGGCAGTCATTGGCTCTCCTAAGCTCTTTACCAGAAAATCTGAGTGCCCAGCGCCCTCTACTGGGTTTCTGAAATACCTACATCCTCCTGCCTTCTAAGTTTCTTTCTTTCTTTATAGCACAATTCCACCTACCATTTGCCTAAGGCCAACCAATAAGAGGTGGACTCCAACTGGGTTCTGCCTGACTCCAAAGTCCAGAAAAGAGGTTATCCTCTGGGGCTTGGGCACCCTTTGGCTGATCCCATCCCGCACTCCTATCTATGGGGTGAGAATTCTCAAAGGGACAGAGCCCCACTTCTAGACCATGCTCTGGGTTCCTGGGCTTCCAGAATTCTCTGCTGAAATGGCTTCATGACTGCCTGGAAAATTCCCTTCATATGAGCAATACCTCTCCGGGTGGTGCAGGTGGAGCTCTGGGGTGGGGGAGAGAGCCAGGCCAACTGTGGGCTGGGACCCTCATTCCCACTCTTGCTCAGGGCCTGCAGATGTGGGGCCAGGCTTCACTAGAGGGCTCAGGGATGGCTGGTGTGGACCCTGAGGATGGAGAGGTTTGAAGGTGATTCCCCGGGACCTAAGAGGACTATGGGGCTGTAAGATACACACACGTGGATACCAGGCAAGTCCCAGTGATGGATTCTTAACAATGCCCCGACACTGAGGATGGCAGTGATAACAGTCCACATTGTATGACAGTCCCACCATCTTCTCTCAGCTTCATTTTGGAACAAAAATCCTCCAGTTCCAAAGTCCTGAGTGTTCTGCCTAAGGTCACATGGCTGACAGCACAGAAACTGAGAGTAGGGTCAGAAGACATGGGGCCAAGTCCAGCCCATTTTTGTTGACCTGGTTTCCCCTCCAGGAGAAGAGACTGAATTTGAAGTTGGTATCACGTCTGAGGTCCTGGCTAGACAGCCAGGGGAAACCATCTGGCCAGAGACACCTGGTTACCAGGCTTAGGAAAGAGGATGGGGTTCAAGAGACTAATCTGGGGTCAGTTGACATCAAAAGAAAGTGTGGTGTGGGCGGGTCACTAAATGATCTGACCCACAAGCACAGAAGGGCCAGGGAGACCTCAGAGGATGCTGACTGCTTCTCCCATCTCCATCCCGATGCAGATTGATATGGGCAAGGTGAGGGAACGAAGAGGGTGAGCAGATCAGGAGGAGGAAGGTGACCTCTGGCAGGTGCCCCTTGATCCTGGGCCACAGTGATTTAGAGAGGGCAGATCCAGTGGGGTGGAGGTGGGCGTCAGGTCACAGTGTACTGGGGTGGG
>NW_003852442.1:6288043-6334697 GCF_000181295.1 Otolemur garnettii
GAGTCAGGTCACAGTGCACTGGGGTGGGAGTCAGGTCACAGTACACTGTGGAGAACCCTCCTTTGTTTGGAGCATCCCCCAAACTCTGTCTCCTCCTCTGCTTCTCTGAGAATAGACTCACAACTCTTGTCCCCAAGCCCATCCTCTTTGCAAACCGCCCTAGCTACTTCCTGTAAGGTTAAAGACAGACCACAGCACCCAGGCTGCAGCTTCCTAATGGAGCTCTCAGAATAATTTATGTAAAAACAGTTTGCTCCGTGTAGCTAGGCTCATTAATGCCAAGTTCCCGATTTGTTTATTCGGCCCCGGTGGATTGCAGCCCATCACAGTTGATCTCGTGCCATTGAAGACTCAGAGATAGCCCCACAGGGACAATGTAACTGGCTCACCTCATGCAAGCTGGGGGGAGGGGGGGCGTAGTTATCATCACAGTCCTTTCTGCCTGCAACTGACCAGGGGGAAGTGGGGAGCCTGGAAGTCTCAGGTGGGGTTGAGGAGGACTTAGGGGACACAATTTTGGGGTCCTTGCTCCCCTCATCCATTCCTCGCTTTTCCATCATTCTCCTATGGACTTTATTTACTGGGCCCTTTGTGCCATGGCTTCCAGGTAGATGTGGCCACTGAGAGAGCCTGGCAGGAGGAGGAAGAGTGAAGGTATCACCTTGAGATATTTTTCTGGCAACATCTGCATCTCTGTCTCTTTACGCTTAGAGTTCCTGCAGGCTTCCAGCTCTCTCTCTGGAATCTAATAATGCTTTTTCTTCCCCAGGCCTCCTCAGGGCCAGGCTGGGTCATGCCTTCCTGCTGTTGCCAGCTTCTGGGCATCTCAGTGTCCCTGTTGGTTCCCTAACCCTGAAGTCTTTAAAACCACAGCTAAGCATGGGGCTTATTTCCTGCCGGCACACACAGGCTTAATACATGTGGCCACAATCATTTTTTTTTTCCTTTTGAAATTTAACAAATATATTCAACAAATACTTTGTACTGACCACTAGCCCCAGGAAGATGACGGTCAGCAAACAAAACACCTGTAGGATCCCCCTGTGTCCGTGAAGCTTGTAATCTTAGGGAGGCACAGGCTTAATCAAAGAACAACTCCCACAGATGTAAAGTTGTCGCTGTATAATTGCTAAGATGGTGGGGACAGGGGATTTGGCCTGAGAAGATTACAGAGAGTGTCTCTGCAGAAGTGATAATTAAGCTGGGATTTGAAGGAGGAGCAGGAGTTAGCTATAGCGGGAGGGCAGAAAGGACCATCCCAAGCAGAGGGAGCAGGAGGGGGAAGGAGGGACTGACCAAAGGCCAGTGGCCTAGGGACAAAAGGGCAGAAGTGAATGTGGGCAAAATTCTGGAAGGTAGGTTGGGGCCCCTGGCACTCCATTCCAAGGTGTTTCCAAGGATGTGACTCCCCGTGCCAGATCATACTAATCTAGAATATTCTATCTCCGCTCACCCGCCTGGGTGGTTAGTTCCTCTGCACTTTGGCCGTGGGGGTGAATGATGCCCCGTCTTTGTTTGAGGTCTCGTTGAATGCTTCACAATATTCAATTTCCTTTTGAATGGTATGAAAGGCACGAAGTCATTAGGGTACAAATGACACCACTTAATAACCACAGCACTCAGCTTGTGCCATGAATGGTAATGAGTACAGCCACCTCATATAAGAAAAAAAAATAAAGATGAATAGTTCCATGGATCACGGTGCCTATTAGATGATAAATTAAAAGCTTTGCAGAGAAGAAATGAGTAATACTATGATTAAGAAGCACGTCTACCAAAGTCGTCTGTGAAATATCCCTCATATAAATGATGCCCATCTTTGGGAGGGACTGATTGTTTAAAATCCAAAGTGGGTGTTTAAATGTAGCACATAACAACGGGAGTAGGCTTGGGATCTGGAATTTCTGGGCTCTGCCAAGTAGCTGCTGAGTGAGCACCAAGATTTTGACCTAGATGTGAGAGTGACTGAAAAAAGAAAATGGCACTAAACATGCATTGATCACTGGGAAGGTGGAGAGAAATTTTAGACCTTCACCAGCAGGAACATTGGCGTAGAAGGGGTAAGGGATGTCCCGAGAGTGAGGAGGAAGAAAAAGCACAAGGCAAGGCAGTATGATCTGGATGGAGTGACCAGTCCTCCTGTCCTGTGTCCTTAGGTGACACTGACTCTATTGAGCAGATATATCTCATGGTCACACGTGGTTAAAATGAATTAAACATTGGACCCAAAGCCGTAATGGTCTACAGAAATCTGCCCAGTCCATAATAACCAAGCTATATACTCTTGTCCTGTTGTCTTTTAAACTAAAGCAAAAGATAAGAAAAAGATCTAGGGCAGTGGTTCTCAACCTTCCTAATGCCACGACCCTTTAATACAGTTCCTCATGGTGACCCCCAACCATAAAATTATTTTTGTTGCTACTTCATAACTGTGATTTTGCTACTGTTATGATCATAATGTAAATATATGATATGCAAGTGGTATTTTCATTGTTACAAAGGGGTCACGACCCACAGGTTGAGAACCACTGAGGTGGTGACTTGTTTCCAGGGCTTGTGTTAAGAGCAACATTCCACCATGTTGGATTTAGAGGGTTGAACAGAATTTGAAGTGGAGGTTCCGTGGCTGCTGATGGCAACAGGTGAGTGAGAACCAGGGAGGAGGACACAAGGGCTTGTGAGATGCCTCCAAGGAAGACCAGCAGAAAAATGTCTGTTGCACAATCTGTAAGAGCTGTTGGAAGTGTGAAGGGATTTGTTTAGGACGGAGAAAGGAAGAAAACAAGAAAAACCTATTGAGAGATTAACTTTTAGTCTGGGACTTGGAGGTTGAGCAGAAATTTGCCACGCAGAAGGCTGCCTGTATGAAGAGCAAGTGTTCTGCTTTTAAAAAAGCCATTGACCTCACCTAGACCTACTTGTTGAGACGGGGCAGGTCGTCCACTCCCCGTAATTATGGGGCTCTGATGTTTTAGGACCTTTGGCTTCAAATAGAGCTTCATTTAGTAAATGCTGACTGTTTACTGGGAGTCAGGGGTCAGTCACACGTGGCTGACACATGCAAGGAAGCAGAATGATAAGTCCCCTGCTAGGCTGAGGTCCCCAGGCGAAGGCAAGATGGGATTACACTTTTTAATACCTAGACGGAGCCCAGTTTAATGTTTGGCTTCAAGGTCACGGCACGATGGAAAGCAGGAGAGAGCTGTAGCCATGACCTCTTTCATTCTAGAACAACAGAGAAGGAACTAGATGTCAACTTTGGTTCTGCAGAAGCATTAAACAACTTGATTTCTGCTCAGCGCATGAAGAAACCTCTACAGTATCATTTTACTGTTAATTAAACCCACTCATTGTCTCTGTGTGGCCCCTCAAAGGAACCAGGAGCTGAGTTTCATCTGTTTATGGCTCGAGGCACTGATCTCTGTGGTGGTGGGACCAAGGATATGAGAGAGAAGTTGGAATCAGTGAGTTATGGGAGGGACCGACAGCCCGCGGTTATAATATCATTAGCCAGACCTTTCCTACAATGTGAGCAGGAAAATGAGAAGCAGAGTCTCATGCTGGAATTGCAGCAGGCAGCCTTGTTTCTTTTCAAAGTAGGAAACAGCAGGATTCAGCATTAACTAATGTCCAGAAGTAAAACTATATTTGGCTGTCACTAAAACCAAGTAAATAATTGTTTGCATGTGGACAATGGCCTAGAAATTATGTTTTCTTAAAAAAAAAAATCATAGCCACTCTTCAGCTAAACAAATCATCCTTTTCATTTTCGAACAAAAATTATGAACACAAGGTCACGTCTGGGTAATATATTAGTTTCTGAGGAGTGCTGTGACAAAGTATCGGAGCCCAGGTGGCTTGAAACAATAGGAATTTGTCTTCTCACAGTTGTGTAGGCTCAGAGTCCAAAATCAAAATGTCAGCAGGCTCTGGGGAAGAATCTTTTCCACCTTGTATATCAAATTAGCACATTGCACCCATAAATGCATTAACTGTACATTGTAACACATAAATGCATTAATGTACACAGTTATGATCAATAAAATTTTTTTTAAAGAATCTTTCCCCACACTTTCCTCCTGAACTCGGTGGTTCCCAGCGTCATTGGTCCCCTTTGCAGGCAGACGTATCACTGCAGTCTCTGTTTCCCTCACATGGCATTTTCCCTCTGTCCCTGTATCTCTTCACCTGTTTTCACAAGGATGCTAGTCACATTGGATTAAGGGTCCACCCTAACCCAGTATGACATTGTGTTGATATCTGCAATGTTGTAACACCTCTGCAACAACCCCATTTCCAAATAAGGTCACGCTCTTTTTAAATTTCAAAATACTAAGGGGGTACAAATGTTTTTGTTACATGGATTCCTTATATAAAACTTAAGTCAAGGCTTTTAATGTGCTTACCACCAGAAAAGTGTTCACTGTACCCGACAGGTCAGTTGTTACCCTTCACGCCCTCCTACCCCTCTCCCCTTCTGGGTCTCCCATGAGCTTTATAACTCTTTGTGCCCACCTGGGCTCATCATTCAGATCCCAGGTATTAGCGAGGACACGTGACGTTTTCTATTCCTGAGATGCTTTGCTTGGGATAATGGTCTCCAGTTTCATGCAAATTGCTGCAACAGGCACTATTTGGTTACTTTTTATGGCTGAGTAGCACATCATGGGGTGTGTGCATGTGTGTATACAATTTTTTTAGTCCACTCATGAATTGATAGGCACTTAGGTTGATTCCAGGTCTTTGCAATTATGAACTGTGCTGTAATGAACATCTGGGGGCAGGTGTCTTTTTAATAAAATGACTTCTATTTCTTTGGGTACTTACCCAGTTGTGGGATTGCAATAGGTCGCTCTACCTTTATTTCTTTGAGGAATCTCCATACTGTTTTCCAAGGTGGTTGCACTAATTTGTAATCCCACCAACTATATAAGTGTTCCTTTCTCTGCATCCACGTCAGCATCTATTGTTTTGCCAGTGTCTATTGTTTTTTGTCTGTTTAAGCATGGCCCTTCTGACAGGGGTAAGGTGGCATCTCATAGTGTTTTAATTTGCATTTCCCTGGTGATTAGTGGTGTTGAACATTTTTCTCATGTGTTTGATGGACACTTAACTATTTTCTTTCTAAAAACTCCTGTTCATGTCTTTTGCCTACTTCTTAGTGGGGTTACTCATTGCTTTTCTTGCTGATTTGTTTGAGTTATTTGTAGAGTCTGGATATTGGTTTTTATCAGCTGTATAGTTTGCAAACATCTCCCATTCTGCAGGTTATCCATTCATTCTGTTGATTATTCCCTTTTCTGTGCAAAAGCTTTTTAACTGAATGAAATCCATTTATTTGCTTAGGCTAATGTCTAGAAGAATTTTTCCTGTGTTTTCTTCTAGAATTAGTATGGTTTCATGCCTTACAATAAAGTCTTTTATTCATCTTGAATTAATTTTTATATATGGCAAGAGATGGGGGGGTCCTGTTTCATTCTTCCCTGTGTGTGGCTGTCCAGTTCTCCCAGCACCATTTATTGAATAGGGCTTCCTTTTCACAGGGTGTGATACTGTTTGCTTTATTGAAGATAAGTCTGTTGTAGCTATATTGGTTCAGTTCCAAGTTCTCTCTCTGTTCCACTGGTCTGTGTCTCTGCTTTTACACCAGTACCATGCTGTTTTGATCACTACAGCTTTGTTGTATATTTTGAAGTCAGGTAACACTGTGCCTTCAGATTCTCTCTGCTTAACACAGTTTTGGCTATTCAGCCTCATTTTTGGTTCTAAATGAGGCAGAGAATCAATTTTTCTAGATCTGTAAAATGTGGTATTCATTTTGATAGGGATTGCATTGACTCTGTAAAGCATTTTGGGCAGTATATAATAAGGACATATTTTGAGGTTCAGGGAAGACTTTTGCGGGGAGCGCTGTTCAACCCAGTACAGGTGGCAATACCTTTAAAGTTTGATTTTTTTTCTTGTTTTGAGTTTTCATTTTGGATTTTTGGACCTTTTACAAATGATAAAACACAGATATGGAGAGCTCCACAAAACAAATGCACAAAAGTAGAACTCTGACAACCACCCCCAAATCCTGTTGGTGGACACTGAGCTAATCTCAGTTCCTTTCCCTCCCCCACATGCCACCATCCTGGCTTTTACAGAGATCAGTTCCTTGCATTTCTTTAGTTTTTACCCAGTTACGCATCCCTAGGTATAATTTTTTTCTTGCCCATTTAAAAAAATGTAATACACACACATACACACACACTCACATATGCCTCTAAGTCCTCTCAAATCTACAAGTTCTCCTTCCATTTTGCTCTTGTCCCCTCAAGCTTTATTGACAAGCTCAGGTGGTTGAGCTCTGTGGAGTTCCCACTGTCTGGATTTTGTGGGTGTTGGGTAGCCAGCACAGTTCAGTGTATCCCCCATTCTCTGTATTTCCTCCAAGTCGTTGCAAGGTTTGATCAGACAAGTATAGTTTCTTTAAGATCATGGGGGACCCAGCATCCTCACCGCAGGGTAAGAACCATGGCTGGCAGGCCCTCTTTCCAGGATACCAGCTTACTGCCCTAATCTTCTAATTTACTGAGAGCTGTAAAGCATGAGCTTCCAACACTTTGTATTCATTTATTAGATGCTGCAGTTTTATAAGGAGACAACTCCCTTCATCCATTATTTGATTACCAGTGACAAACAGTTCACAGTGGAAAGGAAAGGTGAATAAATGGTTCTTTTCTTCTGTTTACCGGGAGAAAAAGACTTTTTTTTTTTTTTTTTTTTTGAGACAGAGCCTCACAGCACAGCTCACAGCAACCTCCAACTCCTGGGCTCAAGTGAGTCTCCTGCCTCCGCCTCCCAAGTAGCTGGGACCACAGGCGCCCGCCACAATGCCCGGCTATTTTTTTGTTGCAGCCATCATTGTTGTTTGGCGGGCCCGGGCTGGGGATTCGAACCCGCCACCTTAGGTGTATGTGGCTGGTGCCTTAGCCGCATGAGCCACAGGCGCCGAGCCGAGAAAAAGACTTTTAAAAGAAGAATTGAAGCAATGGAACAAAGCTTCACGAGTAACACATTTACTCTAGAATAGTTACTCTTTCATACTTGATATTTAAAAGCAAAATATTGGAGTGAAAATGTCCATCACAGTGGACACACTATGGGTCACAGAATTTCCCTGTGAAATCACCTCTTTTCATTTCTCATTAACATGATAAGCAGAATACATAATTGTAACATTCAGTGTGATATCTATGGGGCTATATATATATGTATGTATATATATTTTTTATTTTAGTTTTTTTTTTTTTTTTTGAGACAGAGTGTCACTCATTTGCCCTGGGTAGAGTGCCATGGCATCATCATAGCTCACAGCAACCTCAAACTCTTGAGCTTAAAAAATCCTCTTGCCTCAGCTTCCAAGTAGCTGGAACTACAGGTGCCCACCACCATGCCTGTCCGGCTTTTCTATTGTTAGTAGAGATGGAGTCTCACTCTTGCTTGGGCTAGTCTCGAACACCTGAGTTCAAGCAATCCACCTGCCTTGGCCTCCCAGAGTGCTGGGATTACAGGTGTGAGCCACTGCACCTGGCTAAAAGTATATATTAATACAAATAACAGGTTGTTATCTACCTTCCAACCCTGGTTATATCTGCATGGTAGGGTTAGGGTGAGTTTTCCTTTTCTTCATTATACTTTTTCTGTGTTTTAAAAAATGTCCTCAATGAGCACATGTCCTTCATATAATAAATTATTAAATGTGAACATGAGGAAACCACAAACTTCACTTCGATCATCACTGTAGGGAACCAGGTTATAGAGCCCAGCAGATGAAGGCCTGGGGAGTGAGGGAGGTGTCTGGAAACTTCCATAGGGAGATGTCTAAGTAACTCTACAATAAGACCAACAACAGGCTATGTCAGGGAAGGCACAGGTGACATCTTTTCTAGGAGATACCCCAGTAGTACTGCAGACATGGTGAGGCTACGAAGAAGGTCATCCTTTCCTGCTCCCTCCCCTTCCCCTGACTTACTCTCTCCAGGGGTTAGGAGCTAAACTTGACCTTCAGGTACAGAAGGATGTCCCCTGCAACAGCCAGTCAGTCAGAGGTGCGGGCTCCTACTCTCCTGGTGTGTGTTGCCTCCACTCTCTGTCTCATTCGAGGCCCCATCATCTCCAGTGCTGGGATCATCTTTCTAATTCCCTAGAAAAAATCCCCTGAGGTTCCACCTTTTCCAATCTGCCCCCATTCTGCCTCTGGAGTCGTGATTACTGATAGACACAGTCTTATGTCTTTTGTGTCCCAAGTGCTTGGGACCGTGGTGTAAATTCAGCAATTATGATGACAACGATAGTGATTCCGATGGCTGACCCTGCCCACTTAGCACACGAGATGGGCACTTGCTAAGAGTCAAGTGTTTTCCACAAAATAGTCCATTTGCTCCTCATTGTAATCTATGATGGACCTACAATAATTATCCTCACTTTACATGAATAGATGAAAATAGCATGAGGAAGGTTAATTAACCTGTCTGAGGTCATGGACAGAGCAGATAGAAAAGCTAGGATTTCAATTGAGACTGTTTATGAAATATTTATAGGAGAAATCATGTTATATCTGAGATTCACCTTAAAGCACTCCGAAAAAAGAATAAGGAAGGAGGGCGGCCCCTGTGGCTCAAGGGAGTGGGGCGCCAGCCCCATATACCGGAGGTGGCAGGTTCAAACTCAGCCCCGGCCAAAAACTGCAAAAAAAAAAAAAAAAAAAAAAAGAGTAAGGAGGGAAAAGGCAGTAAAGGAAACAAAATTAGCCCAAAAGTCAATCATTGTGAAAACTGGATTCTTGGGAGGTGCAATAACCTATTATTACTGCTTTTGAATGAAAATTCATTAACCTGTGAACTTTGAGCTTTCTTCCCCAAACAACAACCCTAATGACATTCCAAATACTCAACTATGACACCACATGGCTAGGAACCCAATATATATTTGATGATGTTGACAATGAGACAGGAGTTTGGTTCCTTCGGAGCTTAATGTTAGGGAAGTTCAGAGTTTTATTCTCACCTCCCCAGATAGGGGAATATATCCTTTCAACCAAATAACCCATCTTTGTGAAGGTCATCACTCCCACCTACTGGGTGCCAGGTGGCACGCAGAGATGAAGGCACACACACAAGCCCTGCCCTAGAGAGGCCCCAGGCTAGGAGAGGAGGGGAGGTGGCCACAGAGACAGTCAATTCCAAGAGAGCGTGGGAAGAGCTATACCCAAGGTATGAATAAAAAGGCGTATGAGAAAGACATGACTCAATTTAGAGAAAGAAAATTTGCGTTGGGTTTGGAAGAGGGGGGAGGCACTTTTCAGGAGGAGGAACTGCGTGTGCTCAGGCCAGAGAACAGGACCCTGAAAGGGAATGGGTGGCTCTCGGGGGACTGAGTTAGCGCAGGTGGCACTGTGTGCCCTTGGGACATTGTGTGCTGAGCCACCACAGCTACGTTCTCTTCCTGGAGTGGTAGAGAGCTGGGAGTGGTCCTCACATGGTCATAGTTAGAGGTGTGTCTAAGGAAGACAGCCTGAGAACATCAGCAGGTGGGCACTCAAGGAAAAGAAACTGGGAGACCAGTGACAGCTGCAAATTTGGGTGGGATAATGAAGCATGCTGTTAACACCCACTCCATCTGTGAGATCGCTTGAGGTTGCTTGGGAGTCAAGTATTCCCCCCAAAGGGTAGAGCCATTCTCTAAAAGGACCTAGGCTTTGAAAAATTCTCCATCAAGGAGAGATGAGCTCGTAGGTGATTTGGTTTGCCTTCCTCCACTGTAATGAGTGCTGGAAACAGATGGTCCTGCTAGCCCCAGAATCTTCCTATGCTCTGTCCATGTCTGTGTAAAGATAAAGTCAATTTTTTAATTATCTCTGCTCATTTGTGGAGGCACGGAGGAGAAACAGAAAAGGACTCTCCTTTTCTTGCCTGTATCTTCCCTGTGTGCTTGTCAGCTGAGGTTTTTTTCCCCTAAGCGGCAAGAAATGTCTATTAGCCTTGGGGCTGCGTTGCCATGGTAACGAGACAAAAACAGACTCTCTATAAGGAATAAAAATAAGTGGTTGAGGGAAACGATTGTTTTCCATCAATTTTTCATTCCTGTGCAGAGGCCGAGTGGGTGATGTGTTGCGGAAGGAGTGGTCAGATTTCAGCAGTTCTTGTTCCCAGCTGGGGTTCCCTGGCCAGTTCGGGAGGGGTGGCTTTTGGACCACAGGAAGAAGGAAAGATGGATTCTGCAGTCAGGAAGGAGGATGGATCTGAGAAGTGTCCTCACAGCAGACAAAGAGATTGGTGGAAGATGGGGAGGTGGGTAGCAATTCACACACACTCACAAGAAACTGAAATCGCTGGTGACGCCTGTGGCTCAGTGAGTAGGGCGCTGGCCCCATATATCGAGGGTGGCAGGTTCGAACCTGGCCCCAGCCAAACTGCAACAAAAAAAATAACCAGGTGTTGTGGCAGGCACCTGTAGTCCCAGCTACTCAGGAGGCTGAGGCAAGAGAATCGTCTAAGCCCAAGAGCTGGAGGTTGCTGTGAGCTGTGATATTACAGCACTCTACTGAGGGTAACAAAGTGAGACTGTCTCTAAGAAAAAAGAAAGAAAAGAAACTGATATCACATCCACACTGAGCAGTACAGGAAAATGCCTGCAGAATCTTTGAAAGGTCTTAAACACACCTTGCTAAGCCTTTAAAATTCTCCAACCCAGTCAGTCCATTTCTGATAATGCATCCCAAAGAAACAATCCTCTACTGGGAATTTGTTTTCATTTTTTAAAAAAAGCTTTATATCCAAAATGTTTGTTGCTGCCATGGCAATAAAAATGAAATGAGTGACTTCGGTTACAGCCTTTTTGTTAGAATCTTATGTATCCATTAGAGTTTGAAATGCTTATAAGAATGCACGAGACGGGAAAAAGCAGTCCACACAATTTTATGTGGCGTATCAATAATTTCTTAAAGATTTCAAGCCCCTGAACAAAACAGAAGCTAAACCAAACCTCTGTATTCACGAAAAAGAAAATGCTGGAGAAAGACAGCATTATCCATGGGGGTTATTATTGGTAATGGGAAGATAAGTGATTCCCGTGTTTAATTTTTCTTTCTTGGAAGGGGCATATTTTTAAACATCTCTATTACATATATGTGGCTTTTCTTATTGGGACAAAATAATAAGTAAAAGATAAATTTTGCAATCCATCATCAGCCATGTTTCCAAGTGTACGAGTCAATGGTCTCCTGAAGTAGAGATAGTACAAGCCACTTTTGGGAGGGAGGGGATCTTCTTAGTGCCAGAGCAATTCCAGACATTGTGAGAGCTATAAAATCAAATGATAGGGCATCCTTGCCCCTACAGATTTGACAGACTAGGGCTCTTAGCTTCTGGATGGTTCCAAAATCAAACACTTGAATGGACTTTGACTCCAGCTGGAAAATCTGTCTGAACACACAACCGACAGGCTTTTTTGCAGTGCTGAGTCTATAATTAGCCTCATCATTCTTTATTACCTGGGATTCCATGTAGGTTTTAAAGAAATTATCTCACAGATGAAGGAGGCTTGAGAGAATGTTTTTTCTCTCTGTGTGTGTGCACGCCCCTGTGACAGTCCCATCTGTTGGGATTGTTTTCTTTTTCTGCTACTCACCAGTCTGCAGAGAATCTTGGCATAAAAGAGAAATAAGCACACTTGCCGCTCAGCCACCTACAACTGTTTGAGAAACTAAAATAGATCAGAATAATAATTTTAATGAGAATAGGTATTCGAGCTCTGACTACCGTAGGCAGTATAATAGTAACGTAGTGATGATAATGATTGTTTATTGAATACTTTAGCCAGCTAACTGGCGTACAGACATTATCTCCCTCAATCTTCATATACCAGCCCTGTACAAGGCAGGTGCATTATTTCTATTTTATAGATGAAGAAATCAAGGATCCTGCCATTTAACTATACCCAAGGTCACACAACTCAAAAAGCGAGAGAACTGGGATTTAAAGACGAGAATCCAAGTGCTTGAAATCTATTCCGTTACGCCTGCCACCATTTGGTCATTTAGTGCTTTTACCAAGCTGGGGCATCTTTGTCCCTCTGCCTGAGGAAGATGACAGTTAGTTACAATCCTCAGAAGTTAGGCCACTCCTTCTCAGGGTGGGAAGCTAAGGAATTTCTCTACTATTCCAGTAGAGTAAGTGTATCTTCCAGCATGGCCCAGCTCACTTCATCCTTGGAGCAGAGTTTTTTATCCTTGGCACAGTGACATTTTGGGCCAGATAATTTTTTGCTGGGGGGAAGGGGGTTGCTATCCTGTGTTTTGTAGGATGGTTCACGCCATCCCTGGCCTCTATTCACTAGATGCCAGTAGTTTTCCTCCAGTCGTGAGCATCAAAAATGCCTTTAGACCTTGCCAACTGTCCCTGAAGGACAAATTTGCTGCCAGTTGAGAATCACTCCCTTAGAGGTAGACATCAGAAACAGGAGGCTGGAGCATCAGTCACCAGGCATTAGGTGGGCAAACAGGTGGGAGCAGGGCGCTAAAGATATATCATCTTTGGAACTGTCCTTTAAATAATGCTCATTTGCCCTGGTTTATGGCATGGTGATCCCAATGGCACCCAGATAACTGTGGTTTACTATGTGAGAGCCCTGCATTCTGTGCTCCTAGAGACATTGTTGCTAAGAGGTTAAATGACTCGCCTGAGGCCACACAGCTGGGAAATTGGCATAGAAACCAGCAACTGATACAAGTCAGCATTTGACCCCACCCCACCGCCCAATCTCCATCTGTTTGGGGTGAGTGGGGTGAATGACCGTAGCAGATTCCCAAGGTAGAAAGATTCCAAAGGTTGCTACTACTGCCTCTGGGTTTTTCTGACCCTCCCAAAACCCTACAAGCACACTCTACAAGGAACTAGGTCTCAGCTTCTGGGGACTCCCAATTACAAGTGACTTTTGCTCCATCCAAGTACCACCTTCGTATAAGAAACCAGTAACCCATTTAAAAGGAAACCTTGCCCTACTTCCATTCATGAGAAGAACAGTCAGTATTATTTTCCATAGACAGCTGAACATAAGAAGCAAAATGAAAAGAAATGATTTTCTTACATTCTGGCTTGATACTGCTGCTTGCCTGAAGACTTTGAACTTGAGGCATGTTGCCTCTTTGTTCAAAAGGGAGCGTGTACAGAGGCATTAAAGCCGATTAGCACCCCACTGAGAATTTAATCTTGATATAATTGGGAGGACTGAGAGAGAAATGCTAAGGAAGTAACTATCTTACTAGGTGATTCAAAGCCAGGCTATTCCGTGCCATATGGAATAGTGACCCCAAGTCATCATGCGTAGAGCTTTTCAGGAAACATATAGATATAGTAGATGATGCTGGAAGATGTGAAGGCAGAGAAAAAACCACTATTAATATTTTTAAATTACACTTGACTATATCAATGAGCTGAATGCCAAATTCCTATTAACTTTTAAGCTAAAGTCAGCATATTGCTGGCTTAAAACTGACCATGCTGGGAATTTTCATACTATGGAAATTAGCAAATGCTACAGATCAGAGGTCCAGCTCAAAGATCTGGTTGTGAAAACATTCCTTAGGATACCACTGGCGAGGGCTTTCATGCCATCTTAAGCTTGTTTAAACTCTTTAGGTTAAAGCCTTAGCCGCCTGGGATGCGCATTTTTTTTTCTCCTGCCTTAGAGAATTTGTGTGGAAAAACTCGAGGAGGTGCGGTGGACAGCTTCCTTCAGTCTGATGATCTCATTTCCATCATTGCATCTTAAAGAAGACGGATAGAAACCACGGCTGAAAATGTGCTGTAATTGATTGTCGTACATAAAGTAGACGAGCAAGCCTTCTTTCCATCCCCCACTCTTTAATGAGCTATTTTAGTGCTGGCCCTGCTAAATGTTTGAAATTTAGAATGCCTTGGAAATGCATCAGTTTCTGAGGGTGTAATCTCTATTAGGAGAAAAAAAGATAGAAGATAATAAATTGAATGGAAGAATTTTTTTTTCTTTTTTTTGGCCAGGGCTGGGTTTGAACTCACCACCTCCAGCATATGGGGCCGGGACCCTACCCTTTTGAGCCACAGGGCAGTGCCGTGAATGGAAGAATTTTTTACACTTTGTATTCCCTCATGTCATTACTATCTGTTTCCTTACAAGCCTGTCTGTGCTTTAGTTTTTGATCTAGGATCTAAACCTTTTGGTCTTTATTACCCAGGAAGCAAGAAAAGGGGCAGAACTTAGGTTACTAGATATGGGAAATCACGACTGTGCTCCTATGTGTTACCACTGGGGGCTGATACACAGGATCCCTAGATCCAGATTTGTAGCACTTGCTGATTTATTACAGCCCTTGGGGTGGCTGCTCCCACCCTCAGCTGATTTCAAACTGTCATCCAACCTGTGATTCTAGGGATCCAACTCGCCTTGTCAGGGAGGTCTTTCTCCTGGTCTCGAACCCACATCCTTCTCCTTGCTTCTCATACAGTAGGTGTCAGGTGCGGTGTGGCAGGAGGAGCTGTCTGTGGGTGATTTGAGAAGATTCAGCCTCCTTAAATGTAAAGTCCTGGGCAAGCTGTGAAGCCACTCTGAGCCTCAGTGTCTTCAGCTCCATAGTGGAGACGCGTTGGCCCAGAGGGGTTTTGTCAGGAGGAAACACAGGTACACACGGAAAAGTGTTCTGTAGCTTTAAGTCTCAGGATAGTCCAAATTTCCACTCTAGGCTATGGGTTTGGAAGCTCCCATTGTACCCACTGGTCTTTCCCCAATCAGTTCAGGAGATTTATAAGAAAAGTCATTGGTGCTATGATCTCCCTATAGGCTTATCTCACTTCCCCATTTTTTCCTACCTCCTTTCCTTTCCCTAGGCATATATCACTGATTCTTGGAAGAGGAAAATCAGGGAGTATGAAGGGGGGAGAGAGAGAGAGAGAGAGAAAGCCCTAGAATAATGGTTCTCAACTTTCCTAATGCCGTGGCTGTGAGTTGTGACCCACAGGTTGAGAACCACTGCTCTAGAGAATGAAATTAATATTTATTATGTAACAATCATTAGGTATCTACATCAGAATTCCCAAGAGCCCTGTAAACAAGTATTATTACTTCCATTTGATGGATAAAAAAACTGAAGCTCAGAGCGGTTAGACATTTTGTCTATGGTGGGATAGGTAGTTTATGCCAGAGGCAAACTTAAAATTCTGGCCAGTTTAATATCACAGCCAGTACTGACTTTGCTGAGGAACCCTCCCTAGCAATGGCTGTAGACACAATCCAGTAAGTGAACTTCTTTCCCACATTCTCACTCCCCCTTCTGATCTCCATTTTCTCCCTCTCCCTCTCTGATCTGGGTGAGGAGTAGGATTTTTCTTTCTTTTTTTTTTTGTAAGCATCATCGAATGGGAAATGGAAGAAGCACTGAGCAAAAGGCTCTTGCTGATTGGAAGATATTTAAAAAAAAATCCTGGTGCCCCAAAGAGGCTGCTTCCCCTCCAATTTCCCAAAGAGCTGTAATTCTGCAGAATATCAATCCTGTTACCTGCCCTGCCAATTTATTTCATTATCTGTAATAAGCAGGAATGGCATCTCTTAATTGTGCTCTATAAAAATCTCAATTATCACTTTAAAATTATATCAGGTTAGATACAGAGACATCTTATGCAACCAAAATAAAATAATTCACTCTTCATATGAATCTCTCTTTTTTCAGTGATGCCATATACTCTGTAAATCATTTTGTTGCTTTAAGTAGAAAGTCCAAACTACACACAATAAACTACATCTGGCTGGGCAGAAATGAGAAAGAAAAGACCCATTCCTGAAGAAAGAGCCCCTGGGACACAAGGGAACTGAGCACCATGCTGCCTTTTTTGTCTACTCGAAGATGAAAACTAGATCAGAGTCCTTTTTGGCAGTAAAATGAGAGGAAGGCCCATTAAACTGACATGAAATTGTTCCCCATTCTGCACATTTATCCACCAAACCTGGCCTGCCTCTTACTTGTCCTTATATCTCCATCCTTTGATGTAGGACCTGCCATAAATGGATTCCTCCTGCTTGTCAGTGAAACTCAGGATACCACACAATTAAGTACTTTTCCATTGTAAGGTTGAATGATAAACCTATCCCGTCTCCCTCTGTCCTCCTGCTATAATTCCTAGTTTTTTTTGTAGGGAACACCCAACACTGTTTTACAGGCTTCAAGGTACTGTCCACATAGTGTGGGGTACTAGTTTCCGGTTGCTGCTATAACAGACTCCTGCAACCTTTGTGGCTTAAACCAATGCAGATTTATCTGATAGCTCCAGAGGTTAGAAATACAAAATGGCTTTCATTGGCCTAAAATCAAGGTGTCAGCTGGGCTGTCTTTCTTCTGGGTGTTCTAGGGAGATGGGGGGATTGTTTCCTTGGCTCCAGGCTCCTTCCTCCACCTTCAAAGTCAGCAGCATCTCCAAATCCCTTTCTGACTCTGGCCTCTGGCCTCCCTCTTTCCCTTGAAATTATAGTGGGCCCACCTGGTTAATGTCCCCACCTTAAGATCCTTAACTTAATTGTGCCTATGAAGTCCTTTTTGTCATGTAAGGTAAGATATTCACAGGTCCCAGACGTATATAGAAGATGGACATCTTGCTCATTGGTGCATTATCCTGTCTATCACAACCACCATTCTCTTGGTTTTTCAGGCTGAGTGATTCTCTTTTCCTTCTTTCTTTACCTACAATCTGCCAATAAATCTGGTGGCTCAAGATCCAAAATACAACCTGACTCTAACCACTTTCCACCTGCTCTTTTGACCACTCTTATCCAGGTTACCATCATCTTTTGCCTGAAAGACTTCAGTAGCTTCGTAAGTCCTCTCCCTACGTCTATGTTTGTTCCCCTTTTCTCAGATGGTTTATTCTGCACAAAGGAAACAGAGGACCTTTTGAAACAAGAAAATCAGGCCATGTCAATCAATTGTGCAAAGTGCTCCAGTGGCCTCCTTCCCATCATAGTTGGTACACTCCCTGGCTCCTGCCTGTGGCTCCTTCCTCTACACTCTGACCTCATCTGCAGTGGTCTCTTCATTTACTTCCCTACTCTGGCCATATCTGCCCAACTGCTGTGTTTTCACAGGAACCCAGCCCTTTTCACCTCAGGACCTTTGCACTTCCTGTTCCCTCTTCACCCAGCTCTGCAAAGATGGCTTCTCCCTTTTTTCAACCACCTGTCCTCACCTCGCCCCCTCAGGCTTCCTTTAACTTCCCTATCTGAAACATCTTCCTCTCCATCCCCCTTACTCTATCCCCTTAGCTTATTTCATTTTTCTTCCTAGCAGTTGCCATTATTGAAACTATTTGGTTGTTATTATTTTATCCTAATACAAACGTAAGTTCTGTGAGGCCAGGGTCTGCCAAATCCCCATGCTACTGTCACCATATTCCACATGGTGAATGGGGTACATGTTGGTGTTTAATAAATATTCGAATGAATGAATTGATTCAATCAATCCTCACTATAGCTCCTGTGAGTTAAAGACAGTTTTGAGGATCAGGCAGATATGGGCTTGATTCTGGCTTTTGTTACCTAGATGCTAAAGTAACCTTGGGCAAGTTACTTAGTCATGCTGAGCTACAGCATTCTCAACTGAAAACTGGAACTACGATACATCGCAATTTTACTTAAAGTCCAAACGAGATAGAGCAATGAAACTTCAATGCATGATCGTTGGAGTATCCTATCATATTAATTTTCTTTTCTTCTCTTGGCCACTGAAGTTCCTAAGGACTTAGGGGACTTGAGAAACTTGTACTTAACCTGTCTGGTTCTTATCTTCTTGGACTCAGGAAGACAACACTTCTCAGCCTCCTGTGGTCAGCTGGGCCATGGGACCAGCTTTAGCCAACACAGTTTGTGTGAGAGAATATTCCCCAAGTCCTTGGGACCACCAG
The DNA here is from genome assembly GCF_000181295.1 of Otolemur garnettii. Classification (NCBI taxonomy): domain Eukaryota; kingdom Metazoa; phylum Chordata; class Mammalia; order Primates; family Galagidae; genus Otolemur; species Otolemur garnettii. Next base: position 6,306,010 of record NW_003852442.1, read on the forward strand.
GCTGAGCTGTCTCTCTGTGTAGGTTCTAACAGGCTTAAATCCTAACCATCTTTCTGCAAGCTAGCTCAGCCCTCCTGGTAAAGAACGACCCCTTTGTTTTCTTCCTTTGGATTTTTGTGAATGTACAGAGGCCAGCAAGAATGCAGGTTTGTGGGCAGAGCAGAGAGAAGGAGAAGCTTGAGGGTGTTGTGGCCGGCACACATAAAGGACAGTCACCGCTTTGCTTCATCTGTAGGAGGCGATATTTTCTTCCCCAGGCACACTCTGTTTCCCCTGCATGTTTCAAATGGCAAAAGATTGTCCCAGTCTTCTTCCAAATTTGAAATACTAACATTGCTGGGGCAATCTAATGGCAGAGACAACGCTCTATGCTTGTAAAAAAAAAAAAAAAAAAAAAAGTTCCCCACAACTGTGTTCCATGAGATGCTAATACCTTATGAAATTCTATTAAGTGGGATACAAAGAAAAAGAGTCTCCTGAATCAACTAAGTAGGAAAATGCTGTATACTCTGTCGATAAGACGTCCTGTGGGAAAGAAATATAACTTAGTTTAATCTAATCTCTCTTAAATTTACTGTATTTCAAGTTTATATGATCCATTTCCTGCCCTGCAAAAAAAGAGTAGGAATCCAAACATTAGCTTATACTGAATACTCAGGTATGGATGAGTGAATGAGAACCCAAAATAATACATGAGGACTCCCTGAATGGGTGACATGCCAGTAATATGTTTCTTTTGGTTGTGTGACTTTGACATTTGCCTGCACACACCCTGGGGGTTTGTAAGATATTACCACATACCCAGACTTAGTGATTTCCTAGTAGGATTCCACGGTATGACAATCTGCATTTACGTGAATAAATTATCTTCCTCTACCAAATCACTTTTTAAAAATTATGACGAGAAGCACTTTCTTGCATGGGATTTCTTGGCAAGATTCAGTTAGATCTCACACAACTAGTGAATTTTACACATCAGCAAATACAGTATTTGACCCCAGAACTCTTCCCTTCCTTCTCCAAGAGCTATTTTTTTTTTTTAAACATCTTTACAGCCCTCATTCCTCCATGGAACACCTCTTGGAAAATCTGATGTCAAAGTTCACTCCATGTAGGATGCTTTTGTTTGTTCCCAGAGGTAAAATGTGTGATCCTGGCTGAGTCGTTCCTTCTCTTTAGGTCTCAGGTTCTTTGTTTATAAGGAGCTACTGAAAGCGTTAAAGGCCACAGATTTTCCTTTCCAATATCCTGTCACTCTGTGTGTGCTGATATCATTTTATAGGAAGCTACGTTGCCTAATGCCCATTCCCATTCAATAAAAGAATGGTTTTTTTTTTTTTTTTTTGTAGTTTTTGGCCAGGGCTGGGTTTGAACCCACCACCTCCAGCATATGGGGCTGGCGCCCTACTCCTTTGAGCCACAGCAGCTGCCCCTAAAAGAATGGTTTTATGAAGCAATAGTGCTGATCTAGGATGCAATCTATTAATAATGAAAGGGTTAAGGCCTTGGCCTCTGGAATAGAATAACCTCGGTTTAAACTACAGCTCCACAAGTGATTGGCCACGTGCTCTTGAGCAAGTGACCACTTTTTAGCCACATCTCTCAAATCAGGAAGAAACCATTATCAACCTCTAGAGTCCAGAGGCTTAAAGGAGATGGGATTTAGGATGCTTAGTACAGTGCCTGCTACATCATAAGCACTCAGTTAGTTCATGTTGAATATTGTGTCTTAGGTTGGGTCAGGTTAAAGCCGGAGAGAACACAAGGTCAAGAGACCAGTTCACCTTTCTCCACCTGCTCTTTCTAGAAGGACAAGCACACCAGGGAGGAGAGAGAAGAGTCTCATCTGCGGGCTCCCTTGGAGAAGTCCCCAAGGTTGGGGCAGGCCAAGGGGAGATGTGCATCTCCTGGAAACAAAAGTGAAGGGTTTTCTTAACAGTGGAGGCTTTCAACACCCTGTGATCAGGACTATCCAAGCATAAGCATGAAAGGGTGATATATACAACGGGTTTTATTAGGTACCAGAGAATTTATCTTGAGATGCCTCAGGTGAGCCCTGAGACCGTCTAGAACGCTGGATTAAGTTTGGGAGTATCTGCAGGATACCTCCTTGGAACCCAGTCTCACCCGCCCTGACAGAGGGCCATTCTAAGGACAGGGTTGACGGAACTGCAGCTGGCTCTCCTCCCTGTGGTGAGACACAGGACGCATGCATAGGGTAGGGAGAGTGGCCATTGTGTGGGAAGCAGCTAAGCAAAGCCCAGTGGTGATAACCGTGGGGAAAATCTAATGGCTTCTGCTGAAAGCGTGCATGACCAGGGAAGACAGACCATGGGGGCTGGGGGAGAAATTCGGTGGTTCCTCTCAAGACTGAGAGGCATAGGCACTGAGGGAGTGGATGCTGGTGGATTACTCCAAGATGGATAAGGAATCTGGGCTGGGAGATGGTTCATCCCAAAAAGGATGAGGAATATGGGCGATGGAGATGGGTTGGAAGTTCATTTGGAAATGAGGTGCCTTTTCTGGAAAGGCAAGTAGGAAGCAGGGTAAAGGATGCTGGATAGAACAGTGTCTGGGAGGGCTGACTTCCGACACCAGAGTGCTCACTCTGTTTCATCAAATACAAAATGGGCACAATCACGGTAGCTACCTGTGTCATCTTGCGAGTGTTTAAGGCTTTACTGAGAGTGAAGGTGGGCTCCTGTTCCCATCTGAGTCCCTGTCTCCCACCCTCTCCAGCCAGAAAATGTCAGTGGTTTGAGATATGTTGATTCTTTGGGAAAATGGGGCTCGTTTCTTCAACTTGAAATTGACTCTTCTATTTTATTTTATTTTATTTTATTTTATTTTTTTTTTTTGAGACAGGGCCTCAAGCTGTCCCCCTGGGTAGAGTGCCGTGGCATTACAGCTCACAGCAACCTCCAACTCCTGGGCTCAAGCGAGTCTCTTGCCTCCGCCTCCCAAGTAGCTGGGACCACAGGCGCCTGCCACAACGCCCGGCTATTTTTTGGTTGCAGCCGTCATTGTTGTTTGGCGGGTCCGGGCTGGGGATTTGAACCCGCCACCTTAGGTGTATGTGGCTGGCGCCTTAGCCGGTTGAGCTATAGGCGCCGAGCCGACTCTTCTATTTTAAATGTTCTCTGGAACACATCCATGACTTTCTGGGCCTAAGGATTGCCATTAAGGCTTTACTGATGAAGTATTAAACAAAAAAGGACATTTAGCATGTCTTGAAACTCCTTAAGGCATGATACAAATATATGTACTTAAAAACAAGCGCAGAGAGCTCATCTAAGTCCTGGTTCTACCAATGCTGGAAAAAATTGCTGCTCTTTTTTCCGCTGACGACCCCTGCCTGGAAGTGAGGCTCCCTTTGTTCAGGCAGTGCTGACTCAAGAGACTAATTATTGAAGGAGAGGGAGGAGAATTTCTGGGGACAAAGAAGGACATCACAGTCCATCAGCCTAGAAAACGCAGAGTTTGAATAAAAAGCATTCTGAGTACATCAGTATCACGCAGCATCAAGATTACAGAGCACCCCAGCACAGCCGAGTGGAAGACTTTCACACTGAATTTAAGAAAAAACACTTCTTACTTTCTGCCTCTTCTGTGAATTTAAGACATTTTGGACAATTGTTTGTATGACTGATTCTGTGAGTAATATGAAGCACGTCATTCAGGAGGGGCATGGCTTTTAAATATTATCTCCTTGGTGGTTACTAATTCTTTGACTATCACTGTAGTTAGGGGAGTGAGATACAAATGCTTTATTTAAGGAAGAAACATTGGCTCCAACCTACACTGAAAGCTGAGGTTTCTAAGATGTTATTTATGGAACATTTGGGATAAAACTTTGGTCTTATACATAATATTGTAAAAAAAAATCTCAATACTTAACAATCTTTTGAAGCAACAACCTCTCTATCCCTGCATCCTCCCCCAGCCATGATGGAATAATTGTAAGATAGAAATAATAGCAGTAATAATAGTTAGAATAGAGAACAGTTAATGGGTTGTTTTTTTTGGCTAGGGCTGGGTTTGAACCTGCCACCTCTGGCATATGGGGCCACGCCCTAGTCCTTTGAGCCACAGGTGCTGTCCAGCTAATGGGTTTTTATAAATCCTATAGTTTTTCCCATTTAGAGTTTTTAACATACCCATTTGCCAGAAGGGAGCCTAATGATGGGGAGATGATAGCTTCCCTGGGACTTCACAGGTAGCAAATGGCCCAGAGCCAGCCCATGCTGTCCTCACATGGGGGGGCCAACTCTGGGGTCTTTGATTGGACTCAACTATGTTAAAATGACTTTGTCAATAAGTTACACTGTGAGAACAAGCTGTTTGAGCCCAGTACACCCTGAAGCTACTAAATTGTTTTATTATTCAGATGTACTGAGGAAGAGACATCTCACAGAAAGGGAAGGATTGAACTAGAGGTCAAATGACTTTTGATTTCCATGAGGAAACCATAAGTAAAGAATTTTCAAAACTTTATTTTATTCTTTGAACTGTAAACCAGGGGACAGGTGATCTGCTGTGAATTAACAGGTATACCCAGAACAGCCATAGGAGAACAGGGAAAAATTAATAACTAGGTGTGATTTTGGAGATAGACTGATTGGTTTTGAGCCTGGTTATCTTTCTTCCTAGTTGTGTAATTTTCATCAGCTATTTAGCCTTGCTGGGCCTCAGTTTATTCATCTGTAAAACAGGAATGATACTAGTACCATGTATATGCAAAACCCTAACTGCGTGATGTGTGCTAATTTCTCAATGAACAGCTAACGATTGTTATGTTATAGTGTATATTTCTAACCAGAGAGGCAGCATATATAAATGTGTAAGGGTCCTCAGGAATCTGAAGGAAGTGAGGGGTTGATGTACGACTTCAGGGGCAGCCATGACGGAGTGATCGGAGGAGCCAGCGTCCCTTTCTAGGTCACATGTGGAAGGGGTGGAACATGGCTGTGTTTCAGTTCTGGAAGAAAGGCTCAGCCAGCGCTCTGGGTGGGGAAATTGCATGATGAGAAAAGGCATCAGGTGTGGAATGGGGTTGGTGAAGACTGTGTCAACCAACCACCATGTCTTTGAGAATTCTCTCCCCCTACCCCTGCCCTTATTTTTTAATGATGGATCATTGGTAGGAAAAGGATGAAACGCACATGTGCCACTGATCATCAAAGAACCCAATACAGCATCAAGTCAACTTCATGGTCAAGGACTTTCAAAGCAAAGAAGCGGTGGGGGGAATTAAAGAAAGATGATGCCTCTGGCTTTTTATGTTGTTTTAAAGATGTCTCAAAAGGCAATGCTCCGTGACCCCCCCACTCCCCCCAGCAACCACGATGCAAGCCCACAATCTGGGTTGATCTTTCAATTACCTTTAGTCTCTCCTCTAGACTTTACGTCATCTGCAGGGCCAGGGAAAAGCAAGACTGATTTTAGGAAAGGAAACTGTGAAAAATGTTTCTGGTTTAGTCTTGTCTCCTGCTGAGTTCATTTTATTAATGGAATCACAGGAGCCTGGAAAGCTGAAATGGTCCCTCTGTTTTATATTGATCTGGGCAGAGAAAAGTAGTTTCTACTGAAAGAAGTGCTTTGTATATAGACACCGTCGATCTCCTCAACAACCCTCTCAGCTAAGGGGTACTGTTAGCCCAACATTATCAATGGGAGGCTCAAGCAACTTGACTCAAATAACCACGGGGGTAGACAGTTCTAGTCAGCGGTGTAACCAGGGCCAGGACAAAGTGAGGCAAGAAAGACTAGATGTGCAAAAGTTGAGGCAACCCTCATACTCCCAGCTGTCCGTGAACGTGACAGTGAATAGATCCTTAAGCACTGAATATGAGGGCAGCCAAATTAGCTGCTAAGTTGGAGGATGTTTTATGAGCTGACCCTGCACCAAGAGCTGCACATAAGGGACGGCCATCTTTGCAAGAGCCTAATGGTTTGCAAGAGCTTTGATGGTTTTATCCACCTCAGTGTTTGCTGATTCTCTTCAAGGTGTTGAGGGAAAGGAAGAAATTACCATGCTTTGATGTAAACATCTTGGAAGCTGGATTGAGGGGGTATGAGCAGAAGGGGCTGTGGATGGAAGGTCAACAGAGACTCAGGGTTACCCACCTTGGTGTGCCCTCTCCCTACCCTCATGCACTAAGCTCAAAATGCTTGATGTGTATGTAGGGAGGGGGGTGTGTGTGTTAGGGGACCCAGTGAAGTGCTGAGCTTGATGCCAGGGTGGTCCCAGGTGAAAGAGACCCTGCCACAGTCACAGGAAGACCACCAGCTCAAACCCCCCAGAAATAGCAAGTATTAAAAGAAAATCTTCAGATTTTTGCAGACCACATGATTGATGAGGGTGTCACAGTCAATATAGATTTTCCAGGGACTAAAGAGGCACCTCAGCTGACATCCGTATTGTGTACAAATGGAGACAAGGCGGTTCAGAGAGGCTGAGTCAGCTGTTCACGTCTGGGAGGGGACAGTGGGGATGCCGCCTCTGGCGTTTCTGGTTTCAGAGCTGAGCAAACATTTCAAACCTGTGCCAGGGGAAGAAAAGGCAGGAAGGCAGACCCCAAACCACAAGGGAGATGTCTAGGCCCATGCAGGGAAAGCCGGCTTGACAAATGGGTCTTGTACACACCAGCCCATCGGCTGCTGAGCCCATGTTAGCTGTCCTGGGATGGTTTTCACAGCAGCCATGTTTTTTCAGTAAAGACAGTTTGTTTTCAAAACCTGGGTATTCCAGGCTGGGTACCCACTTTGAACAAGAGGCCTTGGAAGGTCCCCTTATCTATCCCTCTCATTTTATAGAGTGGGAAACTGAGACCCAGAGGAGAAAGCCCGGCCTGGCAGGAGGCTGACCTCTGCAAAATGCCAAAGGGATTCTACGGAAGCCCAAGAAACAGCAGAAAAAACCAGACACGGGAGAAAGTCTGCTTGATTTTGTTAACACCTGTCCTCCCAGGGACAAGGATTTTAGGACCTGATTCTGGGTCCCTGAGCTGCTCCTTTTTTTTTTTTTTTTTGAGACAGAGCCTCAAGCTATCCCCCTGGGCAGAGTGCCGTGGCATTACAGCTCACAGCAACCTCCAACTCCTGGGCTCAAGCGAGTCTCCTGCCTCCGCCTCCCAAGTAGCTGGGACCACAGGCGCCCGCCACAACGCCCGGCTATTTTTTGGTTGCAGCCATCATTGTTGTTTGGCGGGTCCGGGCTGGGGATTCGAACCCGCCACCTTAGGTGTACGTGGCTGGCGCCTTAGCCGGTTGAGCTATAGGCGCCAAGCCGAGCTGCTCCTTTTAATGAACGCTGTTGGCTCCCAGCCCAGTCCTATTCCCCAGCTTGTTACTGTCGACTGATAAATTCACAGCTGCCTCTTCTCCCCAAAACTGCCCTCTGGAAACTGAGATCTCGGCAGAGGGGTCATTCAGACACCTGAGTCTGCCACTGGAGGGGAGGCATGATGAGTTAGGGGAACTTTTCAAAGCCCACCACTGTGGCAGGGAACTGCTGGTACTGAAAGGCCACCATGCACACCGCAGTGGCTCTTAAGATTCAGTGCATGAAGCAGTCAGCCAAGATTCTGAGCAAATATATTTGGGGTGAGGCCCCAGGATCTGCATTATAAAGTTCCCCAAGAATTCCAGCTCAGGTGGCTCACAGACCACACTTGGAGGGACATGGGCAGAGTGAACATCGCACGGCCTAGAAAGCTCGACAAAGTGCAGTTTAAATTCTGCCTCCAGAGGGCAGCACCTGTGGCTCAAAGGAGTAGGGCGCCAGCCCCCCTGTATGCCGGAGGTGGCGGGTTCAAACCCAGCCCTGGCCAAAAACTGCAAAAAAAAAAAATAAATAAATAAAAATAAATAAATAAATAAATTCTGCCTCTGTGGAGAAGGGGTTTCATCTGTCTGTGCCTCACCATTTTCACCCATCAAATGGCAAGTGTTCGGGGGAGTTTGAATTTAAAGAGAATTTCTAAAAAGCCCTTGACTCGGTGCCAGGCATGCAGTGAGCACTGCATTTACCTTAACACCCACCTCCCTCTTTGCCCCTATTTTCATTGCCATCTTCTTGCTTCTCCCCTACGTTAAGCCCTGTCCTCGCTGTCACGAGCCCCATTGCCTCTCTTGTCATCACACGCCCAGCTATGACAAGCTGCCAGCAGCAGCCTGTCTCCTCATCATAAAGAATTAATACCATTGTGTCCCGAGGACGAGGCTGTGAAAGAATGTCTCCTCGCAGCCATTAACACGCAGCTCATTTCAAACAATGGCTTGGGCTCACTTTGCCCAGTTGGAATGTGTCTAACTCTGTGGATTGATGGACCCAGCCTCGTAATTCCTGTAATTCTGTGGGTCTGAGTAGCTCGGCTTGGTGCCCTTTAATTCCAAGACCTAATGAGACTCATGTAGATTTTATACACACCTGTGCACGCACACTGACAGACACACAGAGATATACACAGAGACACTCCCCCCAAGAGAGATTCTCCATTTATCAAACACATATTCCACGTACTTGAATTTATCAGATAATAACAAGTTGCTTCATAGGTGGTAATCTGGAAAAAAAAAAAAAGATTTCAGGCTCAGTACCCGTAGCACAGTGGTTACGGCACCAGCCACATACACCGAGGGTGGTAGGTTCGAAACTGGCCCGGGCCTGCTAAACAACAATGACAACTGCAACAAAAAATAGCCAGGTGTTGTGGCGGGTGCCTGTAGATTCAGCTACGTGGGAGGCTGAGGCAAGAGAATGGCTTAAGCCCAAGAGTTCGAGATTGCTGTAAGCTGTGACACCACAGCACTCTACTGAGGATGACATAATAAGACTCTGTCTCAAAAAAAAAAAAGTTTTTCAAAAATGTACACAATTCCTTGATCATTATTTATTGAAGTAGGATTTGAAGTGACTTTGAAAAATATTACACAAATGCCTGAAAGTCACAAATAAAGAGATCCAATTAGGACAAAGGGCAGTATGAATTGAGGTGTGAAATTAAGTTGGGGGTGAAATAAGCAAATACAACACACACACACACAAGGTCCTATAGAAGACCCTCACAGGAGACTCCATATCTGGCTCCCACCCTGATGCAAAGGCGGGGACGTGACTCATCACAGCATCTCTGGTGACCAGAATATCAGTTGCCCCAGGGAAACATAGTTCTCTCTCCCTATGGATCTATTTCTTCCATGGATTCTCAAAAGGGGAGTCTCTTAAGTGGATAATGTTTTCAAACACCCCGATGAGAGACACAATTAAGATAATTCTTACTGCGATTATCTTTCAGTGCACCATAGGGAGGTGGCAACTCACTGTTGAGTAAAAGCAATTCCATGAGGAGTCAGGGCGATGGCCTTCGTGGACAGAACTCTTGGGTTCTGATTGGTTCTAAGTGGAAAAAGTAGCAGCCAGACTTGTTTCTCTGCTAAGTTCCAGGACACTTTCATTTATATCAGTAATGGCCTTTCTTACCTCTAAGATAAAATTTGCCCTCAGAAACCTTCCCAGCACATATTACCAGGTAGCCACTGCCAACCCACGCCAAGCTGGCATATGGGATAAAATGGATTTGCCACTGCTGATCTAGAGTGATGGATGTTTATGTTAACCTCTGATAGACTCACTGGATGCGTGTATGTCTGTATGTGCAAATGCAAATACACGCTATGTATGTGTGTACATATATTCGATCCTTAGGGATAGGGATCTGGTCTGAGAAACGTGTCATTAGGCGTTTTTATCACTGTGTGGACATCATGGTGTATATTTACACCAACCCAGATGGGACAGCCAAGTGCACACCTACTGCACACCTAGTGAAGTGTGGCCTACTGCTCTGAGGCCACAAACCTGTACAGCACATTACTGTACTGAATCTTCTAGGCAACTGTAACATAATGGTAGGTAGGTGTGTATCTAACCTATCTCAACACAGAAAAGATAGAGTACAAATACGGATTTATAATCTTTTGAGGCCACTGTCTTATAGGATACAGGCCGTCCTTGACCAAAATGTCATTATGCTGGGCATGATTATATATATCTAAATGCATATATTATATACATCATATGCAAATATATATAATACGTAAATGGGTATGTAGTTACATAGTGTATTAGATCCATTCGAACACATATTATATGCATGTATACATACACAGACATGGATACACATGTATATTTAGATACTCAGTCTTCTAAGTATAATTCAGTGGGGTTTTTCTAGGGCTGATAAGCTATATGAAGTTGTTTGGTTCTTCCTACAAATGACAGCTGTGTTTTGGTGAGCCCTTCAGAAGGCATTTGGGAGGTCCTCTCTCCTTTCCCCCACCCCCCATTGCCGGGCTCCTGGCTCTCTTCTGGCAGCCGTAAATAGACCTGCTGTTATCAGCTTCCCCCACCCATTGAGGCTTCATACCCCCACATCAGATCAGATGAGACGCAGCCAAGATTTGCAGAAACGAGAAAGGCAGAAGTTCCCAGGAACCGAACCAGGTCTTGCCTGGCTGGGCATGTGCTTTGGCAGCTCTGTGCGTCCCTATGGTGATCAATTTGCTCTTCCTTCTGGAATTTTGGCCGTGTCCAGATAGGGTTTGCTTCTTAGATAAGTGTAATACATCAAACCCAGTATCTCTTGCTTTCTGAATTCTCTGCCGACACAGGAGCCAAGGGCATTTAGATAATAAGAGAGATTTTATAATCCCTTTTTCTTTCTCTGTCTCAGTCATCTTTTCTCTATTTTACACACAGGCTCACTTTAGCTTATCTGCATGAGAGCCAACCTTTGAGAAAAGAGGATCTGAGAAGGCAGCTCTGGCTCCTTCAAGAACACTGGTCCATGTACATCCCCACGTCCTATTCATCCACCTCAGCCCTGCAAAGCAGGGGAGGGGAGGACGCGCTTCCGTTCCACATATTTCCACGTCTAATTAATTTTAAATAGGCTGCTTGGCAACACTGTGGCTGAACGCTTCACATTCCAGCTCCAGCCTCTATTTCTGTTAATTGGAGGATGTTTTGTTGCCATCAGCCCAGCAGCATCCTTTCCCATCCACACAGCATCCCAGTCTGGGTACAGCACCCATCATTGAGAGGCCAAAACTGGTTTGCAAATCAGGAAGCCTAAGGGACTGTTTTCCCATGAACACCCAGGCTGTAGGGAAAGTATCATCTCACACACACACACACACACACACACACTTGTGCGTGCAAACCTCAAAATTCCAGAGGGACTTTTGGCCTTTCATTGGTGGCTGGTCATTTTTAATACTCTTCTCTTCCCCATGGCCGTAGCCTGCACCGTGGAAGGCCTGAGTGTTGTTTTTTTTAGCTGAAGCCCCGTAGAGAACCACAAAGCCAGACTGGAAGGAGTGGTAGATGACTCCTGCTTCCTGAACAACTTAATTTTAACTAACAGCCACATCCAGCTCACAAGAGAGAGAACTTATTCCACAGAGCAAACATTTACCGGGAACCTATTTGGGGGCCAGGTACTGAGCTGAACATTCTGAACCTTGAGATACACAAGGGAAGGCTCCTGCCTCCAGGGAGCTCCGAGTGGGCAGCGTATAATAAAGAATAACGTACGATCGTCTTGGGAGGCCTGGTGCAGCTCCTGCCCACTCTAAACCTGTATGTTCAGGGATGGAGCTGGACGGTGGGAGGGGATTGCAAGTGGGAGGTTTTGCATCTTCCTGACAGCAGGTCAGCCTCATGCACCAGGGCCTGACGTTCTCGTGGGGGTTATGGTGAGTCGAGGACAGCAGGAGGCAAGGGATGGGACGGGAGGCAGGGAGGCACATGGCTAGAAAAGGGTTCTAATGGAGGGAGAATGTCAGTCGCTCTGGGATAGAGAGAAAGGGCTAGATGCAAGAGAAATTTAATCAGAAAAAGGATAACAGATGAGTCTGAATATGTGTCTGCAGAGGAGAAGGGATGCCTTCCTGGGTTTTCTGCACAGAGCAGGGTAGAACCCTTAATTGGGATGGAATGAGGAAAACATTTTTAAACATACGAGTCAGTCCTTAAGCTTATCGGGCTAACCTTGTCCTGGCCTCCCAGACAGCACAGAGTAAACACCTTGCAGGGCCAGCTGCTGTGGGGTCTGTGAGAGAACCTTCCAGTTTCTTGAGCCAATTAGCAGGTTCCTAATGGCCTGGCTTTGCATCCCCAGGGCTTCCCATTTATACATTACTGGCCGTGACAGTCTTCCAAATGTGTCTTTTGGATGTAAAAGATGCAGGTAAATGTCTCTGTTCTTTATTTCCCTCATTTCCCTCCTTAGTCATGTGACAAATAATTGGTAGTTTCCTAGGTGATGGGAAGAGGCATCCCAGACCATCCCAGGGGGGCTGATGTATCCAAAACCTCAGTCTGGCTTCAACCAATGTCCATCCCTGGGGGGGTCCCCCAAGTACAAAGACTGGGAAAGTCTGGGTATCCAGAATCCTTCTAACTCACTATCTCCCCCTCATAGTAGAACAAAATCATATGCCCTCTTTGGTAATAATCTTTCCCACATTCCAAGATAACTCATTGGAACCCAAAAGGCAAGGCAGCAGAGTGGGGGATCCTTGGATTACACAGAATCTATATCTCGGGGGCACCCTAGCCCGATCCTTTGCAGCCTCAGTTTTCTTCTCTGTTACCCTGTAATCTGCCTGTGAACAGAAGCTGGAAACAAATAAAAACACACTGAAAGTGTGGTTAGTTCTCCGAGCTGGAGAACAACGTGCCTTTACAACTACAAGGATCTGAAGTTGAACAGAGATCTTCAGGGCTGAATTAGGATGAATGTAATTATCTCTGTTAAATTCTCACCGGGGTCTGAGTCCCTGTAGCAGTTTTTATTTTCCAATATTAAAGGTAATATGGTTAAAGGCAATCCTTTAATGAAAGGAAATTGTCATTGGCATTATGAAGCTCAGATACGTCTTTCCACATAATGCCTCTGTCTTAGAGCTCAATATGGCTTCACGTTCCTTTTCAATCTCTTCCGATTTCCCTCTCCTCTCGGCCCCACCTCCTTGTCTCTCATCATACTGTTAACTGGGAAGATGAGCTCAGATTTCCTCTCACCCCTTCCCCCTTTTCCTTCTCCTCATCCTTCCAAATTGGTCCTCAATTAACGAAGTGAGGCTTTCACGGTGACTCTGAGAAATCTAAATTACATTTCAGAGGCTCCATTAGGCCAGGACAACAAACCACTCAACACTATCTCTCATCTTAATCCTTCAAGTGCTGGTGGATGAATAATAAACTTGGATTCACTCATGTAATACACAGAGATGGTTTCTTATCAAAGCAGTGTCTGTTAGAACTCCTGCCCGGCATGGCTGTTACTGTGAAAATGAGTCATGTCACCATGAATGCAGTTGCCACTACTCAGAGGGCGTTCTTTGTGTAGGATGCCAACAACAAAGTGGGCAAATGACTGAGGTCGCTTTGAAGATGTGCCAGCCTTAAAAAAAAAGGAGCAAAATTTAATATGGCTTAAGGAGTATCCCTTCAGAAGTAGATTACACATAAAAATTCCACCATAGATTCTTTCGAAAATCTCATTCTTCCTTTGAACGTTTCTACCAGTGATAAAAATAACAAGATACCAATTTACAAAACACCTTCTTCTATATTTTTAGTGCTCAGAACAACCCAGGGGAAGAGTAGTCGTATTTCCATCTACTCTGCTTTTGTGTCTTTTCTGTGCAAAAGACGGAGGTTCATGTCTGTTCTTTATTTCTCCATTTCCCTACCTAGTTGTGTGACAAATAATTGGTGGTTTCCTAGGTGATAGGAAAAAGCATCCCAGACCATCCCAGAGGGTCTAATGTATCTAGAACTTCAGCGTCTGGCTTCAACCATTGTCCATTCCAGGGGGTGGAGAATAAGAGAAGAGTGTTCTAAGCTTCCCGGTCACACAGATGGTAAGTGGCCAAAGCAGGACTTGAACTTGACCTTCTGAACCCAAGTTCTCTTGTACAGTGCCATACTGTAGGGATCCTCCCCCAGGGAGAGGTCTTAGGGAGGCAGCGCTTCCAAGGAAACTTTGCTCAAGAACACACAGTGAATGCCTGTTGCTGAGTGCACTAAACCCAAAATGACTAGGGGCAAGGCTAGCTCTCAGTGCCACCCCATACACCTCCCTGAAGGAGAGAGGAAGAGGTGATCTACTTAGAAGGTTTTAGGCACTGAGCCAGTAAATTAAGTGTGAGCAATATAAGACTGAATGCAGTATCTGCCCCTGCCTTTAGGGGGCTTATGGTTTGGTGAGGAATATGGACAAGAAAAAGATAATTACCTCCATGTTGGAAGTTTAGGGTGCTAGGAGTATATATGCAGAGACCTAAAGAATTACTTAGGCAGCAGTGGACCCAAGGTAGGTCTGAAGCCTGTGGCTGCTGAGGACTCTGCCTGGATGCTGATTCTTTTATAGTTTCACAGTAAACATTCTAGAATGTTCTGAGATTGTTTCCCCCAGTTATATTCTGCTAGATGGTCAGGCAGGTGCATAGCCAGGGATTCTGGATGTAGGAAACTAGCAAAAGGAAGCTCTATGCCTGGTAGAATACACTCTCCAGGCAGTCGAATTGTTAGTCAACCTCATGGAACTTGGGTCCAGGGAATATGTACCAGGTCACTGGCTTAGAGAGCAGACTGCATGCGCCTCTCCCCAACCCTGCATTGAGTGACGTCATGTTGGCAACTTGACCTTGGTTATAGTGAAAGTATTTACACCATGAGAACTGGCAAATGCTATATCCCAGGGCTTTCCTTCCCAGGGCTGATTGTTGAAACGTTTGCCAGCACACTGCTATGTGTCTCTCCATTTGGGAGCTTTCTCTGCTGTCTACCACAAGATGTAACCATCTTTCTAGGTCTGTCGATCTTACTCCATGAAAGAGATTTCAATTCACCATATCGGACACCTCTTGTATATCACTTTAAATCTTCTGGGTCCTTTCACACTTCAGCTGTGAATGCTGGAACCAGTTCTGCACAGACTTTAAGCAGCTTCATGCAGTGACAACCTGACCTTGCCTTGGGCCCTTGTGTCCTTGCTTCACCCTGAGGTGTCTCTGATACGAGAGTGGAGCAACCCACTTACACACATGCACAACCTTAAGAACTAGGAGTTAGCGCTTATGGGACCACCCTTGACTAGTAGGGACTAACAGCCAGTGACAAATGCTTTCCCCTTTGGATTCCAAGGCAGGCAGTTCTGAGATGCAGTCCCTGAGTCTCCCCAGGTCCTGGGGTCCGACACCAGTCGGTCATAGCAGTAGCTGCCCTTGATAATACAGCCTTTCTTCATTTCCCAAATGCTTGCCTTCTCCCTCAATTTTTCTCTCTTGGCTCACTTCTCAAATAAGTTCCTGCATACAAGCCTGTATCCCAGGCTGTGCTTTGAGGGGATCCCAGGCTAAGACACCCTCTAAATGCGTCTGCTGGCATCTGTCCATCAAGCACATGCTGGCCCCCCAGAGTGCCTGGTGATGGAGATCTAGGTCAAGTGTGATCTCATCTTTGAAGCCTTACCTGGTTTCTCCTGGGCCTGGTCATGCTTTGCTAAAAGTGCTCACCACAGGGTACTGTAATTAACTGGTGGCTGTAGGCATCAAACCTGTCTTCTGCCAGGCTCTCAACACTAAGGCAGTGGGGCTTTGTCCTTCTCATCTTACAGCAGAGCGCAGAGTAGTAAAGGAAAAAGTTCTTGATGAGTGAATGAAGAAAGCTCCTTAAAGAACTCTTCAGCACGTCTGGGAAGAGTCATTCATTCAGTGGTCCTTGTTGGTGAGACAATGGCACAGTGAATTCCCAAAGGGCCAAAACCATCCAGAACTCTAAACAATGAGGGAAACCTTAAACAATACAGGCAAAGAAAAAAAAATAAGCCTGTAGTAAGTAAACCTATAGCTCAAACCTCCCAGATCCAACAAAATGCTTGGGAGGTCAAGGAAGAAAGCTGCAGCTCCCACTGTTGACTATTTTTAATGACTATTTTTTTTAAAGGCCTGTTTCTCAGTATCACAGGCCTGTGATAAGCTGATACACACCAGAGGAAGCACAAACAGAAGTTAGAGAGGCTGAGTCATATTTGCAAAGCAAACACTGCCCGATTCTGTAACACAACAAACATCGCATTTAATGATATAAACAGAGAATAATGATGCAGGGAAGCCTGCCAACTTGGAAAGTGAACCAAGGAAAGTCAACCTCTGAATAAATCCTACGGCAAAGGACACTGAAACATGGCAGCCAAGTAGAAAACAGAAGCAGAAAAACAATAATATGAAAAGGGATCTGAATGGGAAAATGACCTCCAGGCAATTCCATCTTTGCTCTCAGAAGCTTCCTCCAGGGAACAGCTAAAGAAACCTCCCTGTCGAATTTTAAGTGCATAAAATAAGGTTAGAATGGTGGCAAAAAGAAAAGAGCAGCAAGAATAATTCCAGGCATCTCGTCTTAGCTTTGCCTTTTCTTTCTTGATTTTGCCTCAAATTCTTTTCTTTTTAAAAGACAATGAAGCCATGCCTATCAATTGTATTCATCTATCTTCCTTCTTTCCTCTCTTCCTCTGTCCCTTCCTCTCTTCCTCCCTCCTTTCCTCCCTTCTTCCATCCTGTCCCTCCTCCCCTCCCTTCCTTTGCCACAGGAGGGATTTAGAGCATCCTAATCATTCAATTGTCTGTACAAGTTGCCAAAAAGACGCATATGACCTCCCCTCTCCCAGTACGCTAATAGGTAAGGGACAGTTTACAAAGGACTTCCATGCCTACGTAAAGCACAGATGAATTCTGTTATTTGCCACCAGAATTTCCTGTGAACCCCACTCCTAATGAGCTTGCAACACTGTCTGTCATTCATCAGTTTGCATTTCTGCTTTACCACTAGTTGTTATTTTCCTTGAGGTACTTTGATTTTCTGTCTCCCCAGGGCCCTGCCCTAAGCTTGGTAAACAATAGAAGGCAAGTTGGTTCATAAATAAATGAAAAAACTAAGTGCAACTATATGTAAATTGAAAAAACCCTACATTTTCTTAAATAAAAAAAAATGTTTTGAGGAAGAAATCTATATGTTCCCCATACAATATTTAAAGCCCATTTTTTTAATCCTAAATTCTTATATTAGTGAGACAGAAAAGAAAGATTGATCTGTTTCCCTAAGGCAGTTAGAAAGTATTATAGTTGTTCCTCCCTAATCCATGTGTCTGAGCCCTAATTTACAATGCAGTGGTATTTGGAGACAGACAAACCTTTGTAGGTATGGGAGGTACTTGGAGTTAGATGATATCATCAGGGCAGGGAAGTCATGATGGGATTAGTGCCTTTGTAAGAGGAGACACCAGAAAGCTCCCTCTCTCCACCACTAAGGAAACAGTGAGCAGGCAGCTGTCCACAAGTCAGAAAGAGAGCCCTCACCAGGAACCACGTCACCTGACACCTTGGCTTTGGAATTCCCAGCCTCCAAAACTGCAAGAAGTGAATACCAATTGTTTAAGCCATGTAGCCTACAGTGTTTTGTTCTGGCTTCCTGAGCAGCCCAACCCAGGAAGAAAAAGAAATAAACCAAAAACTAATGTGACAATTAAAAGCTATTACAAATGAAACCGGACATAAATGAATCAAACCTCAGAGCAGATAAACCATATCAATAAACCATTGGTGCCTTTAACAAAAAAGAACAGCAAATCAGTAAGAAGAGGAATAAAATAAAGTGGTATAAAATAATACACACAGAAAAGTTTTTCTTACGATGGGGAGAGAGGGTTGTCCTGTTATATGTAAATGTTTTAACAATCAAATGGTATTGCATGATGGTTTCTAAAAACAGGAACTATCCAAGCTTGATCTTCAAAGAATCAGAATCGCTGAGACTAGATATGGTGGCTGTCACCAGTTGCCCTGTGAGATATGTGGTTTTTTTAAAAAATAATTTTGTACAGCTGGGTCTAGTCCAATCTTAGCTTGAATTAGATCTTCAGTAACCAGTAGTGCTTATATTATTTTTGGTATCTATTAAAAGTGTTACACATATTAATTTTTACTCTTATAGACATTCAGGCTCAGAGAGACTATTTTATATATGCTAACTACTTATTGCAAAGTATATTTCCAAAATTACTTTTAGAAGCAAATGTGGTTTTAAGCCTTGGACTCCAAATGGAAGAGAATAACAAAAGGCAAATCGAGGGTCAAGTTTATATGGCAGGCGAGACTATTGTATTTCCAGGTGAGGCTCAAACACTGGCCTTGGAGTCCAGGGAATCTCTGCTATCACTTGTCTCACCCAAGGTATCAGCTCTCTACATCTCAATCTTCTCATCTGAAACATGGGCACAACTCACCAATCTCAGAGGGCTGAAGGGAGCATTGTGTGGCTGTCAGCTCCTGAATGGGGGACCCAGGCTTAATCACCACGTCCCAAGCTCACCCAATTGATGTCTGTTGAACAAACCGGCTGAATCATGACACGTGGGAATGTGTTAGGGAAACTATGAATTGGCATATTGCAGAAGGGAAGGGGAAGGAGGAAACCAGTCTAAGTTGCATCGAGCACTCACTCTGCGGCACTCATGTACAGTATGCAGTCCACACCTGAGGTATTCAATAGATTTTGAAACAGGTCATTCCCATTTTACAGATCAGAAAACTAAGGCTCCAGAAGCAAAGTCTATAATCACAGAAGTTAAGAACTGGCCTCAAGTCTTTTTTTTTGTTTTTTTGTTTTTTTGTTTTTTTGAGACAGAGCCTCAAGCTGTCCCCCTGGGTAGAGTGCCGTGGCATTATAGCTCACAGCAACCTCCAACTCCTGGGCTCAAGCGAGTCTCCTGCCTCCACCTCCCAAGTATAGCTGGGACCACAGGCGCCCGCCACAACGCCCGGCTATTTTTTGGTTGCAGCCGTCATTGTTGTTTGGCGGGTCCGGGCTGGGGATTCGAACCCGCCACCTTAGGTGTACGTGGCTGGCGCCTTAGCCGGTTGAGCTATAGGAGCCGAGCCCTCAAGTCTTGAAAACCAGTCTTCTCTCCTAAAGCAGGATGCCTGCAATCAGGCACATGGCGACCTGAGTGAAAGGCTTAGGACAAAGTCCTCCCCACTCCAGGCCTTGGTGAAGCACACAGCTTCAGGGAGAGCCTGCCTGAGATGGAGTTTTGGTTCCATTACTTCTTGGCTGTGACCAGGTCACTTAGCTCTTTCTCTGAGCCTCAGCTTCCTCTCCTGTAAAACAGGGGTGATATTAGTTTCTTCCTTACAGAATTGCCAGGAGTCTAGAAGAGCTAATGCGTGTAAAGTGTTCATTCAGCACAAGTGGGGAAATCTAATGTATTGAGTACATTAGAGACTTGTATTAGTATTACTCGTATTAGTAGCAACTACATTAAACACTTTTCCATTCTTGTGATACTTTACTAGGAAGAATGTGTTTGAACTCCATCCAGGTTCATACAAAAGATGTAAGGTGTCCCCGGTTGCGACCTTGTCATTTATCCAGGGCTCTCAGGCAGCTGCTTGCTTAGTTACTAAATGACTAACCAGAGCGTGGTACTCTGCTGGCAACACCTCCCCAAACAAGTAACAGTTTAGTAATCAGAGACGCCAGGGCTGGAGGACGGGAGGAATGCAAACACCAGCATGTGTTTATCATTTGTGCTGTTCAGAGCTTCTGTTCCATGGAGCGGCTCCCACGAGTGCCTTTGGGGATGAGTACGAGCCTAGGGAAAGGGCCCCAGAGAGCCTGTTCGTGCCACAGCAGTGGCAAATCAGGGAGGATGATGGAAAGGCAGGGCCCCACCCATGCCACCCCTCAAGCTGGGGCCAGAGGCTGATTTTACTGTGGGACACATGTCCTCCGTGTTTGCCATACTCTGCCTGGTTTCAGTGCTGGCAGCCCCATTTAACAGATGACGGAAGCAAAGCTCAGGAAGAAGTCAGGTCACTTTCCTGAGGACTCGTGGCGAGAACTGGAGGAAGGAAGACTGAACACGTTCCGAAGGCTGCCCTTTTAACTCTGGTCCCAAATCTTGCCTCTTGGGCCCTTACGATTCACAGATCGAGATTCTTCTTGATCATTTCAGACCCACAATCTGTTACAAGTGCAGTTGTGTCCCTCCCCTCCTCCTCAGATTCACATGTTGAGGTCCTAACCCCCAGGACCTCAGACTGTGGCCTTATTTGGAAATAGGGTCTTCACAGTGTAATCAGTTAAGTTGAGGTCCTGGGAGGTAAGGTGGGTCCTAACCCAATGCTACTGTTCTTAACATGATGTGAAATTTTGGAGACAGATGGATACCCACAGGGAGAAGGCCCTGTATGACCAAGGCAGAGAGACAGGAGTGTGTGTCTGTGAGTCAATGAACACTACAGATTGCCAGCAAGTGCCAGGAGCTAGGACAGGGACACAGAACAAATCCTCCCACACAACCCTAAGAAGGCGTTTAACCTGCAGACACCTTGATCTTTGAACTTATGGCCTCCTGAACTGGGAAGAGGACGCACTCTGATGCCTAAGTCGCTCATCTTGAAGCACTTTGTTATAATAGTCCCAGAAAACTCAACACATGACTGTTCTGGGGAATGGGGTCTGCGCTTCTGCTTCCAGGTAAGGGAGATCAGGAACAGAATGATGTGCTCCAGGCCAAATAGCTAGGAGGTGGGACGGCAGGGCCAAGACACCCAAGTTCAATTACTCGTCTCATCCACTCAGAGCTGCTCCTGCTCATTAAGAGATGCCTGGGGCTGGCAAGGTGTTTACGGTTTACAAGAGTTCAATACGTGCAGACCCAACTGATTGCACGCTAATCATAAAATCCTACGGAAATCCTGCGGAACAACAGGGAACGTGGTTGTGTCTCCATTTCTAATGAGGAAACTGATACTCAGGAGGAGAATGGATTCCAGAGGATGGGAGTGAGGATAATGCCTGATAATGTTTACCCATCAGGATTATGACTGGTATTTGTATTCATGCATTCTCTGATTTAAATACAGGTTCTGATATGCAAATGAATCTGTCTGCAGTTCCCGGTTCACCTAATCACCCAGTCTATGATTAACATATCAGTACAGATGCCTTGGAAAATTCTTGAAAATGGTCCTGTCTGTTGCCTTCTTGCAAATAAGACATATGAAGTAATTTCTCCATCAACTTCAAAGGCAAACAACATTCCCAGCCTTTGGAAGCAGCACAATCCTGGTCTGGGTCTTTTAGAAACACAACCCAGAGCCATCAGTGGCACATTCTGTCTCTGGCTCACCAGAAAATCCGCTTAGTGAAGTATTTTCCGCCGAATGACAGGAGTCAAGGCTAGAATGATCGTTTTCTTCATAACAGGAATACAGTCGAGCTGGACTCACAGACTCTCAACAAGCAGCACTGAGTGGTGAATAAACCTGACCCTGCCATACACGGGGTGGTCTCTGGTGTAGACAGAATTGTCTGGTTAGAGCCTTGGTGGGAGGTGCTGGTCCCAGCAGATGGAAATGCAGACCCTGAGGCACCAGAATTGCTTTTGGGGCACATCCCGTTTTCCCCTCCCAGACCTCAGAGATCTTAGCGCTCTGGAGGATCCATCTACGATGCACTGTATAATAGTAGCTGAGCTCTTACCTTCTGTCGGGAAGGGAAGGAAAGTACCATTGGCCTCTCCATTTTTCACAGGGCTGGGGTCATGGCAGGAAGAAAGCATGGGTTTTGCAGAAGAGCCAACACCATGCCTGAGCCTGGAAAGGTGACCAAGGATTTTGCAGGAGGAGAGGAGTGAAGGAAGGGTCTGTATTTCAGGCAGTTAGTAGCACAGACAGAGGTGGTCAGGGAGGCAAGGAAAAGTCGAAAAACTGTAGTGGTCCCGTGAGGCTGGAGCAATGGGTATACTTGCACCACTGGGGACAGTTCCTACTATCCCATCGCCCCTCTCCTCCTCTCCAGATCAGCCAGGTCACTCTCTGCTCAGTCCGATGTAGCTTTATTCTGGGCTTGAATGTGCTGAAATCCATACTTCTCTCCCCAACTTTCAGGCCTTTGCCCGGCCTTTGGCACAGGCTTAGGTCCCCTCCTCAGCCACCTCCTCTGACTCTTCATGTTCACTCCCACTTGTGCAACTGTCTGTTCCCTCTGTCACCCTGGCCACCCCCTGGGTGACGACCTGGCCTTCTCACTTGCAACTGTGTTCTCAAAGCTCAGCAGGCGGTGAGCAGGTGCACTGTGTGTGTTGAATGGGTGGTGATGTATCAGTTTCTAGCTCTGACTAGAGCAGTGGTTCTCAACCTTCCTAATGCCACGGCCCTTTAATACAGTTCCTGTGGGTCATAACCCACAGGTTGAGAACTGCTGTACTATAGCAAATTGCTACAAATTTAGTGGCTTAAAACAACACAGAGTGATTCTCTTGTAGTTCTGCAGGTCAGAAACCTGACATGGGTCTCTCTGGGCTAAAATTAAGGTGTTGGTGGGGCCTCATTCCTGCTGGAGGGTCCAGGTGAGACCCCCTCCTTCGCCTTTTGGAGCTTCTACAGGCACCTGCCACTCCTCGGCTCCGAGACCAGCATCACATCGTCTCTCTCCCTGCTTCTGCTGCCACATCACCTTCTCCAGCTCCGACCTCCCGTCTCCCTTCTGCAAGGACCCTGGTGATCCCACTGGGTCCAGGTTAATCAACTCATCACAGATCCTTTAATCTAATCACATCCATGAAGTCCCTTTTGCCATATAAGATAATAAATTCAAAGATTCCAGGGATTAGGACATGGGTAACTTTAAGGGGCTGTTATTCAGCCTCCCACTGATGGATGAGCTGAAGCCACTTTGTCCCTCGGTTTGTTTGGTCTGTTGGATTGATCAGGGCAGGGGTGGGGGCAGGTGCACGACAGGGCCTGGGGGTGAGATGGTGCCGATGGGTTTAAGCTGCAGAGAGCACAGCTGACTGGGGCATGCTGGGAAAATGTCTGTGGAAGGTGGGAAAATGTGTGTGTATGCGTGTATGGAGTGATTACAATGAACTGAAGCACTGAAGACTCCACTTGAGGGAAAGAACACTCAGGAAAAAAAAGGGTAGGGACATAGAACAAATACAGGAGCCATTTAGGGAGCCTCAGTTTCCTCATCTGATAATTGGGACAATGGCCCAGGTAGTGTGGTTTTCCCAAGGCCAGACAGCTGGGGAATTTCATGAACCAGCACAAGAGGGAACGAACCAGAGTGGGAATGGTGGGGAATGAGGAACTAAGACACAGAGAGACAAAGATGGGATCAGAAGGGCTGGAGCAGCTGAGACTGAACTGTGCTTCCAACTTTATTTATATAGTATCTCAACAAGCTTGCTAAATGACATAATCTTAGCACATGGGGTAAAGGTTAACTTCAGGGAGGATAAGTTGGGTGCTTGCTAACAAGATAAAGAGGAAAGTATGCAGAGGTTATGTGACTTCTGGTAGAGGAGGAAAGAATGTTGTCAAAGGAAGAGCATCTGGGGGTCGTTCCCTCCCCAGGTCATGAGGGCCCTGCTGCCTCACAGCCTGAGGACTTCACAGGCTGGGCCTCATCACCAGCTCCCAAGTGACCCCTTATCCCAACTGTAAACAGCCCTCAATCTCTCCCTTTCATGTATAATTTGTACACACACACACACACACGCACACATGCATATCTATCTCAGCATAGATAACAGTACCTGCATATTGCCTTTTTATATAATTCACATACCATACAATTCACCCCTTTAAAGTATGCAAGTCAATGTTTTTTAGTATATTCAGAATTGTGAAACCATCACTACCATGAATTTTTTTTTTTTTTGAGACGGAGCCTCAAGCTATACCCCTGGGTAGAGTGCTATGGCATCACAGCTCACAGCAACCTCCAACTCCTGGGCTCAAGAGAGTCTCCTGCCTCAGCCTCCCAAGTAGCTGGGATTACAGGTGCCCGCCGCAACGCCTGGCCATTTTTTGGTTGCAGCCATCATTGTTGTTTGGCGGGCCCGGGCTGGGGATTCGAACCCGCCACCTTAGGTGTATGTGGCTGGCACCTTAGCCGCTTGAGCCACAGGTGCCGAGCCACCACATGAATTTTAAATCATCTGTACCCCTCCAAAAAGAACTGCTGTGCCCATCAGCAGCCTCTAACCATTTACCCAAAGCTCCCCAGCCCTAGGAAACTCCTCTGCCCTCTGCTCCTCCTATTCCAGCCCAGGCTTGTGTCTTGTTGCATGGCGAAGGGGAAGCTTGTGCAGGCTGTCAGCCTGTCCTCCCCTTGCATTCCCTTCCTGACCCTTTGCCTTCAGACTTCTGCCTCCATCATTCTACAGACATGGCTTTCTGCAAGGTCAATGGTGACCTCCCAGGCCAAATCCCAAGGCTTTTTCTCTATGTACTTCTTTACTTGTCCATAGCAACACTAATGACCCATCAGATGGCTACAGTCACCCCTTTACTGCCCACCACCTGTCTGTGGCTGCCTCATGTTCCGCCTGCCGTGGAGGGCTGGGAGATGCTTGGATTCCGGCCTTTTCCTGTATAGTGGAAACATTAATGCCATGGCCAGGACTGGAGAGCCAGACTGTCTAGGTCTCAATGCCAGCCGCACACCTGCTAGCTGTGTGCCCCTGGGCAGTAGAGTAGGCTCTCTGCTCCTCACCCCCTCATCTGCACCCCAGTGGGTAACAGTACCCACCCCCGGTGTTATCGGGGCAATTTAATGAGTTAATTAATGCAACGTATTCTGCACCTATAAACATGCGAAGTGTTTCCAAATAGAATTATTTTGCTCATTCTTTTGTTCCCTGAGTTATTCCCTGCCACTTTTCGCAACAACTTCTATGCATTAGACCTCCCTGGGGTTCAAATTTCCATAAAATTCAATTACAATCAGGGGCTTTGGCAAGTATAATTTCTCCAAAGCCTCACTTTTGTGATTTGTAATAGTGTCTGGGTTTCTAGGTTGTTGGGGAGTTTAAGTGAGCCAATACATTAAAGCACTTAGAACAAGGCTTGGCTATTAGCAGACCCTCTAGAAATGTTAATACTGTAGTAGTAATTATCCTGCCCTCTTCTCTCACCTGGAGGAGGTGGTGGGTCTCTACTTTAGTGTCCTAGCCTTGCTTTAAACTAAAGCACATCTAAGCTCATCAATTTTTTTCACGTCAGCTTCTTTCCCTGCTAACTCACCCTGTACTGCTGGCTTCCATTTCTGGTCCCCAAGGTTAAAAGACCCTGGGTCATCTCTCATGCTCGCTTCTCTGCCCTTTATTTCTAATTTCCTTTTTTTCTAATGACTTGGCTTTGCTTATTCTCTCCTATTTTATGGCCCCACATTAGTGGGAGCTGACCTATTTATACCTGCCAATTGCCATGGCTTCCTGGCAAGACCATCTACCCCTAATCCATCCTTCAAACATGTGTTTTCAACCTTTTTTATCTCACGTCACACTTGAACCTATAATTAAACTGCGGTGCACTTAAATTCTGTTGATTTTTAAAAAAGAGATTGAAGAAAAGAGTATACTTGCAGTGCTTTGAACTTCTTTTGAGACTAATTTAACTAATGATCTCGAGAAATTTTTGCAGCACACTTAATGGTCTTCTCATGGCACACCAGTGTGCCAAGGCACCCCAGGTGGAAATTACTGCTCCAAACCATCGGGCACGTGACAGAACACATCTTTCCTGCTTTGGGGCAATGTTTTTATATCCTCTTATACTGTGTTCAGTGTCTCAGAAGGCGCTTCTAAATCTTTCAGGAAGGTCCACGTCAGCCAGCTGCCTACACTTAGGCATGCCTTCTTGCTGAGTGTCTGCCTCCTAGTCTGGGTTGGGGCATCTGTTTCATGTGGCTGGAGTTATTCATCTTCTCTTAACTTCCCGGTCTGAAAGTTGAAGCCTCGTCTTTCAGGGCATTTGACTTCCCCTCATCCCATCACCGGTGTCCCATATCAGTCCTCCTCATATGGAGTTACCCTCTTGTCCTGGGACATATCCAGGTCAGCATCACTTCTTTTCCTTCATTTTTTCTTTTTTTTAGATTAATCTATCTGTGTATAGCTTTGGTGATGGCTCAGAATGAGAGATGCAAATCTAATTAAACCACAACAATTAACATGGAAGCAGCAATGCAGGAGATGCATAGTGAGGGAGCCGGGACGCTTAACATCAGATAAGCGACTGCATTTGGGCAGGGCCCTTCTCTATGCCAAGACAAAGAGACACATATAAGGGAGGGCACACTTATTAAAAGGTCGTCGGGCCAGATTGCTGCGAGAGACAGGAAGACTTCTTTTTCCTACCTTCAAACAGAAAGGTGACATCATCTCATAGACCAGCTCCAAAAGAACCTTCTGCAATGACGGGAATGTTCTTCTATAACTATGCTGGACTGAGGACTTGACGTGTGGCCAGCACAACTGAGAAACTAAACTTTTAATCTAGTCTAACTTCAGTTGAAATTTATTTATTGATTTAGATAAGAGTCTTACTTTGTCAGCCTGGGTAGAGTGCTGTGGCATCATCTAGCTCACAGCAACCTCAACTCTTGGGCTTGAGCAATCCTCTTGCCTCAGCCTCCCGAGTAGCTGGGACTACCAGCCTGCACCACCACACCTGGATAGTTTTTCTATTTTTAGTCGAGACAGGGTCCTGCTCTTGCTTACGATGGTCTTGAACCTTTGACCTTAAGCAATACACCTGCCTCCGCCTCCAGGAGGGCTAGAATTACAAGTGTGAGCCCCTGCACAAGCCTTTAATTTAAATTTAAATAGTCAGATGTGACTAGGGGTACTATACAGGAGAGGGTTGTCATAGACTCTTATGTAAACAATGTAAAATACTAGAGATAATGTCTTTCCCAATTTTTTTCCCAAATGTCTTTTTCTAAAATATCTTTTCCAAAATCCCTAAAATCATGGGCACTCACAGTTAATGTCTTAATGGAGGATTTGAAAAAATTTGGAGATCTCCATGCACCCCTTGTGTACTCCAAAGTGGTAGATGAGCGGAGGGAATTGTAACAGAGAGTGTAGCCAAATTCAGGAGCATAGATATATAGTGATTATACTGGGGGCCAGCGTGGGCTCAGGGAATTGGGAGGATTAAAGAGTATCCTGCATCTCAGGTCACCCTCTCTAAGATCAATGCCCTTACCCAGATGTCAGCTCAACCTCCATGGCCTGCCATGTTGGCGTCCATGATTCAACCCTATGTGCCAAACCAACCCTGATTCCTGTCCTCCCCAGCCCAGACTTCTTTCTTCCCTACCCGCCACATACTCATTTCTTCTTCAGAGATTTCTGTTCACAGTATTCTATCTCTCTTTTTTTGGTCAATCCAACATTGTCCAAAATAATTTCTGCCTATCCAATCTCAAGTAAGCCCCACCTCCTTCTTGAAACTATCTCGGCACATTCATTCTTACTTAACCTTCTTCTCTCTCATTTTCAATTCTAATTGCAGTTAAAACCAACTCCCAGTAACTCAGTATCACTGAGTTATTTTGTCTCAGAAACTACATCAAAAATTCAAGGGCAGGAAAAATGTTGTCTACAACTTGTATAGACTTTACAGCCTAAAATAGTACTAGCACATAGTAGGTGCTTGGCAGTGTCCCTGCTGCTTGGTTGACAAATTTAAATTCTTTCTTCATCCCTTTCCCACCTCTAAACTGTCTGGGGGAGGCGAACACATGTACAGCTGCACATTTGCTTCATGTCTGGAAGCAAAGCCAAGGCCGCAGTAAGACCCACTGTGCTTTGTATATTAAATTTACAATAAAGTCAGAGACAGATGGCTAGAAAGAACCCTTAATCGTCTCTGATATTATTAAATCTTCTAGTCTGAGGGCTCAGAGAGCCTAAGAAAATTTTCTTTTAATCCTATTGGCTTTATATTCTACAGATGAAGTTATGGAGCTGGCCTGAAAAGCAATTTTGTGCAATTGTTTACCAAAGGGGAGGGGAAAAATCATTACAGTCCTTCTTGGGAGGTTTGCAAGTAATAAACATGCACTACTCTCTTCAAGCCCAGAAGAGCCGCGTGGGCTTGATAAATAGCCAAGTTTGGGCCAACTGCAGCTCTAAACAGATGTCTGTAAATATTTCAGAAAACCCTCAGCACGCTGGTGGGCATTCCTGATGAGTGGCTGTGGGTGCTTCTGTTGGCAAACAGACAGCAGCCGTCTGTCTCTTCCCCGTGGGGGACCTGCTTGCTGTAGGGGCCTCTACCTCTTCGTTCTGCTGGTGACTATATCAGCTGTCCACGCTGACTTCTTTAAAGCAGTGGGTCTCAAATAGGGGTGATTTTGTCCCGTACCCTGCATATCACACCCAGAATGACATCTGACAATGTCTGGAGACGGTTTTTATTGGCACAGCTGATGACTGGAAGAATCTAGGGATGCTGTGACCTACCCTACAATACACAGGGAAGCCCCTATGATGGAGAATTATTCAGGCCCAAATGTCATTCAGGCCCAGTTTGAGAACCCCCCCACCTTTTAAACAAACAAACAAACCCTGTTTTAAAGTAATATCCTTTTCAAGTATAACTAATCCATTCATTTATTTGTGTATTCAACAAATATGTGTTGTTAAACACAGAAGATTTCCACTGCGTCCCATTTCTGTGTGTTGGTGGATTTGTTAATTCACTAATGTAATAATATATATATATATATATATTTTTTTTTTTTTTTTTTG
>NW_003852442.1:6334717-6353847 GCF_000181295.1 Otolemur garnettii
CCACCTTAGGTGTATGTGGCTGGCGCCTTAGCCACTTGAGCCACAGGCGCCAAGCCTCCTAAGTCGTTTCTAAGGGCCACTCATAATAACACTGCTGCCTGTGTGCTACTTCTTATTTTTATAGCATTGGTGCTGAAAGGTGGGTGTGCTTTAGAACTCATGGTGAAAGCAAGGAGATGAGGAGAGCAAGGAATAGCATGCAGTAGAATATTATTTCACTGGCTTGGTGCCCGTTGCTCGTTGGGCGACATACACCAGGACTGGAGGGTTCAAACCTGGCCCAGCCCTGCTAAACAACAATGACAACTACAACAAAAAAAGTAGCCGGGTGTTGTGGCAGGAACCTGTAGCTACCTGGGAGGCTGAGGCAGGAGAATCGCTTAAGCCCAAGAGTTTAAGATTGCTGTGAGCTGTGGTGCCAAGGCACTCTACTGAGGGTGACATAAGTGAGACTCTGTCTCAAAAAAAAAAAAAATTATTCCACAATAAAAAGAAATGAAATACCGGTACATGCCGTAACATGGATGAACCTTGAAAAATGAAGGTGAGTTTTCATTTCCATGGCTGGAAATGAAGTTAGTGGAATGAGTTAGTTACAAAAGACCACAAACTGTACGATTCCATTTATAGGAAATGTCCCTAATAGACATCCCTAGAAACAAAGTAGATTAGTGGTTGCCTAGGGTGTGAGTTCGGAGATAATCAGGGTGGGGGTGACTGCCAATGGGTATTGAATTTTTTTGTGAGGTAGTAATGAAAATGTTCTGGATTTATATAGTGGTGGTGGTTGTACAACTCTGTGACTATAATAATAATCATTGAATTGTACATTTTATTTATTTATTTATTTATTTGAGACAGAGCCTCAAGCTGTCCCCCTGGGTAGAGTGCTATGGCATCACAGCTCACAGCAAGTCTCCTTGGAGAACTCATGGGCTCGAGTGAGTCTCCTGCCTCTACCTCCCAAAGAGCTGGGACTACAGGCGCCTGCCACAACACCTGGCTATTTTTGGTTGCAGCCGTCATTGTTGTTTGATGGACCCGGGCTGGATTTGAACCCTCCTGCTCAGGTGTATATGGCTGGTGCCTTAGCAGCTTGAGCCACAGGTGCCAAGCCATAATACATATGTATTGAGCACCTCCTCTGTGCTCAGCACTGGGGTTTAGATCTCATATTCTAGCAAAGGGAGGCTAGAGTTGAACAGGTTAACACATGAGTAAGATCATTTCAGTCCAGGCGTGGTGGCTCACACCTGTGATCCCAGCACTCTGGATTGCTTCAGCTCAGGCATTCGGGACCAGCCTGAGTAAGGGTGAACCCTGTCTCTAAAAAACTAGCCAGGCATTGTGGAGGGTGCCTATAGTCCCAGCTACTCGGAAGGCTGAGGTAAAAGGATCACTTGACCCCAGGAGTTTGAGGTTGCTCTGAGCTATGAGGCCGGGGAACTCTACCCAAGGGTGAACAAATGAGATTCTGCCTCAAAAAAACAAAAACAAGAAACCCCTGAAAACCAAGAGATCATTTCAACCAGTGGTAGGTACAATGGAGTGTCTCAAATAGGGGAAAGGGAGAGAGAATGAGAGGGGCTTGGGGTGGCTTCTCTGTATAGGTCATATTGAAGCTGAGAGGTGAACTATGAGAAGGAAGGAGATTGGCAAACATTGGGAGGAGGAAAGTTCAACGTAGAATCAGCCACAGGTTCAGATGATAAAGACCAGGAAGACTGGTGGGCTCACGGACTAGACACAGGTGTCCTGCTGAAGTCTGGCTGGAGGCTGTCAGGTGAACAAAGTGAGGCTGATGAGTGGGCGGGCAGTCAGAGTGGGCAGGGCCTTAGATCTCAGGGAAGAACTCAGATGGAATCTCAGGTACGGCAGGGGAAGACTCTGAGCAAGGTGGCTATAACCCAGCTCAGGTATTGCTAACGCCACTGCAGCAGCTGGGCAGATCACCCTGGAAGTGAGGGACCAGTCTCCTTACAGGAGGGAGACCTGCTTCCACACAGCCCAAGGAGTGGCAGTGGAGGAAGCCTGTGGACTCGAGAAGCATTTTCGAGGTGTAGTCCTGGACTCACTTGCATGATTCTGGCCTCATTCACACGAGCTGCCAGCCTTGACCCTGCGTCCCTCTGCACTGCCTCCTCTGCAGACTCTGTCCTCCAGCCGCTCCCTACAGCTCCAGTGTGTCTGAAGGTAGGGAATTCGTCTTGCTGCCCTATATGGGCCATGTGTGCCTGGCCAGACCCTCCCTAGTGAGAGCTGAGCTTCCCACTTTGCGGCTTCCTGACCTGTGATTCAGTCAGCCCTTTCAATTTCAGATTAATATATGGGTATAAGAATTAGGTTACGTTGTATGCATCTGTTAGGTGAAGTCCAAGTTGTAGTTGTGCCCTTCACAACTTAGGGAGGTGTGCCCTCTCCACTTAATGGTACCTGTTGGGTGAGAGCTTACCAAACCCCCTTCCTCCTTTACCCCTTCCCCCTATTTGAATTTAATTGTGTTTTTCTCTCTTGTGGGTCTGTAGTTCATCTCCTAGTTTCCTACTAGTAATATTGAGTACACGGGATGCTTGCTTTTCCATTCTTGTGATACTTAGGGGGATATTCTCCAGATCCATCCAGGTAAACACGAGAGATGTAAAGTCTCCATCTTTGTGGCTGACTAGTATTCCATGGTAAGCGTATAGCAGTTTATTCACTCATGAGTTGATGGGCACTTGGGTTGTTTCCTCATCTTGGCCACTGTGAACTGAGCTGTGATAAACATTCTAGTGCAAGTTGTCCTTATGGTAAATGATTTTTTTTTCTTCTGGGTAGATGCCTGGTAATAGGATTGCAGGATCAAATGGATCTTCTACTATTAGCTCTTTGAGGATCCATACTTATTTTCAAAAAAGGCTGGACTAGTTTGCAGTCCCACCAGCAGGGTGAACGAACATGTTCCCTTCTCCCTTCCCCTCCCTAGCTGGAGTCAGATCTTCCTTGTGTATTACACATCTTTAGTTACACAGAACCCGGAATAGCAATTTCAACTTCTTCCCTGCCAGATAATGCCCTGGGGGACAGGATGCTGTGGCACCTCCTGACTCTGACCTTAGGGCAGCCCCCCTCTTGGTACTTGGAGTAAAATTCAAATTTCCATCTGTCCCCTGCTGAGCTATTCAGATTCTCCTTGCAACAGTCCTTCCCTGACTCACAACAATCCATCCTGGAGTTCACCAAGATCTTTCCACCTCTCTTTGTTTTTGAGGGTCTCTCTGGTTTTAGTGTTCCTCATTTTCAGTTTTTGGGGGAGTTTTTTTGCCTCCTTCATGTCCCAGCCCAAATGACACCTATTCAGAGAAAACTTTTTTTAGAAAGTTACTCTACAACATGCTTTCTCAATGAAGCATACTATCACCCCAAAAGGGTGCAAAGTGATTCTTAGAAGATTAAAAAAATTACTTTAAAAAATATATAAATACAGTCTTCTTGCCCTGTGGCCCAGGCTGGAGTGCAATGGCATCATCATGACTCACTGTAGCCTCAAGCATCTGGACTTAAGCAAAATCCTCCTGCTTCAGCCTCCAGGGCAGCTGGCACTGTGGGTGTGAACCACTGTGCCTGGCTAAGTTTTTATTTATTTATTTATTTTTTTAATTAAATGTTAGCGGTTACATTAATGTAATCACAGGGTACAGTGTGGTGTTTTCATATATAATTTGAAATATTTTCATCAAACTGGTTAACATAGCCTTTATGTCATTTTCTTAGTTATTGTGTTAAGGTGTTTATATTCTACTTTTAGAAAGATTCATTTGTACCCTTGAAAGATAAACTATAGAGATGATCCCTCCAATCACTTTCCCTCCACCCATCCACACCCCTAAGTTTTTATTATTATTAATACTTTTTTGAGATGCAGTGGTCTTGCTATATTGCCCCGGCTGGTCTCAAACTCCCAGTCTCAAGAAATCCTCAGTATTACTCATTTAACATATAAAAGCACAGATACACATTCAGGACATAAATATGCACATACACACATATATACGATATTAAAAACTTCATGGGGGTGTTAATTAAGCAAAATTATGTCTAAAGATACGCCTTGGGGGGGGCAGCAATGAAAAAGAGGTTGAGAGACACTGCTCTGTGGAAACTAGGTCTTTATCCACTTACTCGCTGGCATACACCCTAATTCATCTCCTTCCATGAATTTACTACATTTGACAATTGCCCTGCGTATCTTTGTTCATGTCCGTGTTTCTGCCCCTTCCTGCCCCTCTGAACTTAAGCTACATGAAGTCCCAGGGTCTTGGCCATCTGTTCAGCACTGTATTACTATAATATCTCCAGCATCTGCACGGTACTGGACACACAGCTCTCAGTGAATGAATACAGTTAGCATTGTGACCAATGAGTGATTTCAGATACTAGAATAAGAACTCACTGAAGCCCTCTTGGATTTCACTCCTTGCCAAAATGCTAACGATTTGTTGGGTCCCGTTGAGCCTTGTGTTTAAGCCCAGTTCATCTCTTAGCCCTGGTCGTGACTATTCCCAGTTTTCTTTCCTTCTCGACCCTTGAGAACCCAAGACCCATGCAGCCTAACCCTGCCCCATTCCAGTTAGAGGCCGTAGGGAATACTATATGGATGCCTGACTCATCTCAAACATTTTCATGAAAATGGTAGCAGTGGGCCTGTTGGCCATGACACGGCAGAAGGCACAAGTAATCAGATTTGGTTTAGCAAGGAATTGAGTCACAGTGAACCTGAGCAATAGGAAAAAGACTGGAGGGAAGCAAACCAACACATTCACGAAGTTGTCCTTCTCTGCGACGTGCACTGGCTATTTTCTCCTTATATTTTTGGTTGATTTGGCAATTTCTGTAATGCGTGTGTATTTCTTTTTTCCTAAGAAACGAGGTCTTTTGGTAGTTGGGATTTTAAGACTGTACATGACTCCATAGTATTTGAGAGATGCATATGGGCACATTCCTGGTCCACAGATCCAGGACTGGTGGTGTTTTATTACACAGTGATCCCCTCCCACCCCAAGAGCCTTTCTGGGAGGATTTTTGTGCTTAGAGAAATCATTTGATTTGAGCCACCTTAGTCCATTAGGTGAATAGCAACAGCCCTCCAGGCAGAAGCACACCCCTCTATCTGTTCCCTAGAACTTAGTACTTGTTATATT
Organism: Otolemur garnettii; assembly: GCF_000181295.1. Lineage (NCBI taxonomy): Eukaryota > Metazoa > Chordata > Mammalia > Primates > Galagidae > Otolemur > Otolemur garnettii. The sequence continues at coordinate 6,339,898 of NW_003852442.1, forward strand.
ATTTAAAGCTGTGAGTCTCAAAAGCACAAAATCATACGGCATCTCGCTCATGCAAAATGCAAAACAAAGCAAACAAAAAACATTTCCACATATTTTAAAATATTTTTCAGGGGCTTTATTACACCCTGATGCCAAGGTTATAAAATTCAGACTTAGAAAGATTTTTTTTTTTAAGTGAAGCACCTCTTGACACCCAGCTCACAAGTAGCTGCCACAACTAACTTCTCAAATGCCCAAGCTGCCTTTGTCCTGAAGGATTTTCGAGACCCTGACTCCTCCTAGCAAAGCCCCACATGGGCCAAGACAACCAGTTCCTGGTTCAAGGCTACATTGTAGGTTCTTAATTTTTTTCATGCGCAAGGAAAGCTTTCAAATACTCTGACTTTGGGCAGATTCATTAACAAAAAGACTCAGTGCAACACTAGACCCAACAGTCATAGCAATCATTCCAAAGGCCATCACGATAGCCAATACCTCTCAGGGGCTCAAAGTATCAGGCTTAGCACCCAAATCCTTTTTGCTCTGGGCCGTTTTCTGCTCTGACCGTGATCCCTTGCAGCGTACATGGTGCTGCACACCGAGGCCAAGAGACTGAACTGCACACAGCCACCAAAGTTTGGTGACCTCCCTGTGAAAGGTTCATAGCACAAATGGCACATGGTTTGATCAAGAAACACAAAGGAACTTAAAGTATTTCTTCCATCCAAGTACTACACTGTGGGAAAATGACTTTTCAGGGCTCTCCTTTAAAACAAACCAACCTGGAAAAAGAAAGTCATTTAGTAAAAGATTGTATTTGGCTGCCCAGACCTGCCTGGATTAAGAAGAGAAGGTGATGTGCTGAGAAAAAGCACCGCCCTTACCTCCTCCAGAGCCCATAAGGAGTCCACCACTGGCTTGATCTTCTTCTGGGTGTAGAGCCCCAGGAGTTTGTCCACCACTCCTCGGATGAGGCCTGCCCGGCCCTGTTTGAAGAGCAGATTTAAAAGGGAAAAGCCGGCGATGACTTTGTTCTCCTCATACAGCTTGATGGGGTTCACTTTCTCCACCTGCCACCACTGTAAGAAGAGATGGTGCTGGGTTAGAGGGACTCAGTCCCGGACTGCAGCGGCAGCATCACCACCACCGTTGCCAGCTGTGCAGGGGGAGCGCGGGGCTGCAGGGGAGCAGAGTCCAAGGGCCGGCTCTTGGTGGGGTGTGTATGTTTTTAAAGCATCTATTTTGATAGGCACTGCTGCTGGTGTGCAGGAAACAACAGTGATGCTTATAAGATGTGCAGGGTCTAGGTAGGGGAGAGAACCCCAAGCCAACTCAAGGCCACCTGTCCTTGAAACCTCAGGTACACGCATGGTTAAGAGCATTGGCTCCAGAGTTGAATCCTGCTCTATGATTGACCCCCTGGTGTCCGCAATGTTTCACTTTTCTCAACCAACCCCAGTGGCCCGATGGTGCCTCTATGTGTTCTGGGAGAATGACGTGTACAGTGCTGGGCTTAGTGAACGGTGGTGGTGGGGATGGGTTGGTGAAGGGTTAGGATGGCACAGATGTTTACACAGTGTGGTGGGGGCCTCGCTGCAGGTGGCCACTCCAACTGTAGGAGCAGCTTTTCAGGGGAAGGTACCTCCCGGACAGGTGCGCAGGAGCCCAACACAGAAAGACAAGGAAGGAAGGGGAGTTTAGGGAAAGGAACGGCGAGAAGGAGTGATGGAGCCCGAGTGGTGGGAAGGACTCAGTGGTTCTCAACTGGGGGCAAGACAGCACGTGGGGATATTTTTGTCTGAGATGACTGAGGTGAAGGGGGAGCAATGCCACTACTGGTCATCTTGTGGGTACAAGGCAGGGAAGCTGCTGAACATCCCACAAGGCTCAGGACGGGCTCCATAAGAAAGCATTACCCAGCCCCAATTATCAACAGACTAGAGTTGAGACAACTTGGGCAGAAGATGCCCAACCGGTAAATGTGGCCGTCTCTGTTCCAGTCTCTCCTCTCTCCCCCTCCAGACATCAAAAGAAGTAACTTACAGAGATGGTTATGCAATTGTGCAATTGGTTATGCACTCCAGAACCATCTTTCAATGCAATGAGTTTTTGACCAGGCCTCTGAAAGGACCATCATCACTCTTAACCTCTCCCTATAAATCATTCTGGTTCAGTTGCTTTTCCTTGGGTGCAGGTTCTAGGTTAGAAATTTACACTTCCACTTTCTAAAGGGCTTTGAGAGGTAAAATGTTTGATCTCAGCATTTTTTTTTTTGAGACAGAGCCTCAAGCTGTCCCCCTGGGTAGAGTTGCCGTGGCATTACAGCTCACAGCAACCTCCAACTCATGGGCTTAAGCGAGTCTCCTGCCTCCGCCTCCCAGGTAGCTGGGACCACAGGCGCCCGCCACAACGCCCAGCCATTTTTTGGTTGCAGCCATCATTGTTGTTTGGCAGGTCCGAGCTGGGGATTCGAACCCGCCACCTTAGGTGTACGTGGCTGGCGCCTTAGCCGGTTGAGCTATAGGCTCCGAGCCTGATCTCAGCTTTAATATTGGAATGCAAAGAGGAATGTGATGGGCACTTAGGAACATTTATGACATTTATGTTGATATGATTTGATATATGTGTATAGGTGTATGTTGGCATACTGGAATCAGATATAGAAGTCTTTTGTCTGACAAATTTTTTTTTCTAGAAACTTCTACACATATCTAAGTCATATGTATATATAAATGTGTCTGTAAAATCTCCTGTCTCTTTTCAAAACAGAATTGAAAAGTCTCCCCAAAGTAAAAGATTTTGATTTTGTTTTTAATTGGAAAACTCATTTTAGGAAAATAAGTGTAGGAAAGATAGGTTGAAAACAATGGTGACGCTAAAATGTGAAATTCTTTACTAAAGTACATTTGGTCAGGGCCTCCTGGGCGCTGGCTGAACAAGAGCCGTGCACTTGACCATGGCTTCTTGGCATCAAGAAAAAGGTAGAAAAATAATTAATCATTTGATTCTCAATGTGTCTTCCATGCCTCAATGCGGTTTAATGAACACAAAGTTGTTGGTAAGAGAGTTCTAGAGCCAAACGCCGAGAGTTGAATCCCACCTCTGTCACTTGCCAACTGTGTGACTTTGGGCAAGGCACGTGACCTCTCTGTGTGCAGTTCCCTCCCCAGACCTCAGGGGGTGGTTGTGAGGAGGTAATGTGTTTATGTCTGAGAAGTGTTTAGAGAGTATCTGTCACAGTACAAGGTGCTCTAGGAACACAAGCCATTTTTATTATCATCTTAACTTAAAGGGACATTTTTGCGTTCTCTGATCTGCAGACTGCTCTGTGAACTTCCTGTTAGGGTCGTTGTCATTGTGGTGTGAAAGCAAATGGCATGTTTAACAAAGACTGAGGCACAGCTCTAATGAAACGTAATGAAGATAGCTGAGCGAAAAATCTATGTCTGACTCCAATATGCCTTTAATTTCTAACCCTTTCTTGAATGTATTGGGAAAAAAATTTTCTTTTGTGGAACCTTCCACACACATCTAAGTCATCATTCCTTTTCCTGGCATGCCCTTTCTTCAGTTTTCTTCTAAGTGACCAACTAGTTTTTGACCAGGCCTCTGAAAGGCCATCACTCTTGACCTCTTCCTACGAAGCATCCTGGTAATGGGCATCTCTTTTGGTAGAGAAATCTCCATCTCCGCCCTGGTTGTGCTTTTATGAATGCCTTCACTGAGCATGGAATTCACTGCAGTCATTTGTTAACACTGTATGCAAGAATTATGCATTTAGGAGGAGAAAGGGAAAGACTTCTTATAAATTGTACATAATTTGGGATCAGTGTGGTTACCCAGAGCATCATGCTATTTATAGCCACAACCACAGAGCATCTGTTAGTGGGACAAAGACTGTTTTGGGGGGATGCACTCCAGAACCATCTTTCATTAGACTCCATTCTTGTTCCTCTGTAGATTCTGTGGTCAAAATGATCCTTGACCCAGGCTTAAAAGCTCACAAGCAAAGAGAGGCCTTTAATTCTAATCTCACAAGTGCAGGGAGTATGACCCATCCCAGGGTCAGGCAATGTTTAGGGGTGAAGTTTCAAGCAGCCAGAGCTGGCACTTGAGGGGCATGTGAATATTCCACAGTGCCGCACTCACATGTAAAAGGAATTCTAACTCCTACCTCCTGCCCATGGTTCTCCTTGACCACTTATTCTAAATGCCTCCACCCCACCCTATATTTTCTGTGTTTTCTATATATTTCAGTACGCTGTTTTTATCCCCCTCCAAAGTTTTGATAGCTGTTTACAATCATGTGATTGATACATCTTTCTTATTTGGGGTTCCTCTTTTTTGTTAGAATAGGAGGCCTACAGGGTCAGAAAAAGCACCAATCTCATTCTCTGTGACATTCAAGGCCTGGCACAGTGCCACAAATAGCAGGTGCCCAGGAAATGCTTCTCAAGATGGACTAATGAATGCTGACCCAGTTTCAAAGGAGGCTAAGAGTAGGGGGGAGGCAAACAGGCACCCCCAAGAAGCAACAGTCCTCTGTTGGGGTGAGTAGGGTAAAAACCAAAGCTCAGGTCCACATTAGTTTAATTCCAGCAAGTATAGCTCTAGATGGGGATACAGGCCTCAGTTTGCAGGGGATAAATGCCCAGAGATGTGGCTTCTCAATGGCAAACCAAGTAGCCACCACATTCAGAACGTCATCACCTGAGATGGTGGTTCACAAACTTGCCTGTGTCTCCAAATCACCCCGGGAGCTCGTTAGAGTTGTATTTCCCACTCACTGGGATGGGATGTGGAGAAATCTCAGGGGGAGATACCCCCAGGGAGATGAAGCAAATAAAAATGCACGGAGCCTAAGTTCGTTTTTGAGTGATGATCAAAACAACCAACATGTAAGCAATCTCTGTTGAAATCGAAATGAGGCTTTCTTGAGTTTTAACAACATTCCTGCCTTTCTGCTTTGTTCAGGCAGAAGTAGCCCAAGGCTTGGTTCCTGCCCATGTACAGTGAGCAGGGCAAGAAGGGAGACTTTGTTGAAAATGAGGGATGTAAGTGGAGGCAAAGAGGGTGAGGTCGGTGTCTTGAGGGAGTTCACGGCCTGCAGGTCACAGCACCACCACAGGAGGGCAGCCATGCATGGATACTCACCGATTTTGCAAAGCTGAAGAAGCTCTTGGTTTCCCCAGTCACCATGTTGGATGAGCCTGCAAATGGAAGATTCCCAAATCAAGCCATGCTCACGGACATCAACATCTCTCGTTACACCTGAAAATGGCAGTCGTTTGGTCCAGAACTGGCAAGAACTTGAAAACGAATTGAATCAAGCCTTAGGAACATGAGGGAAATGAGAGTGGGGCATCAAGGCGACTATTGTAGGTAGGCGTCCCTGGGCTCAAGGAGAAGGTAACATTTCTTATGGTGACTGACTGTTTCACTGCTTTGGAAAATGGGACTTACAAGTGTGATATGGGCCAACATCTAAATGGCATGATGAGTTGGTGAAACGTCTTCTTGGTTTTGCTCTTTGAGACTGGGAAATAAACTGCTTAGTGAAGCTCGTTTATGATTCTGAGTTTGATTCCTGGCAAGTGAGGGGCTGGAGGCTCTGACATGGGTTGGGTACTCAACTGGTGAGAGAGGTGGAGCTCGGAATGTAAATGGACAGGAACAGTGGAGTATAAAAGGTGGCAGGTGGGATGAAAATATGGTCAGAAGCCAAGGAAATGGGGTGATGTGTCTGCTCCAGAAAGGTCTGCACAGAAAGGTGATAAGTGAGACCAGTGATATGAGAAACCAAGCTTTGCCCTTCAGAACAAGCCACACTCAGGCAGGTGGGAGATGGAGGTGAGAAAGGTTCTCTAAGATGCCCAGATAGAGAGAAAAGTCTGCTTGTGGGTCTCAGGTGGCCGGCCCAGATAAGAGAGCTCTTAGCAGTATGGGGAGCACTCAGGTACTATATTGGTGCCTTTTCAATGACCTTCTTGCCATATCTCCAAAGATTTGGGAGTAAGTTCTTCTCAGAGAATAGTTACTGAATGAAATAGGCATGTATACATACATTAAACTTAGTGATTTGGCCAGGATAAACTAGAGTCTGTTAACCATCACTTCTGCTTTTATGGGGTGACTACCCCTAGGTATCACAGTACCAGGCTTTCATAGATTAGTGACCGAGTCATCAGTGGGATGAATTAGATGCTTGTGAGATGATCAAGTCAAATTTCAACAAAATGACATCATGGAATTGGGGCAAAAATAGAACTCCTGGTAAATGGTAAGGAGGAATAAATTGTCCGTCTGCATTTGACTCCAGTGTTAGTCATATCCGACACCCCTGTGACGTGCACGAACTCTCCTAAGTTCTGTCATCAATAATAAGTTATGCATCCATTTCCAAGCGAATATGCGGCCATGATTGAAATCACTTTACCCTAGGGCTGGTGAGCTCAACTCTTTCTGATAGAATGATCTGATGATGACAGAAAGATGCCTGGATATTTATACACCTCCAATATTGCTTTCAGAGGCAGAGGAGCAAGGCAATAAGTGGGTTTTTAAAATTAAGGCTCAATTTTTTATTGTACCATCAGTGGACAGAGGTACCAAGAATTTCAAACATCAGATGTTCCCAATATAATTTGGCTTTGGAATGTGACATGGGGCTTCGTATGTGCCTATCTTGCTTTGTGGAGACTAATAAATCAGTCTGTGTGTCTCTGACAGAGGAGAGGAAACAGGAGTGGGGAGGGAGGCTCTGGAGCCCCACTGTGCTGCAGGGAACCGACTTGCAGTTGTTTCTCAGGCATCTTCCCCACAATTAAGAGCACAGAAGTGGATGTGGGAGCAGCTGGCACTGGACTTGAGCTCCATCCACCCAGAGCTTCTGTCTTGATTGGGATGTTCAGGAGCGGCTGAGGGGAAGGAGACTCTAACCTCCATCTCCAATACAACCTTCCTTAAACTCCCCAGATCCCAGCCTTTCTTCCCCACCCTACTGTGGGTCTTTTAAACCTTCTCATGTGAGTGTCCTTTGAAGCCATTAATATTTTTCTACCTGTGCACCTTCCACACGTCAAGTCCTTTATTGATTCTGCTCGTATTAGTGACCATATTGGGTGGGCCTATTGGACTGCATTTGATTTGTTGTTATTTATTTATTTTTTTGAGACAGTTTCACTATGTTGCCCTGGGTGGAGTACTGTGGCATCACAGCTCACAGCAACCTCCAACTCTTGGGCTTAAGCAGTTCTCTCACCTCAGCCTCTCAAGTAGCTGGGACTATAGGTGTCTGCCACAATGCCTGGCTATTTTTGTTGTTGTTGTTGTTATTGTCATTGTTGTTTAGTAGGCCAGGGCTGAGTTTGAACCTGCCAGTCCCAGTGTATGTGGCCAGCACCTTAACCACTGAGCTACAGGTGTCAAGCCAGGATCACATTTGAAATGACATATGTTATTTTTATAATTGGAAACAGCTCACAGCAATATAGGAAAGAGTAAAGATCCCCAAAACCACTGTGCTCCGCTTATCAGCACCATTCACTTTCAGAGCCTCTGTCTGTAGATAGGCAGGCAGTGTTCCCTGTCACCAACCACGGCCCCAAAGCTGTTTTGCACTCACCATACAAAATGTAAGTTCCCAGGGGTTTGAGAAGACTGAGCCCTTTGCCAGTGTTGTCCCCACAGAGACAGTCCAAAACGATGTCCACGCCTTCAGCAGAGATTCTAAAGGGTGAGAAGACAAGGCTAAATGCTGTGACCTGTCAGCGACCCTGCTGATCCATTTCCTTTTACACGTCATATGGTTTGACTACCAGAAGGGGAACCATGAGGGCTCTGGGAGCAGCGAGAGATAGGGCAGGAATAATAATAGATGAGTACTCCACATCTCCTGTTTAACCTGCAGAAGTAGAAACAAAGTGTTTTCCCATTCTGTGCCCGCCTCCCCCAACTCCCTCAATTTGAATGAAAGTAGTGTTACTTTTGTATCCACACTTCTCAGAGCCAACAGGGCTTTGCCTAGGTTTTCAGCCCATGGTCCCTCTTGACCAGGCGTCCTCAAACTGTGGCCCATGGGCCACATGCAGCCCATCTAGGACATTTATCCAGCCCGCCGGGTGTTTTTACCGCCACTGCCTGTCCCCTCCTTAGCAGCCAACTTGTCCCAGGGCCTATAGTCTGGCCCTCCGGCGATCTGAAGGACAGGGAACTAGCCCCCTGTTTAAAAAGTTTGAGGACCCCTGCTCTTGACCATGAAAGACCATTCACTGTAACCTAGAAAGAACGAAACTCTAAAATCAATCCTGGGTCTCTTTCTATCCTTTATTTACCTCTGTGTGGTGGGCAAAATAATGGACTGCAAAGATATCCACATTGTAAGCCCTAGAACCTGTGAATATTAATACGTAGCAAGGGGGATTTAAGGTTGCAGGTAGAATTACGGCGCTGATCACTTTACCTTAAAATAGGGAGCATAGTCAGGATTATCTAGATGAAACACTAAGGAAAGGCAGAGGAGTCGGGGCAGGGAAGAAGATGCGAGGATGGATTGTGAGGATAGTGTTGGAGAACATTCTTCTTTGAAATTATCACAAGAATGGAGAAGCAAGTATCCACTGTACTCAATATTAATTTGAAACCAGTAGATGAACAAATACATTCCGACACAGCAGAAAAATACAATTAAATTCAAGTGTGGGGGGGAAGGGGAGAGGAGGGCAGGGATTGGTGAGTGTCACCTCACAGGCACAGTGGAAGGGGACATGGCACAGCTGGGGAGGGGCCCAACTACAGCCTGGACTCTACCTAACAAACACAAACAATGTAACCTAATCTTCTATACCCTCATATTAATTTAAAATTTAAAGAAATTTTAAATTTTAGGGCAGGAACTCTCCTGGGTCCAATTATAAGAATTTGGCTGGTGGCTGGTACGGGGCACCAGGCTGCGCTGGAGAAGTGAACATGGAGACGGAGGGTCTGAGTTTGTATGCAGCCATCTCACTCAGCCTCTCTGACTCTTTGCTTTCTTTGTCGTCAAGGGGAGCTTAGCATGTTTCTTTGTGGTAAGAATGAGATGAGGTGACATGTAAATGGTTAGCTCCCCTCCCCCCCGACAGTCATTCAGTTAATTCATATTTGTGGAACAAGGGTCGTGGTCCCGGCTCTGTCTGAGGTACTGGGGACAGAGTTGTGAACAAAACCAACACGTTCCCTGTCTTCACGGGGCACCTGGTCTGGCAGGGATTGGCTTTCATCCCTCTCTGCCTTCCTCTGCGGTGTAGATACAAAGTCACGTTAATCTGACTCTGGAGCTTCTGTTTCCCCTTGCCTGCAGGATGCCCACCTGTGTTCAGGCTGTGCACACCACCAGACACACCCCTATGGACCTGCCCAGTCTTGGCTTTTCATTCCTTCTCTGATGTCCCTCATGTCTCTACTGCATTTGCTGGTTCACGTTCTTTCCCACAAACTGCCAGCTGCACCTTGCATTAGCTGCCCCACCTTGGCCTATAGAAATACAGAGCCTGCCCACAGCAAGAGGCAGCCCAGAAACACTTGCCCACTTCCCTGTCCCCCACTGGCAGCTACCACAGGGCCTTTGCACATGCCATAATCTCTGCCCGAACAGCCCTTTCCCAGCTCTCTTTAGAGCCAGATCCTTCTTACACTTCAGGTCTCCCTCAGCGTGACTTCCCCAGAAGAGCTGTAACTAACCACCCTCAATTAATCCCTGTTTCACTTCCCTTCTTGTGTTAGTGTCTACACTGGAGATACTTTTTAGTCCATCATGGGCTCTAAGTACTTATGTTTACTTACTTATCAACTGTCTCTTCTATCAAATATAAGCTCCATGAGTCAGAGACCATGTTTGTGAGGTATATTTTTATTTCCACAGCCCTTTTCTTCCTGCTGGACAAGGCACTGGTTCCCCCAAAATATGACTAAGTGAATGTATGAATAATTAAATGAACAAATAATGAGCAAAAGAGAATGAAGGAAGCCTTTTAAATCCCAGTATTCCAAGTCTGTATATGTTTGTTTCTTTGCAAAGGAAACTCACTCTTTGGGCCTCTGCTATACACCAGCTTTTTCATAATTAATCCTTATAACAAGCCTATGGGGCAAGCATTGCAACTCCACTTTTTTGATGAAGAAAGTGAGGCTTACAGATGCAGCCACTGGGCCCAAGCTCTTGTTAACAGCTGGAATTCAAACCTAGGTCTAGTTTAACTACAAAGCTGGCTTTTCACCACTCTAAATTTAAGACTCAATAAACATCCAGGCCAGTGTAACTACGGAAGCATTACATTGGCAAACAGCTCTGGGGAGCAGTCAGTTTAGTCTTTGAAGAAATCGGGCTTAAATTGCATCTTAAAATAAATCACACATATCCAGAGTTCGATCATGTTATTCCAAATATCTAGGCCAAAAGGTCTCTATTTTCAAGCTGTTCTTTACACCCTGGTTTATAGGGAAGGCCCAAGGTCAGAATTGCACAGATTTACCCTAAATTCACAGCCACTGGAAAGCCATTTGCTGAGTGTTTATTTCCAGTGGGTGCTGTGTGTGGAGCTGGGAAGATGTAGATAGAAGTTTGAGCTTGCTCTGACCATTCAGGGACTTGTGGGCTAAGAGGGAGGAAATCTGTGGACAACCTGGACACAGAGAAATCCCTGATCTAACAGAGCCACTCAGGAGGTTAGGAAGATGACCTTTCTGCTGAGCAGCGACCGATGAGCAGGAACTGGCCAGGTGACATGAGGAAGGCATCCTGGGAGAATTGCATAACAGCTTCACCTAAGCAGTCAGAGGCTCTGGGCCACCAGCCATGGCAATGAGTCCTGGCCACTACCTCCTTCTAGAAGGAGCCCATGACTGCTTGTCACAGCCAAGAGCTCACTTGGAGGTGGGTGGGTGGGGGCGAGGGGCAGCTCAGGACAGCATAGCACCAGGCCTAAGGAGTGCCAGTTGTACGTGTGTGTTAAGTGTCCTCAGACACTGGCTTGCTGTGTGATCTCAGGTGAGCGACCCCAGGTCTCAGTTTCTCAGCTGTGGACGGGGATGACAGTGGTAACATCTGCACTTCGAGAAGCGGTTTGGGGGAAGCTTGAATGAGCTGAGCAGGTGAGACCCAGGGCTCAGCTTGTGGTAAGCTCTGGGTCCATGGCAGCACTTATTACCATTTTGGGGTTTTTTGGAACAGTCTGATTTAAAGATGGTCTTTTGGCAGAAAACGGGCATGGAAAGCAAGAGTGTGGAAAAGCCTTGACAACCCAATAGGCAATCCATGCGGCCTTCAGGGCGGGTGGAGCTGGCAGCCCAGAGGCCATGGGGGCTGAGGCTCGATGACCATGACCTTCCTAGGAGAGTGCACCTCACATTCAATGGCAGTTAAGGGCCACTGGTCTCCCCATTTTGTGGATGAGCAAACCCAGGCTCAGTGAGGTGAGGTGACTTAGCCCGGGGCCCACTACAGAGAGCGGGAGGGCCTTAGTTTGATCTGTCCCATGTAGAAACCAGGTGACAGTCCCAGAGGTAGAGCAGGGTTTCACAGGGTGAGCTGTGGCCAGCCCCGAGGTAAGCAACACTGTCACCTTTAGGCCTTGCAGGCTCCTGCTGAGGCTGAGAAAAACTGGGGGCTGCTGGGGGTAGAGAGGACGCTGCAGCCTCTTTCACAAGTGGACCACCTGTCCCTCCCCACTGGACCACCTGTCCCTCCCCACATCACTCAGCACTCCTACAGCTGAATAAGTTGGTATACAGAGCTCAAGGAAGCCACAAACCCTCTCCCTCCTGCTGTCATTGTATCATTTTGAAGGTGAGTGGCAGGGAGGAGGTGGGGAGGTGGAGGGAGAGGCAGATCTCATTGTCAGGGCCCCGAGGGTGAGGATGCTTGGACTGTGTCTATTAGACCACTCAGGAAGACACTGTTTCATTTGAGGGTAGAAATGTTTCTTCAGGTAGGAGTTGTGTTACTAAAGTGCCATGTCCCCATTCAATCATTACAAGCCCCGCAAATGGGTCACCCTGAATCTGACTCAGTCCAGTCTATTTAAAATGTTCCAAGTTCCATCAGTGGCCTGGGGCCAGCTTTCCCCTGGGTCATGCTCACACTGAAAAGCACTGTGGCAGTGAAATAATCATGACCGTCACCTGCAGAGACACAAAGACCATCCCCGTCTCTCCCCCACCCCGGATTTCTGGGGGTGTCACCCTCCCCACATATGTATAATAATTACATAGAAGCACAGGGATGGGGGCAAAGGGTCAAATGTAGCTGTTCTACATGAGCTTTCTCCTGCTAACATAAATCTCTGCAAAATAAGCCAACACAAATAACCCCAGCTTGCAGGGCCTCTGGGCCGCATTCTGCAGCAAGATATTTTGGAGTTGCTGATCCAAGACCTTCATGTCTGCCCTTCCTGTGCCCCCAGCCCCTGGCCTTGATGGTGAATGCTGCCTCGCTTCTCCCTGCCCGCACAGTAGGAAGACTCTCTCCTGCGTGTGGCAGGTTCCAGCAGAGCCAGTACTGGGGGAGAGACCCTTTGACTTTGCCAAGAAATGAATTTCCCTTGATGTGACTTTGACGTCCAGCTGGATCCTCGGCCCTCCTCTCAGTTTTCTCTTTCTGAATCCTCCTTTCTCTGAGACCTCATCTGTGCCACAGCTTTAGCTGTCACTGACATTATTTCAGAGTGCCTAGCATGATGCCTGGCACACAGTAGTCCCCTCCCAGAGGGTTGGGCACAGTGCCTACCACATAGTAGGCCTCTCACAGAGGGCTGGGCACAGTGCCTGACATACAGTAGTCCCCTCCCAGAGGGCTGGGCACAGTGCCTACCACATAGTAGGCTTCTCACAGAGGGCTGGGTACAGTGCCTGACATACAGTAGGCCCCTCCCAGAGGGCTGGGCACAGTGCCTACCTCATAGTAGGCCTCTCACAGAGGGCTGGACACAGTGCCTGACATATAGCAGGCCCCTCCCAGAGGGCTGGGTACAGTGCCTGATGCACAGTAAGTTTCTCACAGAGGGCTGGGCACAGTGCCTGGCACACAGTAGGCCTCTCACTGAGAGCTAAACTGTGCCTGGCACATAGTAGGTTTCTCACAGAGGGCTAAACAGTGCCTGGTACACAGTAGACCTGTCACAGAGGGCTGGGCACAGTGCCTGGCACACAGTAGGCCCCTCACAGAGGGCTGGGCATAGTGTCTAGCACACAGTAGGCCTCTCACTCAGGGCTAAACTGTGCCTGGCATATAGTAGGCTTTTCACGGAGGGCCAAACAGTGCCTGGGACATAGTAGGCCTCTTATAGAGGTCTGGGCACAGTGCCTGGTGCACAGTAGGCCTCTCACAGAGGGCTGGACACAGTTGGAGTCCTTCTTCCTTCAAGTGGACCTGTGTCTCATCTCTGTCCCCAGCCTTCAGAGCCAAATCATTCAATGTGGGTGGCTTTTGACTCACCCAAGATCCAGTTCCTGCTTTCCTGGGCCTGTTGTGTGGGTCACTTGGAGGTCTTACTCCCACGCCACTTATCTTGTCTAAAGAAAGTGGTTATGGCTATCATTGCCCATTGTCTGATGACTACAATAAGGAAAAGTGGTCTTGGTCTCCTCTTGTGGTCTGTTCCCTAATCATTAGTCCTGCACCTCTCCCTCACCCCTTTGATGCCAGGTCCCTTGCCCCTGGAGGTCCTATGCTTCTCCCTCGCCCCTTTGATGGCAGCTCCCCTGCCCCTGGAGGTTCTATGCTTCTGTCTCACCCCTTCATGCCAGCTCCCCTGCCCCTGGAGGTCCTGCCTCTCCCTCACTCCTTCCATTCCAGCTCCCCTGTCCCTGGAGGTCCTGCCTCTCCGTTGCTCCTTCTGTTCCAGCTCCCCTGCCCCTGGAGGTCCTATGCTTCTCTCTCAACCCTTCAATGTCAGCTCCGCTGCCTCTGGAGGTCCTATGCTTCTCTCTCGACCC
>NW_003852442.1:6353867-6429476 GCF_000181295.1 Otolemur garnettii
CTGGAGGTCCTATGCTTCTCTCTCGACCCTTTCATGCCAGCTCCCCTGCCCCTGGAGGTCCTATGCTTCTCTCTCAACCCTTCAATGTCAGCTCCCCTGCCCCTGGAGGTTCTATGCTTCTCTCTCACCCCTTCATGCCAGCTCCCCTGCCCCTGGAGGTCCTGCCTCTCCCTCGCTCCTTCTGTTCCAGCTCCCCTGCCCTTGGAGGTCCTATGCTTCTCTCTTGACCCTTCCATGTCAGCTCCCCTGCCCCTGGAGGTCCTGCCTCTGCTCACCTTGTGCACTGCAGCCAGGTCAGGGGCTCACAAATTCACCTTTCCTAACAGCTCTTACTTGCTTCAAATCCACAAAGGAATCTACATTTCTGACATAACCCAGTTTTAACTCCATTTAAGGGCTTCCAAGAGCCTCATCAGCCTAGCCCAGTGGTTCTTAACTGGGCCATATTATATTGTCCTGACTTGGGGGACACAAGGTACCACTGGCATCCTATAGGCAGAGACCAGGGGTGCTGCTAAACATCCCACAGGACAGCGCCTCACAACAGAATGATCCCCCCAAAACGCTGAGGTGGAGAAGCTCTGCTCTAGCCCTTTGCTACCATCCCAGCATCTGACACTGTCACGTGCTTTGATATGGGCAGGCTGACTTCCTCCCTGGCCTGGGGAAGCCACCCCCACTGCCCTCATGAGAGTGGGTGTGAGAAAGACCCCCAACTCTGGGGCTGAGTCCTGCCACATGTATCTGTGTGACACTTATGTAACCAAGCTGCACCTGGCCTCCCACCTCTGAAAAATAAAGGCAGTATCTATGTTACTTCATAACATGTGCACGGCCTGAAAGTGGGAAGTTTCTGCATATACTCTGGGCTTCCATTTAAACGGTGCTCAGCTGTGCTCCCCAGTCTCTGTACTTCCCTACCAGTTGCCAACCCTAATAAGTCTTGCAATTGAACTTTCTCTACTAAATCAGACACTTTCTCTACTAATACACTGGTTGCACTTTCCACCGCATCTCTGTTGTCCATTTGTGGCATCATTAACTTGGATTTGCAGTGATTTAATGTAACAGTTTGTCAACTTGATGATGGCACCCACCCAGCCATTCTGTTTGTCACCTTCCGTATTTAACACCCCAAGGGAGTTTTGCAGACTAGAAAGTTGATAGAATCACACAACTCTGAGGCCAAATCTGGACCTAAGTTTCAGTTGCTTTATCAATACTTGCAGTATTGTTCGAAGCACACGTAAAATGGTCTAATGGAACTCTTAGCAGGTGGCAGGAGGCTGACGAAGCTTGGCTCCTGTTACCCATCTCACTCTGGCCAAGACTCCCCACTGTCTGGTACTCTCTTCCACCTCTCTGGATAACAGAAATCATTCTCATCCTTCAAGAGCCACCTGAGGGGCTGTCCCCTTTGACACGCTGTCTCTGATCTTTCTCTTTTCTCTTTTTCTAAAGGCCTGACAGTCAAGTGCACACGATTCAAAGTTTCTAGTTCTTTGACTTGTTTTCTCTAGTAGTCCTCTCTCTCCTCCCCGGCGGAGAGGAGGTAACTGATGTAAAGGTTAGGTCTGTATCACCCATATATATACATAGTCTCTATTCCCTTTATAACACCTGGCTCAAGACCAAGCATGCGTTCAAAAGAGGCTTACTGACGGACTGGTTTATAAGAGAGTTTTCATCTCAAGAAATCTTATTTGTTTTTTAGCTCATTGTCCACATAATAGGGTAACAATATCTGGATCAAAAATCAAAGCCGCTCACCCTCCTGTTGCATGTTAGCGGCCAGCTACTTTCCCCTCCCTGTCCGTTTATATCTCTAGGCGCCAAGAATTTGTACAAAGCTGCAATCACAGTGTAGATGGAATTTGGCATCCGTCTTTTCTCACGCAATATGCTACCGTGGGCACTTTTTCATTTTGTGACAGAGCCTTCATAATTATCTTTTATTTTTTTTTAAAGGGCTACACAACACTCAAGTGTGTGGGTGTCGCATAATCTAACTGAACTGTCTCCCTTCTGTTGCTGGTGGAGGCCAATTCTGAATTTCCCCCGTTGCAGAGGACACTGTAAATCACGATGCCGCCGAGAGCCCTTACAGGGAGGGGGAAGCAGCAGTTGACTGTGCAGTGGGAAGCTTTGTACTGTAGCTTTTCTCTTCTGCTGAATTATTTCCCAGGGGTCGGATGGCTGGGACATAGGTGTGAACACATCTGCATCTTCCCGTCATCTTTATTGTCATTCCTGCTTAAGAGCACGGCAGCCGTTGGAAGAACTGCTGAAGGCAGGTGGTGGTGAGGTGGGTCTCAGAGGCTGGCGTCTTATTCTCTTATGACATGGGGCAGAAATCGCAGGCTCAGGACAGGGAGGCGATGAGGGGACGGGGTGGCTGCCCGGGAAAGAGGGCAGAAGGAGCTCCCTGGTGATGGGTCCTCTTTTTTTTTTTTTTTTTTTTTTCAGAAAAGCTGCCATCTCCTGATTCCTTTCTCTTTCCACCCCCCACATCCTTCTACTTCCAGCTGCCCTGGTCTCTTTTCTATTCTCCACTTTTCCGAGCTTTTCCTGCCCTGGAACCTGAGAACATGCATTCTCCCTACTCGGAAATGCTCCTCCCCCGGCCACGTCTTATCCCTCAACTCTCAAAATCCTACTCTGTTATTCACCACATTGCTGATTTCCCCACTGGCAAACATTTACCTTGCATTTTGCCACCAAAAGTGTGAGTTAGTGAATTCCTTTTTTTTTTTTTTTTTGGAGAGACAGAGTCTCACTTTATTGCCCTGGGTAGAGTGGTGTGGCGTCACACAGCAACCTCCAACTTCTGGGTTTAGGCGATTCTCTTGCCTCAGCCTCTCCAGTAGCTGGGATTACAGGTGCCCGCCACAACACCCGGATATGTGTTGTTGTAATTTGGCTGGGGCCGCCATCGGCATATGGGGCCGGTGCCCTACTTACTGAGCCACAGGTGCCGCCCCTTAGTGAATTCTTGTTACAGTTTTATTTTTGTCTCCTCTCCTCCAATTAGACTCGAAGCTCTATGAGGACAGGGACTCTCAGGGGTCCCCATGGCCAGATCCCCCCATCCCCTGCACAGTCCCCAGCCCTGCACACTCAGCATGTGTTTATCCAGCAGGTGGGTAGTGAATGAATGAAAGGACATTTGCGAAAATAGCCCCTGAGGGGGTGAAAGGAAGAATTACTGAAGACATAATGGTAGTGCATTTTCCAGACCACAGATGGAGAGATTTGAGTTAAAAGCAGGAAGAACTACCTGAGAGGCATGGAACTGGGTGGCTTCAAAATCAGCCTGCATCTGAGAAGAAACAGGGGGAACCTCTGTTCTCTATTGGGACAACTTAAAATATATGCGAATCTGCACATTCGCAGTTTTGAAACGAATGTGAAAACTCAGACCACCAGAAGATTCTTCTTTCCAAGAAATTTGACAGGTTTCACCCAATCTGCTCTGAAGCTGTTGCCTCAAAATCAGCCCTGCCACTCAGTTATCTTTCCATTCTCCATCTTCATTTGTGACTGGGAGAAAACTGTTTCTTTATTACGATGCCTCCGGGCAACTGAATAGCTTTGCACTTCACAATTCAGCTCTGGAAAATGAAAATGTGGGAACAGTGGCGCTGAGTCACCTCTGTGTCTCCCCAGGAACACTGAGCGTAGTGCACCCCAAGGACAAGCCTGGAGCCCCGAGCAGCAGCTGGGTCAGACCCTCAAATCATCTGGAGCCCTGCTGGCGGCTGGACTTGCCACCTGACTCCTGTATTGACATGAACACGGCCATGATCAACAGCTGCAAGGTCACAGATTATAAACCAGCATTTTCCAGGTGGTTGCAGCAGCTAGCAACTGGCCTCCCGGTTCTTGCCTCTCCTTCCACTCTCTCCACACCACCAGTGATTGTTCAAAACCCACAGCCACCACTTTGATCCTTTGGTGGCTCTCGGCCACATCCAGATTGGCATCCACGTTTCTTAGCTGGGTATATGGGGTCTCCATGTGACTCTATCTGAGCCCCGTCTCCTGCCCAGCTTTATCTCATGCCTCATGCCCCTTTCCCTCCCTGCCCCAGATGCCTCTGTCCCAATGTCTGTACTTAGAGCAGATAGCCAGATGCCCCTGGACTTGGGCCCTGTTGAGCTTTCTGGTCGTTCTCTCACCATCTGAGGCTCCTCAGTACCTGTGCACTTGACATTCCCTTCCTTGAGCACCCCCCTTCCAGTCGCTTCTCCCTCAGGGAACCTTGGCTCACACTTCACTCTTTAGAGAGGCACTGTCTGTATAGCAACGGCGTGGGCTCCAAATTCAGAATGCCTGGTTGGACACCTTTCCTACCTGTGCCATGCCCACCTGGGTGCCCTGCTTGACAACATCTCCCAGTTCACTTCCAGGAAGACATGGCCAAGGACCCAACTACTAGCCCTAGAATACAAGCAGGTGGCTGTTCCTTCTGGGACTGCCCCAAGAACAGCCCCTGATTCCTGACCCTCCCGTGCTCTCTCCCTATCTGCCAGCCAGAAGCAAAAGACCATAAGACTCAGGACAAGGGTGGAGGCACAAGACGCAAAGGCCTCGAATGTCCTTATGCAAGCCCATGCTCCAAACATCCACCCTGGGCTGTCACGGGGAATGGGTGAGAACTAAACTTCTCTGGCTTCAGACAGTCTAACAGCAACCAGCGTAACTTTAATACATTAGCTTTGGGCTCAGCGCCTATAGCTCAACTGGCTAAGGCGCCAGCCACGTACACCTAAGGTGGTGGGTTCGAATCCCCAGCCTGGACCCGCCAAACAACAATGACGGCTGCAACCAAAAAATAGCCGGGCGTTGTGGCGGGCGCCTGTGGTCCCAGCTACTTGGGAGGCGGAGGCAGGAGACTCGCTTGAGCCCAGGAGTTGGAGGTTGCTGTGAGCTGTAATGCCACGGCACTCTACCCAGGGGGACAGCTTGAGGCTCTGTCTCAAAAAAAAAAAAAAAAAAACATTAGCTTTGCACATTACTCCACCCTTGATCTTAGCCAAAAGGCCAAGAAGCGATTGCTTTGCATGTTACTCTATGATAATAATAGAGATGTTAAGAGGATTAAATGAGCAAATACATGGGAAGCGGTCACCATGAAAGCTGGTAATGCTAAGCCCCCCTATATATCTTTGCTCTCATTACTATGGCTGTTATTATCATTATCCCTGCTCTGAAGGACTGCTCCTGTTCTTTGAGAGAAAAGCAAGGGGCCAGCCTGGTGCTCTGCAGAGCAGATGACTCACCTTTTCACTTCTTGCACGTAGTCTGCGTTTCTGTCGAAGAGGTGGGTCACGGAGTCTTTGATAGCTTCATGCTTGAAAGTGGAAGCTGTTCCGAAGACAGTCACGTTGGGGACAGTAGAACACAGTTGAGCCACAGCTTGGCCCTGGACGTGAAAGACAATGACCAGTCACAATGGGAGCCACCCTTCAACAACCGGTCTTGCTGGGTGTGGAGAGGATTGCTCAGCTGGCTCCACTGAATAGGTTGGGTTGGATGTGTCTTTGTTGTAGAGGGCTGAGCGGTGCATTGTAAGACATTACCAGCCCTTCTGGTCTCTACCTACTAGATACCACCCTGCAGTGTGACGACCAAAAATGCATCCTGCAGGTCAAAAATGACCCCCAGAAAACAAAATCTCCCTTGGATGAGAACCACTGGTCTAGGTAAAAGGGACTGGAAGTCACCAACCCCAGCACCAAGACTTAACTATTATTTAACCACACAGAATTATAAACTGGCAATAATGTTACCTACTCCATAAGGATCTTGGAGGATGTCTTAGTTTAGATGAGGACCTTGAGATAAGAATTTGAATCTAAGTAATTTATTTGGGAGATGATCTCAGGAAATATCATTGCATTAAGACAGAAAAAGGCCAAGTAGTTCACTCCTATAATTCTAGCACTTTGAAAGGTTGAGGAGAGAGGATTATTGAGGCTAAAAGTTTGAGACCAACCTGAGCAATATAGCAAGACCCCAGCTATACAAAAAAACAATAAAACAGAACAAAATTGTATAAGTCAGGTATGCCTACAGTCTCAGCTACTTGGGAGGTTGAGGCAGGAGGATCACTTGACCTTGAGTTTGAGGTTGCTGTGAGCTATGATGATGCTATGGCACTCTGGCCCAGACAACAGAACAAGACCTGGTTTCAGATTTAAAAAAAAAAAAAAAAGGACAGAAAAAGAAGACACCCAGTAAAAAGTGTATCAGCCCAATATCTAGCAGTTGGAGTTCAGCCTCTTTGGGAAACTCCATAATCAAGGGTATCATATGCCTCTGAGTTATCCTAACCAACAGATGAAGAAGTTGGCGTATTCAGTCAACCAATTTCCATCTGATACTGGTGAGTGCTGATGCTGCAGTAGGAATTCCTGTGCCCATCTGGCTTGTTCTCATGGGCAACACGTCCTCCCATGGCCACACAGAGCCCTTAGTAAGCAACCTTCAGCAGGTTGAGTTGAGTGCAAAGAAGCTATGGTGCAGCTGACAGCATCTGCTCCAGGGAAGTGTTCAGGGAGGTATTATGGACCCGGGACAAAATGTGACACTAAATAGATACTCAATAAATCCTAATTATCTCCCATCCCCTTAGGAGCTGCTTATATTTAGGGCTGAGATGTGCAGACATACAAAGAAAAGGTCAACATGGGTTTTAAATATTAAATCGTCCAGGGGGAATCACAAATGCAGGAGTGGGTGATCTTCTCTAGCCGCCTTCAATGTGGTGGCACAGTTTAACTCATCGGACAAAACACTGTGATCACACGAGTTCAACCTTCCAGTAAAACCCAGTTTGCTGGTAATGAAGATGCATTCTAAAACCACGTCTTGTCTCCTTCCAGTGTCCCATCTGCCACTTTTAAAGAGGGAAATTAGTCTACCAAAATCATCTGCGATATTTTAATTTCTGCCCATCATCTTTTTCATGCTTTCATGCTGGCGGACTAAATCAGGGTGGCAGGTCAATTTACAGAAATGTTATCTTATCACCAGTGGCAATTAAAGGCAACGTTGAGAGAATGTCAGAGCTGGAAGATCGTCCAATTACCCCTTCCCCATTATTGTTTAGAGATGAGGGAAAGGAGACCCAGAAAGGTTAAGGTCACCTGGTTTTTCAGAGGCAGTTCTAGAATTCAAAGTAATGTCTCCTGGCTTCCAGTTATTGCCATTTTCTCTTATGTCATGCTGCTTATTTATTTTGACATTTAAAGCTAAGAAGACTTTAAAGCTCCTACCTGAAATAGACATGCTACTGACATGCTCCCTTGAAGGTCAACCTTCCAAAACGTGGACATGAACTTAAAACTCTTGACAGGCTATAATTCTCTGTTATTAGAATAGCTTGGATGTTTAATTTTTTTCTCCCACATTTAGATTTTATGGAACAAAGAGGGAACTATTCTTCCTAGTGAGTGAAAATAATCGCCAACCAATGGAGCAATTCTCTAAAATCCAGTGGCTTCAGATAAGCCATCATTACATCTCTGTGTCTGTAGGGCTCCATCGACCCTTCTGAGTACTGGGACAGGAAATTAGAATTAGTTCCAATGTCCTTGTAGTTCCATTCTGTCCTCTGTCCTTAGGCAAACATGACATTTACTCTGTCAACTATTTTTCAAATTTCCATTATGTACTAGTCCTGCTGTTTTATAGATGCCAGAGTGTCAGGGACGATGAGCATGTGTTAATCACTAGTCCCAAGCTGCCCAGTGTGTCCTGGACTCGCGTCTCTAGCCACCACTTTGGTGCTTGTCTCCACCTGCCTGTCCCAAAGCAACACATCAAACTCGGCTGATCCCAAGCATAAGTCAGGGGCCTCTCCAGATGGTCACTCTTTGTATTGGTTTTCTAGGAGCTTCTGTAACAAAGTTCTAAGACAATGTGGCTTAAATATCAGAAATTTCTTTTCTCGCTGTTCTGAAGGCTCAAAGTCCCAAGTGAGGGTGTGGAAAGGGTCTGTCCCGGGCATCTCTCCTTTGCTTGTACCTGGCCATCTGCTCCCTGTGTCTCCATATCATCTCTGCTCCGTGCCAACCTCTGTGTCCACACTTGCCCTTCTTATAAGGACACCAGATTAGATGAGGGACCACTAGAATGACCTCACTTGAACTTGATCACTGCTACAAAGGCCCCATTTCCAAATGCAGTCACATTATGAGGTATTGGGGATTAAGATTTCAACATATGAATTGGGAGGGATGTAATTCAGCCCATAACATTCTTCTTTCTAACCCCTGCCTCGAGGGATGGATGGCACCATTCCCTCATTAAAATCCCAGGAATCTGGGCCATCCCGACCTCCTCCCCCTCCTCCCCCCTCCCTGCATATCCAATTAGTCACCAAGCACATTCCTTCTCTCTCCTCCACATCAAACTGTCCCTTCCTATTCTGGGTCATCCTGTTTCCTCCCCTAGATCGTGACAACTCTCTTCCAGCCAGCTGGGCTGTTTCCGTGTGTCCTCCTGCATTCAGAGTGATTTTTCTCATAGCCAACACTGAAATGTTTCACTATTCATTTCAGTACTCTCCATGCCTATCACAGCTGTCAGAATAAAATGCACGCCCTGTAGTTGACCATCTACTAGTTTCAAATCAGTGTTGAGTCCATGGGATGGTGTCTTTCCGTTCTTAAGATACTTTAGTAAGGAACGTGGACTTAGCCTAGCAAACACACACAATGTAACCTAATCCCATATACCTTTATATTAATCCAAAACTAAAAATAAATATCCCCATGAGTTTTGGGAAATAAAAAGATTAGAGCCACATCTGTGTATGGATAACCCAGTGATTGTAATCTGTCGTGATCCTCTTGCCCTGTAGTGTCACAAAGCCCAAGAGTCTGTGGCTCTCCACCAATCGTAACGGTGACTGCAGACTTGTCAAAAACAGTCGGGGCATATTTGGAAGGAAACTTTGTTGTCGTTGAGGAGGATGTTAGGAGAGACGCTTTATCAACAGCGTCATCGCCCATAACTACGCACTTAACTCGCTGCCTCGATTAAACAGTTTTGTTTCTGCTTTAAGTATTTCAAATCTGATACTGACTCAGGCATCTCCATGGAGGCCAGTTTCCCCATTTTTTTTTTTTTTGAGACAGAGCCTCAAGCTGTCCCCCTGGGTAGAGTGCCGTGGCATTACAGCTCACAGCAACCTCCAACTCCTGGGCTCAAGCGAGTCTCCTGCCTCTGCCTCCCAAGTAGCTGGGACCACAGGCGCCCACCACAACGCCCGGATATTTTTTGGTTGCAGCCATCATTGTTGTTTGGCGGGACTGGGCTGGATTCAAACCCTCCACCTTCAGTGTACGTGGCTGGCGCCTTAGCCGGTTGAGCTATAGGCGCCGAGCCCCCATTTTTAAATGAAAACTTAAGACTTTCTGATCTCTGAAGTATGGAGAGTCCTCAAAGATCTAAAAGTAGACATTCCATTTGATCCTGCAATCCCACTATTGGGGATCTACCCAGAACAAAAATCATTTTAGCACATTTGAATCAGAATGCAGCTCAATTCATAATTTCCATGTCGTGGAAGCAGCCTAGATCAACCCATGGATGGATCCATAAACTAGGGTATATGTACACCATGGAATACTATTCAGCCATTAAAAAGATGGAGACTTTACAGCTTTAACCTTTACCTGGATGGAGTTGAAACACATTCCTCTTAGTAAAGTATCACAAGAATGGAAAAACAAATACCCAATGGACTCCATACTAATATGAAATCAATATATAAACAATTACATGTTCATAAGAACAATAAAACACTAATATAGTCTAGTTTGGGGGGTAGAGGGAAGTGGGAGGAAGGGCAGGACGTAGGCAGAAGGAGGGCAGGCATGAGGTGGGATATCACCTAATGTGAGGGTGTATAAAATGCCCCCCGGGTGAGGGGCTCTTCTACAAATGTAACTTTATCCTGGAAGTGAGAACAATGTAACCTAAAAATTGTACCCTCATATTAATTTGAAAAAAAATTTTTTTGAGACAGTCTTACTGTGTCACACTTGGTAGAGTGCCATGGCGTCACAGCTCACAGCAACCTCAAACTCCTGGGCTCAAGCGATTCCTTTGCCTCAGCCTCCCAGTAGCTGGGACTACAGGTGCCCACCACAATGCCCAGCTATTTTTTGTTGTGGTTGTCATGGTTGTTTAGCTGGCCCGGGCCAGGTTTGAACTCACCAGCCTTGGTGTCTGTGGCTGGCACCGTAACCACTGTGTATGGGTACGGAACCTAATTTGAAAAAATTAAAACCAGTAATAATAGTAACAAAAGAATTCCCCATCTCTGTGGTCTGGGTCCAGTTCTAAGGTTTTCGGTCACACTGCCTGGTTACTCGGTGTGTTGAAGAAAGTCTTTTTGAAGAAAAGCACCCCAAACCTTCCCCAAAGAATGCAAGTTTGACAAAAAAACAGAATTTCTGTTGCTAACTTGACCATGTTTCATCACTTTCAAAACAGAATTTCGTATATCTTTTCCAAAGATGGTTTTGAACTCTTAAACAGCTGATGGAAACCACAGACCAAAAACGTCAAAGAATGGAAAATTATGAGCAGAACAAGCTTATGAATGTACTGAGCATGTGCTCAGAGGAAACGGTGAGGTTAGGTTTTGTTTTTTTTCCCTTGCACGGAATTGGCAGTTTATTTTTTTCAATCTCCATCAAGGCCTAGGGGCACTCAAACACTCGCTAGCAAAGGCGGTTGCCACAAAATCCAGCATGCTGGATCCTTGAACCCTATTTATGCTTTTCTTACGACAATCCAAACTCCCACACTGAGGTTTCCACGTAGGGTCAGAAACACTCTTTCTTCAGATCACACAGTCACTTGCCTGCTCAACAATTCAGCTGAGTCAATCCTTGTAAGAGGAGGAAATTCAGATCCCACTGTGTGGGCTGATCCATGTGACCTGCCACCCAAGGCAGCAGAGACTGTTCTAGCGATGACTGAAAGGGAAATCCAATCGTTCTGTGTTCTCACCTCTGAGGCTCCGAGAATCAGTCAGCTTTTCTTCATCTTGTTTGTCACCGCAAAGCTGCTAACCTACACTTGACACTCCCCATGACACACGGGTGCTGAGAATGTCAATGGCAAGAAAAAACAGGGGCGCGTGACTACGGTGGCAAAGAGGGAAGGGAGACTCTGAAAAGAGCGGGATAGAAATTTTTCCATTGCTCAAGTTGTAAGTTTGGACAACTTTTTTAGAAAAATTTTATGTCATTTTAATAGCTTGGACAACTTTTTTTAAAATCCCCAAAAGCAGTGGACGTATTCTTTGGGAAAACTTTGTGGAGAGTGTCTTTTATTTTATTTTGTTATTATTATTATTTTTTATTTTTTATTTTTTTGCAGCTTTTGGCCGGGGCTGGGTTTGAACCCTCCACCTCTGGCATATGGGGCTGGCACCCTACTCCTTTGAGCCACAAGCACCGCCTGAGTGTCTTTTATTTTTTCCTCTTTTATTCATTACACAGGCCAGTGTTTTTCAGCACGAGGATCAGCAATATAGATGTCACCTGGGAACCTGTTGAAATTCAGATTCTCAGGCCCCACCCTAGACCTAGGGAACCACAGCCTCTTGGGACGGGGCTCTGCAATCTGAATTTTAACAGGCCTTCTGGGAAACTCTGATGAGGCAGAAATGAGAGAGATCAGTGTAAGCCATCCTCCTGACACACTCCTTATGATTTAGCTGAAAGCTTCCCAGGATGCTCAGAATATCTTATTTAATGTCAGAATATTTTATTTAAAACCTGGAAGAGGTCTAGCTATTAGTACACACACACACACACACACACACACACACACACACACACACACGTTCTAAGATCCCTGGGCAGTTCTAACAGGCAGCCAGTGCTGAGATCCCCTGCTCTAGGAAGGCGGCCTTCCTCTAATTTGCTCAGTATGGCCTTGTAACAATCCACTTCCTCTGTTCCTAGTGGAGGCTGATGTCCCGGACCCTGGTTTAGTACGCGGGATGCTGTGGATCACAGCATGACAGACTCAGGCTTCTGTGAATCAGCGGAGCAAGAAGAGAAAATGAACCCTCATCCCCATTAGTGGGGTTCAGAGCTCTTGCTGCGCAGAGGTGCTCACGCTTCCTGCTCCCTGGGCCACAGCTACTGTGTCCCACGTTCTCCCATCCCAGCAACTGACAGCAAAGATGGCCATTTACCCCTTTTCCTCTGTTCAGACCGCTCTGAGCTTGCTGCAGAGGTTCTGGCGTAAGAAGCGACCACAGAAAGTGGAGAGGCGTGTGAGCTGCGCAGAGCTTACAGTGTGGCAGCCAGGGTGTGGTGTGCTTTACGAATGACAGCTCCTTTGATCTTCGTCAAGACCTCCATGAGGTTGCTGCTAGTCCATTTTTGTTTCCCAGATGGGGGAACCAAGCCCAGAGAAGTTAAGGAACAGCCCAATGTCACACAGCAATAGCAGAGAGAAGATTTGAACCCATAGAGTCTGAAGGAGCAAGTGGGTCTGTTGGCTAAAAGGAGAGAAAGGAGGAGAACCATTTCTTACTGGCTGCCTGCTCTTTGCCAGGCACTGTGCTGGGCTCTTTTCACACATCACATCCCACCCTCCCAACACAATATTCCTACCATACAGATGGGCTCAGAAAAAGTAAGTGAATTTATGCAGATTTAGCTTGCCGGGAGAATTGGAAACTGAGGCTAAGAAAGTCTAAGTCTTAGCAACTGGCAGCGATGGGATTTAAACCTAAACCTCTTTGTGGCTAAGCCCGAGTTCTTTGTGGTGGTTATTGACCTCCAAGATGCTGACGTGTGCGATGACGCACAGGGTGCAGGGCAGGGCAAAGCTCCAGCTCCCACACCTGAGTCAGACCTGGACTCTTACTGGCTGACTGCCACCAAAATGAACCTAAGAATCCTCCTCTTCAGGTCAGAGATGACAGTGGCTACTCCCCGAGGTCAAGTGTGGGTCAACAGAAGTAACAGATGTGACGGGATTCCCAGGGTTGACCCAGAGCAGGTGCTCAGTAAACTGTGTTCTTCCCCACAGCCCTCCAAGAGCAGCTCCTCTGGGAAGCCTTCCCAGAGGTTCCCTGGGAGAGTTCCTATCTGCTCCTCTGTCCCCAGCCTCACTCACGTCACTGCGCAGTCATCCTTAACTCTGTGCTGTCATTCTTGCCCTTCCTTTCTCCTCCTCTGCCATCCCCTCTTCCCTCTCCCTCTCTTTAAACATTGCTTTTGTATCTCCCATTAGGCCGTAGGCTTCTTATGGGAAGGGCCATGTCGTATACCCCATATATCCACAGCATTAGGCCTACTGCACAGATCTAGGAGCTGTGGGCTGAGTGGAGGGAATAGCAAAGGAGATAGAAGTTGGGGGAACAGAGAGGGTGGCTAGGCTGGGGGAAGGATGTTTGTCTTTTCCAGAAAAGAGAAGGCCTGGAAGGAGGGTCCTCCTCCCTTCCTATAGCCCTTGGCTGCATGAGGACAAGGCCTCCCCCCACCCCGAGACACCACCTTTGGGGAACACAGTTACAACTTTACATTAGTAAGCAAGGATGTTTCTGTATATGCTGAGTGTAAACATTGTCCTGTTTTATGCTCCACCAGGTACATGGAGAGGAGAGAAGGGTAAGATGAGGGCCAGAGTGGAGGGAGGAATGTGGGAAGGACGTTAGAATCAAACAGGTGTGGACACAGAATGTCACAAAAAGCCACCAGAGTGGATGGTGGCCCTGGTTCCTCCTGAGGCGGTTTGCAGATGCTCCCCGAGCTGGGCTGAGGGGGTCCTGGACCTCCCCTTCCCTGGAACCCTCCCACCCCATGCCCATTCACAAGCAGGAGCTGGTTCCAAGATTCTGTCACCCGTGGGGACAGAGGCTCATTAAGGGATCTGTAAACAGTGACTCCTCCACTCCCAGGACTCCCACTCAGCTGGGTTGCCTGGCCGCTGGTCATCACAGGGCACCAAGGAAAGCTTCAGGGTCCAGGATGGGAGGAAGGCGGCTGTTGGTTTCTCGAAGTTTCTCCCAGAAGGTGGTCCATGATTCTGCTATAGCTGGGGTCAGCCCGGTGTCACATCCTGATGTGTCTGCTGGTAAAGCCAGCATGGTGTCTTTTCACTTGAGTTGTATGAAGAGGCAGCATCGGCGTGGCCTCGGGAAGACAGACGGTGTGAGGGCCCCTCTGTTGCAACAGGATGCTCTGCAGGCTGGGAGCTCAGACTCTGAGGGACACTGAGCCCTGATACTGCTTCTGCCACTTCAGAGATCTCCACCTTGTGTCCCTGGAGCCCCGCCCCTCAGATGGGAACCTGACCGCTGCCTGAGCTGAGGCAGCTTGGCCTTTGAGGTGGAGGACACACTTTGGAGTCAGCAGCCCAGCTACTGAGTTTGCACCCTAGCTATACCCCCAACGGGCTGTGCAACTCTGGAAGGCTGCTTCATCTCTCTGAGCCTCAGTGATCTCATCTGTAAAATGGGGAGAGGGCTGCCCGCCTTGAAGGGGGAGTTAGGTGCACACACGCAGATGGGCTATTGTTAGCATGGGGCCAAGCACACAGCAAATGCTCGGTACGTTTTAGTGCCCTGCTCTGCTTACACCGAGGACCCCACCATTCTGAGTTAGGGTCTTCAGCCTACTCATTGCAGATGAAGTAGCTTTTCCGCAGGCCCTCAGGGCTTTCTTGACTGCACAGCAGGTAATGGGTTAGAAGGATTCCATCTGCCACCATAGCCTCACAACCCTCAGCCCTACCACAGCTTTGTGGAATTAGAGACATGGGCCTGTACCCACTGGCAGGCAGAGCTGTGAGCCCTGACACCTGGAGTGTGGACATCCCTCGCTTGTCCCAAAGGCTGCTGGCCCAATGCACATGGCGACCCTGCTAATCAGCCTTCATGGAAATCATACCGAGTCTTGTGTCTCTTCTCAGCAGCACTCTCCACCTGATGGAAGCCGTGCATGCCCACAGCCTGCCACATTGCTTAAGAGCTGGACTCCTGGCCAGAGAGCAGTCCAGCCCAGCAGATGGCAAAGTCCCCTTCACAGGGCTCTAAATCAGGGAGGGTCAGAGTCACTTCCAGGCTGGCAGCCTTCCACGTGGTGCATTTGGATAAATTTCCTGCATGATTGTTGTTGCGAGGTGGGATGCCGGATTCACGTCTCCAGCCAAATTACAATTTGTACCCACAGTTCGGAGCTGAGGTTTTGATAAATGCATCTCTTTTAACCAAAAATAACAGAAAAAAAGAATTGAACTACCTCTAGGTAGGGTGATGATATAACTCAGTGTCTAATTTGGGATGCTTTTTGAGAACAAAAAGGAGATGCATCTTTTAATTTTCCTTGATCAAGAGGCATAAACTAGAAGTGTCTTGGGAAAACTGGGTTATATGGTCAGTGTAATACTAAGTCAAAATTAAGTCAGTATTAAGTCAAGAAAAGAACCAGTAACCAGGCGCGGTGGCTCACGCCTGTAATCCCAGCACTTGGGAGCCTGAGATGGGTGGATTGCCTGAGCACACAGGTTCAAGACCAGCCTGTGCCAGAGCGAGACCTCATCTCTAAAAATAGCCGGGCGTTGTGGTGGGTGCCTGTCATCCTAGCTACTTGGGAGGCTGAGGCAAGAGAATCACTTAATCTCAAGAGTTTGAGGTTGCTGTGAGCTGTGACGCCACAGCACTCTACCAGGGGCTACAAAGCGACACTCTTAAAAAATAAAAACAAAAGAACCAGTTAGGGTATCCAGGAAAGAGGAACAGGGGGTAATAGCATCAGTGTTACTTGGATTCTGACCCTTGGATATACTTTGACCGAGTCATTCTGAACTGATGGCTTTATAAAATTGAGATGGTATTACTGACCACACCAGGCTCCCATGAGTGTGAGATGGACATCAAGCACAAAGCGGGGACTGCTCTTGGCCCCAACTCCTGGTCTTTGTCTACATCCTACAAAGCCTGTGCTCTAAACACAGGGGTTTATAAACCAGCATGCAACATTTCCTTGTAGAAAGCAAATGCATTTCCTCACGATGGCTGTTTTCACAACCCATCAGGCTGCCTTCCTGCATTGCTCCAGTGCCCATCATGAAGGCACCTCATTTAACCAGGCCTCTCGACAGAATCCGGAGCCTGACCCTCGTTTCAGCACCTTCTGATGTGACCCACATGTCCTCTGAACGTGGCTGCCCTGGACAAGAACCGCTCAAACTCTCAACATGATTGCTCTGCTCCTGCCAGTCCTCAGAGATCAGACATCAGATTCTTTCTGTGACTTCAAATCCTACAGCTGAGGATTTGAACTGGGCAGGACAGAGCCCATCCCAGCTGGGAGGTGACATCAGATGCTCTTAGATCTTAGAGTGCGTTTCACCTCCAGTCCTGCAGGGAACTGAAATGCCACACGAGTCTCCAGATGGGGGTTCCCCGGGGGACACTCAGTCCTATTCATGTTACCTGCTCTTCCTCTGTGTCCTCAGAGCAGAATCCTCCCCAGAGCCCTTTGTCCTGCTGTTTTGCAGCGATGACAAATGTTCAAAGTTAACTGGCTTTCGTTGTGAATGCAACAAGGGGGGAATTATTTGATTTGTAATATTGTTTACAAAGCCATTTCTGTTACCTAGCACCAGGACTCATGCTGGGTCTTTGGTCACATGTTTATCTGCCACCCCCACCCCAAGCAGGGCACTTGGGAAGTGCTCCTAAGACTGGAGGCACATGAATGAATGAATGAACGAATGATAATCTCTGCACGCTTCTTCCCTTCTTTGACATCATAGTAAAGCAACATGGTATCATTTCATTTTACGTGTTCACATGCCATGTACCATGGTCAATGTGCCATGTACTGTGTGCCTAATTTTTTTTATAGTTAGAGATTTTTTTCCATTCTTTTTTTTAAATTTAAGATTAATACGGGAGTACAAACCATTAGGTTATATAATTTACACGACAAGTAAAGATCATATACGCTGCACCCAGGGAGTGTGCCTTATATCCACGCATTGTACCCACCGGGTGGGGAGCTACTGAACCCCCCTCCTCAGATCCTCCCTTCTTGAGTTTAACTGAGATTTTCTCTTCTATGGGTTTGGGGTTGTTCATCTCCTAGCTTCCAATCAGTTTATGCTTGTTTTCCCAATTTTGTAGTACTTAAGAAAATGTTCTCCAGAGCCATCTAGGGTATTACAAAGGATTCAAAACTGTCACCTTTTTTTAAGAGCTGAATAGTATTCCATGGTATACATATACCACAGTTTATTATCCAGTCTGTGTTGATGGGCATTTGGCACAAGGCTGTAGGGACATAAAGTGGCATGTTCTGGAGATAAGTCACCTGCACCAATACCCCTCATTCTATTTTCGAGCTGACTGGAGTTGAGCAACTCACATAGCATTGAGAATATTAGTTTCTGCACACGTGCATGGGGCCCTCCTCAAGGCAGGGGCAAGGAATGGAGGAGGTGACCCCCATGAAGGCTTGACACCCTCCCTGGTACCAGCTAAGATTAGCAGTGAGGACTTTGGTGTTTCTTGCTTCTCCAACAACCTCCTGGGCCACCCGATCCCACACGGAGGGGCCAAGAAGGAAAAAAATGGGGGGCATCGAAAGCCCAGATTTGGAGATTAAGACTTACAAACTTCTTGGACCATCCACTCACACCTCCTCTC
Organism: Otolemur garnettii; assembly: GCF_000181295.1. Taxonomy (NCBI): domain Eukaryota; kingdom Metazoa; phylum Chordata; class Mammalia; order Primates; family Galagidae; genus Otolemur; species Otolemur garnettii. Next base: position 6,371,566 of record NW_003852442.1, read on the forward strand.
CTACCTGACCCAAGAGGAGCTTCCTGACTCAGCTTCCTTTGTCTTATTTCCGGGAAGAAAACTAATGAGATGGAGATGTGCAACTAATTGCCTCCCGAGTTAGCCCGCTCTGTTTTGAAGCCACACTAGTGGTTTAGAACAGTGGTTCTCAACCTGTGGGTCGCAACCCCTTTGGGGGGTCAAATAACCCTTTCACAGGGTCGCCTAAGACCATCCTGCACATCAGATATTTACATTATGATTCATAACAGTAGAAAAATTACAGTGATGAAGTAGCAACGAAAATAATTTTATGGTGGGGGTCACCACAACGTGAGGAACTGTATTAAAGGGTCGTGGCACTAGGAAGGTTGAGAACCGCTAGTTTAGAAGGTCTTAATTATATTGTGCCGTAGGTAGCCTCCTGCAAAGTCTGCTCCTAGGAAGCACAGCACACAAACGGTACCCTCTTGTGTCTCTCACCCCTTCTGTGTGTATTTCCGACATCGCTCCAGAATCCTCTTCCCCTTCTGTTTCACCCCTTCCACTCTTCTCTTTGACATGTGACTATATCCAGGAGACAGTGTGGCCTGGAAGGTGGCAATGTTCTTAACTGTGTCCCAGCGGGACCATCTCCCCCTACTCAAACATCAGCTATTCTAGTTATTTCTGTGTTCACAGCTTCTGTGTAAGAGAATTTTGGATAGCATCCTTGAACAGATCAAAAAGACTAAAATAACACTAAAAAAAGTAGACAGGATTACATCGCCATTCACAACTATAGCATAACAGTATTTCTGTCTCTCCAAAGGCACGGACAGTCATCTTACTGTCTCCCTGATTTTGCCTCTTGACTTTAGAACTGCATAGTGGCCTGACCAGGCTCTTTTAATGTATATGCATAAGACAAGTTTCTTGCTTGATCTAGTGAACCAAGGTGATCTTCCTTGGGAGAAGCTTCAACGTAGGTTTCTCCTGTTACTCACAGCAAGGGGTATTTTGTGCTATGCTGCATTTTCAGGCTCCATCATGTCTGTGCTCTGACCAGTAGGTAGGTCCTGTATGCTCAGTTGTACCAAGAGTCAAATGCGCACGCACATGGGTTAAAGAAGGGTGATCCGCTCCACCAAGCTTTCGAGGTGGTGGCACAGAATGAGGACAGCGCATTTAAAGAATCGTGGATGGATATGGTAGACGCAGGGGAGACCAAGGAGGAGGGGGTTGGTTTGGGTTTCACCTCCCTGCCTCCTTCCACACACCTGTTGCTTTTGGCCACTAAATATTTACAGGTCACAATCAACAGAAGAAGCAAAGGAGATCACTCTGAGTTTCAGAGTCTTGTCTTTTCTTTTTCTTTCTTTTCTTTCTCTTTTCCTTCCCCTTTCTCCTTTCCCCTTTCTCCGTCCTTCCTTCCTCATTCTCAAAAAGCTTTTGGCCTAATTAAAAGCAATTACATCCCAAGCATGGCAGAAACTCTGAACACAAGCTCTTCTGATGCATTTCAACTTCAGAGGATGGAACACTATGTTTCGCAGTGGAAAGATGTACTCTAAAACCTGCCAAGTTCTTTTGCAATTTTTTTTCTTTTTTTTTTGGCCAGGCCTGGGTTTGAACCCACCATCTCCAGTATATGGGGCCGGAGCCCTACTCCTTTGAGCCACAGGCACCGCCCCCTGCCAAGTTCTTTTGTAAAGTATTATGAAAGCAACACAGGTTCATGCCATTGTAAAGAATGAAATTTGGAAAATATAGAAAACTATAAAAATGTCAGTAGCAATGCCCTCTCTTGGAAATAATCACTCTACATAATTTGGCTCAGATCATTCCTGTAGTTTTCCAATACATATTATCAATATTTGGTTACCCACAGAATTGGAATCACAGTCAATGTACCACTGTGTACCCTGATTATTTTCTTCTTTAGAAGCTTATATTGGAAGCAATTTTTTCTTTTTGAAACAGTTTCACTATGTTGCCCTGGGTAGAGTGCTGTGGCATCACAGCTCACAGCAACCTCAAACTCTTGGGCTTAAGCAATTCTACTGCTTCAGCCTCCCAAGTAGCTGGGACTACAGGTGCCCGCCTCAATGCGTGGCTATTTTGCTTGTTGGCATTTGTTATTGTTGTTTAGCTGGCCCAGGCCGGGTTCAAACTCACCACCCTCCGTGTATGTGGCTGGCACTGTAACCACTGTGCTACGGGCGCCGAGCCTATTGTGAGCATTTTTGTAAGTCATGAGAAACTCTTTAACACCATCACTTTGGATGACTTTGGAACATTCTGTTGCATGGATTTACTATAATCCCTTTTAACCAATTTCTGTCTTACAGAAAATTATAGTGTTATGCTACTATAAATCATATTTCAAGGAACTTAACATCACTGGATATAAATCTTTGATTATAACTTTCAGAAGACAGAGTTTAAATCTGCCTTAACTGCCACTGTCTCCCCTGTGTCTAGCACATGGCTGGGCGAATGTAGATACTCAGTGTTTGCACAGAGCCTTTATGTTTGACTAACTCTGATTATGTCTTCAGAAGATAAGGCCAGTAGTTACGGTTGTCTTTGGATTTTGTATGGTGACCCTACCAGTCTGAAATTCTGAAACCAAAGAGCTCAGTGAAGGTTCTAAAGAGGGGAATAGCAGTCTCTGTGCCCCACAGAGAGATCAAGGAGAATCTGCTGAGGGCTTTTTCTGCTTTGAAAAGTACATTTTGGTAGTTGGAAATCCAGCACGGTCACTGGCTTCTTAATGGCTGACAAGCTGTTTTAAGTAAGGAAACTGTGTCTACATGTCGCTCCCAGTTTGATGATAATGTCCTCGTTGACTAATTCCACGTACTGAGTGTTTTCTCCCTTGTGTAATTAAAAGCCTCGTTATCATTACACAGAGTAGGTGAAGTTCATCCGTTTAATTTGATTCCACGTTGCCAAGCGGCCACTCCATCCGAGACCCTGTGCTTTGTCCTGCAAGCACAGAGAGGCCTGAGACCCCCTCTGACTTCAGGAAGACCCACCTAGCATGGGAAGGGCATTCCTGGCATATCAGGCAGTTTCTACACAGCTGCAGAGTAGACGGGTGTGTGGATGCCTCTGGAAATGACAGTGTTAGCAAGATGATATCACAGGGTATGTAGAGGTAGGAGAGCAGGGAAGCGTTCCAAGAGGAGGTGACATTGAGATAATGAGTAGAAATTGTCCGGGAAGAGAAAGAAGGGACACTCACCAAGGTTCTCAGGCTGGAAAGTGCAGAAGGGAAACCAGGATATGCCTGGCTGGGCGTGAAAAGGTTGGCGGGAGAAGGGAACAGAGAAGGATGCTTATGTTAGTCTTTGACTGATTATTGAAGACTTGCTCAGAGGATTTGGGATTCCCCCAGATTGGCCCTAAGGTCAAATTTGCATGCAGGTAGCTTATCTGGGAATGGATCACTTACAGACTGATGAAGGAGAAGGGTGAGGATGGGGGAGAAGGAGGAAGGCCTATGGGGTGGCTCCCCCACAGTGAGCGACAGAGCTCAGTTCTAGTGGGGACCCTCTGAGAGATTACACAGAACACACTGAATGACTCTCCCACTGACCAGGAGAAAGCTGAGGAAGTCTACTCCCAATTCTCCTCCCGCACTTGCTGAGCCGAGCTCCAGGGGGCGCTGCACCCTGCCCCAAGCACATTGCACGTCAAGGGAAAGAACCTGGTAGAGCGGCAAAGTCCCCCCAGCTTGAGCTGCAACTGTCTGCACTGACCTTGGGGCGGGGATCTGGGTGTGTCTGCTGCAAAGCCCCCGATGGCCCTCGGGCCAGATCTCAGCAAGCACACTGGTGACTGGGGGAGGATAAGAACCCTGTTGCAGTGACTTCATCCTATCAGCAATTCCTGCCTGGGGTGTTCCCCTTCCTGCAGCCCCCGGTATGCCGCTTCCTCGCTTTTCAATAACCGCCTCCTTGCCTTGCTTCAGCGTCACCCCCTCAGTGAGGACATCTTTAATGATGTCATCTATACCAGCTCTCTCTTCCCGACCTCTGACAGTACCTTTGTCCCTTCCCTCATCATTAAAGAGGGCACCAAAAAAAATGTACGCACATTTTAAGAAAGGAAAAAACCACATTAAAATTGTAATACATTTGGCTTCTGCAATTACAAGACGTACATGTATGAGACGTACATGTATAAGACAACAAGTGTTATTGGTACATACTGAGTAGTACAATTTTAATAGTTTATTCCCCTCTTAAAATGTGTTGACATTTTTTGGGCACCCTCTGTATATATAGGCACACACATATATAGTTATCATACATGTGTATATTAATATGTATGTGTGTATATATAGTCATTGCTTGGTATCCATGGCAAATTAATTCTAAGACTCACTGTGGATACCGAAATCTACCATGCTCAATTCCCTGATATAAAATGGCATGTTTGCATATAATCTCTACACAGCTGTCTGTATACTTTATTTTTTAATTTTTTTTTTTTTGCAGTTTTGGCCAGGGTTGGGTTTGAACCCGCCACCTCCAGCATATGGGCCAGTACCCTACTCCTTTGAGCCACAGGCGCTGCCCTTAAGTTTTTAATTTTTAAAACATTTTTATTGTTTCAGGTTAATTTGAGGGTACAAAGAATTAGGTTACAATGCTTGCGTTTGTTAAGTAGAGTCCCTCTTATATTTATGTCCTGCCCCCCAAGATTGTGCCATATACCCTAACATTGTGCCCGTTAAGTGGGAGCACACCTAGCCCCTTTCCTCCTCCCCTCTCCCCACTCCCTCATCCTCCTGCTCCCCACCTTGAATTGATTTGAGTTTTCTCTGATGTAGCTGTGTATTAGATCATCTACTGGCTTCTTATTAGTATCGAGTCCATTGGATTCTTGCTTCTCCATTCTGGTGATACTTTACTAGGAAGAATGTGTTTCAGCTCCCTCCAGGTTAATACAAAGGATGTAAAGTCTCCTGTACAGCTTAAATCACCTCTAGTTACTTCTAATACTGCACACAATGGAGATGCTACGTAAATAGGTGTTAGGCTGCATTATTGAGGGAATAACGGCAAGATAAAAAGTCAGGTCGTGCTCAGTATAGACGCAACTGTGCATTTGTTTTAGAATATATTTGACCCACGGTTGATGGAATCCGTGGACACAAAGGGCTGCTGTGTCTATGTACACACACTCACTCCTACTCACATATATATAACACTATACATACTTGTTTGCTAGTGGCTGTGCACGTCTCTCCCTTCCACGTGGTATCTGAGGATAGCACCTACTGTATACCATGGTGTTCCATTCACCTAGCACGCTAGCATGCTGGGTGGCATGTGTTAAGCGTTCAGTAAAGGTCTGCTGAGTAATCAGATAAGGTGGACCACCCGCCCCCAGTGCTTTTGGAAAGAGGAAGGCAGAGGCAGGCTCACCTTCTAAAGGGACCACCTGCAAGGGCCCAGGCCTCCAGGGGTCTCTCCACAGTGTGGGCCCCTGGGGCTGGGGGAGAACTCTGAGTGACAGGGGTCAGACCTGCCTCTGCTCCGCTCTGCAAGGGGAGTCCAGGCCTCGGCACTGAACCCAGAGCGTTTTCCTCTAGAGAACAGGGATCCTTTTAGTTGCTCCTCTTGAGGCTTAAAATATTTGCGGTCCTTAATGCATTCCTGACTGGACGTGTCTCCTAATCACCTCAAATCTGGGCTTTCAGACTCACTAGTGGAATTAATTCCCTGGAAGGTTTAGAACTTTCTGTGGGAGAACTCCAGGTCCCTGGAAGGAAGAGTGGGCAGACATAACAGTATGCGTTTGCTAAATGTAGCAGCCCCACTGGGGCGGCCTTCTGTTTGGACTCTGGAGATAGGGGGCGTAACATGCCACCTTTCTGAGCCCAGGCATCTTGGGACACACCCACCACCTGGCCGGCCCCATGAGCATCACTCCTGCCTTCCCACTGCCCAGCGGGCTTCTCAGAGGCCAGCATGACCCTATACACCATCCAAAACGACAGCTTGTGGCAATGTCACTTCAATACTCCAAAAATAGCCGAGTGGACGGAAGCAGCCAGCAGGTGGCTACACTGGGATCTGCCGTCCCCTTCCTGGTCTCCTGACCTATCTCTGTGGCTCATAGCACAGGTTTTGAGACAGACCCCTTGGAGCGTGAATCCTACCTCCAACTTGGCCAACCTTGTGACTTTGCATGACTGGCTCATTTCAGTAAATCTCAATTTTTCAAATCTCAAAATGAGTGGATGGGAGTAGACGATACCTCACAGAGCCATGAGCAGAAAGAAAATAACAAACGCAACGTCCTTAGTGCATGCCCGTGAAAAATGGAACATGGAGAAATATATTTCTATGTTTAATTATACATATGTATTATATATATAATGTATACAATTTACATAGCAAAATTAGAAAAGTTACTACTTGGGATTTTCTTGGCAGTCAATCAACCATCAATTTACTCATTCAAAGAGTTATGAATAAAATTCAATCGGGAGCTGGGAGTAGGGAGAGTGGGAGAGTTTTGAGAAGCTGATGTTTTAGGGAGCATTAGGGCCCTCGTGGTTTATACCCGGCTTTCTTTATCTGTCATCACCACTGGCCTCCCAGCCTTGGCCACACCCAATACTAACAATTCTCTCAAAGGACCACACTTTCCTGGGTCTTCGCGCCATGTCTCCCCATCTGTAGGGCTGAATGTCCAGACTCAGCCCCACAGTGAGTTTTCAAGGTTTGGCAAACAGCGAACACACTGACTTTTGAAAGCCTCAGTAGCCTCCCCAGCTGGGTCCCAGCTCAGATGCCACTAGGTCTTTCAGAAAAAGTCAAGTCCAGACTTGTCCTTGCAAGAGTTAAGAAGCCCACTTTGCCCCCACAACCCACCCCCGTGCTGAGCTCGGGATGCCGTCCTCCTGAGAGGTGAAATGGATTCCAGATTCTTCCAAAGCCCGCTCTAAAAAGCAGCGTGTCCAGGGGGGAAGCCATGGCTTGGTGGGACTGCTGGCTGCCATCTGACATAGAGGACATTCCTGTGGCTTTGGCAAATCTGACAGTTATGGGAGGGAAGGGGAGACATCAGCTTGTCCCTCCACTGCCTAAAGACCATGGTCAGTGGTGTAACAATCTGTCATGGGCAATGGGTCGACAAGGAGGGAATACAAGCGGGCATTCCTACCTGACGCTGGGATTCTATAGGGGCATTTCTAAATGCCCACAGACAGGTGGTATTGTGTGCATGTAGGGCCAGTGTTTGATTTAATAGTTAACTTTTAAATCCATGTAGCTTGTTTTAAGGTTTGAAGCTAGAGTTACTGTAATCCCAATTTAACTACCATGCTTGTGTAATTTGAATATCTGCCTCTTTGAATCTGCCCTGGATAGTCTAATGAGATCATTTCCGATACAACAGTTAAAAATAGCTCAGTATGATGCCTCAGACCCTTTGCCAACAGCAAAACATACATTAAACAAATTTTCTCATTTTACAAATGAGAAACCTGTGACGTAGAGAGGTCAAGGAATGAACCCCAGATGACACGATCAGCCAACAGTGGGGTCAGGGGCTGAACCCACATCTGCCAAGGCCAGAGCCCTAACCACTGCACCCTACTGCCACATGGGTAAACACATTCATTACTAAGTGGCCATCTATTTTATAGATACAACAAGTCTATATAGAATTTTCTCCTGCTATGCAAAACCAAATGCGTGCTCCAGGAGGAGCGCCACAGACCTGAACACCCTACAGAGTTTATGGACCCAAAAAATAAAACTGAGGAAAATAAACAGCATCCAGGTCCCCTGAGGGATACCACCCCTCAGTATCTCTTGTTATTTTACACTAAGGAGCATCGCCGACCTTCTCTGACTACTGGCTTCACGTTGCAGCAAGAAGTTGGCGCATTCGCCGACTGGGCCAGCAGGCAGAGAGCTGGGCATAAGGACAGTTCAAAGGGGGAAGAGAGTACGAGATTGGTTTTAACCATTCCAGTGTGACGCAGAGGGGCAGCCGTTTTATGAAGACTTCCCTGTCCACCTCCCTCCCGACACAGTGTGCGGGGAGTTGCCCCCTCTGCTTTTATTGGGAAACACTAAAATCAGGACAAGGTAATTGTTTTGTTTTGTTTTGTTGCAGTTTTTGACCAGGGCTGGGTTTGAACCCACTACCTCTGGCATCTGGGGCCGGAGCCCTACTCCTTTGAGCCACAGGCACTACCCAAGGTAATTGTTGTATTACATGTCTCTGAAGTGTAGGGCTAGATGTCGACAGGATCGTAGGCACCATTCCCCGGGCATGCTCACTCAGAACGGGCACTGTGCTCATGACCACAGGTGATTACCTCATTACACTGCACAGCTACCTTAGGAGGGAGGTGTTAGGCCAACTGTATACACAAGGAAGCAGCCTTAGGGAGGAGAAGCAGCTCAGAAAGACATCTAGCAAGGTGCAACAGCCGGGATGTAAGTAGAGGTCAGTCTCACCCCACAGACGCTTCCCTTCTAGGCCATACTGGACGTAAACTAACACATACTACGTCTGAGGTTGTAACTATGAATAGTACAGGTGCCACACCTGTCATGAATGTGCCTTATGCGGTGCAAAGCACCATCACGCAATGACCGTGATATCCAATTCTCCTTGAACTTCTCCTGAGTTTTGGTTCTGTTCTAAGTATACTTATCAGTGGTTATCAAACTTGCACATGCACAAGAGTCTCCAGAGAGCAGCATGTGGCTCGCCAGTCGCACTCAGAGTTTCTGATCCTGTAATGGGTCTGGGGTGGGACCCAAGAACTTTCATTCTTTTTTTTTTGTTTGGGATTCATTGAAAGTATAAAGAATTAAGTTACACTGATTGCATATGTTAGATCAAGTCCCTCTTATACTTGTGTCCCACCCCCAAGAGGTGTGCCATGTCCCCCATCCAGAACTTTCATTCTTAACAAGTTGACAGACAGGTGATAGAGATGGTCCAGAAACTCTGTTTTGAAAATGATTGCTTGGGGTGGTGCCTGTGGCTCAGTGAGTAGAGCGCCGGCCCCGTATACTGAGGGTGGCGGGTTCAAACCCAGCCCCGACCAAACTGCAACAAAAAAATAGCCAGGCATTGTGGCGGGTGCCTGTAGACCCAGCTACTCGGGAGGCTGAGGCAAGAGAATCGCTTAAGCCGGGAGTTGGAGGTTGCTGTGAGCTGTGATGCTATAGCACTCTACTGAGGGCGATAGAGTGAGATTCTGTCTCTAAAAAAACAAAAACAAAAAAAAAGAAAATGATTGCTCTGTCTACATTAACTCATTTACTGTTCACACCAACACTTTAATCCTCATTTTACATATGAGAAAACTGAGGTGCAGAGAGGTTAAGCAACTTGCCCAAATAAGCAGAAATAGACCTTTAATCTTTTGTCTCCCTTGGTCTCTAAGTGGAGCCCAGGATAACTCTCCTTCTCTCTTGGACACTGTCAGCAGCCCCACTGGGGCCCAGGCCACGTAGGGAAGTTATTTTGGAGTTTGGCTGGCACGTATCCTGGGCTTATTAATACATGGAGGACCTCAAATGGCTTAGGAAGAAACAAGCACTCATCAGCTCCTTTATCCACTTACTCATTCAACCCATTAAGTCTTATTAGCTTTTCCTGGGCACTCAGTGGAGCTCTCCTCAATGTGGGGAATACTCAGGAGCTAAGAATGAGCTTTCTGAACTAAGTGAGTCTAGAAGCCAAATCTGTCCCAAAGGCTGAATGCTGCAAACTGTTGTTAGCTGGCTCGCTGACTCCCTAATAATTTAAAGAAGGGGCCAGAGGAGGGGCAAAAGGTTAGAGAAGGGGAAGAGAGTGAGGTGAGAGATGGCAATGAAATCTTCATCCAGGAGGTGACCCTGGGAGCATCACAAAGAAAACATGAGATCACCAATGAAGGGAGACAGGGCCATGGGGACCGTGGGGTCTGCCATGTTACAGAGGGTGCCCAAGACACCAGACAGGAAGGAGCTACGATGACTATAGACTGCGGGGTAGAGCCCTGGGTGCCTGAGTCTCTGGATACAGCCCTTCCTCCCAGTTGCTCTAAAGAAAGAAGGTGCCCAAGGGGGTTCTGCAGCACAGCTACCCCTCAGGCCCTGCTCCCATGCTGGCCCACTCCAGTCTACTGACCCTCCAGCATCATGGGATCTTGTAAAAATGTCATCCACGAGGTACATCTCTGCTCAAAACCTTCTAGAGTCCACATAGCTTTTAGGATAAAGATAAAATCATCACCATGGATGCGACGAGGCCATGTCCCTTCCTGATCCTTATTACTCTGTTCTCCTTACCTGCCACCCTCTGGCCAGTCCCTCAGATGTGCCCGGGTCTCCCTTAGTGCTTCTTATATTCCATCCCTTCTACCCTCACTCCTTTACCTCCCATCCCTTCTTCACCCTTCAGTTCTCAGATGAGTTCCTGAGCACAGTCATCCCTTAGCCTCTGGACCAGGCATGCAGGGACTCATGTTCCCTGGCGGCGTCATCCTTCACTCCACCCTCCAGGGCAGGACCGTCGCCCCTGCCATCAGTGGCTGCTGAGCCTCTCTGTGTCACAGCCACAGGATTGCAGGCCTCAGGAGGGTGGGACCAGACCTGAGTTCACTCCATATGGAGTCCCCAGAGACCAACACACTTATCCCTGGACTTACACTTGACAGACACTGAAAGAAATGGAGGGAAGGAAGGGAGGAAGGAGAAAAAGAGAGAGAGGAGAGATGGAAGAAAGAAAGGAGGGCTCAGCTCCCGTAGCTCAGTGGTCAGGGCGCTGGACACCTATATCCGGGCTGGTGGATTCGAATTGGGCCTAGGCCTCCTAAACAACAACAACAACAACAAAAATAGCCAGGTGTGGTGGCAGGCACCTGTAGTCCCAGCTACTTGGGAGGCTGAGGCAAGAGAATCGCTTAAGCCCAAGAGTTTGAGGTTGCTATGAGCTGTGACGCTACAGCACTCTACTGAGGGTGACATAGTGAAAAAGAAAGGGAGGGAGGGAGGGAAGGAAGAAAGGAAGGAAAGAAGGAGGGAAGGGGGAAGGAGGGAGGGAGGGAAGGAGGAAAGAAGGTTAAAAAAGGAAAGAAGGAAGAAGAGAAAAAAATGGAGAAAGAGGAAGAGAAACAGAAAGATATAGAGAAAAACAAAGGGAGGGAGGGAAGGAAGGAAGGTTAAAAAGGAAAGAAGGAAGAACAGAAAGAAAATGGAGAGGAAGAGAAACAGAAGATAAAGAGAAAAAGAAAGAGACACAGATGGAAATGGACAGAAAGAGGGACAGACAAAGGGACAGAGAGATAAGGGTGAGGGAGGGAAGGAGGGAGGGAGGAGCAAGTGTGGCCTGGTGAAGAGGGATGGAGGAGGGGAAGGGAGAAGGACTTCAGCAAACATGAGAGACAGGCAAGGCTCACATCTCACCCCCGCATCCTGCTGTAACTTGGGAGCCCAAGCATACTGTGAGCAGGGGGCGAGGGAATAGAAAAGAGAAACTGTTGAGTTTGCCAAGGGGTGAGCAGCAGGACAACATGGAGCGGCCAGTGGTCTGGGGCACAGGGTATCCAGGGCCAGGGCCGGCACCTGGTAGGTGTCCGGGAGAACAGAGACCATGCCCCTCACGTATGGTGAGGCTTCTGCTGGTTCCACATCTGCCTCCTGCCCAGCTGAACTAACCTTTTTTTTTCTTAATAAGGGCAATAACATTCTAAAAAGCAACTGTGGCCTTTCAGGTGTGTCGCTGGGGAAGTGGATGGGTCCTGAGGGCAATATAAACTCAGCGAAGTCTAGTCTTATACTGGAGTTCTCAGCATGTGTCCAAGAGGCAGAGCTATGGACTAAATTTTCCTTGACGTTTAAAGACGTCGTATGTGTTCACAGAAAGTGATGTTTAGGGAGGGGCTTCTGGGACAGTTTCTCCAGCTCCTGACAGTCTGCAGCAGGGACTGCCTTTGGCTTTCTCTGCCTCTCGCTCCTGGTGTCAACAACAAGCCACCAGTTACCTGTCCTATTTGTTACTCTGTTTCTTCTGCCTGGAGATGCCAAAGTACCACTGAGTAAATACTATTTTCTAATTAGATAATGATAATGTGATACTACTAATAATAGTCATCATAGCAGCGAACACTTGAATTTTCTATGAGCCAGACAGCAGCTAAGCCCCTAACCTGATCCCCTTTTAAAAATGCCGTACAAAAACTATGAGATCAGTATTATACCCATTTTTCACGGATGAATAAACAAGGCCCAGGGACGTTAAGGCCCTTCACCTCCTTTTTTTTTTTTTTTTTGAGACAGAGCCTCAAGCTGTGCCCCTGGGTAGAGTGCCATGGCATTACAGCTCACAGCAACCTCCAACTCCTGGACTCAAGCGAGTCTCCTGCCTCCGCCTCCCAAGTAGCTGGGACCACAGGCGCCCACCACAACGCCCGGCTATTTTTTGGTTGCAGCCGTCATTGTTGTTTGGCGGGTCCGGGCTGGGGATTCGAACCCGCCACCTTAGGTGTACGTGGCTGGCGCCTTAGCCGGTTGAGCTATAGGCGCCGAGCCGGCCCTTCACCTCCTTAAGAGAAGCTGGGATGAAAACCAGCTGTTAGAATCTCTTAAGTCCCACACCATGTCAATAACTTAAATGCTATCTGTGTGGCCCCTCTCGTTCTTCCTACCCTCGAGTCCTTCATTCCTCTTACCAATATTTATCAAGCAACACTAATGTGCCAGATGCTGGGCTCAGAGGTTGGGACACGGAGGTGAAGAATTGCATTGTTTCTGCCCTCACGGAAGAAACAAGGCAGCCTGGAGTTTAACTTCGTGGACACAGCAGCCTGGGGTCTAATTTCAGCTGGATCGCTGACGTCAAGGGCAGAGTCAACCGAAATCCTGCCTTCCTCCTGAGGATTTCCCGTCTCCTAGAAAACCCCAGGCTTTCCTCAACTCAAAGCTCACCAACAAAATTCACAGCAGGAATCTCTTCCATTTCACTCTAAGCAGGTACAGGGCTTCTCTGACTCAACACTGCCTACCTGTCCTCCCAATCTGGCACTTAAATATATGGGCTCTATATTCCAGAAGTCATATGCCAGCTCTTCCTCTCAATAGCTGTGTGATCTGGGACCCATTCCTTAACCTCTCTGTATCTCTCAGTACTTGAGTGGGTTAATAAAATGTGGTCTATGTATACCATCGGGTGCTACTCAGTCCTAAAACAAATGGTAAACTGTCATAACCTCTCGGGCCCCTATGGGCCTGGTCTCAATCACCACAGGAAGGAACCCGGCATGAGGAGGATTAGAAGTACAAGCTTGTGGGAGGCAGGCTAGTCCTTCTTTGCAGGGCAGCCCGGAGCAACCTCCGCACCAGCCTTTTATTGAGACCGTACAAGACAAGACCGTGAGGGGAGTAATTAACAAATGACTACGTGCTGAAGGCTCAGGCTCTTCTTCCACAAGGAACACCTGCAGATGAATGGCCCAAGGGTCCACCCCCTAAGCTGTAAATCATCTTGCTCAGAGGTCATCTGGCTCTTGGGGTCCTCTACAGTGAACTAATTATCTTTTGTAACAACCTGGATGAAACTGGAGACTATGCCTCTAAGTCAAGTTTCAAGAATGAAAAAACAAACCCCACATGTACTATTAAGTTGGAACTGATGGATCAACGCTCGTCTGATTTGCTTCCTTATCACCCTCAGATTGGGGAAGCTGCCTCTGAGGCCACCCCACACCTCCACTGTCAAGGTCAAGTCTTTGTTATAAACACTCATGCCAGCTTCTATCTCCCTTTTTAGCAATTGGCAAGGTTAGCCACATGATTATCTAGTTTATAAACTCATCATTGATTTATAAGACTTCTCATTAAAAGAAGATCGTCTGTCTTATTCACTATTGATTTCCTAGTACCTAATGCAACATCTTGACAGAGCGAGCCCTCCCTATGTGTGTGCTATATAGTGAATGGATCAAGGGATGAATCACAGGATCCATAAGCTTGGAGTGTGTTGGAGAAGGGATAGCCATGGGTTGCTGGCTTGAGTAGCTGGTTAGATTTTGGTGCCTCTCATGATTAACAGTGGTTTATTTCAGCAAAATACACTCCTGTGGTGATGCTATAGATGGGTGCATTCTTTTATTTCTGCTGAAATTCTCAGAGTATCCCATATGTCCAAATCCTTCAACACACTGCACACTGAGAATCCTCAGTTCATGCTCTCACGGTGAAATGCTGTGTTGGTCAGGCATCCAGGCAGGACCACTGATGCTGTGGCAGAGACTCGTGCCCTCTGTGATCATACCCCTCCCTTCCCTTGAAGTTGTTTGAATAGAATGTACTCATTGAGTGGATGCCCTTCGGCTCTGTCTGAAAGTTGAGCTCTGCCTTTCTCCCCAAAATCTGTGGCCCAGCTCAGGCTGCTTCAAGGAGCAGCTTCAACCTGCTTATGTCCTGCCAATGTCTTAGTTGGGACACCGATGGAGAAAACCTCATCTGAGCCTGGTGGAGAGTCAGAGATGCCCCACCCAGCCCTTCCTGGGTTTGCAGTTTGGGCCAGACCAGAGGAAGAGCCAGCTGTCTTTCAGCTGTCTCTAAAATGTCCTGTTGCTGGGGGATACTAAGACCACGCCATGGCAGGGACAGAGGACATGCCCAGGTGGAGGGGAAGCATTTGAAAATTCTTTTGCCTCAGTTGAATCCCTTGGCTAAATAGTGTCTGTCTCTCTGTCTTTTTCTCTGTTTATCTGGGAATAATTTTAGTTTTACAGAGAAATTGAAAAGACAATGCAGAGATATCCCATATCCTCTGCCCAGATTTCCTGAATGTCAACATTTTTCACAGTTGTGGTACACTTGTCAAAACTAAAGAATTAACACCGGCACCCGATGATTAACTACACTGCAGGCTTTATTTGGATCTCATGGGTTTTCCTTCTGGGATTCATGCAGTCCAGGGACTCACACTGTACATCTTTGTCATGGCTCTTCCATCTCTTCTGATCCGTGAGAGTTTCTCTCTCTTTGTTTTTCACTACCTGGAGGTTTGGAGGACTATTGGAGTACTAGAGTATTTTATAGAATTTCCCACAATTGGGGTTCGCATAATGTTTTCTCATGATTAAATTGGGGTCGTAGGTCTGGGGGGAAGAACATCAGAGGGGTAAAGTGCCATTCCCATTGTACCCTTTCAGGCTGGGGTATAAGGTTTCCATTGAAGTAGTGCCTTTTCTGCATCAAATATTTAGCCAGAAGTAATTCAATAAATATTAAGTCCTTCCTGTGTGTCCAGTGCTGTATTATGAATATAAAGATCTCTCTCTCTCTCGTTCCCCTTGCCTTTTTTAG
Source organism: Otolemur garnettii (assembly GCF_000181295.1). Taxonomy (NCBI): domain Eukaryota; kingdom Metazoa; phylum Chordata; class Mammalia; order Primates; family Galagidae; genus Otolemur; species Otolemur garnettii. Next base: position 6,386,874 of record NW_003852442.1, read on the forward strand.
ACCACCTGTCAGGACTTCTGCTGAGCTCTTTGCTCCTCACTTCATCCTCACATGAGGATGATATTATCATTTCCATTTTGCAGAAGTAAAGTTACATGCCCAGAGCTGCCCAGCTATTACTAAATGGTAGAGATGAAGGTCAAGTTCAGGTTTGTCTGTCTCCCTACCACACAACAGCTCTGCCAGTGAAGTGCTGCTCAGAGGATAAACTGATAGACAAATGAAGAACTATCAGGATTACCCTACAGAGCTTATATCAGAGGTCGAAAGTCACCCAGACCAGGGAATAGCGTACGGCTTCTCAGAGGACATGCCATCTGAATGAGGAGAGATGACCACTCTGTATGTGAAAAGGCGCAGAGGTTCAAAGAGGTCACTGTGTTCTGAGAAGATGCAGATGTCCAGTGTGGCTAGGAGGGAGGGTGGGCAGAAGGCTCTGATCTTGCCATATACTCCTAGAGACGTTTTATGAAGAAGTGTGTGTGAGAGAGACGCCATCTCATCTCCCACATCTGTCTAGTGCTAAGGGGCTGGCTGGGTGAGAGAGGGTTGGGAAGCCTGGGGCGCGTGCTGGCATGAGTCTTTCCCAATCATTCCACCATTTCTAACTACCAGCTTCTGTAAAACAGACATGGTGCTCACTGCCCACAATAATCTCTATCCAGATGATATGAACTGAAGGGTGAAAGGAGGCTGAAAACCAGAAAGCATTCAATTCCACACACAAATGCAAATAATCTCTTAGTAACAGGAACCCCGCTCTCCAGAAAGGGAGCATACCCCAAACAAAACGCTCAAAGTCATCGGAGCTTCATGGACAAGGCTGGGGAGCTGGGATTGACAGTGAACCCCTGAAATTCCTGACATGAGTTCCGCTCTATGGCTTCCCTTGTTACTTTCTCTTTAAGGAATTGTGAGCTGAGTTTCAACCAGATTTTAAAGATTTGATTAGGGCCATTACTATCTCAGGCCCCATCTGGTCATGCTATTGTCCCAGGAAGATAACATCCAGGAAGACCTGACACAGCGGTGGAGGCCCTTGGGCAATTCCCCACATCCTGCTCTGGATTGAATTATTTTCCTGGGCTGTCTTCAAATTTCCTTAAAATCATAGCTAAGACTGGTGCTTCTCAATGCTATCTGCAAATTCCCCATCCCAGCCTTTGATGAAAGTCAGAGGTCTTGGGGTACCAATCAGGGCCCCATACTTTATATAAACCATTAATTTATACATATAGGATAAAGATTACTTTATCCTCATTAGATTTATTTATTCATTTTTTTAAGACAGTCTCATTTCCTCACCGTGGGTAGAGTGCTATGGTGTCATAGCTCACAGCAACCTCAAATTCTTGGGCTCAAGTGATCCTCTTGCTTCAGCCTCCCAAGTAGCTGAGACTACAGGCACCCACCACAATGCCCAGCTATTTTTAATTTTTTCTTTTTTTTTTTTATTAAATCATAGCTGTGTACATTAATGCAATCATGGAGTACAATGTGCTCGTTTTACACACAATTTGAAATGCTTTCATCAAACTGGTCAACATAGCCTTCACAGCATTTTCTTAGTTATTGTGTTAAGACGTTTATATTCTACACCTAGTAAATTTCACATGTACCCTTGTAAGATGCACTGTAGGTGTGGTCCTACCAATTACCCTCTCTCCACCCATCCTCCTCCCTCCCCTCCCCTCTCTCTCCCTTTTCCCCTTATTCTTGGGGCAGCTATTTTTAGAGACGAGATCTCTCTCTGGCTCAGGCTGGTCTCGAATCTGTGAACTCAGGCAATTCACCTGCCTCAGCCTCCCAAGTGCTGGGATTACAAGTGTGAGCCACCACCACGCCTGACCCCTCATTAAGTTTCATCTTCCTTGTCAATCTCATCCACATCAAATTAGGAAATGGGCTGCAATCTTTTAGCTTTTATAAACACTGGGTAGAGGTTGAACATGTGTATTAAAAGAAGGAATGAATGATTTGGCTTTTCTCAACATTCTGGGTCACTGAAAGAAAAGATTTTGGACTCATCCAGACTCTAGTACAAATCCTAGTTCTGCAATTTACCATCTGAGTTTCCTTCAGGCCTCCATGGGGGTCTCCACAATGAAAGTGTGGGGAGAGAGGTACCCCAGGGAAATTAGCAGCATCAATTTCCTATTACTGTACTGAATCACCACCAACTCAGTGGCTTAAAAACCCATAGGCTTATCATGCTATAGTTATGGAGGTCTGAAGTCCAAAATAGGTCTCACTAGGTGAAAGTCAAGGTGTTAGCAGGGTTAGTTCCTTCTGGAAGCTCCTGGAAGAGAAGCCACCTACAGTCCTTGGCTCACAACCCCTTCCTCTATCATCAAAGCCAGCAGTGCAGCATCTTCACATCTCTCTTTTGCCTCCTACTTGCACCAATAGGACCATTGTGATCACACTGAGTCCACCAGGAAAATCCAGGATCATCTTCCCACTGCTAGGTTCTTACCTTCATCACATCCATAACATTCCTTCTGCCATGTAAGGATCATATCAGTGCCAGGGATTTGTATATGGACATGGGTGGGGCCGTCATCCTGCCTCCCACGGCACCAATGCACTGATCACATTTGTCAAACGGTGATGGGAAACACCTCTGCTCCTCTCTGGGCTATCACAGATAATGTACAGAAAAGTCTCCAACAGGGGGCTGCCCCCAACCATGAGAACAGTGGCCAGCCGTCATCTCAAGGGTAACCCAGTTCTAACCAGAGAGGATGTGGAAATAGTAGGATTTACTTGAACCGTTTTGTTGAGGAGGTTCTCTGCATTTCAGCACACATTTCTTATGAGAAACCATAGACAAATATCACTCTGGCCTCCAAAACCAATCCTAGTGGTTGTTTTCCTAATACGAACTTCTTTGCTTCCATCCCACGTGGATCATCGTTTTTCCCTAGTTTCACTCATTATGAGGAAGCTAAGAGACAAAATTTGTGTACATCTCCAACAAAGCTTTAGGTTGCCTGCATTATGGACTTAGTTTCCTAGCTCCTTGTCTCTTTGCCCCACTTGCCTCCCAAGTTTTATATTTTAGTTCTTATCATTGGTAGTATCTGTAAGCCCAGAATAAGACATGGTAAAAACTTATATATTATTTCCAGCGATTTCCCCCCCTTTTGTGAGACAGATGTCACTGATACATTTCTCTTTGTTCCAGGGGTTAAAAAAAATTAGAAATTAAAACAATAAATAAAATAAAACAGTAGAGGCTTAGTACCTGTAGCACAGTAGTTACAGCACCAACCATGTACACTGAGGCTGGTGGGTTTGAAACCGGCCCTGGACCAGCTAAACAGCAATGACAACTGCAACAAAAAAATAGCCTGGCCTTGTGGTGGGTGCTTATAGTCCCAGCTACTTGGGAGGCTGAGGCAAAAGAACCTCTAAAGCCCAATAGTTTGAGGTTGCTGTGAGCTGTGATGCCACAGCACTCTACTGAGGGTGACATAGTAAGACTCTATTCAAAAAAAAAAAGAAGAAGAAAAAGAAAACAGCATAGGCACAAATGCATAAATACTCTCAGAAGAATTGAGTCCTGCCTCATTGTAAAGATGGAAACTTATGCTGATGATATGAAATGCTTAATGCCCTTAATGCTTGGTATGCTGAGCACACTAAGATCATAAATGCCAGCATTCTAAATGGCTTGCTTGCTGTTAGCAGATTCACTGGAACCAAAATCCATTTCTTTTCTAAAGGATGTTTAGGTTTTATTATATCTTTACTCATGGTCGAAAGGCATCAGCACATCTGCTACAGTGATTGATGATATTCTTCTCAAGGCATTCCTGAAGTTTCATATCCTGGCCTTCACAGTTTGGGATGCAAGCTTGTTTTCTTAGAAAAGAAAAAAGAAATGTGCTTTACATTGCACAGGATTTTGATAGTTGTAGAAAACCAAGGTTAAAAAACAACAACAAACCATTGTCAGCAAAACCTCTGCTGAAAATGTCTTTGAGATGTGCCCAAGTCTAAGACTTTATTACCGAGTTTATCAAACCACAGAATCACCCACTCCAAGAACCTCTCACACCTTAGTAAGTGGTGTTTCAGGACCTTCTATTACTGATCTCTACATCCATAGAGCCTAGAACATGGAATGTGCTTAATACATACGTGTGGAATTAGTAAGTAGTACCTCCCACTCTCCGGATGAGTAGAGTTCCACTTAAACATCAGTGAGACAGGCACACAGTGCTTGCCCAGTGGTAGGCACGAAATAGGCACTAAATGACTGGTACTGGGACACACCCAAGCCATGGAAGACATTTCTGTCCTCCCTGAACTCCAGAGCAGCAATTTTGACTTCCATTATTTTCCCCTTGGCAAAGACACACCTGATGGATATAATTAACATGTACGACAGTTCCCATAGGTATGCAGGTGTATGTGTGATTCTCTTTTTCTTTTTTCAAACAGAATCTCACCCTTTTGACCTAGCTCATAGCAACCTCAAACTCCTGGGCTCAAGTGATCCTCCTGCCTCATCCTCCCCAGTAGCTAGGACTATAGGTGCCTGACACAATATCCAGCTAGTTTTTCTATTTTCAGTAGAGATGGGGTCTTGCTCAGGCTGGTCTTGAACTCTGAGCTCAAGGGATCCACCCACCTTGGCCTCCCAGAGCACTAGGATTATAGGCTTGAGCCACTGGGCCCAGTCTAAATGCGATTCTTAGCGTACAAGTGCAATCTCTCTCCACTTTTCTCCAACTCAACAAAACACATCAGAACACATACAAAAAGATGGTCATTAATATAGGAACTCTCTTATAGTCACTGAAATTTATTGAAAAACTAAGTCATCCAACATTTTGGCATTTTATTTTATCTTACTGATTGAGACAGAGTCTCATTCTGTTGCCCAGACTAGAGTGCTCTGGTGTCAGCCTAACTCACAGCAACCTCAGACTCCTGGGTTCAAGTGACCCTCCTCCCTTAGCCTCCAGAGTTCGTGGGGTTACAGACAGGCAGCTGCCAAAAAACCCAGCTAATTTTTCTCTTTTTAGAACAGATGGGGTCTTGCTCTTGCTCAGGCTGGTCTCCAACTCCTGAGCTCAAGGGACCTTCCCACCTCAGCCTCCCAGAGTGCAAAAATTACAGGGAGCCACCATGCCCAGCCAATTTTGGCAATTTAAATAACATTAGTAGATCGTGGCTTTTGAGGAATCTCACAATGATTGACATAACATTTCATCATTTCATCATCATTATTATGATACCAAGACTAGGAAGGCTTCTTGACAGAAAACCATCTCTGAGCGCCACTGTGTCTCACACACCATCATGGAAAACTTCCTCACTCCAGAGAACCATCTGTTGGGATCACCTATCCCCACTGCAATCCTCAGTATGGACTCTGCCATCCCTGTGAGCTCCAACAGAAGCACGTAGATTACTCCTGTTGATGGACACAGCTTATGTAAGAATATCATTGTCAACTGAGTGTCATTCCACTTCCACCATGAACTTAAGGAAGAGCGGTCATCAGGAGCCAACTTACCACGCCACCACCAGCTGAGTGTACAAGCACAGACATTCCTTCCCGGAGGTTGGCAACTTCAAAGAGCATCATGTAGGCTGTGACGAAGTTCATGGGGAATGCAGCAGCCTCAGAGAAGCTCATGTCATCTGGGATCTTGTAGACAAACTCCACCGGTGTGCAGACCACCTCTGCCCAGGCATTGTAATTGACAAATGCCATAACACGGTCCCCAATCTGGGTATGGGGAAAACAGAAGGTTAGTGGAGGCTAGCTCACAATAGAAGTTCAAGAAGGGACGAACATTGGGAGCTGTCCATGGTACAAGCACCATTGTTTCTCCCAACTCAGCCACTTATGACCTCTGTCCAAATATTTGAGTTTCATAATCATTTCTTTCATACTTTGCTAAAACAAATGACTTTTTAAAATATAGTAGAACCTCTGTAAATTGATCACCCGAGGGACTGTAACACACTAGTCCACATCTGGAGATGGTCAACATGAGGAGCTAGGCCTGTTGTACATTGAGTACATATGGTTTGTGGCCAGTCTATGAAAATTAAGTCAACAAGGTGATCAGGAGGTGGTCAACTATGGAGGTTCTACTGTGCATTTGCAGTAAAAAAATAAATAAATAATAAACTTACATCTAATGTAATGAATTGTTGACAGCAGAATGTTTTTCTGCCCACTTATCTTCATCATGATCCCCTTCTCCCCAGAACCATGGAAGTTGGTTGGTTGAATAACCATCCCCTCCTTAAAATTCTGGACATCATTTAGGTCATAACAAGAGATCTGGGTGGTATCAGAATATCCAGTGAGGATAGAAAAATGATGCAATCCTTCCTCCAGTCACCTGCCACTGCCCCCTGGCCAGGTTGTGCTCTTCATTTAGGGCTTTTCAGGACTTTTGGTCTCCATACCCAAGACTGAGGGACTTATAGCCAGGCTGGAGAATGGATTCCTCTTCAGCAGAGGTATATGTACAGTGGGTCACATCAGAAAGGCTACCACTTCCTGAACAGTAACAATGCATTCTGTAATTGTCATTTCCATGCCAGCTTTATAGCATATCATCTCCATTATACACATGATGAAACTGAGGCTAAGGAAGGTTTAGGTAAGGAAGGTAAGGCCTGTCTGATTCCAAGTATCTCCCCGTGACATCACAGTAACTGCCCAATATGTCTGGATATTATGCCCATTCTTGGTCATAGGATCTGGGAACTTGAGATGTAATTGTAAACGAGACACAGTTCATGTTTTCAAATTGTTCATAAGCATTCTGAAATTTCCAGGTGTCATGTACTATGCCTCAACACAATTTGCTTCAACACAAATCCATTTAAAATTTATCATATTTTAGTAAAGAGAATGCAGCCTTAAGCCAAAGGCATGGAACTTTGATGGTGATGTTTTAGATGTTGGCTCAAAAATAATTGTTGTAGTAAGTATGATGTTTAATCCTCTATAAATAATAGTTCGTTTTTTTTTTGTATGTGGACAAAAAAGGAAGGGTGGACAAGGTCAAAGGATGCTATAGTAACCTATCAGTGAGCTTCGTAGAATCTTGGGGGCTCACCAGGTTAGCCAGGTCTGTGTATATTGGAAAAAAGCCACTATAGCCTCCATCATGAATGGCTGGCAGTGTCTATAAGGCCCATCAGATTGTCCACTCAGCTGGGGGATAATGTAGGAGAAAGACAACAGACTGATCCTGATACCATTCAGATCTGGGTAATGGGGATCTCAGGTGGATGAAACAGTTGGGACAGGTTCTAAGCGTGCCCTGGCACCTCTGTTCAAGCTGCCAGGGCATCCCTGTTAGCGGGGTGGGTTAGCCTAATTCAGAAAAGGCACCTGCACCACAGAATCAAATTTCCTTGTCCCTAGTCTGTCCTCTGGGGCTCTCCTTCCAGTGATAGGAGCAATGCAGAGCCTGGTCTGCTCGCTCTGAGAAAGAGGCAGGCAATTAATCAACTTGACAACCTGATAGCTGGGTAGGGAGGACTTTTTCACTATCTGCTGACATCTCCTCTCCTTATCCTTGGGAGGCTTGTTATAAACAGAGGCAGGTCTTCCCTTCCCTGTATCTTCCCTGATGCTGCTGGAGGGGAAAGTCCTTGTCTAGACTTCTCTGCGTGTGATTTATGGCTCCGGCTCCCACCTTCTCTCTCCCCTCTGAAGTCCCCAAATGACCCTAGACTTCTTGGATACTGGAAAGGGTGTCTCTCCATGCTGCTGGTGGCAATAATCTATCCCAGAGAAGAGACAATTAAGAAGAAAACATTAGCCAACAATAACAAAGTAAAGCAGGGGGGTGCAAGTTCAGACAGTGTGAAGAAAGGAGAAGGGAAGGTTTGGCCCATGAGCCTGTCCTGTGTCAATCCTCTCCTGTGTCTCCCCTGTGGCCTCACTGAAAGTCATCAGGAAAAGCTCAGGGAAATGCCTGCTCACACCCTCGTGACTCTGTACCCACGATGTATAGCTGGTGTTCCTTTTCTTCTTTTTACTCTTGGAAAATCTTTAATTTTTCCTTCAAAGCTCAGCTCAGACATCCCCTTTCCCCCAGAACTTTCCCCGATGACCAGCCTTTTCCTACAAAAGCAGAATTGACCACTCTTACTGGTGTTATTGGTATTGGTATTTACTGAGGGCTTCCTGCAGCTGGCGCTAGTTATACAGAGAAGATCATGAATTTTAATCCTATGTGTTAGCTTCTAGTTTTGCCTCCATGTTACACAACTGGAAACCAAAGCTCAGAGCAGTTTAATAACTTGCCCAACACACACAGTGTTAAGTGATGAGATTCATCCAATTCCTTATACAACTCTCCATCATCACGCTTTGGGTCATCTTACCTGGTTGGCCCCCTGTAAATGGGGGTAGAGGCTGGGACTTAATGATGTAGGGATTCTCAGTGCAGGGCCCAGAGCCTGGTGCACAGTGGCAGCTTGATGGATGACTAGGAGCTACTCCTCCATGGGCGAGAGATCTGGGGGAAGTGGAGCTTGAACTTACAGGTGTGAGCAGTAATGAGCTTTCCTTTCCCTGGCGAGGGGGCTGACCTGCAGCCTCACTGATCTTGGGGGTATTCTAAGGCAGCCCTCATTCATCCACCTAGCAGTAGCCTCAGCCAAGGTCATGGTGAATTTTCTTATTGCTGATGTTTTTGTAGCAGGAGAACCTAGGAGCTGCCCTATCTAATTGTCATCTCCTCCTGGCTCCAGATGAAGAGTCAAAAATCTTCCCAGGCATGGGAGCCCACCTCAGTCCTCTCAAAACCATGAAAGAAATTGCCAGAGTGTCCTGAAACTGGATGCTAGTCCCAGTTCTTTCCCTCGTAGTTGTGTGACCACAGGCAAAGTTCTCAACCTGTCTTTTGGGGGTATCAATTAAGTCCCACCTCTCTCATGGGGCTCATCATGAATGTGGAGTGATACAATATATGTGAACTTGGCTTGGGTCATCTCTTCAAAAATACCATCCCAACGCAAGAAGCCCTCCTGCCCGTCTACATCACTCTATCACATCGTTCACCATTATTTTCTTCAAAGCACAAATCCTACCTGACGTTGTCTATTCACAGGTTACATCATTGTAACCTGCTTCCTCCTAATCCCAATTAGAATGTCAACTGCATGGGGACAGGGGATGGGGGTGGTCACTGGAAGTCAGATTTAATTCCAGGTTTCTGAGTCAAACATACACTTAAGTATCTCGATCTTTCTTGGAGGGCTTTCCCAGTGCTCCTACGAATCTGATGAAAACTATAGATTCCTTCCCAGAAAACAAAACAAAAATGTTCTCAAATAGGCACACCCTCACCTACTCTCCAGGCACTTGTGAACCCCCTTGAAGCCCGCCCGGGTGTGAATAGCCCCAGGGGCCACAGAAGCCAGGTCCTCTTTTCCATGTGTCCAATAGAAATAGCTCCTGGTGGCACATCACACACTGTGGGGTGTCATTGTAGGAAGGTCATCTCACATGCCCATCACACATCTGTCCTCTCTGTGTTAGAGCTGAGGAAAATCGAGCCCCAGGGAAGGTTCAAGAATGGCCGAAATCCATCCATAGCACTGAGGGCAAGGCTGGGAGTAAAACACATTCTCTGCTCTCTACCCGCCCATCAGGAGTCCCTGCCAGGTGAGGGTTGGTGGTATTTGTGTCAAAGTTTAGCATTGGCTCATGGGTTGCAATGGGTGTGAAAAGATCACTCATAACCGAGTGCTCCCCTTGGAAGGAACCTAATCCTAGGTGCAGGAGCCTGAGCAACAGATTAGGCTTAGAGTGAAACAGGAGAGATTGCCACCAGGTGCGACAGACAGCAGCAACTAACATTTTCTTATTTACCATTTACTGGACACACATTATATAGCAGGCATTTTCTTAAAGGCTTCACATGTTTTAACTCATCTAATCTTCCCTCCGTCTCTCCCTCCCTCCCTCCCTCCCTCTAACCCTCTCTCCCTCCCCTCCAACCCTCCCTCTCTCCCTCCTCCTTCTCTCTCCCTCTCTTCCTCCCTCCCTCCCTCTTCTTCCCTTACTTCCTTTTTTCCTCTCTCCCTTCCTCCCTTCCTTCCTTTCTTTGCCGGTATCTTACTCTGTCTCTATCACACCCTAACTGGAAACACACAGGTGATTTTTATTTGCATGTGTGGCCACTGGGGAGGGGGTAGTTTGAAGGGTAAGTTTAACACTTAACCAGACAGGGCTAACTGGCAGAAGATAAATCATACTTAAAGGAAAAACAGGATCCAGTATAGGACATTCTCCCTCAACACCAGGTCCAACGATGCCCGTGTTTCCTGTTGTATTCTAAAATAACTGGTTATTTATTCAATGCTCGGGGCTAATACTAATATTCAATACTCAGGAGTGAGCGGTATAATCTTCACTTTGGGGACTAGTGGAACAGTGAAAAGCAGATAGTACCTCCTCCGTGCAGCACTTTCAGGGGGAGATAGTGGGCCTCTGGTTATATTGCTTATCAGGGGACAGAAAATGTAAATTCATAGGAAAGAAAAGAAAAAGCTCATCTACTTCTTTCTCAACATTTTTCTGCTGTATTATCTGGAAACCATTGGCAAAAAGACTGATAAGGGGGATGAGATTTCCAGACAGACATTCATCATAATGGATCTGGAGCATATTGATGTTTTCAGAGACTAGCGAGGCTGAGATGTGCTGAGACTAAGCGGCAGGTTCCAGTGGATTTCAAGGGCATTGTGGCTTTGCGTTTTATGGGACCCTTCTCCGGTTCTCCTTTCCTGCATATATTATTACAGCATGTAGGGGCTTGGAGCAAGAATAAAGATTATGAGATTGTAGGAAGAATACAAATGCTTGGGGCATCTGAATCTAGGTTCTACCAGTACTAACTAACCCTCCGAACTCACAGATAATTACGGACTTCTCTGAACTTCACTCACCTGCAAGGAGATAAAAACAATCTTTACCTTGCAGGGTTGCGGGGAGGCTAAAAAAAGAAAAAGATAACTTCCCCACGGTTCTGGTTATAGTGCATTCTAGAATGTTCATTCCTCCCAAGGGGAGCACTCGGTTATGAGTGAGAATTCTTCTGCCTGATTTGCAAGGGTGTTTTTGACTCCAAAGTAGGGCAATGTTGTGTAACTGGCTTGCCCACAAGTGTTTAGTGTTTGTAGACTGGCGCTATAGACTGGCTTCTGTTTGATTTGTATTATAATGCATCTTTCTACAAATTAAAAAATGTTTATTATGGGGAATTCAGAACATGTACCAAAAAAAAATCAGGAGTATAGAATAAATCCTTTTACCCGCGGCCCTACTTCCAAAGTCATCAATTCATGGCTAATTCAGTTCCATTCTCAGATGCCTCCCCTCTTTGATTGCAAGACCTTCTTCATCCCCAAATCCTACTACCTCCCTTCCTGAAAAAGTTAGGCATTTATAAATGAGGACTTAAATGTATAAGTTCAGTAAAAAAAGTATTTAAAGGAACAAAACTATAAAACACGGAGGCTATTTCCTCTGAACATTTGTGTTTTGTAATTGAATTTTGAGCCCCAGGTGATGGGAAAATGGGAATCCTGGATGGGGGTGGGTTCTACGCCCACTTGGTTAATCTAAAGCCAAATATTCTGGTTTAACAGCAACATGGCAGGAATAAAGCAGAAGACAAGATGTGTCCTGCCCACTTCGCCAGACCGTTGCCAGGAACAACCCACACAGTACACGAGGAAGGCATGGGACTGTTAGGAAGTCCTGTCATCATAAACATCACTGATAAAATGAAATAATAAGACGACCTCAATGATACATGTCATAGGGCATTTTGGATTTTTTTTTTTTTTTTGCACAGTCTTCTCTCGTGGACCCCAGATGAATTATTATCCTTTAAGTCACGGTCAACACATTACCTCGTATCCTTTCACGCTGTCTCCCAGAGCTTCCACAATCCCGGAACACTCAAATCCCGGCACCAGGGGAGTCTTGGGGGGGTTGTCAATGTTTCCCTGTCGAACCATCAAGTCGATGAAGTTTAAACCACTGTGAGGAGCAAATGTGAAAAGAGAAACACAACATGAGGCCAAATTAAAGCACCGGCCTGGTTCTCTTTTCTTCCCTCCCCTTCTCCCACTCTTTCCCTCCGTCCCTCCCTCTCTCTCTTTTTTCCTCTCTGGCAAAGCGTCTCTAACAGCAACGCCACTTAGATAGATGTTATACCAAGAAAGCAAAATTGAATTATCTCCATGCAGATAAGTAATGCTTCTCTGGCAACGACAATGGTAGTTCCAGAGTTTCCACTCATTCACAAGAGGTGCCCTTTAGCTTCTCTCAGAAGCTGTTTATAACCCTGACTCTAAAAACACAGATCGACTAGTCCGATCATTAGACAAGCCAGCACTTAATCAAGGGTGAAATATACACTAGGAAGTAGATAGAAACAGACATATGGAAAACAGCCAGATACATTGGCCACCAGCCAAGGTGTGAGATGGGAGAATGAGAAAGAAGAACTGTTTAAAAGTCCTTCAAACAACCAGCCATCTCTCCTCAATCAACACACACGTTTCAGCCAGTACTGTGCATAACGGCTCCCATGATGGTAGACTTGAAACAGCAAGAGACCACATTATGATCTGCTGGAGGAGGGAGACTCAGGGAGAGAGATCAAAGAGGGGGCCTGATGGACATGGGGGATACTGCAGTGTTTGTTTCAGAAATCGAAGTTGTCTCTGGCTGAGAAAGGTTACCAGGTATTTTCTAATAACACACGACTTTCGAAATAAGAAAGTTGTCATAAAAACATATCAAAGGCGTTTCCAGTGATGCTACCAGTGCTCCAGACTCTTTTGCTTTTTTAGAACTACTCTTGGAAGACAGCGCCTAGGGCTCAAAGGAGTAGGGCGCCGGCCCCATATGCTGGAGGTGGCAGGTTCAAACCCAGCCCCGGCCAAAAACTGCAAAAAAAAAAAAAAAATTCTACTCTTGGAAATTGCATTTAACATCCATTCACATGGGGAAGTACTTCCCACTGCACCTGCGTTTCTCCCATCCCAGTAGAGGTGTTTCCAAAGCACTTCTTGTTTTTATAAGGCACCATCAAAGAAAGACTTGGGTTATAGAGACCAAACCCCTCAGGCTGGCCCAAGGCCCATTAGCCACAGACCACAGCTTCTTTTCCAAGCAAGATGCCTTGAACTATTTCTCAAGCACATCTTGTCCAGTTCTTCATTGGCTTCTTTAGAGCCAAGGAAGTGTCTAGTTCCACCTCCATCTCCTGGTCTCACTCATCTATCTTATCCACAGACATCACCTAAAGGAGAGGGGGTGAATTCCTTGAAGAGTGAGTGCAGAAGTCACCACCATCTCAAAATCTTCATGACTATGAGTCAGTCAAGTGTCACCAAGTATCCCAGTTGGTGTCTCTCCAAAACGTGCTCTCCCTGAAGGCAGCTAGATGCCACCTGTCTCTCTGCTTCTGGAACGCATGGCATGCAACAGGCCCCCCACATATAGTAGTTACTTAACTAACGTTTGCCGAATGAAAGGAAGTCATGGATATTCTGAAATATGTGCTCCCAGTTTGAGTACTGATTACTTGTAAAAAGCAGCCAAGGAATCCTCAGAGTAATGGATATGTTTCTGCCCTGTACGTATAGACCCCTAGAGATCTTACTTTGATGTTTAGTTAGCATCTGTTCTGGTCTTTCCTTATCAAAATGTTCACCAGTAACGTGGCCTTAAGAGCTTAAGAGTTTCTTTTTTTTATTTTTTATTTTTATTAAGTCATTTGTACATAGATCATAAATACATTTATGCCTTTATAGGATTCAATGTGTTCATTATTTGTACAAAAGCTCATGGAGCCCTGGATATAAATCCCAGTTCTATCATTTCTTCTTATGTAACTTTGAATAAGTTCCTTAATTTCTCCACATCTCAGTTTTCTCATCTGTAAAGTGGGGGTTCTGATAGTATTGACTTCACAGGGATAACCTGTGATAAGAGTAAGGAGTTTAAATTTGGCACTAAGGACAGGGTAAGCATTTAATGGATGGTAGCCTTCAAATTCATATCTTCAGGCAAGAAAGAAGAAATGGGTGACACGTTGTAGGAAGACTCCCATTAAAAAGGAGTTAGTCGTCCCAGCATTGTAGTGTGTGCCTATAGTCCCAGCTACTTGGAGACTTTGGGGGCAGGATCGCTTGAGCCCAGGAATTAATTTGAGTCCAGCCTGGGCACGAAACATAGCAAGATCCTGTCTCTAAAATAAAAATAAATAAAAATAGAATAAAATTAAAAAAAAATTTAAAGGTTAAAAATAGTTTCAGAATTGACATGGAAAAGCTTCGGCTATCTACAAAATGGCCCATTTCCTAACACAACCAAATAAATAAAGCATCACTGTCTGACCAATGCCTACATGCCAACTGAGCACACGCCATCTCTCATTTCACCCATATTTTAGCTCGCTGTGTTTACCTTTGTGTGAAAACCAATGATTTCCCAAGACCCTGGTGGAGAAATAGCAGAAAAAAATCACTTGCCAGTTTGGCAACGTTGGTGGCTCCCTGGAGAAGGGTTCAACCTAGGCACTTGTTACGCTGTTCACCTGGGTTACCTTTAATCTCCTGCCAGGTTGAATCGGGCCTGGGTATTGTATATTGAGAGCCAGACACTTAGATCCCAGGTAGAAGGGCTAATATTGAATTTTAAAAGCCTCTAGTGGCCTGGCTCCATGGTTCATTCTAGCACTCTGGGAAGCCCAGGCAGAAGGAACTCTTGAGCTCAGGAGTTCAAGACCAGCCTGAGCAAAAGCCAGACCCAGTCTCTACTAAAAACCAAAAAATTAGCCAGACATTGTAGCAGGTGCCTGTAGTCCCAGCTACTCAAGAGGCTGAGGTAGGAGGAATGCTTGAGCCCAGGAGTTTGATGTTGCTGTAAGCCAAGCTGCCCACTCTAGCCTGGGCAACAGAGTGAGATTATCTCCACAAATAATAATGGTATAATAAAATAATAAAAAGCCTGTAGCATCCAGCTTCCTTGGTGAGGCACTTGGTGATTAGTCATGGAGATCACCGCCTTCACCCAGGAAGCAGCCACACCAGTGTTGTTAGTGGAGTTCCTTCACAGGCTGTATCAGACCTGCACCTCGCTGGTGCCTACCCACCCACCTTCTCTTGACATGGTCACAGCTAGCATTTTCTGAGGATTTAATCTGTGGCAGGAAGTGTGCCAAGTGCTTTACTTTTGTTATTTAAGATTCAGGATAATCCCATGAGGCATGAACTCTCACACGCATTCTTTTCAGATCAGGACACTGAGATCCAGCAAAATTAAGTAACTCACTTTACGACAGTGGTTCTCAACCTTCCTAATGCCTCCTAATGCCACAACTCTTTAATACGGTTCCTCATGTTGTGGTGACCCCCCACCCATAAAATTATTTTCGTTGCTACTTTGTAACTGTAATTTTGCTACTGTTATGAATCGTAATGTAAACATCTGATATACAGAATGTTTTTTCATTGTTACGAAGGGGTCCTGACCCACAGGTTGAGAACTGCTGCTTTAAGGTCACATCTTCAGAAAAATGTCCAAGTTAGGATTTGAAGTCTAGAACCCCAAGCCCTTAGACAGCGCCCTCTACTGCCTCCCCATGGGAACATCCCCACTCACCAGCCTGGCTGAAGGGGCAAGTTCAAGGTCAACGTTAGTAACTCCCTGTCTTTTCCCTCTCATGGAGAGTTGCCTGCACCAAGAGTGGGCCCAGGGTCGGAGAAACAGCCACACATAATCTAGGCAAGAACTCATTCCTTCTTACAAATAACTTAGCTGGTCCAGGCACTGGGTGTTCTCTCAAAAACTACTAATATGAATTGGGAAACACAGAAGAGAACAACTTAGCAACAGAAAAGATGTCAAAAGATAGAAATGAGGTAGAATAGAGCTTTTCAACCGGTGTGCCATGGCACACTGGTGCCATGTGGGAGGATGATGGGTGTCTCGCAAGAATGTTTAAAGACCATTGATTAAATTATTAATCCAGCTTGATTAGATTGATGTAACTTCTTCTTACACAAGAAGTTCAAAGTGGCTCGGTGCCTATAGCTCAACCGGCTAAGGCGCCAGCCACGTACACCTAAGGTGGCGGGTTCGAATCCCTAGCCCGGACCCGCCAAACAACAATGATGGCTGCAACCAAAAAATAGCCGGGCGTTGTGGCGGGCGCCTGTGGTCCCAGCTACTTGGGAGGCGGAGGCAGGAGACTTGCTTGAGCCCAGGAGTTGGAGGTTGCTGTGAGCTGTAATGCCACGGCACTCTGCCCAGGGGGACAGCTTGAGGCTCTGTCTCAAAAAAAAAAAAAAAGAAGTTCAAAGCACAATAAGTATATTCTCTTTTTTGCTCTTCTTTTTTTTCTTGATCAACAAAATTTAAGTGCCCCGCAGAACTTTAACTGTAGGTTCAAGTGTTCTGTAGGATCAAAAAGGTTGAAAACACTGAGCTAGAAGGGCCTGGTTGACCTCAGCTTTGGGGAAACATAAGTAAAAAACAAAACAAAACCCATAAACATAAGTTTAATTCTCCTCAGCAAGTAGGAAAATTAAAAGAAAAGATAAAAACACAAAGATCAATAGAGTCAACCCAGCAGCCTTCACCAGGGTGAGGCTTTACGGTCTCCCATTGCTGAGTTCCCTAGAGTGAGAGGATCTTGTCTCTAGACTTGGGGAGGTTCAGCTCTATCACGCTTCCTGCTCTTTGATTCCCATGAGTTTCTTTTTTACTGGGGATGAGTGTTTCTAACAGAACATCTTTGCTTGGGTACCTGCATGGTCTCCCATGACACCCAAGATACAAACTTAAACAAATACCATAATCCATTGCCCTAGTCAGCCACTGAGACAGACACTGTTGATTCTATTTCCCCCACCCCCACATCCCAACAAAACAAGTAACACTGTTTAGAGGTAATAAGTTATTTACACTCAGGGCCACATAGTGCATAGTAAAGCCATGAACTTAAACTTAGGACTGTCTAATACTTTTCTTTTTCCATCACAACCGAAAAAGAAAAAAACTGGCATCTACATCTACATCTTCACAATTACAGTCTCTGGCAGTCTCTGAGATGGTTTTATTTTTACCTGGAAATTGTTTGGGGGTGGCAAATGATTTGCCTGATGACTCAAGCCCCTATAGAGATAAAATTTTTATACAGCTCTTAAACATTTGAGATCATTGCAAAAAAAAAAATAGTGGCAAAGAGTATTTCACATAATGTTCTGTTAGGTAATCCTATTTTTCTCAAAGGCTGGTATAATTTTAAGAAGTCATATAGGACTGTGTCAGTTTTCCTCCCATGCTAAATTATTTCTCGGAGGTTAAGCTTAAAGCGCTATTATTGCAACACGGTATTCTGAAGAAATGGAGGCAGAGATTTGAGAAAGGGGCTCTGAAAAAAACTCCGAATGCAGGATGAGGAATCTGACAATCTATGTGAGAGAAGACAGCGTAAAATTATCTGGGGACATTCCTTTTAAATAACAACCATTTCTCACCTTGACATAGCATAGCGTAGTTGACAAGGTGCTTTCAGACAAGTCTCATTCAACTTTGTAACGAGCCACGAAAAGCAAGAACTGCAGATATTATTGGCCCATTACATAGATGTGAACACTGAGACTCACAGAAGAAAACAGACTTGTCAAAGGAGACACAATTAGTATATGACAGAGCTGAGACTTGAGTTAAGGTTTCCAAACTCCTTGTTTATTGTGTAATATATCCCATGACACCATGAAATTTCAAGGGCAAGCCAATCAAATGTTACTAACATCAGTCCTGTCAAGATCCATGGATAGTAAGACTAAGAGGAACTAGTGAAAAGAAACCCAAGTTGGTAAATGAGTTTTAGTCCCTACATGGCTGTCAGTCAGCTGTGGACCTTGGCTGAATCTCTGAAGCTCTCTCCCCAACTTTCTTATTGCTTCAGATATCATCAAACTCAAAGCTTAGGCAAAGAGGGCTTGGTGGTCTTGACAAAATACACTGACTTGGATACTTAGGCTCTATGGAGAAGCTGCAAGCTAGCCTTGGCCTTCATACTTTGTTCTCTGTTATCTATTAAGTGAGGGATGTCACCGGTAAAGTCTCTTGAGAGGTGTTTGGCTGTACTTATCCTGTGCTCTACCAAAGTCAGGAAACATTGCCCCCACGATGCTGCTGCTACTTGTTAAGCACTAAGGGCTGGGCCATTTTAATCCCCGTACTGTGAAAAGAAAAGCTGGGGCCTAGAAAGAATAAGTAAAGTACCTTGTCTAAGGTCATAAACTCGGTACCAGAACCAGGAGCCCTTTTGTGTGACCGCCAAGCTTGAGTTTTTGAACACTAGGCTGTCACTGTGTTCATCTATAAACCATGGTATGTATGGCTGCTGTGCACTAGTCCCCAAAGCTTGTCTTTTGGGGTATGCTAATTGTTTGTTGTGTGTGTGTGTATGTGTGTTTTTTTTTTGAGATGGAGTCTCAAGCTGTCACCCTGGATAGAGTGCTGTGGTGTCACAGCTCACAACAGCCTCAAACTCTTGGGCTTAAGCGATTCTCTTGCCTCAGCCTCCCAGTAGCTGGGACTACAGGTGCCTGCCACAACACCTGGCAATTTTTTTTTTTTTTTTGTTGCAGTTGTCATTGTTGTTTAGCAGGCCCGGACCAGGTTCAAACCCACCACCCTTGGTGTATGTGGCCAGCGCCATGCCGACTGAGCTATGGGTGCCACCCATGGTGATTGTTTTGACATGTTCACAATATCAAATGAAGACACAAATTATTTCTTAAAAGACATAAATGATTTCTTTCATAAATGACATCACTAATGTGATGTCTTTTAACTTATAGCCCTGCTATTAGTTTTCCAATTTGAGATGAAGACTGGCCCACGAAAGTTTAGCAAAGAAGATGCCAGCATCTATGGAGAAGGGGCCCTTGTCTTTTCTTTTCCTGGTAAAACGAAGGCAGAGGCTGCTCATTTCAAAGAATTTTAGGGCTCCTACCACCTTATTCTGTCCCCAGTTTTTCCATTTTCTCAGCACTATGGGAATCCGAACATTGTCAGGCCGTGACACAAAGAACACGCTGATGAAAATCTCCCTCTAATGATGCAAATCAACGGATTCTCATCATATACTTTGATCTTATGGTCAGTGGAAATCCCTAGTCTTATCCCATCATTGGCTCAATTAAGAGACAGATTGCCAAAGAAATAATAATCTTCAGAAGCCCATGGTTTTAATTACTGAGGGGATATTGTTGAGCATGTCATTTGTTACAACATATATTCACTTCTTTATGAAGAAGAATCTTTCATCAACTCTCAGTACAAGATGGCTTTATGGGTCTTACAAGCCCAGTATGGCATATACGCTAGTTATGTTTCTTTCTTTGCATTGGCTGTTAGGAAGCTCAGAGCCAAGTTCATGGCATTTATTCTCTATGTCATGTTAACACTCAACTTCATCTTAACTTAAGAATGCTTTGGAGTTTCCATTTTTAAAAATCTTTTACTACGTTACAATGGTTCTCAAACTTTATTGTACATCAGAATCCCCAAGATGGCTTGTTAAAACATAGATTGAGGGGGGAAGGGGGCAGTATCTCTGCAGTCCAAGACCTCAAGTGAGGTCTAAGATTCTGCATTTCCAGCATTTTCTAGGTTATGTTGATGCTTCTGATCTGGGCACCATGCTTAGAGAATTACTGATCTATCATTTTTTAAAAAACTAATTCGAGTCATTTTTTTTGAATGATATAGGGTAAAACTTAATAGATGATGATTAAATAGATAAGAAAATGAAAAGCTCTCTCCTTGTTCTCTAGGGCCGTTGAATTTTTTGATCCTAGTCCAGAGGATCCTATTTCCCCTTATTAAATTTGGTCTTATTCAATTAAGTCCATCATTCGGAATTGTCTGTCTCTTCTTGGAGCCTAATTCTTTCATCCAAAAAAAAAAAAAATTTGCTGCCCCTTCTGGATTTGTATCCTTTGAAAATGTGGTTCACATGGCATTATCCTCTATGTCTAAGCTGCTGATAAAAGCATCAGATAGGCCATCACATTCCTGCTTACCATGGATATGTGTGAAGGTTGTGAATGATGTCATGGAAGAAATTTAAAACTTCAGACTAGCAGACATCCTATGTTTCTTCAAATCATGAGCTCTTACGGTTGTATGAAATGGCTCCAAGACACTCTGAATTCATGTGTGATAAATACAGTGAAGACCAGGAGGCCTCACTTTTTAGGAGTGATGGCAGGTGATCGTCTCCCCACATGTCAGTAATTGCTGAGTGACAGAGGTGTGGCCTGACTCAGCCGTGAGTGTGGTCATTTGGGGGTGGATGTCAGGATCACTGTGGTGTGTATTTGCTTGTTTCGAACATGCATATCCCAGCCCAGAGAGTCTCCTTAGCCCAGGTGCATATTCTCATGTGTTCTACAGGACCACTCATAAGCAATAATGTTCAGGGCCAGACGCGGCGGCCCACGCTTGTAACCCTAGCACTTTGGGAGGCCGAGGCAGGTAGATTGTCTGAGCTCAGGAGTGTGAGACCAGCCTAAGCAAGAGCAAGACCCCATCTCTACAAAAAAAATAGAAAAACTAAAACTAAGTAATAAGCAGCACTTTATTGTAAGAAAGTTGGCACATGGAATGTGCTGTTAATTTATCATTATTTAAAGATCAATAGCTTGATTAGTGATTAATTGATCTTACTGGTTTGAAAGTTAGAGAGTAACCACATTATTTCTAATATCCATGTATGTGTTTTATTGGTATCATTATGCCAGAAAACAACTGAGTGGTATAGATATAAGGTATATTTTGAGCCAAAGGCATAGCTTTTGTGTTCTTAAAAAAAAGGTAAATAGAAAAACTAGCTGGGTGTTGTGGCGGGTGCCTCCCAGTTACTTGAGAGGCTGAGAGAATTGTTGGAACACTGGAGTTTGAGGTTGCTGTGAGTGATGATGATGCCACAGCACTCTACCCAGGTGACAGAGTGAGACTCTGTTTCAAAAAAAAAAAAAGAAGAAGAATGTTCCAGAAGGGATGAGCCCTTTGGGGGAGGGCTCTCCCATAGGGCTTTGTGACTGTTGGAAAGGTCCTCAAGACAACAGCAGGAATCTGGAAACCTCCATTCTAACTTCTCTGATGGTGGAGCATGGGGAGAGGAAGAAATGATTTGTGGTTTGTGATCATACTAGGTAACACTCACGGGGTGCTCACTACGCATCCAGCATGGGGCTAAGCTCTTTACATGCATAGTATCCTTTAATATTTTACAGCAGTCATAAACAAGCTAAGAGGTAAATGATACCACCCCCATATCACAGAGAACAAAGCTGAGGTTTACAAAAGCAAGGTGTGAGAGCAAAGGATAAAAATCCAGAGACTGTGCTGTCGAATTCTCTACTTTGCTTTCCTGTGAGAGAGATCGTCGCTGGGTTTCCCAGTTGCAAAGACGAGACCTCTCCACTCGATCAGCATATTGAGCACCTGGTATTCTGAGCAGTACAGTAGGCAGTAGATGCCCCCAAATTAACAAGGGGCTTCAAATTCTCAGGGGAACCAGCATCAGTGCCTGTAGCTCAGCGGCTAGGGTACCAGCCACATACACTGGAGTTGGCAGGTTCGAACCCGGCCCAGGCCTGCCAAACAACACCAGCTACAACCAAAAAGTAGCTGGGCATCATGGTGGGCACCTGTAGTCCCAGCTACTTGGGAGGCTGAGGCAAGAGAATCACTTAAGCTCAAGAGTTTGAGGTTGCTGTGAGCTGTGATGCCACAACACTCTACGGAGGGCGACATAAACTCTGTCTCAAAAAAAAAAAAATAGAAAAAGCTGATTACAATATGATGTGATGAGTGGTTTTACGGAGTGTGGGCAAAGTGCTCATGTAGCCACTGAGAGAGGTGCTAACATCCAAGATAACCTTGATGTCAAAACATCGACCTCCAGAAAGTTTTCCCCAGAAGATGGTTCTGGTGGTCCTCTGCAGTCACCAGAGCTGAGTTTAAAGCTTTCACTTTTTGGCTCGTCCTCCAGGGAGTTGCTTAACCTCTTTGAGTCTCAGTTTGTTCATCTCAACAATGGGAGGGTAACATACCGACCCTAAGGGGCAGCCCCTGTAGGACAGAGCGCCTCACACACACTAAGTGCTCAGTAAGTGTGAGTTGCCATCATCACCATCATCATCACACAGATAGGGTCGAGTAGGTCAGGTTTACTGGGAAAGACTCTGAGACTGAGATTTGCAGCAAAAGGTCCCAAAGGGAACAGCACCTGGATGGGTACAGGGAGCTGCCCTGGGCCGAGGGAGATGGTGAACTCCAGTGTACCAACACAAAGGTCTCTGTTCATTGTTGGAAAGTTCCAGAGCTAGTGTGGTCTCTTGAGTAATTCTGAAGGAAGGCACAAAGACTGGGCCTTTGGTTCCCTGCATCAACTAGTCATGGGATGAAGGCTTCCTGCAGGGAGGGGGTGCAATCTTGGGCAAGGTGGTGTCTTTCAGCTATGGCAATTCCTTGGGGGGACCGTTTGTGTGCTGGGGGAGTTAGGGCCCAGGTCCTAAAAGGCTGTTCTGGGTGGTGTAGCATCCACTACAAAGAGGGTGGTGTGACCTCCTCTCCCAGGATCTTATTCCCTTGTGGTCACAGAGCAGTTGTCAGGGGTGGTGAGAATATCCAGGGCTCCTTTGCATGGTGGTCCCTGAGGAGGAAAGATCTAGCAGTTCTTATAACTAACAGTGCAATGTCAGAAAATGGGGGCCTGGAACAATAAGAGCAAAGAAAAATAGAGGAATAAAGAGATTGACAACCGAGGAGGAGCAGAGAGAAAGGAAAGGGCAGATAGGGAGGAGTGGCAGGCAGTGAACCACCAAAGTACATGCAGGATCATATGCTGGGGAAGAGTGGTGAAAACAGTTGTTAGGGCTTTCCTCTCTGCGGGAAGTGGGAGGTCACAGAAGGCTAGAGGAGTGTGGGAGACCAGGAAAATACCGTTAAGTTCCAGATGGGAAGTGTTATCAGCCCTCTGCCCATTGAGACTGAGCCCCCAGCACCAGTGGCAGCTCCAACCTTGCACCAAACCAGAACTGCAAGAGAAGAGGCCCCTTTTCTATTCTGCTCTTGTCTTGCTGATAATAACATTCATCAAAGCACTTAACTCCCCATCCACAAGGGGTCAAAGAAGCAGATGTTTGATTCATCTCCTCGTCGCCCCAGAACTGAAGTTTTTGTTGTTTTTTTTAATCTTAACTAAAAACTCACAAATGCCTAGGAAAATAGGCATTGATCTCAGGGAATCGTGTTCACAGCTCAGTTTTCTTCTTTGGTTTGTTCAAGCGTCAATTTTGTTATCTTGAGACCATGAGAATAGACCAGCGCAAATTGGCTACAGAAGAAAAGTCTCTCAGTGACCAAAGCGAAGGCGCCTTTTATGCAAATCGCCAATGGCAGCTCACCTTTGAGAAGGGCCAGGGTTGTCCTGGATGATCTCAAGACAGAGAAGCCACCTGTGTTTAGTCTGAGGGAAGAGGAGTGTTATAGGTGCTCAGACACCCTTCTCCACTGGTGGCCTGTGGCCCATGACGCTGCTCTTAGTGTCCAGTTCCACATAATCCTGCCTGCCATTCCTACTAGACAAACAAGCCACTCTGGACACAGGAGACATAGGAAATTTTCTGGCCCATCTGATGTTTTTCATAATGTCCCACTTATTAAGTAAAAATGCTATTCTTGCTGTACCTAGATCCTTTGTCCCCAGTACATGCTGTGACAGGGAGGGTAATACAGCTTGCAATACAATTACGATCTATTTCTACAGTGCCTGAGAAAAAAATATGCTCTGATATTATGTCCAAATTAGTATTCAAAACACACTTTGGTGGTATTTCCAACACTGAACAAAATGGCCAGGGAGACATATTGAGAATCTGAATATCCACAGCCAGATTTTAACAGAAACAGAAAAGCATGGTACAGATGGGTCCAAAACAAGCTCTCCTGATGCCAAGACTAATCTCCTTGATTTGGAGACCTGGAGTTAGTTACCTACTCTCAGCTGCTCCCGAGGACACCATGGGAGGTATTTAGTCCCAAGGTTCCTGCAGAGGTCAACATCTCTATGCCCCACGTTTGATGGTGTCCAAGGCATCAAACAAGTGCTTGGCAGTGATTGGTCACATAGAGCATTCAGTCTTATCCAATTTAAATTCAGCAGCCTTCTGTGTTTCGGGGCTTGGCTAGGCACTAATGTTACAACAGTGACAATGACATCTCTGCTGCCCAGGAGTTCAGAGATCAACAAATCAATGGCCACAGAGTGTGACAGTTCCACAGAGGAGGCCGCATGAAGGTCATAACCAGTGCAGAGAGGATGGTTATTAACTCACTTTGCCTGGGACTTAGGAATGGGTGTGCCCCTTCCTACCACTGTCTCAGCCTTCCAGCCCCATCGTGCCTCCCCATGGAGGGGAGAAGTCAGCACAGAATGGACACAGGCTGATGTCCTCCTGGAGGCAGAGCACCCCACCCGGAGAAACAGTCCAATGTTTACCAATAACATGTCAGCTATTTCCTGAGATATTGCTGCTGATAAAAACTACATTGAATGAAAAAATGAACTGTCAATACAAAAAAGAAAGGACACAGAGACTGGACAGGCAATGTCTACCAGAACCTTCTGCAGGGATAAAACTATTCTGCACCCATATTGTCCAATCTGGTAGCCACAGGCCATGTGGAGTTCCTGAAGGCTTGAAATGAGGTGAATGTGATTGAGGACCTGAAATTTTAATTTTAGTTAATTAGCCTTTAAGTTTAATTAGCCTAAAAAGGATACAACAGCAGGATGACGGCCCTCTCATCTTCCCCATAGATTACGAGGAGCTCTAGAGCAATAGGGCTTGTCTTAAAATCCACCTTCCCCTGTTGAATGCTTTCCACAGAGCTCACAAAAGGATAAAAAACAACATCTCCACTGAAGGCATCAATAGGAAAAGTCCTAGTTGTGATCTGAGCTCTTTCCTTTCTCCTTCTCACTCACACCATTACCTCTCAGCCGTGCTTGGCTGGCAGCCGCCTTGTGTGCCCCAGTTTGATGGTGAGGGGGGAGAACCAACATCAAAGACCTGCTTGATTGATGTGCTTTGGAGAGAGTGAAGATTTACTTCTGGAAGATGAAAGAGTAGATGAGAAAAATGAGCAAAGACAGATGCAAACGACCAGAGATACCAAGGGGTGGGTTTGAAAGTCTGGGAGGGTTTGCAGAGAGGAAAGAGAGGAGGGAGGCGTTGTGTGGGGAGTAGGGGCTGGAGATGGGAAAAGAAAGTCTCGGAGAGGTTTTCCTCTGTAGCGCGAATGGATCCAACCTTGGTGTTCTCTGCAGGATGCAATAATTTGACAGTGCTTTTCAATTATTTGGGTGGTTCGGTCTCTATTCAAGAGCAAACAGGCCCGGCGCTTGTAAGGATACAAAAGGAAAGAAGAAAACGGGCAATAGGCAAGAAAACTGTTCAAAGAGCAAGGAAGGAGGCCGCTCCTCTGCAATCACGAGAGAGACAGGAGAAAACAGCAGAGGTTCTGCTGGCCAAGGGCAGCGATGCTGAGGCTCAAAGCAGATGGGAAGGTGAAAATGGCCTTTGCTCTTTATTTCCTTCGAACTAGCAATCCCAAGAGTCTCCCTGTGGACAGAGAAGCTCCTCGAATCGGGAAGGACTGCCGAGGAAGGCGCCACGTGGATGGCTGAGGTGCCACGTGGATGGCTGCGACCTGCCTCCCTGGTTCCGGCTTCAGTACACCGAGTCAGTTTATTACGAGGTCCCCAGTCGGAACGATCTTAGGGAGCTTAGCTGGGAGGATGAAGAAAATCCAATTACAAAATCATTCAGACCAATCATAGGGACAGTGGGCTTAATAGCTCCCTGTTAGCAGATTGAACCAGCCGTAGCATAGATAAATGGAAAGCAATTCCTTCTGATTCTAGACAGGGGATGCTTTTTTTTTTTTAAAGAAAGTCTGTAACTTGATGGATAGTCTGCTCAAAGACTCACTGCATTGGGAGGACAGGCGGGGGCCACGGAGAGTGTAGTTTAGAGTTTTCTGGAATCACAAGACTTGGACACTCTGGGCCAGCAGGGCTGCCCCGCCCTGCGTCTCTCCTCATGAAGGGCAACTGCTTCTTCTGGGAACCATGAAAAACATCATCTTAAGAAAAACCTGAGTTAAGAGGACAGGGGCCTGGAGGAAGCAGCCTGCGGCTGGACTGGAAGTGTGGGCAATGCCCCCTCTTGGGCCACCTTTCAGCTCCAGGGGCTTGGGTTTGGGACAGAGCAGTGAAGGGTAAGGGCAGAAAGAGCGAAGGCATGAGCTCCAGGGAAAGACAGACCCTGGCACAATCTCAGCCTTCTGTGACCTTTACCCAGATCCTTCGCCTCATCCACCCTGTTTCGTCACCTGTCAAATGTCTAATATACTAGAGATTCCTGCAAAACACTTCTCAGGAGCCCAAGACACATCGAAAGTACCCAATAAAGGCCACTGTGATGATAACCATGAAATATAATTCATATAGGGGTCCTCAAACTTTTTAAACAGCATCCAGTTCACTGTCTCTCAGACCATTGGAGGGCCGGACTGCAGGCCCCAGGATGAGTTGGCTGCTAAGCAGGACAGGCAGTGGCAGAAAAAACATCCAGCGGGCCGGATAAATGTCCTCGGTGGGCCGCATGTGGCCCATGGGCTGTAGTTTGAGGACGCCTGAGAGGGTGCCAAAAACTGTATCACGTTTTTAAGAAAGGAAAAATCTGTATTAAAATGGCAATACTCAAGACATGTTTGACTTCCATAATTATAAAAGATGCAAGATTCATTAGACAAGATAATATTATTGGCAGACATCGAATATTTTCAAACAGTTTTTCCTTTCTGTAAAATGTGTATACATTTTTTTGGGCACCATCTGTATATGAGGTAGCATGTGACGGCTGGCAGCCTGCATCATGGGGAGAGAGGTTGGTGCGGCCCAACCACGGCGCCTGGCTCCATCCAGAAGAGAAAAGAAATGGGGATATGTCCCGGGAGGCTTTAAGTGTCTGGTAGTGGAAGCAGAACAGAGAGATGGGAAAAGGTCAGCATCAACGGGGGAGCCAGAGCAACACCCCCCTTGCAGCTGTTGAAGGCGTGGAAGGTGGAGGTCGAGGGGCCTGACACCTACCAAGGAGGGCAGGAACACAGCTGGGGAAATTCTGTTTGCTTGAAGATTTCATCTTAACATCCAGGCTGCTGCAGGGTCTCTGGACATCTAGGTATTGGGGGAACACTTGAGTGAGTCCCCCCAGGCTGACAATCTTTAGCCCAGCACAGCAGATTCGCTCAAAGAGCCCTGGCCTGCAGCACTTGTTGAAAGCAGGTCTCAGGAAGAGGAAGATGACACAGTATCTTGAGAAGTCAAAGGCTCACACTTCCCAGTCCAGGAAAAGCACTTATTTGAGGGCACAAAAAATGAATTTCTGGTTCGGAGAGAACAGACTGTGTTACAGAGAAGTAAAACTCCCTGAGAACAATGAGCTGGCATTCTTCTGGGTTTGTACCCAAAGACCTGCCTAGGAAAGGCTTTGGGAGAGATTTAGCTTTCTTGTTGGAGAAAGCCGAGAGGAGGGGAGGGGAATTTGGAGCCACACGACTTCAGAACGGCCACCGTTTGTTTTAGAAAGGTCATATTTGCTAGAAAGTCAGTATAATATATTTGCTCATCCCTCAAACACTTATTGAGTGCCTACTGTTAACCAAGCAAGATGTTTGCTTGGCATTCAACCGTTCACTGATAATAGAGAAAGTTCCTAGAATTTCCAAGATTACCAAAGAACTTTCAAAGACAATCGGCCTTGCAAGATAATTATTCTGCCTTGGGTTCTCAGGACCACAGTCATGTAGAAAAGTCAGGAAGAAGAGGATCCAAAGCTTAGCTTGCCATGAGGAGAGGGGGATGTCTGTTCAGGAAACCACTGTTTAGCAGGTCTCCAGCTTCACGGCAGTGCTGGGGATGAGGCTTGGCTGAGGCATCAGGGGGTCACTGACAGCAGATTAAGGACAGAAGCTGACTGCAAGCTCTCTTGGAGAAAATATCGCGTATGAAGTTGAAACAGTTCCTTTCACTGGAGCATCTATTTTGTCTCCTGGGCCTTCAAACATCACATTCACTCTTTTGAATACCATGGTTCCAGCTGATGTTCTCGTATGAGATCACAGACAGAGGAATCGAACTAATCTGAGATTACACGCTCTCTGCCCTTTCCTGTGAAGAGTCTATTCTTTCTTCTAATTAAACTTTTTCCTCTATGAAAAATGCCAAGATGTCAAAAAGGATCGCTTCTCGCAAAGAGCAGTGCCAGCAACTGGAGGTCACAGGGAGACTATTTTCCATGCCTGGGCAAGCTTTGTTGTTAGTGTTGAATGTCAGTGATGTACCCAAAAGGCTGCAGGATTTTGATTTCTTTGAATTGTCTATGCCCGTGATTTTCAACCAGGGTGCTGAGGCACACTGGTGTGCTGTGAGAGGATCTCTGGTCTACCTTGAAAATCTATAAAGATCATTAATTTAATTATTTTTGAAAGATGTCCAAAGCACAATAAGCGTTTTTTTTTTACTCTTTTTTTTTTGGTTAACATAATTTAAGTCAGGTGCCGTGGCTCACACCTGTAATCCTAGCATTCTGGGAGGCCAAGGTGGGTGGATCGCCTGAGCTAACAAGTTTGAGACCAGCCTGAGCAAGAGCGAGTTCCCCGTCTCTAAAAAATGGCTCAGCATTGTGTGACCTGTGGTCCCAGCTACTTGGGCAGCTGAGGCAAAAGAATCGCTTGAGCCCAGGAGTTTGAGGTTGCTGTGAGCTGTGACACTACAATACTCTACTGGGGGCAAGAAAGTGAAACTCTGTCTCAAAAAACAAACAGACAAAAAAATTAAAAAGAAACCAAAGGGAAAAAACATAATTTCAATGTGCTGTAGAAGTTTATAGGTTTAAGTGTGTTGTTAGATAAAAAAGGTTGAAAAACATCGGTCATATACACCTGACTAGCCAGGAAGTCCTTGATGGGAGGGATGGTAGAAACAGATCACTCCCAATCTATCCCCAACCCTGGGAATAAAGTTCCAAAGCCAGCATCCTAGTCCCTGCCACCAAGGTAGTCTGGTGTGAGAACTGCTGAGTGATAAACTAGGACATGGTAGTTCCAGTCTCAGTTCTGTCTGTTACAGCCCGAGTGAGTCAGGATAGAAAATAACTGAGCATCCACGTTGTGCAGAAGGCACAGTCAAGGCCTCCCCAGACTCTCAGGTGTCTTCATGACAGCACCTAAAAGTGGGCCTGGCCACCAAGGTGAGGATGCGGACATGTTCAAGGTGCTACGTGCTTAAAGCACTAGCAAGGTCAAGTAGAGTCTCAACCCAAATCCGTTATATTGTCTCGCTGTTTCCACTTCATCTCTGGACCCCCGTTTCCTCACCTAGAAGATACAGATGGTAACTTCTGTGCCACCTACCTCACCAGGTGGCAAGGATCAGAGCCAAAGCTGATGCGCGTAACTGCCTTTATCACTGGCAAGTGCTGCCTGTGGTCCATCCACCTGCCGCGGTTTCGAAGGCCCAGGCCATTGACATCTGGCGGCTTTTTACGAGAACCTGCATCTGGCAGATGTTCTATAAGGTTTTACCTCCATTTTTAAGTAAAGCAAAAGGCTTTAGAGTGCTAAGCAACGTGTCCAAACACACCTTCATGGTTAATGAAGGGCAAAGCAAAATTTTAATCCATGTCTGCCTTAAACTGATCCCTAGGACTTTCCACAGGACAGGAAGCTTGCTTGCCACTCACCTTACTTAATTCCGTCTCATGCAGACTTCCTAAAGGCAGAATGAATGAACTTTTCTTTTCTTTTCTTTCTTTATTTATTTAGTTAGTTTGAGACAGAGTCTCAAGCTGTCATCCTTGGTAGAGTGGCATCACAGCTCACAGCAACATCAAACTCTCAGGCTTAAGCAATTCTCTTGCCTCAGCCTCCCAAGTAGCTGGGACTACAGGCACACACCACAACGCCTGGTTATTTTTTGGCTGGAACTGTCATTGTTGTTTGGCAGGCCTGGGCTTGATTCGAACCCTCCAGCTCTGGTGTATGTGGCTGGCGCCCTGGCTGCTGAGCTATAGTTGCCAAGCCTAAAAGGAGCCAACCTTAATTCCTGTTCTTCCTTTAAGTATTTCTTTTTGATCCAGGTTATTTTTAATTCCATAATTTGGACCCCCCCCCAAAGCTTTTAATCCCAGGGACATCCCCACTACAAACAAGTGATCAGAATTATGACAACTTTAATGATTCTCAGCAAATTAAAATGTTCTAAGTAGCACTGAGAAGCTATGTGCCATTTACTTCACTTTTATGTCATGGAAATTATTTCCACGTGGATGAATCCTATCCCACATAAAAGATCATTACAACCAATTATAATTTCTCCGTAAAGTTTTGCCAATTACTGTTCCTGTTAGCAGAGTTATTCTTTGGTGGTGATGACTTCTTGTTTTTTTTTTTGAGCAGCAAAATGGAAAAATTGGGAGGAAGAAAGACGTATGTGGAGATACAGATTAAGGGAAATGGGATGCAGAAAGGAGAAAAAAGACAGAAAAGCTTCTTATTGATAATAGAGGTCAAGTTATTCTCAGGGGGCAAAATGCCTGAGTAAAAGCAGCAGGTTCAAAGGATGGTTCTTTGTTCCAAAGAGACAGAACAGTCTCTGATTCTGGTTTTCCTTTTCTTCTTTTTAAGACAGAGTTTTAGGCCAAGGTGGGTGGATTGCCTGAGCCAGAAAGAGACTCCACCCCTACATTGTGGCAGGGACCTATAGTCCTAGCTACTCAGGAGGCTGAGGCAAGAGAATTGCTTGAATGCAACGGTTTAAGGTTGCTGTGAGCTGTGATGCCATAGCACTCTACCGAGGGTAACAAAGTGAGACTTGCAAAAAAAAAAAAAAAAAAGACAAAGTTTTACTCCATCACCCTGGGTAAAGTGGCACCATAGCTTACAGCAACCTTGAACTCTGGGGTTCAAATGATCTTCTTGCCTCAGTTTTTCATTTTTAGTAGAGACAAGGTCTCGCTCTTGTTCAGGCTGGTCTTGAACTCATGAGCTGAGGCAATCCACCCGCCTCAGCCTTCTAGAATGCTAGGAATACAGGCGTGAGCCACCACGCCTGGTGGATTCTAACTTGCTTTTCCTCCTTGAATTGCTGGGGACACAGGAAGTTCATTCCATTGCTGGACAAAGAGCAGATGTTGTCACCACACTCAGCCCTCATCAACGAGGACACAGTTAATGAGGAAACGCAAACTTTAATAGATAAGAATGACCCTTGCTGGCACTTCCCTCTTCTCATCTCCAAATGAGGCTCAAACATGACTCAGCCTAGAGTCATCCTCTCCTGTCAAATCCTGGTGCCTCCATCCAACAAAGAATGAATCAGAACACTTGATTCCAATCTCTACTTCACAGCGGCTTCCGGCTGGGCTATGTAAGACCCCCTGAGCAATTTCTCAGCATTCCAAACATCTGTGTCACTTAACCTCATGGGCTGCGTTTGTTTGTTTGCATAAACACAGGGAATGGCATACTGGTCACCTGTCACTGCATCACCCTTGTGAGTGACAGTTCACTGTTATGCCATTTGGGGGTATCTCACTGGCAAGTGGCCAAGGTAGCAAAGGCCCAGTCAAGGCAAAGAAGACAAAGGAGGGGACCCCAACATCTAGAGTGGGTCCAGATAGCGGCGATTGTGCTTAATCGGCATGGTTATTCTGGGTCAGCACTCACACTAACTCGATCGTAGCTGGATCCCCTCACCATCCTCCTCAGGAGTGTGGGCAAAAGGGAAGTGGTACAGAAATGTAATGGCCATTTTAAGGGACCAGCAAACTGGCACTGTGTGATTTTGAGTCGTATCAGTTGGATTTCAAATCAATTGAATGCATTCCTGGGTCTTTCTCTATGTTCCTGTTTCTGTGTCTTTCTCTTGGTTTCTCATCTTTGTCTCTGTCTTTCTCTTTTATGCCTTGTTACGTGTCTCTGTGACTCTCTCCCAAATGTAAAAGGCTCCAGGTATGAGGCACCCCCATTGGGTTTTCCCACAAGTCTTCTACTTAGAAGTTTATGATCCTACTACTTAGAAGTCAGGCTCCCAGTGTTAGTTTCTCATCCCCCAAACAGAGATATTAATACTGTTCTGCTGAGCTGCCATTAGGAGGAAATGGAATGAAGGGTACACAGCAGGCAACTCAGCTTCTGGCTCACAGAAACTGTTCCATAAACGTTTGTTCCATCCTTTGTCTCCCATTCACTACCCACTGGTGACATATTAGGATCTGCCAATCTGGTGCCTTCCTTCTGGTGTGGCCTGCCCTCGGCCCATTCTCAGATCAGCCAATGGAACCACGACTGGCTGGAACTATTTTTCATCCAATTGGTCTCTTTCCAGTAGTTTCATGTAAGCTCTCGCTGTAAATCACCCCGGGAAGATAAATGTCCCCAATCCATTAGTGCTTTCCTACCACAAGCCCATTTGAGCCACAAACCAGACAAGGCTTGTTAATGGCCACTTAAATACATTCCTGCAGCCCAAGCTGGAGACCCTCCACCAGCCTCCAATCCCATAGTCCCTGTCCAAGAGACGCTCCATTGTGACAAGACTGATGGTAGCAAAGGCACAGATCGGACCCTTATCCATCAGGGCAGAGTCGCACACCTTGGTTTGCCTAAGACAGCTCCAGCTTGCTCCTGCTATCCGAGAATAATTATCAACAGTGCCCCTTTCACTTTCAAAAGAGTTCCAGTTTGAATGATAAATTATGTGTGGTATCTATGGCAACCATGAACAATAGTTTAGCTAGCAGCTACTATCATTTATTGACAACTTATTAAACGTCAGGCATTATCATAAAGGTCTTCACATACTGGAGCTCACTTAAACTTTGTTAATACACTGTATCTCATTTAAACTTCATTACGATGCTATTATCATGTCCATTTTACAGACCAGGAAACTGAAGTTCATGAACATATTCTTAACAACATGGTCAACCAGAGGGCATTGTTTGTGCCTCGCCCAGATGCCTCTGCTTGAGAGGTTCCATGTCCCCAATTAGGAAGCAGCCCAGAGCCAATGACACAGATGCCTCCCTCTGCTCTTTGCTCCAAGGGGAGACTGACTCTGTGGTGGGGTTCAGCTGGAACCTCATCCTTGCCAGCTCCTTCCTCAGTCCTCACCCACTTCCCTTGCTCCCGTAGCCCTGAGAACATCTCTTCAATACACCACTTGGAAAAGGATCCCAGGCTCAGTCTTTAAGGAGTCAGATTTAAGACATTCAGTTAGCAAGTAGCAGAGCTGGGATTCACATCTAAGAAAGTCTGACTCTTAAGCACTCAGCCTGTATGACACAGTATGACCTATATCGCATGATTTAAAGGATGGCTTTCAGGTTGTCAAGTCCCTGAGACGCATATGTCAGGTGGGTCTAGATGTGACAATAGCAACAACAACAATGTTAAGAACTACTACAGTTTATTGAATACTGACAAAAGCCAGTCTTTGTATTGCACCCGACCCTCTGAGCATGACTATGAATTGCATTTTATTATTCTCATTTTGCAAGCGAAGCACAGGAAACTTGGAGAACTTGAGATGTGTCCCCACTGAGGTCACATGATGGGAAGAGGTGAGGCTTAAGTTTACATCCAAGCCCATCTTTCTTCAAAGGCCGCATACTTTTTCAGTCTTGGCCACTTAACCCTCTTGCTGCATGAATTATTCATCGACCGACTGGGGAAACAGGTCTGCCATCCAAGCTGATGTTCTTAAAACAATTTAGACAGAAGACTCTGCAACCCCCAATCCCAGCCAGAGCTCTTTCTGAGCTGCGTTTGACCAAAATGTCTCCACTTGGGGGGGGAAAGTCAGATTACTCGGAGAATAGCTATGAAATCTGCTCGTATGCCAGACATAAAAAGTGAAAAGGAACCATAGTCACTAAGGAAAGGAGAGAGAGCAAGTAGACATGCCAGAGATTCAGAGGAGAAAATCACATTTCTGTGGCTTTTCCACCAAGGGAGACAAAATAGAATAAAAGATAAACAGCAATCTTTGGGGGAGGGGCAGATTCAAATCCTAACTCTACTATTGTGCGATATTTTTGACAAACGATTCAATGTCTCCAAGCCACAAATCTCCTCTTCTGCAATACAGGAAAAATACCTATCCCATTGGACCAGGGATGAGAGAAGAGAAATGAGGTAAAATATAGTATCTATATATCTTCTTCCCTCTCCTGTTTTCACACAAAATTTATAGAGTAACCAAGTTAAACTCTCATTCCAGATCTGACTAATACTAGTTCAGATGACCTGTGCTTTATTCCCCAGCCAAAAAAAAAAAAAAAAATCCTATTTGATGATAAAAGGGTTTCTATTGAAAATACAGAGCACATAAAAGGGGGACCTTCATCCAGGAAGCCATTTGCTGATTCATAAAAATACAGAATGAGTCATCTTGGATCCCAAGGCTAAAACTTTCAATCAATGGGCTTCTCTGGCCAGCCAATCCTAGCCCGGTGGAGAAGGAAGGGCCCAGCGGGCCATCTTTACAAGCCTGTTCCAATCCTCCCTTGCAAAACCGATTAACTCTGCTTCCAGCTTGCTGAAAGAAAAATCAATCTGGGCCCTTTGCAACACTGTATTCCAAATACACCCCTGTGCCTGGCTGGCTTTGTGAACAGCTGGAGTCAGGGATCTGTAGTGATTCTTCCCTGTGTATATGGGGGTGTGTGTGTGTGTGTGTGTGTACACGCAGCTCCACTGAAGGACCAGCTTCTGTGTCTGGCTTTGAAAAATCAATCTCCTGGCCTTCATCCTGACATTTATCATTTCAAAACGTATCAGTTCCTCCCAGTAATTATGCAGTTAGCATAAGAGTGGAGAACACAGACATTTCTACTACAGAGGATGCTCTTTCCTTTAAAAAGTAGCTTCATAGAGTCTCCTAGAATCAATCTTCAGTTTGAAGGGAAGGTCATATATTACTTACACATACACTTATAAATTTTATATATGTCCATGTATACACACATATATGTGCATATAGATATATTATGTTTTGGTGAAGTCGTTAAGGAAGGAGAGTTGTAAACACAATGGGTCATTGTACTAACCACAAGCTCTTCCACCAGCAAGTGAATAAAAATAATGACCCCCCAGGCTCCTCCAAGCTCTTCCCTCAATCCATACATTCAGCGAGAACTTACTTAGGGCACAGTGGGCCCAGTACTGGGCGAGGCTTTGGGGGTTTATGAGTGAAAGGGCAGAAATGAGCTTTGCACTCTGGGATCCATCAGCTGGGTTCAGTAAGAGTTAACAGAAAGAACTCCTCCAGTTTACAAAAGCCTCTTACCCCAAATCCTTCATAGAGACCCAGACATGGCCACCTGCAAATTGGAGGAGGGAGCCGAGATCGTGCCCACTTCCCCCACCAGCTTCCTTTTCATCTGGCAAAAGGAGCCTAAATGCTCTCAAGGTGGCCAAGGGGAGGAGAATTTCCTCACATTTCTGCTGTCTCTAGATCACGTCCAGACTCTGCGTTTCTGATCTGAGCTGGGCGCTGTTTTAGGGACCAGAGATGGGAGGAGAAAGGATCTTCACACCAGAATATCAGCAAGCTAAGTTCCCCTTGTAAGTTTCACAAGCAGAACAGTGCTGGGGTTCAGGGACCCTCTCCCGAGTCAGCCCTCCCCAGAACTCCAGGAAATTGACCATATAGTGGCCACACACGGAGAGGCTTAAACGCTCCAGGGGAATCCCAGGGGAACAGGGCTGTGGACAAGTCCCCCCTCTTCTATCCATGGCTAGGAGAAATGGGGGGATAGAAGGCATCTTAGAGAACAGAGCTCTTTCTGAGAAAGGAGCGGGAGTTCGAAGGAGATTGTGGATCAGGGTTTTGTCCCCTCTAGAAGAAGCACAGAAGAGGCCAGTGAGGGAGGGAGGGAGCAGGGCGGCAGCCCCGACCTCACCCCTTGCCAGGCTGGTACCCAACCCTCTCGCTTCCCAGTTCCTCCCTCTGTAGGAGGCCACAGCGTGCAGGCGGTGGGACCCAGCAGCGCAGCCTGTCCCAGCCCCATCAGGACAACAGCACAGAGGTTAAAAAGATCCAGTATCCAATCCCCGGCCATGCCGCTCAGTGGCAGCTGAGTGATCTTGGGCAAAACGCTCATTCTCTCTGAGCGGTGGTTTTCTCTCTTGTAACGGGGGATCATGACGGTACCTAACTCATTAGGTCTCAGGAAGTGTTTAAGAAAACCGCACACCTAAAAGTCTAAAAACGGCGGCCGATACACTGGCAGCCTGCGGTTAATTTAATGACAGTAACTCTGATGGTTGTAACTGTTAACCATCAAACTCGCGGTACTGGCGGCTGTGCTGTCGTACGCGAAGGAGAACTCCGGAGCGCGATCTTCCGGACCTGGAGCGCGTGCACCACCTTCCTCCCCGAGCGCACATTCCCCTCCGGTCACCCCTTGCTAGATCTGGCTTGGGGAAGGGGCAAGTCCACCTCTCAGCATCCTCCGCACCCTGCCTGGCCGCAGGCCGCCTGGAGGCTCCGAGACCCGGCTCAGGGCGCGGAGGGAACACCCACGGAGCCTGTCACAGGGCGGCGACCCCGCTGGGGCTCTCCCACCCCCTCCCCCGAGCGCCCAGCGCGCAAAGAGAGAATCGAGAAAGGTACGGATACTGGACCAGGCTTTGACGCGGATCTTGAGCTCGCCGTCCTGCGGCTCCGGCATGGCCCTCCTGGTGAGCCGCAGCTTGTTGAGCCCCCCGAAGCCGGCCAGCACCACAGCGCGCATCTCTTGGGTGTCCCCCAGGCGGTGCGAGCCGTCTCCGCCGCCGCCCTCGGCCGGCTCCTTGCTAGTCTCTTTCTCGATCATTTGCTCGGTCTCTTCCGCCTTCTCCACTCCTTCCTTGGCCATGGCGCACCGGGGCGCGGGGCGCACGGGCTGCGGCGGCTGCGGCGCGGGGTTTCGGGGATCCTTTCGGGCGGGCTTCTCCTGTTGAATGTGGGATGCTTGGCTGTGCAATGGCTGCAGCCTCTGAGAGCCGCGAGCCGTGGCGCCGCGGTCCACAGTCTCCGCCGTAATCCTCGCAAGAGCCGAGCCCTCCGTCCGCCTTCCTTGCGCCCCCAACCTCCGGTCCCTGCTGTAACGAAGCCTCACTCCGATCCCGGAAGCAGTCTCCAATTAGGCTCTTGATCGAAGCCCTAAAAGCTTGGTTTGCCCAAGACCTGTGAGTAAAACACGCACGGAAAGACTACATTGTCTTCGGAAGTGGGCGCAGTACTTGGTTATATACGGCGCAGGCTCGGAAGCCTTGAAATGGACAGAGATGAATGTCTGGGCCTGGAGGATGCCTCCCCGCTACACGGTTGCCTCCTCTCCCACGGATCTGCAGGGGTGGGCGGGATAGCCGGGAAACTGGGCTATTTCCTAAACCGCTGGATCTGGGTGGAGGGTCGGAGAGACTGGGAAGCAAATAGCCAGAAGTCCCACTGCGTGCCCCAACCGTCCCATCCCGAGTCTTTTCATTGGGAACCTGCAGCGGCAGCCAAGACGCTCCTTCCCAGGCACCACCAGGGTCTTTCTTACGATGGCTAATTATCAGCACTTGTACCGTCTCCAGAAAAGGCTCCTGCATCAGAAAAGGGTCCTGTCCTTGTTCCAAGCCCCTAGAAAATTAATGTATACCTGCTCCCCTACACACACACACACACACACACACACGAGTAATAACTGGCTTTTTGCTTTGTTTTTGCTATCAGACACGTTGGGGAAAAAGTGCTCCTAGAAAAACTTGGAATTTCTAGAAAAACATACGAGGGAGGTAGTGGTTTGCCTTGTGGCAGTTTAAAGGAAGAGATGCAGCAGCGTTAGGATCCTCAGTGACTCATTCAACCTTCCAGAGCCTCAACATTCTCGCCCATAGATTGGGTACATTGATTTTGTTATCCACAGGATGCAAAGTGCTGGGATGGGTCTGATTTCAGTGACGTGTGGCCCTTCCTTTTGGACATCTCAGTCTCAGGGCATGATGAGGCTGGAAGGACGCAGCCAACAAAGAGATGTGGCACAAAGCCTTATATCAGTGCTTCTCTCTCTATTCTCCCTGGGCCTCTCTGCTTTAAATGGCCTGGTCTTCTATTTTTTGAAAAGAACATTATGTCCCCTTCTACCAGAGGGCCATGCACCTACTGTCCCCTTCACTTGGAGTCTATGTTCCACCTGTTAATTCCTACTTCACTCACACCCCAAGAGCCCCTTCTTTGTGGAAGGTACTCCAATCCCTAGGCCGGGTCTGTATCTTTTTCTGCAAACTCACACATCATTTTGTAGTTAACTATTACATGATTACTTGATAAGGCTATTTCCTTTATCCAATGGCGAAGTAAGTATGGGCAGAAGCTGTTTCTGCTTCTATCCAGCATGGTTTCTTTTGGGCTTAGCACATGGTTGGTACATAGTAGAAAATCCACAGAAATGGCTGTTGAATGAATGGATGGATGAATCAGTTAATGCGAGTGCTATTGCGGTAGCCCAGAGGAAGGCAATGTGAACTTGGACAGAGAGCTGGAGAAGTCCTCCCAGAGAAGGGCCCTAGGGCTAGATTGGAGCTAGATCTTGAAGGATGGGCTGCATTCTCCAGGCAGAAAAGGTCACAAGCACATTCAAACACATAGAAAGGTGACAGGTAAAAGGGCCTTTGAGACGATTTGGTTTCTTCTATGTGGGCAGAGCACTGGCTGTGTTTGGCCATCACTGGACATGAGGCTGAAGGGTTGGCTGGAGCCAGATGTATACCCTGAGATAAAATTTAAAACATAATCATGGAGAAAAATAGGTGGCACCACAGGCTTAAAACCTCAAAACAAGGGAAGAGCATTATCAGAACTGCATTTTAGGATGACCATTTTGGCAATAAGCGGTTGATGGATGAGATAGTAGTGTTAGTGGAAGAATAGAGATCAGCGAGAGATTATAATGCAGGCAAAAACCAAAACAAATGAGAAGGGCCCCGTTGGAGGTGATGACTGTGGAACAGAAGAAGGCAGAATTGACATGGGTTGGTTAGTGAGTTGAACATTTTATTGCAAACCCAAGTATCGGGCGGCGCCTATGGCTCAAAGGAGTAGCACACCAGCCCCATATGCAGGAGGTGGTGGGTTCAAACCCAGCCCTGGCAAAAAAAAAAAAAAAACTGCCAAAAAAAACAAACAAACAAGCAAACCCAAGTATCCAAATTGTTACTCCTATTTGCATTGTGAAATATAGTGTTGACGCTGGATTCTGAATCCTGAAACAAGGATCAGCGTGCCAGTGGTTTATTTTGGAGGTAATCCCAGGAAATTGCCATTGAGAAATAGGAAAATAAGGCAGGGAATTGATGGCAGCCACTATGACGTGAACTCATAAGCAGGGTTCCACAGAGGACACATGAGGCTCAAAACCCACAGGGGACCCTTGAGAGACAGGGTGGAATAAACCTCAGAGTTTGCCTGCTCAAGGAGTGAGAACATGGGTATTTATTCACTAAATTCTTTCCATGATTGTCCAAGAACTGTTTCTGGAAATGTTATGTCCTTGGGATTTCCATCCTGTCCATGCATGTGGTTGAAAGAACCCCTGGCAGAGGATGGTGGATGTTCTCCATAGGAAGTGCATGGGATGGTGAATTGCATGGGGATAGAGCTTTGCTGCTGATAACATTTGCAATATATCTTATCATTGAGGGGGTGTCTACGGTTCTTGACACTTCAGGTATATTTTATAATTTGATTCTCAGGGTAGCCTCAGGAAATAAGAATCGCCATTCCCAGCTTCCAGAAGAGGAAATTGAGTCTTTCCATGGTGAACTATCATGCTCAAGGAAGTACACCGAGGACATGTGTTGTGGTGAGTTACAAGACAGAGTCCAAATCCATGCTCTTAACATCTCACCATGCACACGTTTATTTGGATGGGTCAAACCAGTTCTGCCCTTGACTGATGGTGCTTCGTGGCAGTTTTGGAGACTCTGTGCTCTTTTCTTGGCCTCCTCGTGTCTCTGTCTCACCAAGGGCCCTTGCCTTGCTTCTGAGTCCTTCCCTTTGGCATTAGGAAAGTAAATCGACTCTGTAGTCAGCACACAGCACTTTTAAGGGAAAGTGTTTGTCTTACGGTGTGTTCAAGGAAATATAATTACCCCCTCCAAGGGAGTCTTCTGGCTGTTTACAAACCTCAGATTATAATTGGTAGGCAGCTGATTATCACAACAACCCACAGGGAATACGCCACAATCTGTGCTGCTAGGGGAGGGATGCCCTCCTCTGAGTCCTGCGTACCAATATTGTTAAGTATTCCCGACTCCACTCATCTCTGATGGAATGTGGCAAGAGCCATACTGCCTGGCATACTTCCAAATAAACACAGTCAATCAATTTTTAATTTTTTAAATTGATTTCTTGGGCATTCACTCACAACCTCAGGGGTGAAATTTCTTACATTGCAGAAGTATGTGAAATAGCGGCCACTGATGGTGAAACACAGTATTACAGCTCAGCTCTGTTGATGTGCAAAGGATCTGGGAAAGGGTCTGTGTGTGTGTGTGTGTGTGTGTGTGTGTGTGTGTGTAAGGAGGGAGAGGCCAGTAGAGAGGACCAAATGAATATAAGAACCTGTCAAGGTATTGGCCATCTGAAGGGAGTGCCACACAATACAATCTTAGTACGATTTTCTGAAATGGTGTTTCAGTAGTTTGAAATGATTCAGCAATTTTCTAGAGAAACGTATTACTTGAAGCAATCAAGGATGCAGTCTATATCCTTTAGTAATGTTTATTCTCTTACATCATCTTCAGTACAATTAGCATCATTCATTATACCTATGTTATATTATTTAATCTTCAAAATAATCCTTTGCCATAGGTACCATTATCCCCACTTTACAGAGGAGAAAATTTAATATGGACCAAGAAACTTGCCCAAGATTGTCTACATAGTAAAGTATAGAGTTGAGATTTGGAAGTTAGAGCCATTTGACTCTGAAATGTGGGTTCTTAACCACTATGCTATAATGTCTCTTATTCTCTATGACCTTTCACTCATAAAAATGCTATAGACAGGTCAGGAGGAAGGGGGAAAATTTAGAAGTTCATCAGTGGGAAGAAGTAAAAGATTCTGAAAGTGAATGATCTTGGCAAAATCCAGGGGCTTATATTAAAGAATGTGTGCCGTGATTTCCTACAGTTTGTGTTGATGCCATTTAAAAGATGGTGGAACAGGATGGCGCCTGTGGCTCAAAGGAGTAGGGCGCCAGCGGTGGTGGGTTCAAACCCAGCCCTGGCCAAAAACTGCAAAAAAGAAAAAAAAAAGATAATGGAACATAATTGCTATGAGCACAACACAATAATGTTGATCAGAGAAGTACTGGAGAGGCTAGCAGCTGGTCCTAAAGATGGTAGGATAAGCTTCCTGTATATACCCTGGTAGGGCCAGGTATAATGGGGTAAACGCTAGTTGTGTCAGAGAGGAAAAAGTGAACTGGCGTTCATTCATCACCTTTTAAGTGCTGATCTTGTCTTGTTGCTAAGTACTGGAGATAAAATGATTCATAAGACAGGCATTTTATCAGTTTTCATAGACCTAGCAGCCTAATCAAGGAGGCGTATATTGGTTTAGGTTGGGTTGCCCAGAAGCAAACCTTTCTTTATTCAAAGATTTGAGTGCAAATGGTTTATTGGAGAGGTGATCCCAGGAAGCACTGGAAGAGGACAGGGAAAGGAAAGAAGTTAACAACAAGGTGCATTACCTAGCAGATTACCACTGTATAACTCATGTTAAATCCTGCAGAGGAACTGTGGAGACAGTACAGAACACACTTCAGGAGGAGTAAATGGAGTAAATGGAGTGCTCACCCTTCCTCTCAGTCCTTTCTGGGAATCACCAACCACCTGCCACTTGTTACCTGTTTTGCACGTGGGCTGTTTGGGAATTGGCAGCTAGACAAGGCTATCTCAAAAGAGTTGCAAGTGTTTACAGTTGGAAGAAGCCATCGAGTCATTGTGCATGGTGGCATTGAACTCCAACAGGGTGTAGGTGGGACACTGACCATCTCTGCTACAAATATGAAGAAAAATAATTACACAGAAGTAATTAATCATTTGCCAGTTCAATAAGTGCTATAAAGAAGAAATACAAGTTGCTGTCTGGAGAGTCAGAAAGGCTTCTCTATGAAAGCAATGGTAAAATCTTAGATTCAGCTACAAATAAGAAAAAATAATGAGATGAAATAAATAAAAAGTGGCTTAAAGAAGATAGAATACATGGCTCAGCACCTGTGGCTCAAGTGGCTAAGACACCTAAGGTGGTGGGTTTGAATCCAGCCCAGGCCTGCCAAAACAACAATAATGGCTGCAACCAAAAAATAGCCAGGCGTTGTGGT
>NW_003852442.1:6429601-6438420 GCF_000181295.1 Otolemur garnettii
AAAAAAAAAAAAAAAAAAGGAGATAGAATACGTAAGGTGGTATGTAGGCTCCACAGCCTGATCAAGGATCAGTGTTCCTTCCAGCTCCATAATTCATTCATGAAGGGTCAGCCTCATTTTCATGCTTCAAGATACAGCCGTCACTCCAAGTTCTAGGTAGCAGGATGGAGATAAGCAGGCAGGGAAGGAAGACTCACATTTTCGCCTTAAGGACACATCAGTAGTCACCATAATCCATCTACTCACCTCTTACTGGCCAAAGCCTAGTCACATGGCTGCACCACTGCAAAGGAGTCTGGGACATGTAGTTTTTCTTAAAGTGCCAATGTCCCAGGTAAAAGTGAGGATTCCATAACTGAGGGGGAAAGGGAGAGACACCGTTAGGAGGTACAGCAGTATCTTCCACAGATGCCCCTGAAAGACTTTAAACAGATTAATGGTAAACTGGGTGAAGTATGGAGGCGAGTCCCTATTCCTCCCTACAGCCCATCGCTATCCAAAGACCCCACTCCCTAGGACTCAATGCTGCCCTCTCACCAACTCCTAAGACAGGTTCCCACCCCCCTGGGTTTTCTCTCCATAGGAATTAAACTGAAATTTTATGATGGGAGTTAACAGGAAAACCTTACCCAAAAGGAGCTGCTCATTAGGCCCTAAACATCATTCGCTCTTTTTTAAACTGATCATGCATGAACAGGAATAGAAAAATGTCACCTGCTCTTACTCTTTTTCCCCTAAGTGGCCCCAATCCACAGAGAGAGGCTTATCGATTGTTTTGTATCATTAGGTAAACATGGTGGGCCAAGTGAAGAGGAGAAAATACCCATGAAGGACGGAGGAAAGAATTTAAATCAAGTAATTTATGTTTTCGAAACCTAAGTCATGCTAAAAGGCAATCTCTGAGTGATTTACTGTACTCCTTGCCCCTGCATATTACCTAGAGTTTTTTCCTTGTGTGATGCTGTATGATTCCTTGCATGGATCACCACGCAATAATGCTGTCTGCTTCTTCCAAATGCTGCCTAGAGCTGTGTGTTTTCCCCAAAGTACTTTGATGTAGATCACCGTGAGTAATGGTAATGGGACAGGGATGTAAAATTCAGGTTCAGAAGTAAACAAAGCATTTACTCCTCAAATAGGGTCCAAGAGAGGCAAGAAAGGGGGACACTTCCTCCCCTGCACCTTTCCCCCCCCCCCTTACAAACCGAGAGAGCCTCATATTATAAATCAGGATGCATCAGCCCTCCGGCAAGCTCTGTCTCTTATTTCCCTGAGGTCTCTGGTTTGCACTAAGGGCTGATTTCCCTGAGAGTTTTGTTTCCTTTGTTATCGTGTGGGCCCACATCCAGCTGGTTGGGGCTTTCTTGGAGTAATAACCCTGTGAGGCTGTAAGACCTTGCGGGAGCTGGCAATGCTCAATATGAGAAGGGCACATTTTGCCTGTCCTGTTCTGAGGTTAGGAGGCTTAAAACCCAGGAAATAGGGAAACGTTCTTCAGCGGCAGGAATCCTGCCCTGTTCCTTTGAACATGCCCCTTCTCTTCATAGAGTTTTTTGGAACGCTTTATATAAAGTAAGTGGACAAGAAGTATCATCTGTCTGTCCATCATCCAACCACTCATCCATCCAATTCCTGCATTCTTCCTATACACTAAGAAAAGCAGAAGGAACGCACAGCTCGTTCGCAGAACTTGTTCACATCCCATTTTTTTCCACTTTCTTGCTAAGTGAAATTTTAGGCTCCGAGGGATTAAGGGAGTTGTCCAGGAAATGAGGATCAGAATATCTAATTTCTAGGTATGGTGTCAAAAACCGCACAAGGTTTTGATGCCAAACACTTCCATGTGTAATCGCTGATCAGTGGACAATAATTCCCCTTCTGCTTCTTTTATGAATAAGGCCTGGCCTGTGTCTTGAGTAGGGAGACATGTAAGTAACAATGTGATACATGCCCCAGTGTGGGTATCGATCACACCATCTTCACAAATTTGAGGGGAGATTTTTAAAGAGGTAACCCAAATAAATGTCTACTATTGGAGCAAAAGATAAAAAAAAAAAAACCCTTTCTCTGTTGAGACTTTGCAATTTCCTTTGTGATATTAATATTTCAACAACTGTGCTTAACTTGAAAAGTTTTGGATTCAAATGCAGCCTTTTCTGAGGTTTGTTGGGTGGAGCAGTGGTTTCTTAAAACGCCGATTGATGCAGGCTAAAAGGGTTCTGTAATCAAATTACTCTGGGACACTCTGACAAAACACCATTAAACATCTTTCCTTAATGCAGATTTAGAGTCTTACGTTAACACAACTTTCACATCCTCAGAAGGAGATACATACTACAGCTTCATTCATATTTACTTGGCTCCCAGCCCTTTGCCCT
This sequence comes from Otolemur garnettii, assembly GCF_000181295.1. Classification (NCBI taxonomy): domain Eukaryota; kingdom Metazoa; phylum Chordata; class Mammalia; order Primates; family Galagidae; genus Otolemur; species Otolemur garnettii. The sequence continues at coordinate 6,431,980 of NW_003852442.1, forward strand.
TGAAGGTCACAAGACCAGCATTCGGCAGGATATCTTTGAGGAAAAGCTGCTATCGATAAATCAGTGGATAATTATTTCTAAATGTCTGCTCAAGATTAGGCCTTAGGGAACAAGATAAGAAAGTGCTGCCGTGACCCTGCTGCCCTCAAGAACTGAGAAACTCAAAGTGTTGAGAAGATGAAACAATTAAAGTGGGCCTGGTGTGGGGCACAGTAGAGAGTGGTGAGGACTGTGGCACATAGGAATGCAGATGGCTTTCTAAAGAGTATAGCATCTACTCCACTTTGCTCCATCACTGCCATGGAAGAATGTGAGCTTGGGGCAGGTTTTCCAAATGCTTACAAGAAGCCAAAAGTCTGGATTTTTTTTTTATGGGGAATATACCAATTTTATCAAATCATGACAAATATTACATAGGATGAACAAAACATATTTGTGAGCCAAAGCCCCTGTGGCTACAATTGGCGATCTTTGCTTTAGGCCAGAGGTTCTCAATCAGGGGTGATTTTGCCTCTTGGGGACATTGTCGTAACTGGTGCTACCAGCATCTAATGGCATCTAATGTTTAGCTGTAGCTAACCATCCAGGGCACAAGGCAGGTTCCACAACCAGAAAATATCCAGCCCCCAAATGTCGATATTTCCAAAGTCGAGAAACCCTGCTCTAAACCGTGGAGCCTCAGATCCCAGGAGCGAGGAGGCATGTGGTTTTGAATGGCTGCCTGTGTGACTTTGGAAATGTCCTTGTTCTGGTTGGTAAAATAAGGTCCTTAACTAATTGATGCTCGGGGGACTTTCCAGCCCAGGGGCTGAGGTCACATTAGTCATCTATGTTGGCAGTGGCCTGGCAAAGGACTCTCTCTACAGCTACAACATTGATCCGAAATGATAGGTATTGATGTGACAGCACACACCAGGGGAATGTCCCCAACCTGGAATACTGTCTGTCCTTTTGATGTGTTCAGGGCCTGTTTGATGCAGGTCTCACTGCAGACACGAATAAATTTGAAGCTGGTGTTAGGAGGCTGCTAATTTGTCCCAGGCAATTTTGTCTTAGAGACTATTCATATTTTGTTGAGAAAAAAATCAAAGGATACACATTAATTTAATATACCCCTGCCTTTCGGAATAAAGACAGCCTCTCAGATATTGATTTTGAGTTTCGGCATGGCGTGTGGCTGTTTATCTAGTTGGTTATCATGGGCAAAGTTGAGTTTTTATCTTAAGGATTAAATTCAGTCATGCCCACAGGAAGGTGAGAATCAGGATGAGGCGTGAGGGAGGGGGAAGCTTTGATAGAGGGACAGAAAGCACCTCCATATGCAGGTACTAAACTTGGGGTCTCCAGTACTCCCAGCACATTGCTGTTAATGTGCTTCTTTAGGTGTTGTGAATCACTCAGCCTGCTGTCTTGGTCCATTCAGGATTCCGTAACAAAATGCCACAAACACAGGGGCTGATAAACCACAGAAATTTATTTCTCACAATTGCCTTTCCTGTTCTGAGGTTAGGAGGCTTAAAACCCAGGAAATAGGGGAATGTTCTTCAGGGGCAGGAGGCTGGAAGTCCAAGGGTCGAGGTGCCAGAAGTCTTGATGTCTGGTGGGAACCCAATTCCTGGTTCAAAGCACAATGCCTTCTGGCTGTGTCCTCCTAGGATGAAGAGGTGACAGGTCTCCATCAGATCTCTTTTACAAGAGCGTGGATCCCTCCTAACCCAATCATCTCCCAAAGGCCCCACCCTGAGCCTTGGCTAAAACCATCACCTTGGGGTTGAGGGTTTCAACATTTGAACTTGAATGAGGAGGGGGATACAGCCATTCAGTCCCTTGGACCCCTGTGCACGGTGGCATTGCTTCTTTCCTCAACATGCTGCAGGGTTTCTCAAACAGGGGTCCATTTCTAGGGAGAAAGAGATCTCAGATATCCTGGAAAGGTAGACAGGAGATGTTCTTCAGTGATTTCTGGATGCTGACTCTCTCCTCCATTCCTGGTGCTGCTGCTGCTGTTTCCCTTGAGAACAAGGGGAACCCGCTGTTTGCCACACTTGCTTTTATAGCAGCACACACACTGTTAGGGGCAGTTCTTCTGACATTGCAATAGGAGCTTGAGGATATAAGACCTGCAGCAGAGTGCAACCCCACCCTGTGTAGACAACGTCCCTTGCACCTGTGCTCCTGTTAGGGACACAGGGGGGCAGAGGAACTGCACCAGCACGTGCTACGCCTGCCCCGTCTCTGGGTAGTAATTTCCCTTCCAGTTATTTTCTGTTTCCTTAGTTTATTAAGTGGGGAAATTAATCTACTCATATGGGAAGTATCTAAGCGAATGCAGGCAGCCCCTGCTAATCCCTCCCACACCTGAAATGCAGCACGTGGGGATCCATTTTACTGGTGAAGGTGCAGTGTTGCTGGTGTGCAGATGGCTTAGGTTAGGTTTCCCTGAAAGCAGACTTCGTAACTAGGATTCAAGGCCAAGTAGCTTATTGGGGGCAGGACTGTAGAAAACTCTGATAGTGGAGAAGGAAAGTTAGGGGATGATAAGACTTGGGAAAAGGATATACTTTTAAGCAAGTGGACCCCTGGGACTCATCCTCACTGGGAAATTCCAGAAGAGAGTGTAGAACATGTGGGGGGTTTTTTGCAGTTTTTGGCCAGGGCTGGGTTTGAACCCGCCACCTCTGGCATATGGGGCCAGCGCCCTACTCCTTGGAGCCACAGACACTGCCCAGAACATGTTTTTGAGTTATCCCAAATGGCCACTGATGAAGCTGGGATATTTATGCAGCTGGGATATTTGTCCTGGGTTGAGCACAGCTTTCAGGAGCATCAACTTTTCCCAAGTTCTGGCTCTCTCTGCTTTCCAGCCAACCAGGCTCTCATAGCTAAAGCCCTCAGCCAGTGAGTGGCGGATATGCCCAGTGAGCAGCTGGAGGGTTGTAGAGGTGAGTGAGGGGACATGGGTTGGGGAGGGATGGTGCCTGCTGTAGCACGTTGATTTAAATTGTTACTATCATCATGCTATTTGTGGGACTGCAAGCCAATTGTAATGTCCTTATGCTGATTGCTCTTATAAATAACTTTAAAAAGCAAAATATGCTTACCGGCTCGGCGCCTATAGCTCAACCGGCTAAGGCGCCAGCCACGTACACCTAAGGTGGTGGGTTTGAATCCCCAGCCCGGACCCGCCAAACAACAATGACGGCTGCAACCAAAAAAATAGCCGGGGCTGTGGTCCCAGCTACTTGGGAGGCGGAGGCAGGAGACTCGCTTGAGCCCAGGAGTTGGAGGTTGCTGTGAGCTGTAATGCTACGGCACTCTGCTCAGGGGGACAGCTTGAGGCTCTGTCTCAAAAAAAAAAAAAAAAAAAAAAAATATGCTTACCTAGTGCATTTCTAAAGCAGTAAAAAGCCCAAGGCACAATAACAATAATAACTCGATGCACAGTGTTTGGTCAAATAAAATCAAGGTTTGCAACACAAATATGGTATTGCCTACCAAGAAACAGGTTACTTTGAATCCAACATGCCCATAATATCCTGTAATAACTAGCCCCGCCCCTTGCTTTTGCGTCTTCTGGCTGCTGCAAGAAATCCTGTAGTTGTGAAGTTATTTGGTCTTTCCATGGCATAAGTCATCCTTTTGTATTAATTTTTTTTTTTTATTGTTTAAGGTTTTTACTTAAAACTGGCTGATGTCATGGGTGGTGCCTGTGGCACAGTGGGTAGGGTGCCAGCCCCATATACTGAGGGTGGTGGGTTTGAACCTGGCCAAAATAGCTGGGCATTGTGGCAGGCGCCTGTAGTCCCAGCTATTCGGGAGGCTGAGGCAAGAGGATCACCTAAACCCAGGAGTTGGAGGTTGCTGTGAGCTGTGACACTATAGCACTCTATTGAGGGCAATAAAGTGAGACTCTGTGTCTAAAAAAAATGGGCTGACTTCACAAATTAAGGAGAAGAATCAGTAGAAAGAATGTTGAGTAGCTCACAGAGTCACGTAGAAGTTTGTAGGTTCAGACATCCTACTAGAAGTCTGCACCTGTGCTCCTGGTAGGGGCCTTGGGGGTGCCTACTGGAACAGCAGAGGGTGAGAAAGAGCCAGGAGCACAGCCAAAATCACATCTGTCTGCTAGGGGTAAAGCTGTCACCGTTTCTGCTAGTAGAGGACCTTTTCATTTATGCCACTACCACCACCACTGAACTCTGGGTACTATTGCTGCTCCATTGCCCCCTTACTGCTAAAATCTTGACAGTGAATTTGGGGGTGAAGCTGCAGCACAGCTTAAAACATGAGTCTGCACCCTACCTGGGAGAGAGGCCGGCAAAAACAAACAACTAGTGTCCTCAATTTTGCAGGAGAATTTAGAGTCTTTCTACCTCTGGGGCTCAACAGTGGGGTGTTCTCCAAGCACAGGAAGGAGGTTCAGATGCTGGGAAGCCAAAAAAGGTGGCTAATGTCCACTAAAGTCTTCCCTTTTGTAAAATTTTTCCTTGTTAACATGTCACAAATAGGCTAGGGAAATTGTTGGGCAGGTTACTGTCCACTGAAAGTATTCTAAAAGATTATTGAAGTGGTCAAAGAAAAAAAGTTTTAAGGTTTCAGATAGGGAAATGAAAGGTATTGAGTACACGGGACAGTGCAGTCTCTTCTCTGTGTGCGTGTTACTGCATCTCATCCTGGAGGGCAGAACTTAGGTCTTACACATCTCTTAATGGGTAAGAATAGGCACTAAATGCATATTCTTAAAGGCACTAAATGCATATTCTTTTTTTTTTTTTTTTTTTTTTTGAGACAGAGCCTCAAGCTGTCCCCCTGGGTAGAGTGCCGTGGCATTACAGCTCACAGCAACCTCCAACTCCTGGGCTCAAGCGAGTCTCCTGCCTCCGCCTCCCAAGTAGCTGGGACCACAGACGCCCGCCACAACGCCCGGCTATTTTTTGGTTGCAGCCGTCATTGTTGTTTGGCGGGTCCAGGCTGGGGATTCGAACCCGCCACCTTAGGTGTACGTGGCTGGCGCCTTAGCCGGTTGAGCTATAGGCGCCGAGCCACTAAATGCATATTCTTAAAGGAGAGGAAAGAGGTGGGAAAGAGGGAAGGAAACAGAATTTCTATTAAGTCTTCAGCTCCAGAATATGAATAGATTGGGGCATTGAGTTAATAGGAGCCAGAAGGAAGTTTTTAGAATAGAGCAGCAAGGAATTCTAAATTGGTGGGAGCAAGGGGACCAAGAAAAGGTGTTTTGAAGCCTCTGCTACAAAGGAAAAACACAGGGGTATAAAACCAAGAAAGACCAAGGCGTTTATAAGAATAGCAAATTTTCTACAGTGCAAAGCTCTAGGGGAATATTCAAGGGCAACCTTGCTTTCTATATTCCTTGCCCTGGAAATAAAATGCAAAGGAAATTAACCAAGCACTCCCTGTCCCCACCCCCACCCCCACCCCTACCCCTGGGGTAGCAGCTGCTCTCACTGGCCTTAGTTAACACATTAGAGCTTCTTGGGGGGGAGAGGGGGAAGGGTGAAGAAGCTTTTATTATTTTTAATAAAAAATTGCGAGGTTCCAGGTAAAATTATTTTATCAACTTTTCTCCAATTAAGTAAAAATAAAACGATTCCCATAAGAAGAATATTGGAACAGATGGGCAGCATAATCTATTTGAGATTTTTTTTGTTTCCATCTGTATTTGGGGGCATCTGGGTATTAACTTGGGATTTCACGGAAAGGCATATGCTCAGAAGTGAAAGTCATTTTCAGATGGACACAGCTCAGCTGAGGAGACCATCCCCATTCATGGAAGAGGCCCAAGAAAATCAAGACAGGGCAGTGACTTAGGAAGGTTCCAGTTGGTGAGCAAGAAGGGTCTGAAAAAATAAGCTTAAATAAATGAGAATTTAAATGCTGCCTTTTCTTCTTTTAAGTTACAGCCCAGTTGCCACTGCTCTTATGGAGTAAAGGACTTTCATAGAGGGTTTTTGCAGGTGTAAAGTGATTACAAACTCAGTAGATAAAACAGAAGCCTTGAAAACATGAAACTTTTAACTCAGCAATTCCCTTTTTAGAAAGATACTCTTAGAAAATAACTAAAGACATGTGCAAAAATTTCAGCTCCAAGTGTTCGCATGGCAGCGTTAATTAAAATACTCCAAACCTGAGCATCTAAATTTATCACAATACGAGTCAGGATAAGAGATTTCTTTATTTATTAATATCTATGCAATTGAAAACCATGGGAACTTTGAAAATATTATAATATCAATGGAAAACTATTTTAAGCAGATGAAGAAAGCATTGTAATAATACAGTCTGATCTTTGAGATACCCCCCACCACACACACACACACACACACACACACACACGCATCTGTCCTGAGTGTTGAAGATTTAGAAAGATCAACATCTTTTTTTTTTTTTTTTTTTTTTTTTTTGAGACAGAGCCTCAAGCTG
>NW_003852442.1:6438567-6445163 GCF_000181295.1 Otolemur garnettii
CCGGGCTGGGGATTCGAACCCACCACCCTAGGTGTATGTGGCTGGCGCCTTAGCCGGTTGAGCTATAGGCGCCGAGCCAAAGATCAACATCTTAATGCCTATTGTCTCTGGGTGATGTTTTCATGGGGGTCCTGAAAATTTAATTCATTTTGCATTTCTGTGTTTTATAATTTGTGTGCCATTAACATACATATAATTAAAAATGTTTAAATGACCATGTTTCAAGGAAAAAAAACCATTTCAGCATGGTTCTTTCTTTCCAGCTCTGTTGATAGGAGAAGTGAGATGTAAATTTTTAAGTAGGTGAATAGCTGTGTGCCTTTTGATGTTTTTATATACATCATCTCATAAATGGACACGGTATCACATGAAGGAGAAAGTCCTTTTATCTTCATTTTACTCCTATTGACAAGAAGGTAGGAGGGAGAGGAATCACACACTGAAAGTGAAAAAGGTTCAACCCAGGTTAGAAGCTTTCAAAACCCTTATTTTCACCACATGGGCTGTCACCCAGGTCCCAAAGGACCTTTCAGAGGACCTTTTTATCTATGCGTTTCATTTCTCAGAGTCTTGGTCCTCAACTTAGGGGTCTTTGGAAGACCTTCACGTGTGCCTCCCTAAGTTTTAGAGACCTATTATTTTACTTTCTGTCATTCTGGTGGGATAAGGGATCAGCATAGGTGTTTCCTTCAGGTGTTTCCCTATTTTATTTTTTTTAATTTATTGTTGGGGATTCATTGAAGGTACAAGAAACCAGGTTTCACTGATTGCATTTGTTGGGTAAAGTCCCTCTTATAATCAGGTCTTGCCCCCCAAAGGTGTGGCACACACCAAGACCCCACCCGTTCCCTCCTTCCCTGTCTCTGCTAATCCCTTCCCCACTCCTCCTTCCTTCTTCCTCTCTCTGCTCACCCCGCCCCTTATCATTAATTGTCCTCATATCAAAATTGAGTACATAGGATTCATGCTTCTCCATTCTTGTGATGTTTTTCGTTTCCCTATTTTTTTTGTAGCTGAGATGCAGAAGGCTGTTAGTAGGTTACATTTTATTCAGAGAAACAGATGTGATGTGTCTTGCACCTGTGTATTAGAGTTAGCCTCATTCCTCCTCCCCATATCCTATCTGATTTGATGCCCACAGAAGATGTTAATTCAGCTTTATCAGTTTCAAATCTAAGATCCAGAGAATCACACTTCTTCCGCATCTTTTGTTCCTTCTGTTCAAACTCAGTAGAGAGAAGTCCAGTGTGTTACGTGCTTTAAAGTCTGCACAAGCAAATCTAAGTATCCAGGAGTATTTTAGAGCAAGCTGATGAAGCAGTCGTAGGTATTTACTTGGCATGTCTTGTAAATTACGCAATTCAATTTCACCTCTTGGATCCGAAAGGGGAAATTCATTCCAAATGGGAGGAACAGCAAAGAGAACGTCCAGAAGGGCTATGAGGTGAATTCATTAGATCGACTATCAATATGGCTTTTGCTTTTTCATTAGTGTCCTTGGTTAAAAGTAAAAGAAAACCTTTAACAATGAAATTAAAGAAAAAGCGAGGTGGTGTCCGAGAATAAGCCAAGGGTGTCCAGGAAGCAGAGCAGGGAAAGACGTCTGGAATCCAGGCTGACAGCTCTTCCGTCTCCCCAGGGTGGTGGGATGTTCTATCTTTGCTTGTCTCTGAAAATTGACCTTTTTCTCCCCCTTTTTCTTGGCTTGTCTAACCATCAGCATGGCTCCCCTTGGTTTCTTTCATGGACAAGAAGGGAACTAAGCCAACCATGTGAATGAAAGTGGGTGAGTCTAGTAGGAAATGAAGCATCTGAGACTTTCTCCTCTGAAGGGACCTTTCCCTGGGTACAGAGTAGGCTCTGTAGTGGTAGGGGCCTGCAGGAGGCCATGGGACAGGTGGAGGCCTAGAGGTTCAGAGAAGGTAGATTTGTAAATCACCGTAGGTCATATGCTTCTAAGAGACAGATTTGAACCCAGCTCTCTGTGATTTAAAACTACCACCCTTGGGCCAGGCGTGGTGCCTCATGCCTTAATCCTAGCACTCTGGGAAGGACAGGCATGTAGATTACTTGAGTTCAGGATTTGGAAATCAGCCTGAGCAAGATCAAGACCCTGTCTCTAAAAATAGCTGGGCGTTGTGGCTGGTGCTTGTGGTTCCAGCTACTTGGGAGACTGAGGCAAGAGGATCAGTTGAGCCCAAGAGTTTGAGGTTTCTGTGAGCTGTGACACCATGGCAGTCTCTACTGAGACTCACAAAGTGAGATTCTGTCTCAAAAAAAATAAGTAAATAGGTGGTACCGTGGCTCAAAGGAGTAGGGCGCTGGCCCCATATGACTTAGGTGGTGGGTTCAAACCCAGCCCCGGCCAAAAACTGCAAAAAAAAAAAAGTAAATAAATAAATACATAAATAATAAAATAAAGAATAAGATAATAAAACCATCATACTAGGACTTCAGAACAGAAATGACTTTCCTTTCCTAGCTTCTTCAGAGGTTATTAGAAACTTCTGATGAGGTAAATGGATGCTAATAATGTTTTGGAAATTCAGGGGTACCCACCAGATGTGAAACGTCCGTGGCTACCAAACCCACCACGTGGCAGGCGCTGCCTACAGTAGCAGAACCCGGGTCAGGCTAGGTGCATGAGACTGAGTTGTGCAAAGTCAGAGGTGGATCTTGTCTTGATTGAAATTATTGATGATTCAGTCCTATGGGGGGCTTTGGGCATCAATTTTGATGTTTAGGAATAATGCTAAATAATTAGATCTGTCTCTTAGAAGCATATGACCCACAGTGATTTGCAAATCTACCTTCTCTGAACCTCTAGGCCCCCCCGTCCCATGGCCTCCTGCAGGCCCCCACCATGACAGAGCCTACTCTGTACCCATTATTTATCTTAAATGCTAAGGCTTGATGCCCCTAAACATTTTGCATCTGGGGTGAGGGCCTCCCTTTTCTGGCCCTAGTTTATTCACTCAATGGCAGGGTTTACTGAAGTGAAGTTTGGTGACACATCCGGGCTGTGACACAGTCATTTTAGGTGGCACGTTGCCATGATATTAAATAACACCGGTCTTATCACGAGGAAGTCCTTTTCCCTTTTTCAACAATTCTTTTCCGTACCTTCCTCCCAAGTGAAGGAGAAACCATCCTGTTGGGTCCTAGCAAATATGTGATGCATCTCTGCCGCTCGTTAATCTAGTCTCTGAATAGTAAGAGGTTAGATTTTAGGCCTCAGAAGGCTTCTAGGGGTCTTCAATTTGCCCTCCAAGTCTGCTGCCTTCCTTTTCCAACTGTTCTGTGCCTGGAAGGCCGGTCTCCATGGCAACCATTGGACCGGGTCAACAAGCTCCCTTGCCCCCTAGTTTCTGGATTGTTCTAATAATCAGCAATACCAGCAAATAATAAGTAGACTAGAGGAGAAGAGAGAGTTCAGGATTTTTTGTTCTTCACCTCATTCTCTGTCCAGTTTGGTTACATTCCTATGAGGGAGGTTGCAACTCCCTCCAAGCCGCCTTCTGCAGATAGCAGACACCCGTCCCCTACTCCTTCCCGTCTAGGGTAGACTTGCCAGAGAAATACAGAATATTCATCAAATTTGAATTTCAGACAAATAACAGATCTTTTTTTAGTATAAAAAGGTACCTTGTGTTTATATACATGGGATGTAATTATACTGAGAATTACTTGATGTTTTCTGAAACTCAGTTTGACTGGACATCCTGTATCTTTATGTGTAAAATATGGCAAGCCTGGCCTCGTAAGGAATTGCTCCCTACTCCTCACAGCCTCTTGTTAGTCTCCCTTAACCCTGCCCACTCCTCTGTTAGGAGTCTCTGGGTCAAGTTCACCTCCATTTCCCTATTTGAAGGGATCATCTATTTTCAGATGAGTCCTGCCCTTGAACTAAGTAGCCACCAGTACTCTCTTGGGCTAGAATTGAATGATGTTGTTTTGTTTCCCATTTTCAGTGTATCTTTCCTTTGTGGCTGGTGATGTTGGTTTTCCTTTCATGGTAGGGAAATAGATTTTCCTTTTAAAATCATCGCATTTCAGTGTGGAATAAAAGTGGAATGTAGCTACGGCAGAAGGTGAAGAGAGGGTTCCCAAGTGGACTGGCTTTTGAGAAACACCCAGAGACAAAAACTGTGGCCTCTAAAGTCAGACCAGCTCTGGCTCAAATCCTAGCACCTGCACCCAGAGTTGTTGCAAAGATCGAAGGAGATTGGGAATGCAAGGCCCTCAGTGGGGGTGTGTTATGTCACTACTTGTGAGCACACACATGCCATCACGTAGCCCGGGTGATGCCAGTGGTGAAGTGACTGACCCAAGGGCCTGCAGCAAATATGAGAAAACTCAGGGTACAGTGTGGGAATGTGGTCCTAGACGCAGTGCCCAGTGGGAAGATCACAGGCTCCATTGCTGTGTGTACAGAGCGATTTCCACATCAGCTCTAGCCCTGCTCGTGGCCCTGCAGGCCATCTGGGAGAGTGGTCCATTCTGGGGACACTGTGTTTTAGCAGGCTGCAGTCCAGGCCTTTGAGTCCAGTCAGGTTGGTCAGCTGAAGACAAAATTGACTAGTAAATGAAAAAATGAATGAATGAATGAATTCAGGGAGGTGTGAGGTGGGTCTCCACCTGCCAAAGCCTGGCCGAGTGCCCCGCCCCCATGCCTTGTGACACTCCCCACCAGCTCACTTTAACTTCTTGTGGCCTCTTTTCTGCTCCTGGCACCCACCTCAGATTTGGTCTGGTCTGGACCTCTTAGCCCTCTGCAGTGTTGGTTAACCTGCTTCTGGTCTTCACCGATACTCACCAAGAATCCACTACTATGTGCAAAGCATGTCACTAGCCACAGAGACAGTATCCAAAGATGACCAAGAAGGACAGAGATCTATGAGCCACCTACACTGCCATAGACAGCCTGGACCTCATACACAGACCCTTCCCTTCCACCTCACAGCAGTTCTGAGATGAGGAAAGTGCCCCTACCAAGCATGTTACCATCCACACTTGCCCCTACCAGGCATGCTCCCTATGCACGCTGATTTCAGCAGTCTCTGCAGGCAGGGTTTCTGGTGTGTGTTTATTGGGGCCCAGTCTGTAAGACATTCCTTCTGTACTGAACTCTGGATATCTTTCTATTGCCACCTGTCACATAAATCTTCTGCCCCTTAAGTTTTGATGAGCAAAGCTTGCCAGGAAACCTAAAAGCAGGCAGTCATTGCATAAATGGAGACTTAAATTTTTCCAGCCAAGAAAACTTTCCAGCAAATTCCTGTCTTTCCTACCTAGATGGTAGTAAGAATGGGCTTCTGAATCCTGGCCCTGACATCCCAAGAAAGTGCCCCTGGAAGGGACAAACCCATGCTGGAAGGTGCATGTCAGTTAGGTGACTAGACAGCTGCACTGGCTTTGTTGGAAAGAAATAAGATTTATTTATTTATCTATATTTTTTGGCATAATGCCCTGTTGTGTCAGGTCTTTTCTTTTTTTTTCTGAAGCAAGGAACATTGTGACTTTCATATTTGCCTTCTCTGATGAAAGAACAAAGCTAAGGACTTTGCATTTTTTCAACCTCTCTGCAAAGTTGGCCTTTCAAGAATAATAAACAAATAGAGAACTGACATCTGTACAGTTTACCCAAGGCTTTCGCACTCTTCATCCTTGATACTTAACTATTCGGAGGGACAGATGTTAACAGCCCAGCAAGTCATTGATCTATGTGGATAGATGCATAAAAAAAAAAGATTGGAATTGGTTAGCAGGAGTCAGGGATGAGAACTTAGCAGGTGTAAAGCCTTCTGAGCTTGATTCAGTACAAGTATCATTGTACCAATTCTGTGCCATCTCTCAGGAGCTCATTTAAATTTTGTAGCACACTACACTTCCACTTAGCATGATGGCAACCACATAGTAAGGACTTAAAAAGTATCAACTACAAAAAAATAACAAATTTCAGCAAAGATGTGGAGAAACTGGAGCCCTTGAAAACAGTTGGTAGAATTTCATCATGGTGTGGCCACTGTGGAAAACAGAATGAAGGGTCTTCAAAAATTTAAAAATGGAACCACCATATAATTTTGTAAATCTGCTTCTGGATATTTATCCAGAAGAATTGGAATCAGGATCTTGAAGAGACATTAGCATTTCCATATTCACGGCAGCAGGATTCATAATGGCCAAGACGAGGACACAACTAAATGTCCGTCCTCCAATGAACAGATAAAGAGCATGTGGCATATATGTACAGTGGAATATTATTCAGCCTTCAAAAAGATGGGAATTCTGTAACATACAACAATGTGGATGAACCTGGAGAGCATTATGTTAGGTGAAATAATCTAGTCACAGAGAAATAATGCATGATCGTACTTATATGTGGTATCGAACATAGTCAAATTCATAGAATTGAAGAGTAAAAGAGTGGTTGCCAAGGGCTGGGGGGAAGGGAGGAATGTAAAATCACTAATTAACTGATGTGAAGTTTCTAGAGTAATTTCTAGAGAGCTGCTATAAAACACTGTAGCAATAGTCTGTAATACCGTATTATATGGCTCGGCGCCTATAGCTCAACCGGCTAAGGCGCCAGCCAC
>NW_003852442.1:6445269-6449032 GCF_000181295.1 Otolemur garnettii
GAGGCAGGAGACTCGCTTGAGTCCAGGAGTTGGAGGTTGCTGTGAGCTGTAATGCCATGGCACTCTACCCAGGGGCACAGCTTGAGGCTCTGTCTCAATAAAAAAAATAAATAAATAAATAAAAAAATTCCGTATTGTACACTTAACATTTTAAGTGGGTTGAAGTCATGTTAAGTGTTCATACCACAATAAAAAATAAAATTAATGGTGTGAAAAATATAATAACGGCATGTCAAGTCTAACCTCCCATTAAAATTATTTTCGAATATATAAAAAGTTGCTTGCTATGATTTTTTTGTATCACTACTGAGCTTGTTGTTGTCACTCCTCTCAGTGCTGAGGACATTTGTCCCAACATCAGAGCCTCTGTGTCTCATGGATAAGATGACACCATGTGAAGAGCATGGAATTTGCAGCCAGACTGGGCTTGGTGTTGACTTGGGTGTCACCTAATCCCCTTCAGACTCAATGGCTTTCATAGGACAATGGGGACAATTGTACCTGCGTTTCCTCTTAGGCTACAAGTTGCTGAATTCATTGAGTCCATGATGACCAGGACCCAGAAAACAAAACAGAGCAGAGAGGAATAAAAATCACCACAGTGCATTGCAGACAGTGTGCAGTTCTATGAAATGTTTCCTATGAAATGTCTGTATGTGGAAACCGTGTTCCAATAGGAAGTGGATTTCCTACTGTGGAAAATATTCAGAAGTCTTAGGAATGCTGTTGGAAAGATTAAAGACCATTTCTACAGAGCAAGTGCTAGGCACAGAAGGGGTCAAATGATCACATCATCCTTAGCGTCTTCTGCGCTCTCATCCCCTTCTCCACATGCCAGGGGAATCCACCGCTGTCTCTGTGCAGCCAACTGGACCACTGATCTCACGTGAGCAAAGCAGAGCCTGAGTGGATGGCCCAGGGCTCCTTCATCGTGCCGGCCATCAAGAGAACAGCCTGGAGATGCCTGTTAAAAAGCCGGATAACTTTGTGGTAAAATGATTTTTGATCTGGGTAGATACCTAGTAATAGAATTGCAGGATCAAACAGAAGGTCGGTTTTTAGTTCTTTAAGAATTTTTCATATTTTGCCTCGACGCCTGTAGCTCAGAGGCTAGGGTGCCAGCCACATACACCGGAGCTGGCGGGTTCAAATCCAGCCCAGGCCTGCCAAATAACAATGATAACTACAATCAAAAAATAGCTGGGCGTTGTGTAGTCCTAGCTACTTGGGAGGCTGAGGCAAGAGAATCACTTAAACCCAAGAGTTTGAGGTTGCTTTGAGCTGTGATGCTACGGCACTCTGCCCAGGATGACAGCTTGAGACTCTGTCTCAAATAAATAAATAAATAAATAAATCTTCATATTTCTTTCCATAACGTTTATCGCAGCTCAATTCACAATTGCCAAGTCATGGAAGCAACCCAAATGCCCATCAACCCATGAATGGATTAACAAGCTGTGGAATTTGTCTGCCACTGAGTACTGTTCAGCCATAAAAAGATGGAGACTTTACATCTTTTGTATTTACCTGGATGGAGCTGAGACACATTCTTCTTAGTAAAGTATCTCAAGAATGGAAAACAATAACATCCAATGTACTCAGTACTAATAGAAAACTAATATACAAACAACACACGCTCACATGAATGATAAAACACAAATGTAGTCTAGCAAGGGGGAGGAGAGAGGTAGGAAATGGGGGAGAGGGAGGGCAACTGGTGAGATCTCACCTAATGTGCATGATGTGAGAGTGTTCAGCACTCCCTCGGGGTGAAGGGCTCAACTACAACTTGAATGAAAACAATGTAACCTAAACATTTGTACTCTCATATTAATTTGAAAAAAAAAAAAACCCAGATGACTAAGACCAACACAAATCTGAATCTGAGAAGTGGGGAGCAGAGAGCAGACTGAGCTTGTCTTCAAGGAATCAGGATGCCTTCCAGGCATGCTGTGCTAAGCGCTCTTTGGCCACTGAATACCTGGCATCTCCTCTCCAGCTAAAAAGGACTGAAACAGCAACGCCGGCGTTGATTACCACCGAACAGCTGTACCCCCAACTCAGATCAGAGCAGCATCTGCTTAGAACAGATCGTCTTGTTATTTGGGGTCCCTTTTTCTCCGGCAGCTCAGGCATGATGTTACACACCAGAGACGCTGAACAGGTATTTGTTCAAACTCCTCCCGTAAACAGAAACATTAATTGCTCTGAGCTTTTGGGAAACGGCCTCCACACTGTCACCAGATTGTCCTTCCTTCCATTCGGAATTGCTCTGACCTTATCAGTGCCCTGATTTTAACCTTGTAATGACAGTCTCTGATCTACAGGATGAATAGCAGTTTCCTCGGGAAGGTGTTCAAAGCCCTTCCCAGTGTGATTCTGGCTTCTTACATCCATTTTCCCTGATACTTACAGGTCCCGGGATGGGCTTGCAGGTTTCATGCCCTCTTCCGTGCTTTTTCAAATGCTGTTTCCACTGCTTTAGTCTCGGTCATCTGCTGAATTGCTACTCATTTTTCAAGATTCAGGTCACTTCTTTTGTGAAAACTTCAAGGTTAATTAAGCCCTTCTATTGGAAACATATGAACCTAAGGGTATATTCATTAATGCTGGATTATGATAGATGATAGGCAATTTATTTACTTGCCTTTCTCCATGAAGTCATCACCAGATGGGCACATATTAATCGTGGCAACCGCTAAATGATTAGAAATCTCAATCAACTTTTATTAAAATCCTACTGAGTGCGAACTTAGAGACCCAAGGTACAGCAGCTGGCATAATGCCCCCACCCAAACATCCATGTCCAGACCCCCGGACCTTGTTACCTTAAAAGGAACATTGCAGGTGTGATTAAGTTAAAGGTCTTCAGCTAGGAAGATCATTCTGAATCATGGAGGTGGACCCTACATGTAATCACAGGTGTCCTTATGACAGGTGGTAGAAGGAGAGACACTGGATGAGGTGAAGACTAAAGCAGGATGACACACTGCTGGCTTTAGAGATGGGGGGAAGAGCCCCATCTCTAAAGCCAAGGAATGCAGGTCTAGAAGAAGAAAAAGGCAAAAGATCAGAATCCCCTCATATCTGCAAGGGGGTGGGCCTGCCAACACTGTGGGTATAGTTTATTAAACTGATTTCAGACTTCTGGCCTCCAGAAGTTCAAAGAATGAACTTGGCTTATCTTAAGCCACTGGGTTTATGGTAATTTGTTACAGCCCCAGCTGGAATGTCATTCATCAGATTATAATGGGATGAGAATGACAGATGGTAATTACCGGGGAGAGTAAAATAGAGCAGTTCTCAGAATCACTGGGGATCTTGTTCAAATGCAGATTCTGAGTCACTAGGTGTGAGGGAGAGTCTGACGCCCTGCAGGGGAGGACAGAGCTGCTTCTTCAGGGACTATGCTTTGAGTGGGCAAGGAGTAGAGGACAGTGGGTGAATGTAATGAGGGTGATCAAGATGAAGAGATCTGGAGGGGCAGCAATGTGCACAGAGGCCTAGAGACACACCTGTGAGGGGCAGGAGTCTCCTCATGATGGCCCTAGGCCTCTGATCTTACCACTGGTGACATGAGCCCCTCGTAGGAGTCTCCTCGTGATGGCATCAGGTCTGTGATCTTACTGCTGGTGACATGAGCCCCTTGTGGGAGTCTTCCTGTGACGGCCCCAGGCCTGTGATCTTACCACTGGTGACATGAGCCCCTGGTAGGAGTCTCCCTGTGACGGCCCCAGGCCTGTGATCTTACCACTGGTGACAT
>NW_003852442.1:6449060-6464863 GCF_000181295.1 Otolemur garnettii
CCGCCCCAGGCCTGTGATCTTACCACTGGTGACATGAGCCCCTGGTAGGAGTCTCCCTGTGACGGCCCCAGGCCTGTGATCTTACCACTGGCGACATAAGCCCCTTGTGGGAGTCTCCCTATGACGGCTCCAGACCTGTGATCTTGCTGGTGACATGCACCCCCGATAGTCGGGAGCCCAGAGACCTCTCTCTCTCATTGTCTCTCCTATTCCCAACCCTGCAGAGCAGGCACCTTGCAGTTTTGACAGATAAGGACATGGCCTCCTGGAGGATTACTTGACTCTGGCCACATCCACATGGAGCCAGAATTATCTAACTCCAAACTATGAGGGTTGTTATTTTTCTTTTCTCCATGCCTTTTCTCATGTGCTCCGGGGCTCAGCAGAGAAAGCAGCGATTTTCAGTTTTCCTTCAATGTCTGGATCCCTAAAGAGAGATTTTTCAATCCCCCCATGAAATATGCTGGTATTGCCAGGAACAGGAATGCGAAGCAGCCAAACCCAGGATGAGAGGGAACCAGAGCTTTTGTGAGGGCTTCATCTCAGGGAAAGTGACAGTCCAAATGCTCAAGAGGCAGAGGGAACCCTCAGCAAGGTGTGAGGGCTGGAGGGTAGAGAGGCCAAAGAGATTCTCTTCAGGCTTGGAGTAGAGAAGGAGTGGAGGGAGGAGCATGGGCCAGAGCCAGCCCTTGAGGAGATCCAATGGAACAGATCAGCCAGATGCATGCAGCAAGCCCAGGAAGCAGGGATAGAATGGGAGGAGAAACTAGAATTCAATTCAGGTCTAGAACTCAATCAAGATCCAGAACCACATACAGATCTAGATCCAGATCTAGAACCAGAGCCAGAACCACATCCAGATCCAGAACTATAGCCAGATCTAGAACCACATAAAGATCTAGAATCATGTACAGAACCACTTCCAGATCTAAAACCACACCCAGATCCAGAACCACATCCAGATCGGCATCCAGAGCCATGTCCAGATCTAGAATCACATACAGATCTAGGATCACATACAGATTTAGAACCATATCCAGGTCTAAAACCGCATCCAGATCCAGAACCACATAGAGATCTAGAACCACATCCATATCTAAAACCACATCCAGGTCTGGAATCACATCCAGTTGGGTCAGAGCAAGATGGTGGACCAGAAGGATTGTTCAGCTGAGCTCTCCTAGAACTACTGGGGAATTAGAGAAAACCCAGCCACACCTGGTGTGGGGACCTTACCCAGAGTCATAGCTCAGGGAGCACAGCAAGAAGGCAGTGAGCTGGATACAGTGTATGATCCAGAGTGATGGCAATCTGATGAATTAAGCAAGTGATTGTGATCTGCTGGGATTGACTGCCCCCCATGGAGGTCTGCATTGGGAGGAAGCCTTTCTGGAGTTTTCAGTTATCGGGCGAAGCTGCATGCTGAGCAGAAAGCTTGGAAGAGCAGGCAGACTTGAACAGTATATAGCAACCAGGTTTGAATGCCAGCTGGAATGGATTTGCCATAGGTTTGGTGGCTGGCCAGGCAGCCATACTGAGAAGGTCTCCATGGCCAGGGAGCTGCCATTGTGGGAAGGTTGTGTGAAGGTCTTAGCAGGGGCTAAAGCACAGCGGTCTCGATTCTGCCTGCTGGGATCAGAACTCCACTCTTAGGACAGGCTGAGGGACTGCCATACCCCACAGGAACTGGAGTCGGGGGTCACTGTGAGATCTGCCCCTGAAGGATTCTCAAGAGCTTTTTTTTTTTTTTTTTTTTTTTTTTTGAGACAGAGCCTCAAGCTGTCCCCCTGGGTAGAGTGCCGTGGCATTACAGCTCACAGCAACCTCCAACTCCTGGGCTCAAGCGAGTCTCCTGCCTCCGCCTCCCAAGTAGCTGGGACCACAGGCGCCCGCCACAACACCCGGCTATTTTTTGGTTGCAGCCGTCATTGTTGTTTGGCGGGTCCGGGCTGGGGTTCCGAACCCGCCACCTTCGGTGTACGTGGCTGGCGCCTTAGCCGGTTGAGCTATAGGCGCCGAGCCCTCAAGAGCTTTAAGATCCCAACCTGGCAGGGTCTGAATGCTGAGAAAACAGTCAGGTGATCACTGAAGGCAGCTAAGTTAGAAATAGAACCACATCTATAACTAGCGCCACATCCAGGTCTAGAATGAGAATGGAATAGCTATACCCTCAGGGACCAAACAGGGGCCACAGAAGGGGCTCTCTGTCCTTCACCCATCACCAGCTTTGTAGCCTTGGCAGTGAAGATCAACACGAAGCCACAGTTGTGGATCGTGAAGATCAACACGAATCTAAGTTGTCATGAAAATGACTGATTCTCTCACAGCCAAGGTGTCTGCTGTTTTCCTTTTCCTTTTTATTTTTTTTCCAGTGGTAAGATAGGATTTTATTAGACAGAAAGGAATACAGAAGCGCTGCTGTTTTGCTTCATTGGACTTATGGTTCTTGATGGAATAGGATGACCTACGATACCAGTTTGCCACTGAGTCTCTGCAACTTCTGTTTGTTTACATTTTAAGACAAAGTCTGACTCTGCCACCTGGGCTAGGGCACAGTGGTGTCATCATCATAGTTCGTTGCAACTTTACACTCCTAGACTCAAGTAATCCCCCCACCTCAGCCTCTCAAGTAGTTGGAACTAGAGGGGTATGCCCCCATGCCCAGCCAATCTTTCTATTTTTTGTTGACACAGGATCTTACTATGTTGCTCAGGCTGGTCTTAAACTGTAGCAATTCTCCTGCCTCAACCTCCCAAAGCACTGGGCTGGCAGGCGTGAGCTGGCACACTCAACCCTCTTTTTTTGTTTGTTGTCCCTGAAACTTCTGGATGAACAAGTCCTATAACAGCAAGCTTTTTGTTTTATTGATATTGTTTGGGTTATATTATTTCATGGCGTGGAAGGTATAGGAAAATCCTTGAATTTTTCCTGAATTATTTAAGATCATCAGAAGTTAGGAGGAGAAAGGAAAAATCAAATTTAGAAAGAAAGTTTTCATGATGTGGTGAATTTTTGAATTCTGGCTGGTATTTATATGCTGCATAATTCAGAAGGCCCTTCCTCTGAGACTTATTATACCTACTCCCTCAACCCACCTTTGGAGGCTCCTATCCTAATCCCCTAACCCACTTTTCTTTCCTGTACAGTGGACTTTTTAGAGTTTGAGAGAACCTTTCGGTTAAGGAAGGACAATATTATGCATTATTGGCCTTAGAACGGCAGCATTGAAGATTCACTAAGAATGGAAGTTCTGGCTGGTTGCAGTGACTCACGCCTGTAAATCCTAGCTCTCTGGGAGGCCAAGGTGGGTGGATTGCTTGAGCTCAGGAGTTTGAGACCAGACTGAGCAAGAGCAAGACCCCATCTCTACAAAATAGCTGGGCATTGTGACGGGCGCTTGTAGTCCTGCTACACAAGAGGGTGAGGCAAGAGGTTCTCTTGAGCCCTAGAGTCTGAGGTTGCTATGAGCTATGATGCCACAGCACTTTATTGAGGGCAACAAAGAGAGACTCTGTCTCAAAAAAGAAAATGGAAATTGTACAATTAAGAGATAAGTAGGCTGAGTCCCAGGGTTTCTTGGAGAAGTTACTTAATCCTTTCTGGGTCTCAGTTATATCATTTACACATGGGAGTAGAAATAGTATCAACCAGGCTCGGTGCCTGTGGCTCAAGTGGCTAAGGCGCCAGCCACATACACCTGAGGTGGCAGGTTGGAATCTAGCCCGGGCCTGCCAAACAACAATGATGGGTGCAACCAAAAAATAGCCGGGCATTGTGGTGGGCACCTGTGGTCCCAGCTACTTGGGAGGCTGAGGCAGGAGACTCGCTTGAGCCCAAGTGTTGGAGGTTGCTGTGAGCTTTGATGCCATGGCACTGTACCCAGGGGGACAGCTTGAGGGTCTCTCTCAAAAAAAAAAAAAAGAAAAGAAAGAAATAGTATCAATCAGCATCATGGATTTTTTTTTTTCTTTTGGTATTTGGGTTGTTTTTATAAAGATGGGGTCTTGCTATGTTGCTGTGGCTGGTCTGAAACTCCTAGACTCAAGCAATCCTCCCATGTTAGCCACCTGAGTAGCCGGGTCTACGGGTGAGAGCCGCTGTGCCCTATATAAACCTCATGGTCTTTGTGAGAGCATTTAGACCAGGACTGAGCAAACTTATCCTGTGAAGGAGCAGGTAGCAAATATTTTTGGCTCTGTAGGTCATTGGTCTTTGTGGCAGCTGCTCAACTCTTGTCAACATAAAGCAAAAGTAGCTATAGTATGTTAGGCACTAATCATGGCTGCATTCTAATGAGACTTTATTAACAAAAACAGGGTTTGAGCCATAGCCTGCCTATCTCTGCATTAGAATTGTACCAGTAAGCCTTCACAAATGATGATGGTAATTGTGATGCTATACCATTCCTGTTACCGCATTGTTATATTAATCTAATCTTTACTATTCTAGCTGTCAGGTTCTCAAAATTTGAGGCTGATACCATTCATTTTTACCCTCCATGGAGAATTGTATTTGTAAGAACACCAGTGGGGTGAGGGAGGGAGTCTCTCCGTTGGACTTTAAAATTGTGAACGGAATTCTATAATCTAAGGGTCTTTTGGATTGTTGATTTTTAAAATCTGTTGGCCTCTTCATGATTTAATTTTTAGAGATCAAACTTGAGGGTAACAGAGAATAATCCAAGAAATAAATAATAGCATGGCTGACTTCTCGTTAGCTCATCCAGGATCAACTGAGGAGGAAAAGAGGGGAAATGTTACATAAGAACAATTAGCTCCAAAATATGAGTAGATCAAGGTAGTCTAATTGTTTACTTCTAGGGATCCCCGAGGCCTGAGTACGTCTAGCCAAGAGAATTTATTTGATGGGTTTAGTCCAAGAAACACAACTTTTTTTTCCCCTTCTAGCAGAGCTTAAGCACCAATTTAGCAGAGTTACATGCCCTGCAAACATAGTCTTAGTTACAAGTGAAAAAGTTCATTAGTTCGTTTATCTCCTGATGTGTTATTAACCAGAAGCTGAAATTAATGAATTTTGTCAGATTGCCTTGAGAAGTGTTAGGAAAGGATAGAATTCTTTAGCAGTCAATTTCCATTCTGTCATGTACTTATTTTCTTTTTTTAAATGTCACTCACAGGGTTCTTCTGAACCTAGCGTGGCCTAGAACACACACACTAGGGCACAGTGAGCGAATGGCATTGTGTTTCATTGGCACCATGGCTGAACGGCACTGCATTTCACCACCTCTGTAATGTCCTTTAAAATATCTGTAAATCCGCTGGCCAGGGGGAAAAAGCGCAGTGGGAACCTCAAAAAGAATAATGGGGGAAGAAAACAATGTTGGTAGTAAATGTATTTGATGTTAGGGTTCCTTTGGTTGCAAGAGACAGGATCCCAATACTGACGTAAGCAAAAAAATGTTATGAGTACATGTTAACTAGGAAGTTGACTGATGGTCAGTGGTCAAGGGTGAAATGAAAACATACCGTACAGCTCTAAACACAGCTACCCCAGAGCCCTGGGTGAATGCACCTGGTTGCTCTTCTTCTGGTCTTTCATGAGAAATGGGCTGGAATATAGGATCTGCAGTACAATCCCCCCTTCAATAGCCTGTGTTCTTGGGCAAGCATTGAATGTCACCAAATCTCCCTATACTGTGCAACAGACCTAATTATTCCAGTCTTGCAAATAAGATTATAAGGACAACTACATAACAAACTATGAGAAAGCTTCTGTAAATATACATAACTGCATTCTGTTTGTTCTTTCAGTCTTTTTCCTGTAGGAGTGAGAGGAAAAGGAAACCTCAGGGAAGGAGTTGCCTAACTGCTGTGGGTAGAGAATGAAGGCTTTCACGACCCCTGAGTCTTGTAAAAGCACCCACTCTCAGTGTTGTATTAAAAATCTGCAAATTGGGCGGCCCCTGTGGCTCAGTGGGTAGGGCGCCAGCCCCATATACTGAGGGTGAGGGGTTCAAACCCAGCCCTGGCCAAACTGCAACAAAAAATAGCCAGGTGTTGTGGTGGGCACCGGTAGTCCCACCTACTTGGGAGGCTGAGGCAAGAGAATCCCCGAAGCCCAAGAGCTGGAGGTTGCTGTGACACTGCAGCACTCTAGGAGGGCGGTCAAGTGAGACTCTGTCTCTAAAAAAAATCTGCAGAATGAAAGGCAAATGTCTTCCCTGTATGGAGGCTCAGCTTATTTTCTTTGTAATTTTTCCCAAATAATTACCTATACAATTTAAACCCATATGTTAAGGTCAGGATGCTGGTGATTGTCAAGTGGCCTTGAAATTCACACAATTAAAATGATTTTCTTCCTCCAACTTGGTGAGCAAGTCTTAGGGGGTAGGCTTGGCATAGACATCAGAATTGTTTGAGATGGCTGAGTGGCAAGAACCTCAGAGCCCCCTGAAGGTTCCCTACCATGAAGACACTTTTTCTCCCCCATGGCTGCCCATGGCAGTGGCTAACGCGGCAGGAGAATGACCAGCCTCTGCTTGTTATCCCAGGCTTGATTCTGTCTAGGCTGATGTCCTCTGAGGGGCCCTGGGGTTCTCCTGGCATCTTGTTTGGAGGGGGGTCCCCCACCCAGCTCTGAGTTGCCTGTGCATTGTTGGACCCCCACTGCTGGCAAGTTTGAATTTTCTTTCCCGGGACATGGCTCAGCCCTGACCCTGTGGATTAGCTGATGAAAATAGAAACCCAAGAGCAGTCACAGCCTCGTGGATCTGCTTTACATTTATCACAAAAACCCTGTCAAACTTCTCAGAGGGTTTTATAGATGGTCAATTACTGCAGGTATGTGGATTTAATACACCAGGGTTTAGAGGGATGATATTGTAGGGCATGCAAGGAATGGACTCAGGAGGGAGAACAAAAGGGAAGGAAGATAGTCTCAAAGCCATGAATATTCTATTAGGTGTTGCCCGGGCAGCTAAACCGAGGCATTCCGGAGATGTACCGAGGATTACCTTTATCTGATCGCCCCAGCTGAATTCAACAGCTAAAGACTCCGGTTTCAGAATTTGAATTTTTCCTTCCTATCTTTTTTTTTTTTTTTTTTTTAAGGATTGTTGTTGTTTGTTTTGTTTTGTCTTGGGGGAGTTTGAAAACTCTTTCCTTGTATGCCAACATTCCAAGTCCTTACATTTTATAGCCTTTCAAAGGTTTTGCTTTTAAAATTACTTTTTCTGATTCTCAAGGCAGTGAGTACTCATTTTAGAAAAATCAGGGGGAGAAAAAAGCCCAAGAAAGATAAAACCCCTGAAAAAAACAAAGAACATACAGAATAGTCATAATTTCTTTTTTTTTTTTTTTTTTTTGAGACTGAGTCTCACTGTGTCGCCTGTGGTAGAGTACTGTGGTGTCACAGCTCACAGCAACCTCAAACTCTTGGGCTTGAGCGATTTTCTTGCCTCAGCCTCCCAAGTAGCTGGGACCACAGGTACCTGCTGCAGCACCAGGCTTTTTGTTGTTGTTGTTGCAGTTGTCATTGTTTAGCTGGCTCAGGCTGGGTTCAAATTCACCAATCTGGATGTATGTGGTCAGCACTGTAATCACTGTGCTACAGGTGCCAAGCCAGAATTGTCATAATTTCAATCCCCCCTCCCTGAGAAGACAGGTTTTAAGTGGGTGTCTTTTACGTTGGGAAGTATGGATAAAACTATTAGACAAAAATGAAATCTTATAAACTTTTTTATAATTTGCCCTGATTTATCTAAATAGTTTGCAAGTTGTTTGGTTTCTAAGTTGTGTTCAGGTTTTCCTAACGTATACAAATACAGAACTGGGCTAATTAGCTGAGAGTTAAGTAGGTATTTTTTAATAGGAATAAACCAATTCTGATACATAATTAAAGATGCGTAAGTAGTTATGAAATTGGCCCATGGCAAAGCAACTTATCAATATTAAAAAAATAAAAGTAATAGGGCTTGGGAATGTTTTTTCTTTTCACCTAATTATTGCTATAATTTTGTTACTGTATTGACCTACTTCTTTGTGGTAAAATGACCTTGGCCATCCCGTTTTCAACAAAACTCATTGATTCATCTATTCAGGATACATTTATGGAGTTTCTAACAGAGAATAAGATATAATAAAAGGTTCTCACACTTACAGGGCTTATGTCCTGCTGTAAGAGATAGAAAAAAAAATAAGTAAATACACAAAATGTCAGATACAGAAGTAGAGCAAAATATGGGGGTGTACATGTAATAGAGAGCAACATCGGGGCGAGAGTCTGCCAGGAAAGGACAAGTGTACCCAGAGTCGACGCTCAAACTTGGGCCAGCCACTCAAAGACCAGGGTGAAGACCGTTGCAAAGAGAGTCCAGCTAGAGCAAAATCACTACAGTAGGGATGAACTTGACATGTTTCTGGAAGAGAAGGAAGGTCAGGAGCTGAGTGGCCCCAGGACAAGAAGTGTCCAGAATGTGCCAGTTTTCTCAACCAAGAATGAAGGCTGAACTTCATTACTGGTACAAGTGGATGGTTCCAGAAGGTTTTCAGCTAAGAAGTGACATGGTGGTACTTGTGTTCTTTCTTTCTTTTTTAAATATATAAATTTGTATAGATAGATTTATTTTTAATTATTATGGGTATATAACAATTGTACCTCTTTATAGGGTACATGTGATTTTTTTTTTTTGAGACAGAGTCTTGCTATGTCGCCCTTGATAGAGTGCTGTGGTGTCACAGCTCACAGCAACCTCCAACTCCTGGGCTTAGGTGATTCTCTTGCCTCAGCCTCCCGAGTGCCTGGGAGTATAGCTATCTGCCACACGTCTGGCTATTTTTTTTTTTTTTTGTAGTTTTTGGCCAGGGCTGGGTTTGAACCTGCCACCTCCGGCATATGGGGCCAGCACCCTACTCCTTTGAGGCGCAGCACTGCCCATGCCTGGCTATTTTTTGTTGCAGTTTGGTGGTGAGATTCAAACCTGCCACCCTTGGTATATGGGGCTGGTGCCCTACACACTGAGCCACAGGTGCTGTACAATGTGGATTAGTCAAATCAGGGTGATTGGGGTGTCCATCACTTTAGGCATTTTGTAACATCTCTTTGTGTTAGGAACTTTCCAATTCCATTCTTTTAGTTATTTTAAAGTATACCCTAATTGACTATTTATAGTCACTTTATTGTGCTATCAAATATTGTTCATTTTGTCTCGTTATCGAACTATATTTTTGTACCCGTTAACCATCCCCACTTGATCCACCCCCACCACCCGTCTTTTCTATCTCCGTGAGATCAGTTGGTACTCATGTTTCCAAAAGACGACTCTGGAGGTTGAGTGAAGAAGGGCACCCGGGAAGTGAGAGTAGAAATGAGAAAGAAGTTAAGAAACAGTTGTGGCTCGGCGCCTGTGGCTCAACCCGCTAAGGCACCAGCTACATACACCTGAGCTGGCGGGTTCAAATCCAGCCCGGGCCCGCCAAACAACAATGACAGCTGCAACCAAAAAATAGCCAGGTGTTGTGGCGGGCACCTGTGGTCCCAGCTACTTGGGAGGCAGAGGCAAGAGAATCGCTTGAGCCCAGGAGTTGGAGGTTGCCATGAGCTGTGATGCCAAGGGGGACAGCTTGAGGCTCTGTCTCAAAAAAAAGAAAAGAAAAGAAACAGTTCTGGTTCCAGGTGAGAGCTGATGAGGCTGGGACCAGATGCCCCAGGGGAAATAGGGGAGCAGGATGAATCTAGAGCAAAAAGGACAGAGTTGCTGATGGAGTACAGGCGGGCAACGCAGGAGAACACAGCCAAAGATAACTCCTAACTCGCGGAACTACTTAGAAGAATAGTCGATTTGTCTGGTGATCATCTTTGGACAAATAGGATAATATCCCGTTTGGACATTTATTATAACATGAAGCATAGTGCAAAAATTGTCTCTGATAGTAATAATTGTGCCTTCCATTTATTAAATACTTACCATGCACTTAATAATGGTCTCCTTTTCCCTTCTGATGTGTAGCGGGTACAAAAAGATGTAAGTTGAATTCATTTCTATCCCTTTCACCTTATTTACTAAATTACCGAATAACCCGTGTTTTCCAATATGGCCTTTGCTCCTCTGAGGATTGCATTGCCAAGGAAACAGATTGTTAAGCAGAGGCATTGCAGCTAAATCCTATTAAAGGCACAATAATTCAAACAAAAAAGCCAACCAGCACTTGGGTTTGGAATATTGGCTTCCAAATGTGCCCCTCCTCGTGTCTAACTATATACTTAATAAGGTTCAGCATTTAAATGCCTGTCTAATTCTACTCAAGAGTTCAAGGCTTATACATTCCTGCCTCAAATCCCTGCTCTAAATGTCAGAATTTTTAATTAACCTCCCCAAATGGTATTTTCACATAATAAACCCTGTGCAGGCTGCTAGCTTCAAACAGTAGACCAAAAGCAATTCTTTTCTTTTCCTCAGTCGGATTTTTCCTTTGTAAAACATCGAGCAGAACTGCTCCGGTACCTGGATGTGGTGCTTAAATATAGCTGGAGAAAGTCCAGAATTAGAATTCCCAATGTATGTCTCTAAAGCAGGAGGAGATTAGAGAGCAACTAGTTCAAATCTGCTTCACCCGTAAGGAACCTGACGTTCAGCAGGACTGATTTTTGTCTTTGAGGTCACACAACACATTGGTGGGCAGTACCAGGACAATACCCACTGCCCTTTGCTGGTGAACCAGTGCTTTTTTTTTTTTTTTTTTTTTTTTTGTCTCAAGGTTGTTCTTCTTACTACCTATTCTTAAGTCATCCTCACTACTCTTTAAGTATAAATTCGTCACTTCTTAGCCTCTGTCACCTACACCCTCTGCACCCAACTGTCCCCCACCGACTCTCATTGCCTCAGCCCTCCCCTCCCCCTGCCCACTTCTCAGGTGCCCCCAGCTCACTCCTGAGATGCAGCTCATTGTTGCTCAGTCCCACTTCTGCTCTTATCCTTTACCCCCATCGCCTTCACTCGGGCTCATCAAGCTCCTTCTAGGATCAACTAATTTACCCATCAAATGCATTTTTTCACAAATCTGTGTTTTTGCTCCATTGCCCATGGGTTTTGCCAGAAGCCTGTCCTCACTGACCCTTGTCATTTCATTAAAAATATTCAGTGGAATGAGAAAAAAGTGTAATTGAAACCAATGTTCCGCAAAGAAATTCTTCTTTGTTTAGGAAAATCCACTTCTGAGCTTACTGAATATGGAAGGTGGGTCCCAGCAGAGCCAAATAGATGGAATCCTGGAGAGGAACTGGTGATGCTGTATCAGTGGGAGTGAGTGGAGAAGAGACAGGAGGGGGGACAAGGACATGGAGCAATACAGACAGAAGCCACCTGGAGTCGAGGTGGCAGACATGGAGGGGACTGTTGATAAGTTTCAGTTCTGCTCCCTTGTTTTTGAAAGTTTACCTGGCTGATATCCCCATGCTTCAGAGTAAAGTCATTTAACCATTTATACAGAAGGCCCCATAGCAAAAGCAATCCGTGTCCTGGATTTGGGTTGTCACCAAGGTAGAGGCAGGAGGAGAGGACCTTGATACAGAAAAGAAAACTAAGATGCACTGAAGCTGAAAATTGAACTAAAGGTGATTACAAAAATTGTAAGCCCTTAAGGATTTGAATAAATCTGGTGAGGAGGGGCCGTAGGGCTTAGCACTGTAATTACAGAGTGAATTTAAGCCTTGTTTTTCTAGATCTGAAGGAGCTGGAGCCCCAAACAAATAGCAGGTCATAGTACCCCAAGATAATTAGGTGAGGAAATAACTAAGTTATAAGACAAATGGGTTAAAGACAAGAGGTACTCACGTTCACTCCTGGCAGGGCTTTTTTTTTTTTTGAGACAGAGTCTCAAGCTGTCATCCTGAGTACAGTGTTATGGCATCATAGCTCACAGCAACCTCCAGTCTTGGGCTCAAGTGATCTCCTTGCCTCAGTTTTTCTATTTAGTAGAAATGGGGTCTTGCTTTTTTGCTCAGGCTGGTCTCGAACTTGTGAGCTCAAGAATCCACCCACCTCGGCCTCCCAGAGTTCTAGGATTATAGGCATGAGCCATCGCGTCCACCCAGGCAGGGCATTTTATATACTTCACCCATCAAATGGAGGAGGAGGTAATTTACAATAATGCTGGGCCACTAGCATATCAAGTAGTCTGTTAGGGAGAGATTGAATTTTCCTTAGCCCACTGAAACAGCTTTTTGAGTAGAAGTAGCTACCTCTTATTTACTTGCGTTCTTTAATTGGGCAAATATCCAGAGAGTACCTACTCTCTGCCAAGCACTGAGCCAAGTGCTTAGAGCATGGCGGTGGACCAATATGGAGACATGATCCTGCCGATATGAAGCCTTGAGTCTAGAGGAGGAGGCAGTGTTAGTGAAAGAATGAGACAAATATGATCTTATACTATATTATAACTGTGACAGGGGTTATGTCCTAGCATCCTGGCTGCCACAGATAAGCCATCTTGATCTGTGGCTATCTAGTAGAAATATATTGCAAGCTGTGTATGTGATTTTAAATGTTTTAGTAGCCCCATTCAAAAACATTACAAAATATGAATTTTCATGCTCTATCGTATTTAACTCGGCATCTCCAAAACTTCATCATTCCATCTCGTGGTCTGTACTAAGTCTTTGAAATCCAGTGTATTTGACCCTTACAGCATCTTGGTGTAGACCAGCCATGTGGCAAGTGCCCTGCAGCCATGGGCATCTCGTGGCTGGGGTACTGGGTGGCCCAGCTCTAGAACCAGCTAGTGGGGTAACCCAGACCCAGAGGTTGGTCTGGGTTTAAGGACTCTCAGGAATGTTGATTCAGACTTTGGCGAGTCTGCTTTAGCTTCAGTTTACAGAAGCAACAAAGAGAAGAGAAGAGAGGGCATGTATGTTATCGAAGAGTTGACTTGGGTCTCCAATATTCCTCTTATCCCTCATAGAGCCTAACGGCCGTCCATGTAAAAAACACAAGGACAGCTGTGGAGCGGGGAGGGTGAGCATAGCCAAACAAGCTGGAAACTTCCTCCCTCTACAACCCCCATCTCCCCTACGCCCACCACCCGCCTCTTCCTGTTGGCTGGGTATGCCTCTCAACACAGAGGTGACAATGCCAGAGGCCCATTTCCCCAGTTTTTCTTGCGATATGTCTATGGGCCTAATCTGCCCCATGGATCGTCCATCTAATGATAAGGACAGAATTCTAACCTTGAGTTTTCTATCTTCAGAGTCTTTCCTACCCTACCATAGTGCTCCCAGAAGGTTCTACATATGAGTAGATCCATCCTAAGTTAAGAAGGAACAGAATTAAAGGTCCCCATGGTGTGAAAGGATCTGTGAGTAGAGGGAGGAAGAGCTGTGTTAGGACACTGTCAGAGGAAAGGGATGCAGATCCTTCTAAGCTTGCGCAAGCATTTTAGGGAATTTAATTATGAAGTTTGAGAGCATTTCATGGAAGCCAGGACGGAAAGGTCCGTCTGTAGGAACAAACACGCAGGGGTGCCAGAACCCCCACAGCCACTACTGACTTCACGGCTGTTCTATTCTGGGCATTGACTTCACTCTTTTATTGCAGATAAGCCTTTTCTGCTTCCCAGGGCAAACAGATGCCCACACGTGCTTCCGTCCAAAGAGCAGACAGACAGACTCTGGTGCCGCTTGGTTCTAATCCCAAAGGAATTACCGAGGGACTAAACCTGATTAGCTGAGTTTGGACTGGGTGCCAATCCCTTGGCAGCCAACAGCGTCCTGTTTCCATACTGGTCCTGAGACGGGGAGAACTATTCCTCCAATGGGGAGCTATTTCAAAAAGAGATTATAGTTTCCGAGGACTGCAAAGTTTGTGGCGTGAAACAACAGAAATTCATTATCTCGTAGTTCTGGAGGCCAGAAGTGTCAGATCCAGGAATGTTCAGAGTCCCACTCCCTCTAACTGTCAGAAGGAGGACCTTTCCCTGCCTCTTCTAGCTCCTGGTGGCTCCTGACATTCCTTAGACGATCACTGTGATCTCTAACCTCTGTCCTCAAGTGGCCTTTTCCCCTGCGTCTCTGCATCTGTGTGTCTTGAATTCCCCTCTCATTTTATTTATAAAGACACTAGTCAGGCAGTGCCCATGGCTCAGTGGGTAGGGCGCCGGCCACATACACGGAGGCTGCCAGGTTAGAACCTGGCCCCAGGCCAGCTAAAACAACAATGACAACTTCAACAACAACAAAAACAACAACACTACCACAAATAGCTGGGCATTGTAGTGGGTGCCTTATAGTCCTAGCTACTTGGGAGGCTGAGGCAAGAGAATCTCTTAAGCCCAAAGAGTTTGAGGTTGCTGTGAGCTGTGACACCATGGCACTCTGCCCAGGGTGACAGCTTGAGACTCTGTCTCAACAACAACAACAACGACAACAACAACAACTATATATATAGAGAGAGAGACACACACACACACACACACACACACACACAGAAAGAGGGAGATACAGACTAATCAGTGGATTGAAGGTCTACCCTAAATCCAGGATGACCTCATCTCAAGATTTTCATCTTAGGATGGGTGCAGTGGCCCATGCCTATAATCCTAGCACTCTGGGAAGCCAAGGCAGGTAGATTGCCTGAGCTCAGGAGTTTGAGATCAGCCTGAGCAAGATTGAGACCCTCTCTTTAAAAATTGCTGGGCATTGTGGCAGGTGCTTATAATCCCAGCTTCTCAGGAAACAGAGGCAAGAAGATCACTTGAGCTCAAGAGTTTGAGGTAGCTGTGAGCTATGATGTCACAGCACTCTACCCAAGGTGACTCTAATTAAAAAAAAATTAAAAAGATCCTTATCTTGATTAATTCTGTGAAGATTTTATTTCCAAAGAAGGTCATATTCACAGGGTTAGGATTTAGACATACCTTTGGGGGGCCACTTTTGAATTTATTATACTGCAGGGAACTATGATATGTTTAAAACAGATTAAAAATTCTAACAAAATATTCTACCTATCTTCAGTTTATCATTTAGCCTGATGTTAGGCCATACAGATTTGTAGTCAGAAAAAAAAATAAAGAAATGAAGGCAGGCAACTCTTTTTTTTTTTTAATTTTTTTTCTAGACAGTTTCACTTACTAACCCTCAGTAGAGTGCTGTGGCATCATAGCTCACAGCAACCTCAAACTCCTTGGGCTCAAGAGATTCTCTTGCCTCAGCCTCCCGAGTAGCTGGGACTACAGGCACCCACTACAATGCCTGGCTATTTTTTGTTGCAGTTGTCATTGTTGGTTAGCTGGCCCAGGCTGGGTTTGAACCTGCCAACTTTGGTGTATGTGGTTGGTGCTGTAACCACTGTGCTATGGGTGCTGAGCCAATGTCATAGTTCTTCTAATCACTAATAAGAGCTAACAAGTAATGGAGCACTTAACTACATAACTATTTCCCAGGCACCGTTCTGAGCACCTTGGTATGCTTTAATAAAGAGGTCACATGGGTTAACTCATTTAATCCCCTGACAACCCTAAAACAGAAAATTTATCCCACAGTACAGAAGAGGAAATTAATACCTATGAAGAATGAATACCTTGCCGAGTGCAGTGGCTCACACCTGTAATCCTAGCACTCTGGGAGGCTGGGTGGATTGCTATACCAGCCTGAACAAGAGGGAGGTCCTGTCTCTAAAAAAAAAAAATAGCCAAGTGTTGTGCCAGGCACCTGTAGTCCCAGCTATTTGAGAGGCTGAAGCAAGAGGATCACTTGAACCCAAGAGTATGAGGTTGGCTCGGCGCCTGTGGCTCAAGCGGCTAAGGTGCCAGCCACATACACCTAAGGTGGCGGGTTCGAATCCCCAGCCCGGG
>NW_003852442.1:6465093-6477662 GCF_000181295.1 Otolemur garnettii
GCACTCTATGGAGGGTGACAAAGTGAAAGAGACTCTGTCTCAAAAAAAAAAAAAAAAACAACGAATAACTTGCTCAAGGTCACAGACTAGGCTGCTGCTGCCGCTGAGATTCAAACCTAAG
The DNA here is from genome assembly GCF_000181295.1 of Otolemur garnettii. Classification (NCBI taxonomy): domain Eukaryota; kingdom Metazoa; phylum Chordata; class Mammalia; order Primates; family Galagidae; genus Otolemur; species Otolemur garnettii. The sequence continues at coordinate 6,465,215 of NW_003852442.1, forward strand.
CAACCTGATTCCAGACTCCAGGCTCTTAACTATGTTTTTTCTTTTTCTTTTTACCAAGTTGGCAAGGTTACAAAGAAAACAAGAGTTGAGTTGTCTGGAAGGCAGAATGCACAGAATTTATAGACTCCAGGGATGGGAGGGAGGGAGTAGGTGATAGGGAGGTCTGTCTAGCCCACGCCCACCCCTGCCTTTGAACACGTTTGCAGGTTGCTGCAAACCAGACCCCCTGGGACCCACATTAGACCAAATGGAGCTTTCTCCAAGGAGCTTGAGACTGAGGCCTGGAGAGTCTGCTGTTTTTCAATGTCTATATTGATCAATTCAAACAGATGTTTCCTGCCACAATAAGGGCAAGATGCAAAAGGGAAGGTTCACATCCTCCCGGATTTGAGGTAGTTAGCTGTGTTTGCTCCCACGGCTCTCCTTGTCGAGCCTGAGTTGTTTGGTGGTCTTGTAGATTCCCTGAGATCTCTACCTTGCCAGTAACTTCTTTGATTGGAGCCAGATTTGAGGTTCAAGTAGAACTCCATAGATACCGTTAAGATACACCACCAAGGAGAGGGGAGGGGATAATATCTCCAGCACTCAGTACCCAGCCCCTCACCCCCTAAATTGGGTGGCCACGAGTGTCAGTCAGATTGCAGACTTATACAGGGCCAGGCAGGTCTCTGGACTTTGCACAAAAGGTTCTGAAGGGGTGGCTTTCTGCACTGCCCAAGAGGTCAACCAGCTACCCGGCAATTATACTGCTGTCAGATAGTAAATACACATTTGCAAATGCTTCTGTAATTGTTCGGAAATGGTTCAGGCCTATTCATGCAGGGCTGGCTACAGAATGTTAATGGAAAAGCTTACCCAACATCTGCTTTCGGGGTTGGAGCCAGATTTGTGCCATTTAAACATTTATGGCTAGGAAGCCGTGGATTGGGTATTTGCCTCTGCCAGCCCTCAGAAAAGAAAAACTCAGCAGTGATGGACGGTCGCATGGCTGATTGACGGGTGGAGTGAGGGCATCCCATTTTCAGCCCTAACAAAGTCTTATTAAAAATGGTTCGGCTTTCTAAAAACCTAAAAATAGTAAGATGTGAAATTGCCATCACAGAACTGCAGTAATGTGGCTCACTTGCTGGCCTCTCTGACCTTGTGCAGAATGATTTATACTGTAATTAAACAAAGGGGCTCCTGCTAAATCTCAAGCATGATATAGAGATGCCTGCAGATGTAAGATGCGGCAGATCTTGAGGTGTGCTATTCGGAATGTCTTTTTGACTTTTGATTTGCGGCTCCTGCTTGCAATCCCTGTCTTTCTGCCCTCGTCATCTTGAGACATATGTCATTATTCCTGCCAGCTGGTAGGCAGGTGAGCCTATCCTAGTCCTCCAATTCAGCTGCTGTGGGTGACAACTGCCAAACCCCACCACCACCCAAGGGCATCCTGTGTGTGTCTGATGACCCACATGGAAAGTGTCAGGTTGTCCTGAATTCTAACTGTTGCACCACCTCAAGTTTGGGTAAATATTCATCCAGCCATTAGGGTTACAGCTCTGCTATAGAAAAGTGATTCTAAATTACAGTGGCAGAGAGGTGTTTTGTTCTTTGCAGATGTAATGGTCTCAAGAGAATAGCCCAGGTAAGAGGGCGACTTCGCTCCAGTCACTCAGAAATCCCCAGGCAGGAGGGCGACTTTGCCCAAGTCACTCAGAGATCCTCAGGCAGGAGGGTGACTTTGCTCCAGTCACTCAGAGATCCATGGGCAGGAAGGCCACTTTGCTTCAGTCATTCAGAGATCCCCAGGCAGGAGGGCGATTTTGCCCAAGTCACTCAGAGATCCACAGGCAGGAGGGAGACTTTGCTTCAGTCATTCAGAAATCTAAGCTCTTGGTTTGCCACTCCCCTAGGAATTGTGCTTCTGTTTCTGGTCAGGCCTGAGTTGCAGACAAGTCCATGTTACCATCCATGGACAGGGGAACAAGAAGGACCCAGGGTCACTGGCTTATCTCCACCAATGTCATGGGGAACACCCATGCTCAGTGGCCTACACTAAGCCCCAGAGTCACATTTAATGGTAGGGGGTTCCTGGGGGATGCTGATTCCTCCCGCAGAGCCCCAACCCCAGCTCAGACTCTCCTGCCATAGAAAACGGGGGGATTGGTTTGGTTTGGCTGTCTGGCCAGAAGCTTCTGTTACAGGTAACAAGAGATAAAGATACTGCTTCTTACACGTAAGTGACACACGGTCAACCATATATTCAACAAATATTTATCAAGTGCCTACTCTGTGCCATATACTTTCTCTTTCATGTGTAAGAAAAAAATATATTTTTGATTTCAATAAGGGGGTACAAATGTTTTAGGTTACCTGGATCTCTTTTGTTAGGCTTGAGTCCTAATGTGCCCATCACCCAAGTAGTGTTCACTGTACCCAGCGGGTAGGTTTTTGGCTCCTCCCTTCCTCCCGCCTCCCCCTGGTTGATTTCCACTGAGAAGAAAAATATGATAGACGAATTGAGGTTGATATTAGGCAATGCTACAAACGCAGTTTTTTCCACTTTTGAAAGAGTTTTACTCTTTCAGACATGGGAAGGCAATGGAAAAAAGGCAAGTCACACTGTTAAACTCCAGCCGCTGACCGACATTATTATTCTATTGATAGTTCTTGGGCAGTTCTTTGGATCTTGGTCTTGTAAATCATAACTTGCTTGTATCTTTATGAAGCTTTAGGAATAATTCTTCAGAGGATGACCTTAGATCACTGAGGTTATATTCAACCTCAAATGTGGGCTTTTTCTCCAAAACAATCAAGGCGACTAACACGGCAAGTTTTGCGGTGAGTCCCTTGATTTGGTAAGTTGCCCCATCTTCAGGGTTCATGTACTCAAAGTAGTGAGTAAGAAAACTGTGACCAGAGAAGTTGATGCAGTTTTGACGGTAGACGCGTGGGTGCAGGAAATAATCCAGGGACACCAGGAACACTTGCTTGACTTCATCAGGGTTAGGCTGAGCCTGGAAGTTGTGATCTATAAAACCCACAACGGGGGTTATCAATGAATATTTCTAAAAAATAAAAAACAAAATACAGAAATTGAGAAGTGAAGAATATTGTTTCAAATGCGAAAATTGTGCCACTTCCACATAAGCTAAGAAAATAGGCCAATACGTTAAAGTGGCCAATTAATTATAGAAGGTGGGGAAGGGAAGGGGGACAAATTTGCATCCCCTATAAAAGTTCTACCCCGGGAGGGGGGTCATCTATGAGATGACTCTGAAGACACTATCTTCTGTGAATATAGACTAGTGAAATCTTTTGGAATGGCAATTTGGCAGTATCATAAAAACACAGTCCCTTTGATTTAAGAATTATATTTGTGTGAGTATTGTTTTTTTTTTGGACCGGGGCTGGGTTTGAACCTGCCACCTCTGGTATATGGGGCCGGCACCCTACTCCTTTGAGCCACAGGTGCCGCCCTTGTGTGAGTAAATTTGCATGATAAATCTCTACCAATAAAAGACATGAGTATAAAGCTGGAGCATTGTTTGTGACAGCCCCAATACTAAAGTTATCACTCTTCAATTGGTGAACATTTAAGTCAGGTAAATGATGGTTTAGCCCCCAAACGGGATACTATACATCCCTTAAAAAGAATGGGATAGATACCTTTCCTCTTAGCAAAGACAAGGGTGTCCTTCCTATCAACAGTAAAGTGATACAGTATCAATTGTGGCATAGTCTGACCTACAGGAAAATACAATTATTTTTTCATATACATATGATTATATCTGAACTAGTTTATGTAAGTTTATATTATATGGGAGAGGGATTTCTAGATATGACAACTGTTCTGCAAAGGAGCATGAGTTCCACCAAATGAAAGCCCCTTCTGCCATACAGGGACTCTGAAGAGGGGTCTGCAGCTCAGTGTAAGAGCTGATAAGGGTTGCACAGCCTTGAGTTAGAAAAATGGGGAGAATCTGGAGTTCCTGAAGCATCCTGAAAAAAAGTGGGTGGGAGAAGCCAGAGGTAGGTCTGCAGTGAGGTTGGGACAGACAGAAGGTGGAATGGGGCTGCAGGAAATTCTCAGAGGAGGGACGGCCAAAGTGTGTTGAGGAACAGAGATGACTCCGCCCATTAACCAAACCAACAGTGAAAGTCAACATCTGGACTAGGAGATAACAGGGGCACAGACTAGATGTCCTTGGGTCAAGAAACCTGGGGTTATGAGTTACCCAAGGGCAGAGGCAGCGTGCCCCCAGCACCTAACCTCATACCTGGCTTCTCCTCCTCTGGGGTCCTGGGGTTCCCCAGAGTGGACTGATGGGAGGACTCTGACCCAAGGGATTTTCTTTAGGAAGTGCTCCCAGGAGAAAGCAGTGACAGGAGGGAAGAAGAAAGGCTGGTTTGGGAAGACGTCAGGCCAGGGCGTGGCGGAGTATTCAGAGTATAAATGACTCCTAGAGGTTTATCTCAGATAAAGACAGAAGAGCTGGGCTTTCACGTTGCCTGGCCTCAGTCAGTCCCTGGTTAAGGACTGCCTTGCTGGAATTAAATTCCCAGGCCCTCACAGCTCTTTCTTCAAGATATACTGCAAGGCAGGGTGTCTCCAGTAGCCCAGGGGTACCAGTCTTCAGAAAAATTTGGAAAGATGAGCTCTCAGAAACACAGAGGTGGCCGGAGGGACAGGAAGGGGCTTGGAAAAGGCCCCGACCTGGACACTCAGTAAATACTTTTGGTTGCTAGTATCTGGTCATGACCACACCTCTGGGCACAGGCAGCTAGTCTGGTATCCAGCCCCCTCATGTTGATTCCTCACAAAGATCTGACTTTAAAGCAGCTTTCAGAAGGACAGTTAGAGAGATGAAGAAGCTTGCCCAAGGTCATGTCCAGTTAATAATTGGCAGAAACCAGGATTTGACCTTAGCCTGTTGCTTACACCCGAGAGACCAGTGCTTCAGTGCTATAAAGACATGGATGTCACTTTATCTCAAAGAGAATGACGTGCCAGCCATGGGTGAGGACCCAGCTGCATCTCAGATTTGACGCATCCTCCCTCTTATTGGAAAGGCCAAACTGTCGGACAAGTGTGCACACGAGACTTAGCGCGGCCAGTTCTGGCCCATGACATTGCATGTCAGCATCTGGGGAAATTGGTGGAGAAAAAAAATCAGAGTCAGCAGGGAGACAGTGGCTTGAGACTGGATGCTTTGGATAAGAAGCCAGGCACATTCAACACAGCTCAAGCTTAGAAAGCTAAGGGAAGGCTTGGAAATTTGGGGATGAAACAGCACTTTTAGATACATGGTTTCTAAAAACACAAGTGTCTGTCTGTCTTGTAAGGTAAAAAGGTGGTATGTGGCAGAAGTTCTGGGGCCAAGAGAATCTGAATTTTGCCTGTTTTCTGAGTTGGAATCTGGTAGAGCCAGCTTCTTCCGTGGGCCTAGGGAGAAAGCAGGCTTCAGGGCTTCAGGGATTAGCCACCTGCTATTAGAAATGTTCCCAGGAAGTTAGGGCACACCGCGGATAGGTACTGGAACATTACAGGGGTTGAGGCTCGGAGGTGGTAGAGAAGGAAAATGAGGGAATGAAACGTATGGGTCGTGATGCAGGAACAAGGAGAAATCTCTCTTAAGTACATAAATGTGTAACAAGCACACAATGCGGGGGTGGGGGGGAGGGGTTTACAGGTCACAGCCTGCCTGGGAGGGTTAGTGAAGGGGGTGCAGGAAGAGCCAGTAACATCCCCCTACATGCAACATCCCCAAATATCTCCAGACATTATCAAAAGGGGCAAAATCACAGTAGGTTAAACACCACTCAGATTAGATTACACTTACAAGTGTTCAGTAAATGGCACTTTTGAGATCCATTAAAAAAAAAAAAAAAAACCAGGGCGGTGCTCAAGGAGTAGGCTCAAAGGAGTAGGGCACTGACCCATATGCTGGAGGTGGTGGGTTCAAACCCAGGCCTAGCCAAAAACTGCAAAAAAAAAAAAAAAAAAAAAAGAGGAGTCTGGCTGGGCAACCATAGCTCCGTGGTTAGGGCATGGGCCATATACATGCTCCAGGCCTGGTGGTTTCGAACCCGACCTGGGGCTACTAAACAACAACAACTACAAAAAAAAAATAGCCAGGCACTGTGGTGGGTACTTGTAGTTCCAGCTACTAGGGAAGGTGAAGCAAGAGAATCCCTCGACTCGAAGAGTTTGAGGTGGCTGTGAGCTATGATGCCACAGCGCTCTACCAGTGACAAAGTGAGACTCTGTCTCAGTAAAAAATAATAATAATAAAAATAAAAAGATAGGACTCCAATGTACTCAATTCTAATATGAAGGCAGTAGATGAGCTAATGCAAGGGGGGGGTAGGAGAGTGAGGCAGTGGGGAGAGGGGAGGAAGGAGGTGGATGGGGGTCACGGTGTATGACATACCTCTTGGGGGCAGGACACAATTATAAGAGGGACTTTAATCTAACAAATGCAATCTGTAACCTAATTCTTTGTACCCTCAATGAATCCCAAACAATAAAAAAAGAAAAAGAAAAGCAAGGGCCCAAACCAAAACAACCCTCCTTAGCACTCTCAGCACAGAATACTTCTGTTCAGGCCAGGCACGGTGGCTCACACCTGTAATCCTAGTACTCGAGAGGCCAAGGTAGGTGGATTGCTTGAGCTCACAAGTTCAAGACCAGCCCGAGCAAAAGCGAGACCCCGTCTCTACTAAAACTAGAAAAACTGAGGCAAAGGAATCGCTTAAGCCCAAGAGTTGGAGGTTGCTGAGCTGTGATGCCATAGCACTCTACACAGGGCAACAGCTTGAGACTTTGTCTCAAATAAATAAACAATAAATAAAATAAAGCCTCTGTTCATTCTCATTTCACGATACTGTCATTTTAGAATTCTCCTGCTCTAGGAGAATCTGGCCCCCCAGAAATCTTCTGAAGACCCCACACTTCTCCGTGAGCGCTGCGTAATTCTATCCATGTACCTGAAAAATTCAGTGGCTCCCAGGAACCTTGGAAATGGAGTCAGTCTCGCTTTGGAAACTTTTATTAAACAGTGTAGCTCATTTGTTAATAAGAATTCTAAAATAAACCCTTAAACGTGCTGGGGGGATTGGCAGCAATCAAAGAAAAAGAGTTCCCATTAGGAAACGTAATGGAAGAGGAAGTAATTGACACATTGTTTGCGTCATCCTTTCCCCCACTCCCCCATAGACAAACGCTTTGTAATCAAGCTATTTACTGAGCGGCTAATAGCTTCTTCCACACTAAATCTCTCTGAGTGCTGATCTTTCTGTTTTTAAAGTGGACCCAATTAAGACAGATGTTGTCTGAGCATCACTGATCTTCATAACACCAAGACTTTAAGCCAAATGGAACATAAAGGACAGTCTCATCTACTGGCTTTCTGACTGTCAGGTATTCGGGGGGGGGGGGGGGGCTGTTCTTTTAAAATGAAAATGCACCTGCGAGCCCAATAGATAGAACATAAAAAGTTGATGCTTATCTCTGCGGCTACGTGGAGTTCAAACTATGACCCTACTTCAACCACGAGAATCGGATCACACGGTAGCACACTGAGGTACCTGATGACTTCACCTCAAGGCCATCAGTCATGAGCATAAGAGAAGACTGAGGAACGGTCACAGACCAGAGCAGTAAGGAGACACAAGAACACACAGAGCCTGGTGTCTTGGAAAAGAGCTGGGTCAAAAATTTTTTTTAAGATAGTCTTATTCTGTTGCCTTGGGTAGAGTGCCATGGTGCCATAGCTCACAGCAACCTCAAAATTCTGGGGCTCAAGCAACCTTCTGCCTCCCAAGTAGCTGGGACTATGGGCACCTGCCACAACACTCAGTTCATTTTTTCTATTTTTAGTAGAGACAGGGTCTCATTCTTGCTCAAGCTGGTCTTGACCTCCTGAGCTCAAGCAATCCATCCTCCTTGGTCTCCCACAATGCTGGGATTACAGGCATGAGCCACTGCACCCAGCCAAACATTGGTGACCAGTGTGCCATGGTCAAGTATGTGGATCAGAAGGGAAACTGGGTATGGGGTATAAGAGAACTCTGTACTATCTTTGCAACTTTTCCACAAATCTACAAGTATTCCAAAATTGAGATGAAAGGTTTTCATAAAATGTTTATATTGATAAAATAATGCTCTTATCCAAATCCAAGTTTACAATATTTACTCCTTCTAAAATCAATTAGTACAACAGTGAGGTGGTTTGGTGAATTTACAGGAAATAGGATCTGGCTGTATCAGCTCCGTCATTCACTTTTTAAAAATATATTTTTAGATATGTTTTAATGTATACTATCAAGGACAGATTGATTCAAAAGAAATGCAGTTATAGGAGTAGCTTTTAAACAGGTTACTTAGCGATTTCAGGGTACCGCTCAATTAACGTGTTACAGAGGTTTATTTCATGGTGGATGTGCAAGAATGGGTGACTTTAGGGCAAAAGTAATGCATTAGTGGCTTCTAATAGGCTAAAATTTGGCACATAGCACACCAGAATATGTGTTGTTTTTTTAACTGAACTCTCAAAATCAATATATATTGCAGGAAACTAAATTGGACAATAGGAGTTTTAATGAAATAATGTGGAAGCTTTGTTAGGGTTCCATGGCACCCAGTTTGAAAGCTACTGATGGAGTTCAGCCCTTTTGTTTTTGGATGGGACAGTAGGACCCAGGCGGGCAGAAGGGCAAGGCCACAGCCACTTAGCTCATGAGCAGGAACCTGGACACCACAACTCAGTCTCCTGACTTTAGGGGTAGTGCTTCTGGGGTCAGGTTTGGTCTGGAGAAATGTAGAATCTGGGCCCTGAGCACAGCAGATCTTAGCGGGGGGCTCGTGAGAGTCTAAGGAAACCCTTACGTCAAACAGACATGGCACCAGGCGGCAGACGACCTCCACTTGCCCAGGACGCAGCCCCACCTCCTCCTGAGCTTCCCGGAGAGCCGTGGCGATGTCATCCTGGTCTGTAGGTTCACACTTTCCTCCGGGGAAGCAAACTTCTCCAGGTGACCTTCTTAGCTGGGCAATGAAAGAACAGAGCTACGATGAGGGATTCCAATTTTGGAGCTTTCATCCATTCGAGAAATATTTACAGAACTTCTATCTTGTGTAAGAGATCATCCCTACACTGGTGGTGATGAGTGGTGAACAAGACCAAAACAAAAAAAGAATTTTCCACCATCCTTACTTTTTTCTATCTCTCCCCAAAACATACCATACACACGGATCGACACTGATTGGGAAAAATAGCTGAAAAGATAATGTAAGTGGCAGTATTAGCAATAGATATATTCTGTTGAGCCTTTTTAAAATTATTATTTTAGAGACAGAGTCTCACTTTGTCGCCCTTAGTAAAGTGCTGTGGCATCATAGCTCACAGCAACCTCAAACTCTTAGGCTTTAGCAATTCTCTTGCCTCTGCCTCCCAAGTAGCTGGGACTATAGGTGTCTGTCACAACGCCCTGCTATTTTTTAGAGACGGGGTCTCACTCTTGCTGGGGCTGGTCTGGAATCTGTAAGCTCAGGCAATCTGCCCTCCTCGGCCTCCCTGAGTGCTAGGATCACAGGCGTGAGCCATCGCGCCCGGCCTTGTCGAGCCTTTTATTAGGTGCTTATCATATTCCAGGCACCTGGTTTCACCAAGATTTTTCTTTTCTTTTTTTTTTTTTTTGAGACAGAGCCTCAAGCTATACCCCTGGGTAGAGTGCCATAGCATCACAGCTCACAGCAACCTCCAACTCCTGGGCTCAAGCAAGTCTCCTGCCTCAGCCTCCCAAGTAGCTGGCGCCCGCTACAACGCCCGGCTATTTTTTTTGGTTGCAGCCATCATTATTGTTTTGGTGGCCTGGGCTGGATTTGAACCCACCACCTTAGGTGTATGTGGCTGGTGCCTTAGCCCCTTGAGCCACAGGCGCTGAGCCACCAGGATTTTTCTTACTGAGTCTTCAGAACAGTTCTCTGAGCTTTTATTTTTTAAAGTATTTTTCAATGAGATGAAATTCACATACCATAAAATTATTTTAAAGTGACAAATTCAGTGGCATTTCATATTCACAATGTTGGACAACCGTGCCTGCTGTCTGGTTCTGGAACATTTTCATGAACCCCAAAAGGAAGCCTCACGCCCATTTAATAGCTGATCCCTAGTCTCTCACCACCCCTGCTTTCTGTCTACCATGGATTTACCTAGTCTGGATTTTTCTAACCAGCTTCTCTGCCTCAACCTACCGTTTCTGAGTTTCTTATATGTTGTATCATGGATCAGTACTTCATTTTTTTTTCACAGTTTATAAGTACTTCATTTTTTATGGCTGAATAGTTTTCCATTATATGTATGTATCATAATTTGTTTACCTATCTCTTGATGGACTTATAAGCTACTATTATATGATTATTATTTCCACTTTCAGCCAAGGGAACAAAGGCTTAAAGAGGTTAAATAACCTGAGCAAATTCACACAATGACCTGGAATAGAAACCAGTGTTAATTCTAGAGCCAGTATTCGTAACCTGTACAATATATACTTATTATAAGTTTACTAAAACTCAGAAGATAGGGGCAATGGAACCATTCACACCCACCTGTGTCAACATCTCCGTTTGTCTTTGGAAACATTTGCAAAGGAACAGGGGACTCTCTCTTCCACCGGTGTGCCTGATTCCATCCTTTCCTGACTTTAGAAGGATCAATAGTGTCTCCACTCATTATTACCTCCCTTTCTTATCTGTCTCTAAAACAATTTTTCTCCTAGCTCAGGCAGGGTTGGAGAGGTCCAAACCCTCCACCTGTTCTCTGCTGTAGGACCAAACATCCTACCAAACTGACCTCCATGTCTTTTGTGCTCACTCCCGCCTCGTACCCACCATCCTCTCTCTACTGAACTGTCCAGGAGACCTCAGGCTCAGCAAGAGCCCTGGGTCTGCCTCCTGCCAGCTGAGCACCGCTCAGAGCTGCAGAGAGGGTTCCGTGAGCTGTGGCTGAAGCACAAGGAACAGGGCCTGGCCCGTATTAAATATTTAACAGTGAGAACTCGTAAGGTCAGTTCTTGATGTCTAGAAGCTAAATCAAGAGGCTGTGTGGCATTTTTAGCACCTGGGCCAATACGTGTAGAGACAAACTAGCTGCAGGGTCTGAATGTTTGTCCCTCCCAAACTGATCTGTTGAAATCCTCCCACTAATGTAATGGTATTAGGAGGGGGACCCATGGGGGGAGTAATTAGATCATGGGCGTGGAACCCTCATCAATGAGATCAGTTACCATGTAAAAGAGGCCTGAGAGAGATACACCTTCTCCCCTCTGCTCTCTGAGGACCCAGTAAAGAGATGGCCATCCGTGGAGTAGGAAGTGGGCCCTCACCAGACACCAGTTCAGCCAGCACCGTGATCTTGGACTTCCCAGCCTCCAGAACTGGGAGAAATCAATTTCTGTTGTGCCTGAGCCACCCAGCCTAAGGTGTTTTGTTACACACCTTGAAAAGATGAAGGCAATGCTGGCATGCATTTTTTGGCACGCTATAGTTTAAAGCCCCAGTTGGGCAAGGCTTTTTAAACAAACAAAACAAAACATCGTAAAGTTCTTCTCTGCTGCTAAGTCAGGAAGACTGCAGGAATCGCTATCACAGATCCATCCTCAGACATCTTTACATCACTTACAGGGGTGAGAGCAGGGAAGAGGAAGGCTGGGGGACGTGTTTCCACTGTCGTGAACACTCACCACCCGCTGCAGACGTGTCTGACAAAATGCACGAGAGATACCCGTAATGTTACAGCCCTTCTGAAAAAGTGCTTCATTGTTAGCATGTCCAACGCCATGGCAGCCGCTGACAGAGGCACCTCCAAGGAGTCATCAGGCTTGACAGAAACACAGACCTGATTTAATGACTGTTTTAAATGTACAGTCATGTGCCACTTAACGCCAGGGCTAAGTTCTGAGAAATGTGTCATGAGGCAATTTTGTCCTTGTGCAAAAATCCTAAGCGTGTACTTTCATGAAGGTAGATCACACCAGAGCCTGCGGAGGGCCTGGGCTCTGCGGTACAGCCTCTTGTTCGTCGGTTGTAAACCTATAGAGCATGGCATTGTCTTAAATACTCTGGGAAACACTAACACAGTGGCAAGTATTTGCATATCTAAACAGAGAAAAGGTACAGTAAAAATAGGATATAAAATGTAAGGCTTTATAACACAGGCCGGGCACATCCCTTTACCTCAGGAGTTGGAGGTCAGCCTGAGAAACAGAGACTCTGTCTCTAAAAAAAAAATAGCCAGGCATTGTGGTGGGCACCTGTACTCCTGGCTACTTGGGAGGCTGAGGCAAGAAGATCACTTGAGCCCAGGAGCTTGAGGTTGCTGTGAGCTAGGATGCCAACCATACTCCACTGGGGGCTACAAAGTGAGGCTCTGTCTCAGAGAAAAAGAAAAAAAAAAAAAAA
>NW_003852442.1:6477904-6498943 GCF_000181295.1 Otolemur garnettii
CAGTTTTTGGCCGGGGGCTGGGTTTGAACCCACCACCTCCAGTATATATGGGGCCAGCGCCCTACTCCTTTGAGTCACAGGCTCCGCCCCCTTTTTTTTTTAAAACTTTTTAAACTATGTTAAAAATGAAGACACAACACCCACACATTAGCCTAGGCAGGAGTCTCAAATCATCAGGTCTACTTCTTGTCCTACCAAAAGGTCTTCAAAGGCAGTGACATGCATGGAGCTGTCACCTCCTGTCATGACAATGCCTTCTTCTGGAATACATCCTAAGTGAGACTCTTTTACAGCTAACTTTAAAATATATACATGTATTTTAGGCTCAGCACCTACAGGGTTAGGGTTCGGTGCTAGCCACATGCACCAAGGCTGATGAGTTTGAGCCTGGCCCAGGCCAGCTAAACAATGACAACCGCAACAAAAAAAATAGCTGGGCGTTGTGGCAGGCCCTTGTAGTCCCTTCCACTTGGGGGGCTGAGGCAAGAGAATTGCTTAAGACCAAGAGTTTCAGGTTGCTGTGAGCTGTGACGCCACAGCACTCTACCCAGGCTGACAAAGTAAAACTGTGTCTCCAAAAAAAAAAAATATGTATTTTAAATGCTTATATATGCTACACATATTGTGTACATTTTATATATCATATATAATATGTATTATATATATATGGAGTATGCTCTAAAATAATGATTAAACAGTATAATAAATACACAAGCCAGTAACAGTCATTCATTATCATTGCCAAGTATTGTGTAGGATACATAATTGGTGTTGACTACTTTTATACAACTGGCAGCTTGGCAGGTTTGTTTGCACCAGTGTCATTGCCATAAACATGTGGATAATATGTTGCACTATGACGTTATGACGGCTACAATGTTACTAGGCAATAAATATTTGGCTCCATCATGATCTTGTGGTACCACTGTCATAGACGTGGTACAACATTGACCAAAATGCTGTTATGTGCCACGTGACTGTATTTTGAAAGCTTTTCAAGAAGACTCATCGCCTACCAGTTCAAGCTGCCTCGCACACCGATCCGATTAATAGGGAATAGGACTAGGACAAGGTCATTTGATTAGCGAGTACTCTTAGGAAAATGCTGTGCTTGGTCTGAGAAATGATTGTTTTGAGTAAAACTCAAAAGTATGGGTGACAAAAGCAAAAAATAAACAGATGGGATGACGTCAAATGAAAAGCTTGTGCACAGCCAAGGGAACAACGAACAGAGGGAAGAGACAGTCGGGCAATCTACAGGATGGGAGATTATCTGCAAACCATGTATCCGACAAGGGGTTCATAAAACAGATGAGGAACTCAACTCCACAGCAAAAGAAAAATAACCCAATTAAAAAATGGGCAAGGAACCCAAATAGACATTTCTCAAAAGAAGATATACAGATGGCCAAACAGGTACATGAATAATTGCTTAATGTCACTAGTCATCAGCTAAATGCAAATCAAAACCACAATGGGGTATCACGTTATACCTATTGGAATGGCCATTATCAAAAAGGCAAAAGATAAGTGTTAAATATGAAAGCTGTGGAGAACGGGAACCCTGCCCATTGTCAGTGGGAACCTAAGTTAGTATAGTCATTGTGGAAGACAGGATGGAGGGCACCTCAAAAAATTAAAAATAGAACTACCATATAGTCCACCAATCTCACTACTGGGTTCATATATCCAAAGGTATGAAATCACTATATCAAAGCGATATCTGCACATCCATGTTTATTGCAGCATTATTCATAGCCAGGATATGGAAGCAACCTAAGTCCATCAATAAATGAATAACCAAAATGTGATGGATACACACCATGGAATACTATTCAGCCATGAAAAGGGCAGCCTGCTGTTTGTGACAGTCTGGATGAACCTGAGGGAAATTATGGAAGTGAAATAAGCCAGGCAAAGAAAAAGTCCATGTTAAAAGTTGATCTCCTAGAAGTAGAGAGAAGAATGGTGGTTACCAGTGGCTGAGGGGGTTGGGGAGATGTTCATTGGAAAATATGAAATCTCAGATGTGAGAAGTAGATTCAAGAAATCTGTTATAGGACATGGTGACTATCATTAACAACACATTATGTTCTTTAAAAATGATGAGCAAATGTAAAGTGTTCTCACCACAAAAATAACTTTGTGGCTGGGAGCTATGGCTCATGCCTGTCATCTTAGCACTCTGGGAGGTCGAGGCGGGAGGATCCCTGGAGCTCAGGAGTTTGAGACCAGTCTGAACAAAGCAAGACTCCATCTCTACTAAAGCTTAGAAAAATTAGCCAGGTATGGTGGTGGGTGCCTGTAGTTCCACATACTTAGGAGGCTGAGGCAGGAGAATCACTAGGAGTTTGAGGTTGCTGGGAACTAGGCTGAGTCCATGGCACTCTACTCTACATGACTGAGTGAGACTCTGTCTCAAAAAACAAAAACAAAAAAGCTATGTTATTGTGATCCGTTTTCTTTTTGTATTTGGATAACCATGAAATTACTGCTTCCTCACTGTTCCTTGGAAAGACCACAAACCTATGTGAGGTAGCCACACTCAGTCACCCACAGTGAATATAAACTTCAAAACATCATGTTACAGACGATAAATATATACAATTTTATCTCCCTGGCTGGGCGCGGTGGCTCACACCTGTAATCCCAGCATTCTGGGAGGCCAAGGCGGGTGGATCGCCTGAGCTCAGAAGGTTGAGACCAGCCTGAGCAAGAGCGAGACCCTGTCTCTACTAAAAATAGAAAAACTGAGGCAAGAGATGGCTTTGAGCCCAAGAGTTGGAGGTTACTGTGAGCTATGATGACGCCATGGCACTCTACCCAGGGCAACAGCTTGAGACTCTGTCTCCCCGCAAAAACAAAACTTCTCTCTCAATATAAAATTTTAAATAAATGTATAAAGAAGAAAAATTATATTCTTTTGAAGAAGGCAGGCAAATTTCTAAAACTATCCACAAACTGTCAGCACTGCAAACAACCTATCTAAATATAGAAGCTTTCCATTTATTTTTTGGTAAATAGTATACATTTTTTA
The DNA here is from genome assembly GCF_000181295.1 of Otolemur garnettii. Classification (NCBI taxonomy): domain Eukaryota; kingdom Metazoa; phylum Chordata; class Mammalia; order Primates; family Galagidae; genus Otolemur; species Otolemur garnettii. The sequence continues at coordinate 6,480,942 of NW_003852442.1, forward strand.
TTAAATAAAATCTTATGAAATTCTACTCAGAAGCTAAATAAGGTTGCAGCCTCATTGCCTCAGACTTCAGTCTATTTCTTGTTCTTGAATGTTCTCTTGCTGATTTCAAGCCCCAGAGAGAGGGAGAGCTGGGGATGGGGAACTGGGTGGGGAAACGGGAGGATACAGGGAGTGAGGGATGAGAGAGTAATGGTAATGCAAGGCAGTTCATTCCTGAGAGTCATAAAGTCAGTGGCTTTCAAGGTACAAAGGTGTGTGCTGGAGGAAGGGGGGTTTGCCAGCTCTTTGTGGGCTCCAGGGCTCTGAGAGGAGCCCCTTAACCCAGGTGGACCGGGACAAGGAATAAATGAAAACGTGTAATAGCCACCAGCATGCAGCATTTACAGCACGCCAGCGCCCGTGACATCTTTTACTCTCAAAACACATCTTCTACTTTCTGTCCCATTTTAGAGATGAGAAAACTGAGACCCAGGGAGATTAAGAACTTTGATCCAACTTCCAGACCTAGCAGGACAGCACACATTTAAGGGGGTTGTGCTGATGCCTGGAGTCCCCTTTCCCATCTCCTGGGAGGATATTTCCTTTGAGCCCTCTGCTTGTATAAGGGAGGGGCAGAGATCTGGTTACGCCCCCAGGAGAACTTCTCACCCCACAGGCAGATTTAATTAAATACTTAACTTAAAAATGACCTTAACAATCAATAGGCAAATCTGTTCTGGGAGAAAAAAATAAAAGGAGAGAGAGAGAGACCAAAGACCCACTTGCTTGAGATTTTGGTCTTATCCAGATTTTCTACTTGTTTCTCTGATAATTTAAAAAATGAAGTGCTTCTCCTGTGCTTACTGGCAGGGCAGGGAACACACTCTGGTCCTCTGGTTTCCACGGAAATATCTCCCCTCGAATTTAAGTCATTGCTGCCTGGCCCAGACCAAAAAGAATCTACACCAGTCTACTCCCAAGTGCACAAAATTCCACTCATTGATTCCTCATGTTTATTTTTGTCTTTCTTTTTGCTAACAAGATACCTGCCATTATTTTGCTTAAAAAGCCATGTTATGACGATCCATTTTCTTTTTGTATTTGAATTTGAAATGAAATTACTGCTTCCCCAACTTTTCCTTGGAAATATCCCAAAAGCAAAGGCAAATAACCGTACTCGGGGGCACAGGGGTAATAAGCCAGAAACTCTATTCCCAGCCCATTCTCTAGCTGAAAGAGTTTACCTTAACACTGCAGGCTGTTTCTGGCACTTAACACTAAGGATGTCAGCTGTAACTTACTGAATCTTTGCTTGCCAAGTGCCATGGCTGTTTCAGGTATTTTATATTTGCTACCCTGTGAAGTTCTTATAGCAGCTGTATGAAACACATCCTAGTATTTTGTCCTCATTTTAGAAGTGAAGAGACTAAAGCACAGACAGGTTAAGTAATTAGGATAGAGTCACACAGCATTCAAGGTAGGCAGATAGCTTCAGGGACTAGGCTATTAACTTCTATCCTCTAACAGGGGTGTCCAACCTATAGCCAGTGGACCACACGCAGACTAATGGAGGACTATTTTAGTATCTGTAGCGTTGAATATCACAAAAAGTATGCACAGACTGTTTTTTTTTTTTTTTGTTTGCTCCTCAGCTATCATGACTGTGTATTTAACTGTGGCCCAAAACAACTCTTCATCCTGTGTGTAGCAGAAAAGAAAAAGGGTTGCTCATGCCGGTAATCCTAGTACTCTGGGAGGCTGATGTGGGTGGATTGCCCTGAGCTCACAGGTTTGAGACCAGCCTGAGCAAGAGCAAGACCCTGTCTCTAAAAATAGCTGGGCGTTATGGCAGGTACCTGTAGTCCCAGCTACTTGGGAGGCTGAGGCAAGAGAATCACTTGAGGCCAAGAGTTTGAGGTTGCTGTGAGCTGTGACGCCTCGGCACTCTACCAAGGGCAACATAGTGAGACACTGTCTCAAAAAAAATATATATATATTATATATATATTATATATTATATATATGAAGGGTTGGACACCCCGGGAGTATTTTCACATTTCATTGGGGGTGGAATTAGTCTAAAATGGTGGTTCTTGGTGAGGGAAATTTTGCATCCCTTCATCCCTGCCAGGACATAGGCAGTGTTACAGACATCAGTGGTGGTCACAAAGGAGCATGTGTGTATGTGTGTGCGAGTGTACGTTTGCTAACAGCATGTGGGGGACAGAGGCCACGGATGATGTTAAACTCCCCACAATGCACAGAACAGCCTCCACAACAAAGAATTACCCAGTCCAAATGCCAACAGCACCAATGTTAGGTAATCCTGATCTGAAAGCATTTTAAATTACCTGCTACCTAAATTCCCTTTCTTTCCAAAACCTTCTCCAAAAAAACGCACGTTATCCTGTGGCCTCCTGTAACCCTTTGACATCACAGTTTTGAAAGTCCATTTGTGGCCTCAAAATGTGCACAAGTGACAAAATTGCACGAGATTTTCAAATCCCCTGAGATTTAATGAATGGCAGGGGCCTTTTGTCCACCTACCTTCTCTGACCGGGTGGTGAGCAGCAAATGGAGTTTTCCTTCTTTAGCCAACAATGGTAAAAGGATGGAGTATTTGGTATATGACAAGTGAGAATATTTGCTCCCAACATCATGCTTCCTTAAGCGGACCTTAGCATCCTCTATCAGACTGTTTCTAAAATGGAAACAGACCAGACAGACATGTTGGTAAGCAGAGTTACGGTAAAAAGTGTCTAATCCACGGGCAGCGCCTGTGGCTCAAAGGAGTAGGGAGCTGGCCCCATATACCAGAGGTGGCGGGTTCAAACCCACCCCTGGCCCCACCCCCCAAAAGTGTCTAATCCTCCCTACATTTCTGCGTGGTTGTGTGTGTGGTTGGTCATTTATGAGTGTCAGTGCGCTTTTCAATAATAGTATCTAAATTACATGGTTGTTGGCAAGATGAAAACGAGGCAAAAAAATCACTAAGCACAGAGTTTAGCACAGAGGTTCACTTTGAAACACGAATTAAATTTTAAATTAAAATATGGTAAAATAAGCCAAGGATGGTGGGTCACACCTGTAATCCCAGCTACTCAAGAGACTGATGTGGGGCAGCGCCTGTGGCTCAAAGGAGTAGGGCATCAACCCCATATGGAGGTGGCGAGTTCAAACCCAGCCCCGGCCAAAAACTGCAAAAAAAAAAAAAAAAGAGAGAGAGACAGATGTGGGTGGATCACTTAAGGGATCCTGGTTTAAGGGATCACTTAAGGGATCCTTAAACCAGAGTTTAAGACCCTGGTAGTTTAAGAACAGCCTAGGCAAAATGGCCAGAATTCGTCTTTTAAAAATAAGTGGTAAAGGGCGGTGCCTGTGGTTCAAAGGAATAGGCACTGGCCTTACATACCAGAGGTGGCCCATTCAGATCCAGCCCTGGCCAAAAACTGCAAAACAAACAAACAAAAAAACAAGTGGTAAAATGTTTTTTCAATAATGCAGTATTTGAACTTTGAAATCCATAATTATATTCAGACAAGATAGGTTTCCTCAAAGTCATTCTAAGGTTAGAATACTTTCTCTTAACCTGGCCCTCCGTATGCCATGTCAGTGGCAAACTTGAGCAATAACAGTATTACCTGGAGGGCAAACACACACTGCTGGGCTCACTCCTACATTGTGACTCATGAACTTTGGAGTGAGTCCCCGAGAATTGGCATTTATATCAAACTTCCAGTGATGGTGTTACTGATGCTGTGGACCACGGAAACAAAATTTTCAGAACCATTTCCTAATAAGAAGCGAGTATTTGGATTTATAACCACAAATGGTGGCTTTTTCACGTGGTACCTTTCATCCAGGGACGGAAGGATGGTTCAACATATGCCAATCATAAGCGTGATTGATCCCATAAACGGAATTAAAAAGCATATGATCATCTCAACTGATGCCAAGAAAACATCTAATAAAATCCAGCATCCCTCCATGATAAAAACCATTGACAAACTAGGCAAAGAAATAGCATACCTCAAAATAATCAAAGCCCTGTATGATAAACCCACAGCTGACGTCCTATGGAATGGTGAAAATTGAAAGCATTTCCCCTAAGAATTGGAACAAAAGACAAGGGTGCCCCCTTCTACCACTGCTGTTCAACAAAGTTCTGGAAGTCTTAGCCAGAGCAGTGGGGCAGGAGAAGGAAATAAAGGGCATCCAAATTGGAAAAAAAAGGAAGTCAAATGAAGTTTGCTAATGAGATGATCTTATGCTTAGAAAATCCAGAAGCCTCCTCCAAAAGACTGGATTTGATAAATGAATTCAGTAAAGTCTTAGGATACAAAATCAGTGTACAAAAATCTGTATATCAATAATGACCAAGGTGAGAACCAAATCAAGAACTCAATCCCATTTACAATAGCTACAACAAAATAAAATAAAATACCCAGGAATGTATTTAACCAAGGAGGTGAAATTACCTCTACAACGGTTTGATCCTTTAGACAGGCGTATTTAGTTGCTGGTTTGTATGAGTTGAATGGTGTCCACCCCCAACCTCCCCAAATTTGTATCTACCCAGAATTTCAGAATGTGACTTTATTCAGAAATAGGATCTTTTCAGATGTAATTAAGATCTTGAGATGAAATTACCCTGGATTTAGGGTGACTCCCCAATCCCATGACTGGTGTACTTGAAAGAGGAGAGGACACAGACGCACAGGGGAGAAGGCCCTGTGAAGACAGAGGTTGGGGCCATGTTTCTAGAAGCCACCGGGATCTGGAAGAGGTGTGGAAACATTATCCCCCTAGAGCCTTCAGAGGGAGTGTGTGCCTGCTGACACTTTGATTTCACACTTCTAGCCTTCTGAACCATGAGAGAATACATTTCTACCTTTGTAAGCCACTCTGTTTGCAGCAGCCTTCAAAAACAAACAGTTTGATTTTACTTTTTCTCACATAAGGTAGTTTTGCATAGTAGGCAAAATCAGATGTTTAAGACAGTCAAAATTGGTTTCAAAAGTGTATAGGAATAATTTCTCTGCGTTTCACTTCAGCTGTGACATGCTTGAGTCTATTTATGAAGATTAAATGATGCATTTCCCATACTGTGGCTGGTACTCAATGAACGGTAACCCCTGTCATAAATTTTCCTATTTTTAGATGAGTGGTTATTTGTAGGCAACTTTTTCTTTGCCTCTTCCAACGTGGCAGAGTGCACACTAGATGTGAATACTGGTGGCATGAGGAGAGGGGGTACCAGTGTCCATGCGATACACCCAGGAAACAGACGGGCCCAGAGTGCGAGTGGATGGACGGTGTCTTTTAAGAACAAGCCCCAAGAACTGACCAGAGGGGCCAGAAGAAGTAAAAGGCTGCAAAAACATGTGTTCATGTTATGAAGATGGCAGCCCGGGAAGTGAGGACAGGATCACGTCTGGCTCAGAGAAGTCCCCTAACTGACACACAGACCCGAGGTCACACCTAGAAGCAGGTGCCGGAACTTGAACCCGCGCTCCTGGCACGGAGGTGCGCCACCAGCAGGGCTCCCGAGGTCCGACAGCGGAGCGGCAGCGCCTTGCGGAGAAGCGCTTTGGCCTCGGGGAAGGGGCAGAAACCCGCTTGTGAGTGCACGATGTCGGCTACAGCAAGCTGTTTCTGGCTGCAAAAGGTGCAAAGGTCTGAGACTCTGCGTACGGCCACAAGGGCTAGCGCACCACGCAGGGGCCGCGGGACAGAGGGAGCAGCAAAATCAAGCCCGGCCGCAAGGCCTCGGCGGCCCCCGCTGCGATCAAGGCCGGCCCAGGCCGGGCTCGGAGTGCTAGGGGCCGGGAAAGGTTTACCTGACTGCCTCCTGGGGAAGACAAGGTCCCGACATTGTCGTGTGGGACTTTTGTTTCCTGTCAGCGACTCTCCGCAGGGGCTGCGCGAGACAGACCTGCGCAGAACAGCACCGGCCACGGGGGCGGAGGCGGGGCTTGGAGCGGGGCGGAGCTTAAGACCGCAGGCCCAAGCGTGAGGGAGGGGCTTATGGTAGGACTCGGGGCGGGGCCTATGCGCAGAGGCGGGACCAGAGGCGGGGCGTTGTTGCTGGGCCTAGGTTTCTTTACCCTACAAATTATGAGGCGTTGAGAGATTTACAATTGTAAAAGTTTTTCCTTTTCAGAGAAAATGGCCAGGTGTGGTGGTTCACACCTGCAATCCTAGCACTCTGAGAGGCCAAGGCAGGAGGATGGCTTGTGCTCATTGAGTTTGAGAGCAGTTTGAACAAGAGCCCAGACCTTGTCTTTACAAAAAATAGAAAAATTAGGCCAGGCATGGTGGTTCATGCCTGTAATCCTAGCATTCTGGGAGGCCAAAGCTGGTGGATCGCTTGAGCTCAGGAGTTCTAAACCAGCCTGAGCAAGAGTGAGGCCTCGTATCTACTAAAAAATAGAAAAAATTAGCTGGGCATTGTGACGGGCGCCTGTAGTCTCAGCTACTTGAGAAGTTGAGGCAAGAGGTTCGCTTGAGCCCAAGAGTTTGAAGTTGCTGTGAACTATGATGATGACATGATGCTCAATCCCAGGTGACAGTGAGACTCCTCTTAAAAAAATAAAATACAAAAATTAGCCGGGCGTGGTGGTACACACCTATCATTTCAGTTATTTAGGAGGCTGAGGCAGGAGGATTGCTTGAGCCCAGGAGTTTGAGGCTGCTGTGATAAGGACACTGAACTCTGGCTTGGAGACAGTGTGAGATCTTGTCTTAAAAAAAAAAAGTGGCAATGCTGCTGGTGAGGTGAGAAGATTCTAGCACTCACATCCCACAGCCACTGTTGCTGGAAAGATAAAGGCAGCTCAGCTTTCCTGAACACCAGGCAGCCTGTGTCTACTGAGCACCTACTGGTGCCAGGTGCAGATCCCACAACCAATAAAGGGTCACGTGGCACTCACAGTCAAGTGGGGGAAGAGGCTTGAATGGAGCCATTTATTTCACCACCATCACACAGAAGCAATTGGCCTGTGAATTATATCAGTCTGATTGCTGACAAGACATGCTAACCTCGTATACAATATTCATTGCATAGCTACAATGTGCTAGGCCCTGGGATAGGACTGAGACATGGTCCCTTGACCTCTAAGTCCTCCTAGTCCCACGGGGTGATACCCAAGGTCTCAGCTCTACTCATAGTGTAATCTTGGCTCTGGGTGAGAAGGGAAGGCAAGTGAGAATGGTTCAGAGAATTGAGTTGGAGGCTGAAAATTATTGTCTGGGGATTTTGTTTTCTTTCAGACAGTCTTTGAATTGTTATTTTTGAAGATGAGCAAACTGAGGTTCAGAGTGGTTGAGTGTCTTTCCTATGGTCACACAGGAAAGGTGGAGCCAGGTATGGATCCCAGCCGGGGAGCCGCAGCTGGTGTTGGGTTAGGGAGGCTGGTTAAGGGGGTATCCAGTATTTCAAGAGGCCAAGGTGGGGGATAGAGCATTCAAGGCAGGGAAATAGCAGAAGCCACGCTTGGGAGGGGAGGCTTGTTCAGAGGGGCAGGTGGTTCAGTGTGGCTGGAACAAAAAGGGCATTTATTTGGCAGAGTAGAGTCCCAAGGTGAGAAGGCTTTGGAACCTGTGGGAAAGGAATTCTCACATGTAGTAAGAATAGGATGGAGTCTGCCAGGCTAAGGTGGACACGATATAGCTGGTCTTCACTCCTGTCTCTCATTCTTTTTGTTTTATAAATTTAACTCCCACCCTAAAGAAATAGTTTAGGAATTAACTTTTGAATTGGAAATGTTATAATAGATTGTCACTGAGTTGTGCTGATTATTATTTAAACTAAGTTATTGTGGTCTTTGCTGTGAGCCATTACATATAAAACTGTAATTTTGGAACTAGAAGAACAGAACAATCTTGGAGAGGCTACTCTCACTGAATCCAGAATCCTCGCCTTCTGACCAATAAAGTTTGGTGGACTTATTGCTCTCTGTCTCTGTATATTGGCTAACAGTGGCGGGCGGCCAGACCGTCTTCATCTGGTAATAATAACTGCGACAGGAGTGTTGCCACTTTAGAAAATCAGATCAGAAACTAGCAGTCCCCTCCCCAGATTCCTGGAGTGCCTAAAGGTTCCTGGAAAGACCCTACCCATCCATAATCCTGACCCCAGGGATATGCCCATAATTTCCGACCAGCACTAGAGAAGTGCCCTAGGTGGTACTCGGGGCTCACTGCCCCATTCCAGCTCTACTGATACGGCTACTAAAAGCCTTTAGCAACTGTGTGGGAGCTGAGCTGATACCTGCTCAGTCTCCATCCTTCTTTTCCCCTCTATTAAAGTCTTTCCTTGTTGCTGGACTGGCCTCCTATCCTTTCTTGGGGACTCTCACCCCAGTTCAATGCCAGAACTTCTCAGATACCACAGGAAGATGGAAGTTGACCTTCCTAAGCAGAGAGGACTAGCAAGTCTGGGTTTTCGGACAATCTTAGTGGAAGGTGAGTTGGCAGTCGCAAGAGTACAGATGCAATCAGCGGGCTCTTCCAAAAGTCTCAGCTCTAAGAACCAGAAAAAGAGGTTTTTAAGTTTTCTGAAAACTCCTCTACATTCTGAGCACTCTTGTTTCAAGTTCAGAAATACTGCTGTAAAACTACTTGCCTTTTATGGCTTTGGTGAGGCTGGTTACAACCCATTGTGAAACGTATTGTGATAAGGTTCTACGTGTCTGTATCTCTGCACCAGCAAAACAACAGAGCTTCAAGGTTAATTGGTGGTGCCTCTGAAGAGCAATGACTTGTGTCTATAATTTTTGCATACAGATTTGTTGGTAGGAAATGAGTTAAAGAGAAGCAAAGCTATAAAAAGATGGGGATAGTCTGAGGCGTTGACACTTACAGGTGCAGATCTCTCAAAGAGGCACAACCTAGGGGCCAGGGTGGGCCTTGTCTGCAAACCACCCACCTGGAACCTTTATTTAAACACCTCCCAGGGCCAGGCCTCCGAGGTGCAGAGAAAATAAAAACACCAACCAGCTTTCAGGAGCACAGGGTATCTGGGGAAGAGACCTACAACAAACAATTAGCTTTAATGCCGGTTGAGTGCTCTAATCAAGGAAAAGGGTCTTAAGCACTCTGCAAAAGTGAGACACAGCAGGGAAGCAATTAATTATGCCTAGGGGTAGGCAGTGGGGGTCTAGGTAGGTAGTAGAAAAAAAACAGGGAACTCTTAACAAGTTACTAGGGTGAAAAAATAATGCTCAAGTAATATGAATCCCTCCCCTTCCCCCCCAGTTTGTAAGAAGTTCTCTAAGCTCTTGGAGGGAATCCTTAGGAAAGGACTTTCGGGTTAAGTCTCACCGGACTTTCAAGGCTGCTGGGTTGAATGTTCACAAAGCAGATACTTCCCCTTCTTAATTCCTTCCCCCACTCACTTCTTACCCCCACAGCACCAAGTCTCCCCTCCTCCTCCTAAACCGGGAAGAGGCAGGGAAACACAGTCTTAGCCCCCGGAGGAAAGGAAGTGGAGGGATTTCTTTGTGAGGTGACTTAGGATGGATATTTCTTTTCTTTTCTTTTCTTTTCTTTTTTTTTTTTTTTTTTTTGAGCTAGAGCCTCAAGCTGTTCCCTGGGTAGAGTGCTGTAGCATCACAGCTCACAGCAACCTCCAACTCTTGGGCTCAAGCGAGTCTCCTGCCTCAGCCTCTGAAGTAGCTGGGACTACAGGCGCCCGCCACAATACCCGGCTATTTTTTTTGGTTGCAGCCATCATTGTTGTTTGGCGGGCCCGGGCTGGATTCGAACCTGCCATCTTAGGTGTATGTGGCTGATGCCTTAGCTGCTTGAGCCACAGGCACCAAGCCAGGATGGTTATTTCTCTACAAATGCATCAGAAGTCCTCAGTGTCAAAATCATCCAGGAGTAGGGTGCTGCCTGGACAACTCCCCAAATCCCAACCTGTGAATTCTTACCTTTGGGTGCAATTCAGGAACATGCATTTCTAAGAAGACCTCTTTAGGTGGCTCTGAAATAAGGGTTGAAGACACAGATTTAAGTGCTCCAAAGAGGGACAATTAATGCTGGGAAGATAAGGCCACTTCCTTCTAACACATGGTGATGTGGCGGTCCCCAGGGAAGGGTAGCTAATGGCCACGAAGGACTAGGAGATGCCATTCTTGGTAATCTTGGCAGTGATTCTTTTCTGGTGATGGCAGATGGCATAGTGGGCAGGTCCCTCTCAGGAGAGGCACCCAGGTTGCTGAATGGATTGTTTTGTAGAAAGTGGGCTGGAGTAGACAGATTCCTACATGCCTTTTTTTTTTTTTTTTTTTTTGAGCGACCCATTAAAAAGAAAGTAGTTTGTCAGTTTGGTTCAGCATGTTCTCTGCTGATTCTCAGCTAGGCTTCCCCTTGAACTTTGGACATATAAAGACATGTGATAGTTGGTTCTTGCCCTTAAGGGGCCAGTGTCAAATAGTCTGTTCAAGAATCCATGGGGGTTGATTTTAAACAGGTATTTGGGCTGTAGCCTTGGGGGAGCTGGTTGACATGGGGCCTAAGCATCAGCATTTGCAACCAGATCCTTGGGGGATTTTGATGGAAGTCTATACTGAAAGGGCGGCACTTGACCAGCAGAAATCTCACAGACCACCAAAGCGTGTATGAAAGGTCTTTATTGGCAAGGGCAGGATGCCGCAGAGAGAAAAAAGAGGAGAGAGAAGAGGGCGAAGAGGAGAGAGAAGAGGAGAGAGAGAAGGAGAAAGAGGAGCGAGGGAGAGGGAGAGGGAGAAGGAGGGAGGGAGGAAGGGAGGAGGGACTTAAAGAAAAGCACACACTTATATAGGTTCATTTAGGAAAGTTGCAGAATGATGACGGGATAGTACATTAGCCAATAAGGAGTTACTGCTCTGGCCGGAAGAGCCATTAGGGGCAGGCCATAAGTTTGAAATTTTCAGCAGGTAATTAGGACAGGGAGATGAGGTAGGTTTTACGATTAGGAGATAAGGAGATGTTTAGTGGGCAACTCCCTGTTGAAAGGAGCTATAACTTTAAGAGTGAGACAACTAGTCTTGGTCTGTTTGAAAGCAGGAAGGGGCTTTCTGGGGAAGGGGCTTTTGGGGGGCTATTACCTAACATATACTTTGAAGAGTGAAAAATGGAGCCTGAATCTGAAAAAATAAATGAAAGAATGGAAATTAGCCAGCACTGGGAAAGTCTGGGTAGGCACTTGAGCCAAGAAGTCGGTGACCTGAGACCCAGTCCTTGATTTCTTGGCCGCAGGTATGGACTGGGAACCAAAGGTTATGTGGGGATTATAGGGAAAAAATGTTTCTGGAAATGCCCTGGGTTCCTTAGTGTAAATACTGAGAATTTATTTTGAGGGCTACAAATGGTGATTTCATGGATAGTATTTCTTTATCCATGTTTGATTTTCACTGTGTAACAATAAAACAGATATATGCTTGCATCTTAAGGTGCCTTAAATCTCCGTTTTTTCTATGAGCCAGCCTGCCAAAATCTGACAGACACTGAAAGGGAACATCATTCACACATTTTACACCATTTCTATGCACTTTCAGAAATGAGATAAAAATTATTTATGTTCAGTTCCTTTCCGGTCCTGTAATCTTTGTGTGACAGGACAATCAAGTAGGTTTAATTACCAGCAACAGCTGGGGGCGGGGAGGTTTGTCATCTAAGTGGAGGCTGGTTAGGATGCACCCCCTGCTGTGACGAGGTCTCACAAGGGGGATCATTCTGCTCTCAATCAGCATGAAAATTAGTTGTGAAATGAACTTAACACCCCCCACCCCTGTGCTTGTGGGTAGCTCAGTATCTGTGGATGAAACAGACTTCACTCCACAGGGATTCACCCTCTGTGGCTTCACCTTGGCCTTGGGGCTGCCACCCTAGTTAACCTCCTTGGCTTTTACAGGCTGGTAAGGGGGAGGCAGTGATTTACATTTTTCCCTAACTCCAGACACCACTGCTGATGAGCCTGGTGCTTTATCCATCTAGCTCAGTGTTTTTCAACCTTTTTTTTTTTTTTTTTTACTGTGCTTTGAACTTCTCCTTCTCCTCCTTCTCCTCCTCCTCCTCCTTCCCCTTCTTCTCATTCTCCTTCTCCTCCTACCCCTTCTTCTTCCTCCTTCTTCTTCTCAGTTTTTGGCCAGGGCTGGATTTGAACCCTCTACCTCTGGTATATGGGAGCTGGTGCCCTACTCCTTTGAGCCACAGGTGCTACCCTATGCTTTGAACTTCTTTTAAAAATAATTTAATTAATGGTCTTTAAAATTTTCCGTAGCACACCTAAGACCCCCTCGGTGGCACACCCATGTGCTGTTGAAAATCACTGCTCCCTCCCATCCCCTGTCACCTCAGCCAGGACCCTTGCTACTTGAGCTCTGCTGGTAGGAATTACACTCTGACGTGCACCCTCTCCTGGTGTAACTGGGATGGCAAACGCTGCCACGTGGGCAGAGGGACAGATGGACAGGCTCTTTGGGAAGGATGCTGTGAGTTTGCTGCTAACCTCTGATTCCACATTTGGCCTATGGCTGTCTTGGAATGGCCATGATGTAGTCCAGGTAGGGAGGGAAGGTGTTGGTCATTGCTGGAAGTCTTCAGAGGAAGCCAGATGAGAATGCGGTCATCCCGCTGTCATTTCAAGGAGCTGACAGTGAAAGGTTATGTGTGTGTCTAGCAGCACTGGCCAAGAGAATTTTCTGCAGGGATAGAAATGCTCTATATTTGGGCTCCCTAATATGGTAGCCAGTATCGCATCACGTGCTGCTGTTGAGCATGTAAAATGTGGCTGATGTCCCGAGAAACTGAACTTTTACTTTTGTTCACTTTTAATTAACTTAAGCTTAAATAGCCACATGTGGGTAGGAGCAACTATATTAGTACAGTCTAAGGATTATAGTTTCAACATGCTGTATACACTCATAATATATACGTGTGGCATCTTCCTTTACAAATGTTTACAAGATGGTGCAGGCAAAATGAACTTTCTTCAGTAATATCTACGTGGAAGCAAAATGCATAGCATAAAACACGCCTAAACAGGGGCTCCACAAGGACATTGTCCTTATAAACAAGTAGCAGAGGGATCTTAGGAGGCGGGTCATCTTTCTGGGAAAGGACATTGACCATCAGACTGTATTTCCTTTCTGTTTTGACGCTCAGAATACACATGCGCTTTGGAAGCAGAGACACACAAAGCAGAAGCTATTTCCATTAATGTTATCTGTCTTTCCTCGTGGTTAAAAGTAACATTTTGTTCCCCAAATAGATGCGAGGTAGCTTGCTCAGGTCCATTTGTTTTGCCCCATGGGAAATGACATACTTACAGTTTCTACTACATGAGTCTTCCTCTGACCTTGTGTAGTGATTAAAATGTGATCCTGTTTAGTGTAAGTAAAAACGTGTTCCTAAGAGCATCTTCCACCACCAGGACAGCCATGGGGTTGCTGTGTTCTTTTCCATAACCCCCTGCTAAAGTCAAGTGAGTTTTACACTCCTCTCTCTGACTTCATTGTAAGGATAATAGGAACACATCGTCCACAATGATTTAAGCTTGCAGCCCCCATGTTAGGCACTGTAGAACATTGCGTTCTTTGCTTTTGTATGGATAGGCTTGTACAATCCTCATCACCCCCCTTAACGAAGACTTGATTTTTCTCCCCTTTCCCTTGCAGGTGAGCATGGAGAGGCAGAGGCCAGACACGCAACTTAGTATCACAAGGCAGGTACAGATGGAGCTAGGATTCACAGAGTTCCACTCCAGTGTCAACAGACATTCTGTGGCATGTTAATCCTTATCTATCATGTTTTTTTTAATACTTTTGTGTCTAATTTTGTAAATGTGCGTTTGATGGCTCCTTTATATAAATCTATATGCATAAACACATTCATATGTAGATGACCTCAGACATCCTTGATGAGACTTCCGTGGAGTTGGGCACCTGTTGACTCTTCCTTTCATGAAAGATTTCTTTGCAGCCTACAATGCTGTTGGGTAGCATTTTAGCCATAGCAGAACTTCTTTCAGAATTAGAGTCAATCTTCTCAAACCCTACTGCTGCTTTAACTAAGTGGATGGAATTTTATTGTCCTTTATAACCGTGCTCATAGCATCTTTGCCAGGACTAGATTTCATCTCCAGAAACAGCTTTCTTTGTTTATCTGTAAGAAGCAGCTCCCCATCTGTTAAAGTTTCATCATGAGATTGGAGCAATTCAGTCACATCTTCAGACCCCACTTCTAATTCTCTTATTTCTACCACATCTGCAGTTAGTTCCTCCAATTAAATCTTTTTAAAAAGAGGTTTCATAGGAGTCCCACATCCTACCTCCTGTGAAATCGTGAACCTCTCAAAATGATCCATGAGGGTTCTAATCAGCTTCTCCCAAATTTCTACTCATGTTGATATTCTGGCTTCTTCCTGATGTTCTTATTGGAATCTAGAATAGTGAGTTCTTTCCAGAAGGTTTTCAATATATTTGGCCTATATCTATTAGAGGAATCACTGTCTATGGCTGCTATGGCTTTACAAAATGTATTGCTTAAATAGTGACACTTGAAAGTCAAAACTACTCCTTGGTACATGGGCTACAGAAAGGATATGGTATTAGCAGGCATGAAAATGACATTAGTCTCTCTCGACATCTCTCCATCAAAGCTTTTGGGTGAATAGGGGCATTGTCAATGAGCAGTAACATTTTGAAAAGAATCTTATTTTTCTGAGCAGTAGGTCTCAATAGTGGGCCTAAAATATTCAATAAGCCCTGCTATAAACAGATGTCTGTCATCCACTGTTGCTCCATTTTGAGAGGACAGGCAGACTGTAGTTAGCTTAATTATTCTGGGCCCTAAAATTCTTCGAATAGTAAATGAGCGTTGGTTTCAGCTTAAACTCATCAGCTGTACTAAGCCCGACCCAGAGAGCCAGCTTTGAAGTCAGGCGTTGACAGTTCTCCTGCTATGACAGTCTCGGTTGGCATCTACTTCCAACATAAGGCTGTTCATCTGTATTGAAAATCTGTTGCTTAGAACAGCCATCTCATCAGTTCCCTTAGCTGGGTCTTCTGGATGACAAGCTGCAGCTTCTGTCTCAGCACTTGGTGCATCACTTTATAGTTTTATGTTACAGAAACAGTTTCTTTTCTTAATCTTTATGAACCAAGCTGTGCTAGCTTTAAACTAGCTCCCTCACTTCTTCCAGCCTCCACAGAATTAAAGAGAGTTGGGTCTCTGCTCTGGATTGGGCTTTGGATGAAGGGTATGTTGTGGCTGGTTTGATCTTCTATTCAAACCACTAACACTTCCTTCATAGCAGCAATGAGGCTGTTTTTGTCTGTGTGTGTGTTTTTTTTAATCATTCATATGTTCACTGCAGTAACCTTTTCATTTCCTTCAAGAAAATTTTCCTTTGCATTAGTAACTTGGCTCTTTGGCGCAGGAGGCCTAGCTTTCAGCCTGTGTTGGCTTTCTTCTTTTTTTTTTTTTTTCTTGTTAAATCTCCAAGTTTTTTTTTTTTTTTAAATTAAATCATAGCTGTGTACATTAATACTGTCATGGGGTACAGTGTGCTGTTTTTATATACATTTGAAATATTTTCATCAAACTGGTTAACATAGCCTTCATGTCGTTTTCTTAGTTATTGTGTTAAGACATTTATATTCTACATTTAGAAAGATTCACATGTGCCCTTATAAGATAAACCATAGGCGTGATCCCACCAATCACCCTCCCTCCACCCATCCTCCCCCTTCCCCTCCCCTCCCTCTCCCCTTTCCCCTGTGTTGGCTTTCAACATCCCTTGCTCACTAAGCTTAATAATTTCTAGCATTTGAGTTAAAGTTAGACATGTGACTCTTCCTTTAACCTGAACACTTAACAGGCTGTTGTAGGGTTTTTAAGTGGCTGAAGTTCAATATCACTGAGGCTCAAGAAGAGGAAGAGAGGCTGGAGGAATGGTGGGTTGGTGGAATGGTCGCCACACGCCCAATATTCAGTAAATTTGCTGTCTCATTTGGCTATGGTTTCTGATGCCCCCAAACAATTGCAAGAGTAACATCAAAGATCACTGATCACAGATCACCAGGGCAGATATAATAATAATGAAAAGACCCGTCGTATTGTAGGAATTACAGAAATGTGACCCAGAAACACAAAGTGAGTACATGCTCTTAGGGAATGGTGTAGATAGATTTGCTTGGCACAGGGTTGCCACAAATCTTTCATTTGTAAAAAAAAAAGAAAAAAAAATATATATATCTGTGAAGTACAATAAAGGGAGGCACAGTAAAATGAGGCATACCTGTATATCATTCTTATTTTAAAAAATAGTTTAAGGTTATTTCCCATATGTTAGAACTAAAGACTGGGCGCAGTGGGTCATACCTGTCATCCTAGCACTCTGGGAGGCCAAGGTGGGTGGATTATCTGAGCTCACCCAGACCAGGCTGAGCCGGAGCAGGACCTAGTCTCTAAAAATAGTCGGGGTTGTGATGGGCACCTACTGTCCCAGGTATTTGGGAGGCTGAGGCAAGAGAATTGCTTGAGCCCAAGAGCTGGCAGATGCTGAGAGCGGTGATGCTATAGCACTCTACCCAGGGCAACAAAGTGAGACTCTGTCTCAAACACAGAAACAAAACCAAAAAACAACAACAAAAAAGAACTAAAGCTGACTGAGAACATGAACCCCACAAATAGGAAAGAGGGGAAATTGTACCAGAAGCCAATGATGAAGTGGCTGAATATTCACTGTACTTCAATTAATCTTCAAACTCCCAGCTAGCCAAAAAAAGAAAACACCCCCTCTCTTTTCTTTCTTTCTTTTTTTTTTTTTTTTTTTTTTTGGACAGGGCTGGGTTTGAACCCACCACCTCTGGCATATGGGGCTGGAGCCCTACTCCTCTGAGCCACAGGTACTGCCCAACCCCCCTCTTTTTCATGCCATGTCTATATCTTGCCAAGTTTTTCTACTTTGTCTTTTCTTTCTTTCTTTTCTTTTTCTTTTTTTTTTTTGCAGTTTCTGGCCGGGGCTGGGTTTGAACCCACCACCTCCAGCCGATGGGGCTAGCGCCCTACTCCTTTGAGCCACAGGCTCTGCCCCACTTTGTCTTTTCTTACAGTTGCGTCCACAGATGGCTCTCTAGCCTCTGGAGAGGACCACGTCTCATCTCAGTCAATAGGACAGAAGAGAAAGTAAGAGCAGGTGTACCCTGAGGGGCGGGACATCCTCTGTGTGTGTGAGTTTCATGTTATTTTCAGAGAACTGACCTTTCAAAGTCCACACTGGTTGCAGCTCTGGACTTGGTCCAGTAAACTGGAGAAGGCCCTCCAAAGATTGCAGTCTATCCCTGGTGGAATTGGATTTTAAGTAACTTATGAATTCTATAAAAAGACAACTTATAACCAGAGAGAGCTTTGAAGAACTCAGAAAAGCTGGCATTGTTACCGTAAATACAGGATAGTCGGTGCCTGGTACATAATAAATTCTCCACGAATGGCAGCGTAACACACCCTGATTTACAGAGATCTTAATTGCATTAACTGGGGCTCATCTTTACCTGACTGTGCTTAGGGCCACTCCAATGCAACGTATTTCAGCTGCATGCGGCAAAGTTACTATTGCTCACCAATTTCTAGTTTTCTTTTTCTTCTGGGACACACGGGAGACTCTGCTGCCCAGCAGGCCTCCTAGGCAGGTAGAATCATGAGACTTGTTTGGGTGATGAAATGTAAGTGGAAGGGACATGTGTCACTCAAGGCCGAGGAACCAGCCACTGGAGGAGTTTCTGGTTTGTGCCTTGCAACGGTATCCTGGGGCCACTGGTTGAGGGAACTGTGTCCGAGTATGGTAGGGCTCTGTTAGCCTTGGGTCTTGGGGAGACCCTTCCCCTTACCCTGCCACCCCCACCATCCCATCACACATACACACACACTATGCAGGACATGTAATGTGATCATGGCATGTAAAAAAAAAATAAGCCACTGCAAATTATTGCTTGTGTATTTACTGTTCAGCCCATTCTTTTTTTTTGAGACAG
>NW_003852442.1:6499208-6520096 GCF_000181295.1 Otolemur garnettii
CCTTAGCCGGTTGAGCTATAGGCGCCGAGCCTGTTCAGCCCATTCTATCCTGACTATAGCACTTGGTTTTTTGTTTGTTTGTTTGTTTGTTTGTTTGAAGTTTTTGGCCAGAGCCAAGTTTGAACCTGCCACCTCTGGTAAATGGGGCCAGTGCCCTACTCCTTTGAGCCACAGGCGCCGCCCCACTTGTTTTTGTTTTTTGTTTTTTTGAGACAGAGTCTCACTTTGTCGCCCCTGGTTGAGTGCCATGGCGTCATAGCCCACAACAACCTCAAACTCTTGGGCTCCAGTGATTCTTTTATCTTAGCCTCCCGAGTAGCTGGGACTACAGACTACAGGTATCCACCTGGCCATTTTTAGAGACAGGGTCTTGCTCTGGCTCAGGCTGCTCTGGAACCTGTGGGCTCAGACAACCCACCTGCCCAGGCCTCCAAGAGTGCTAGGATTATAGATGTATGTCACTGTGCCCAGCCTTGACTATAGCACTTCTGTCAACAGATTCCTAGTATCCACAGACAAATTTGATACAAGGGAAACAAATACCTCAATCTCTATTGAAACTAAGGCTAATATTATGCTAATAACCTTGCTTGCCCTGCTGTTATGAAATCACAGCCGTCTGTCTAGCAAATGCTGAGATCAGGTTAATCCCAGAGGGAGGTGTTGCTCTGAAATACGGCACGGTCAGCAGTTTTCATTCCTACTATGTCGTTATAGTTACCGCCTGGAAATGTCCGTGGTGGCTAAGTGTGTATGTCCCCACAAACCCATCACGTGCTGCAAATCCTACACAGGCCCATATAAGTACATAGTTGTTAGCAGCTGACAGATTGATAGCTCAGACTGACAATGAATCTGGATAAAGGTGAGTCGGGGGTGTGGCCTGGGGTTTTGAGGATGCTGCCATGAAGGCCGACATCTTTGAGAAGGTGAGAGAGGATTTGTCAGGCAGGGTCCTCCATTGTCCCCATGCAGGTGGCAGATATCATGGGGCTTGTTTCCTCATCCGGAAGTGAGGCAGAGCATCCATCCCTCAGAGGCGGGTCGTAAAGGAAGGTGAGACGGAGAACACACTCGGTGGAGGACAGTGGTCCTCGAGCCTCAGTGGGCCTATCGGCCTCGCCTGGAGATCTCTGTAACACACAGACTTGCTGGGCTGCCCCTGAGTTTCTGATTCAGCTGGTCTGGGGTGGGTGGGCCCTAGGCATTTGTGTTTCTAACAAGCTCCCCAGTGATGCTGCTGCTCCCCACCTTGAGAACCACTGCCCCAGAGTCCTAGGTGCCCAAGTGCAGCTGTGGTTTAACAACATTAGCATCATGGGGTAGTTTGGTCGCAGGCAGAGTCCCAGGCCCCACCCAGACCTGCCAAGTCAGAGCCTGAATTGTACCAAGATTCCCAGGTGAGTCGTATACAGTGAGGTCTGAGAAGCACCACATTGGAGGCAAGAGAAGTGCTTTCCCACACAAGATGAGCTCTTTCTTTATTTTTCTTTTTTTTTGAGACAGAGTGGCACTCTTTTACCCTAGATAGAGTGCCATGGTATGACAGCTCACAGCAACCTCAAACTCTTGGGCTTAAGTGATTCTCTTGCCTCAGCATCCCAAGTAGCTGGGACTACAGGTGCCCTCCACAATGCCTAACTATTTTTAGAGATGAGGTCTTGCTCTAGGTCAGGCAAGTCTCGAACTCATGAGCTCAGGCAATCCACCTGCTTGGCCTCCCAGACTGCTGGGATTACAGTTGTGAGCCACTGGGCCTGGCTCTATCACAATTTCTTTCTTTCTTTTTATTTATTTATTTTTTTTGAGACAGAGTCTTGCTTTGTTGCCCTGGGTAGAATGCTGTGGCATCTTAGCTCACAGCAACCTCAAACTCTTGAGCTTAAGTGATTCTCTTGCCTCAGCATCCTAAGTGGCTAGGACTACAGGTTCCCGCCAAAACACCTGGCTATTTTTTAAGAAACAGGGTCTCACTCTTGCTCAGACTGGTCTTGAACTCATGAGCTCAGGCAATTCACCTGCCTTGGCCTCTCAAGTGCTGGGATTATAGGCATGAGCCATTGCACCCAGCCTCTATCACAATTTCTTATCTGCATACCTACGCAGACACCGTGGGCAATGTTGATAGTTGAACTTGTGCATATGTGTCTCATTCATCTCTATGTCTCGATAGCACCTACACAAGTCCTTGCATATACCAGATGCCCAGAAAGGTCTGGCTGAATGGATGAGCCTGCAAGTGTGTATGCACTGTCTGTGTGCTCCACCTACCCCTCATGCTGGGAAGTCAGTCTCTCAGAAACCCACCCAAAAATGCAAGACCAAGAAAACTCCAACATAATAGAGCAAGAATTGGTTTTCCCAAAATCCATGCCCTTGAAAGGTGCCTCTCTGTCTAAGAGGGGCAAAGTCAAGGCATTGCCTGAATCTCATGTTTAGGCCTGACAGAAGTTCTTGAAGCTTGACAGTCATGCCCTGCCCCCTGTGCCTGGCTGGGCCTCCCCTTCCCTCTGTGAATATCTGCAATATACCCTACTTACTCCTCATCTCATTGACTCAGCAACACATCCCACAGCTGCTGATCATGATAAACCTGATGGGCAACACCAGAGTCACGGACAGAAGTTCCCTCCTTACAGGTGTTTTCCTTGAACTGTCCAATTCCAATTGACAATCTCCACCCCACCCCCATGGAAAGCCTGCATAATAACAGCTGCAGATCTTACTCAAGGCACGCTTTTTCAGGCGTGCTCGCTCACTCTCTACCTGCCGATTAAGCTCCCTGCAGCCGCCAGCCTTCCTGTGGCCTCTGTTGACATCCCCAATCTCTCTGGGATCTGTAAGTAATACATTTCTTATTTCATGCGTTTGCGTTTCCTGTTCTAATTGTGTCTCACCTGTCCAATACCGGTCTAAACCTTACCCTCTCTTGGTCAGGCTCTCCTAGAGCATAGTTATCTTGCCTTACAGCCTCTCTCCAGAGAGAGACCTCAAAACCAAATTCGAGGACTCACAGCAGTAGCCCATGACGGTGTGGCACACGAGAATGGAGGCAATGTAGAATTTCAGGGAGTTTCCCCTCATTTTAGCTGTGTGGCCCTGGACAGATTGCTTACCCTCTCTGAATTGCAGTTTCCACTCCTGAAAAATGCAGGTAATTTTTACACCACCCACCTCAATGGCTTGTTGAGGGGATTAAATGGAATGGAATGGAGTGTTTTTAGCACTGGGTCTGGCATGTTAACAAGTATTTAGAAAATGCTACAGAAAAAAAAATCATGGGTTTTCCATTCTGTCTAGGAATAAACTTATGCTTGAGTTTGCATTTCACCCCCCGACTCCCTTGTTTACTGAATGATTTGGGGCAAGTCGTGTCACCTCTAAACTCATTGCTTTCTTTGTAAAATGGGATAAGGCCTATTTTAAGGGGCTCAAAAGGTGTGGTGAGAAATAATGGAAATTTTCCAGAGTGGCCAACTCTGTATATTCAGGATCACATATCCATTCCATAAGTGCTGAGCGAGTGCAAAGCAGGTGTGGGACGCCAGAGACGCTGATGTTCAGATTTAATCTGTTCTCTTGCCGGGCTCGCCTTCTCATGCGGTGTTTTTATCTCACGGCACACTTGAACCTACAGTTAAACTTCTTCGGCACACTTAAGTTGATCAAAAAAAAAAAAAAGAGCAAAAAAGAGAATATACTTCCTGTGCTTTGAACTTCTTTCTAAAATAATGATCTTCAAAAAACTGAGGCCCGCCTCAGATCCTCTCAACAGTACATCCGTGCACCACGGCACACCAGTTGAAAATCACTGTCCTAATGGCAGAGAGACATAGTAAATCAATAATTAGAAATACATAACTTGAAATTTCATACAGCGAGCTCTAAGAGAGTACCCAGGGAGAAGGCTAATTTAGAACAGGAAGATAGAAGAAAGTAGAATTTAAAGTCCTGTTGAAAGGCAGAGAAGTACACACATGGTTCCTGAGGTAGGAAGGAGCTCAGAGCACTGGGGGAACCTCAAGGTAGACCAGGTGGCTGCAGGCAGAGGGGAGGTCAGAGATGTGGGCAGGGCCTTGTCGATCACATTAAAGAATGCTCTGTTCATTGCAAACTGAGCATTACGCACATTTAAAGCATCCCCTGAAGGTTCTCTCCTTAAATCACCTCTTAGTTGCCGTGTTTTTGAAATCCGTGTGGCAGCTGTTGCAATGATGCTTGTGTTTTGTGATTACTTCTCTCACTAACAGCTGTCAGTTGCTCCTAGAGCTCCAGTTACCTAATTTGGTTAGATCAGTCCATAGACAAATGGGTTTTGATACCATAAATGGTCAACAAAAGGAGAGGAATAGGCAGACAAAGCTAATTTCCAAAGAGAAAGGTCCCCAGCTGGGAGAAGACACCAGATCAGAAGCAGGTTTCTGCATGCCAGCCTGCTGGGAGATAATCTTGTCAGGTGACCTACAGATGGGGTAATAATTCGCAGTTAGGGACCAGCCTCTCTCTTAGGATAGGATGCATAATCACTTTCTAAGTAGCTCCCTGCACTCAGGGAGGCTGGGGTGCTGGGATGTTACCACTTTGCAATTAAAAAAGTCATCTTAGAAGAAATACTTGAATAATCTTATGTTGCATGTTTGGGAGGCTTCTTGAGATCATGCTTCAGGAAGAAAATACACATTTTACCAAATCAGGTTGCCCGGATGTACCAACTCCAAGTGCAAGATCTTGTTATCAACCATATTCCATCTTATTCACTGGCTTTGTCCGAATGGCAGGGAGGGGATAACAGTGCACACAAGGACTCCTGAGTGGTATCTTAGAGTGCCTATTGTGACTGAGGGCATACCTCTGCCTTCAAAATGAATATTATTATTTTCCCACAATGTTCCAGTCTTGGAACCAGTCCAGTTCTGATGTGCTTGGGCAGCCAAACCCTGTGCATTTTCAGCGTGCATGTGACTGGATGTCCTGCTTCCTGCTTGCCAAGCCATTTCTGAAGGAGTCCAAGCCACACACGACCGGGCTTCTCAGAAGGAGGTCCCCAAAGTGGGCTCTCCAGGAAGGGCTAAGCTCATTGCACATGCACCTGCTGTAGCTGTGGTTCTGATAGAAATTCCACCCCTCCTCAGAGCAGATGGGAGAGGATCCTATTTTTGTAGGTGTTTGGCAACGGGGAAGATAGCCACAAAACCCCGCCCTTCTCCCCCATCAGCCTATGCCCCTGTATATCTACAGGGATGAGAAATTATAGCTCTGATTACCCATTTTTGCAAGGAGCTTTCTTTGCTTCCACACTGGATTTCTGGAGAAATGAGAAGCCTTAAACCGTGTTTGCAACTTTCCCCCCATTGTATCTGAGTCTTTGACTCCAGGTAAGCGTCATTTATCTAAGAGAGAAAAATCTATTTCACACTCTCCTGGAACTAGAAAAATTGTCTTTGATCATATTAATAATGTTATAGATTAGGCTTAATCAAGAAGAAATGTCTTGGCTCTTTCTTGAGTCTTCAATATATCACATGGACATCTATAAATTTAGGAATCTGTGTATATAATTTGTTTAGTTTTTCCATAGTATGTGTGTAAGTATATGGGTATACATAGATTTTAAGATTAAACTTTTCCAGGTAAAAGAAAGCTATAAATCTTTCTAGAAATCCCAGGAAACAGGATCATTAAAGGAGAAAATAGTAATAGCCCCAAATGTCATCATGCAGAAATAACCACAGTATTTCTATTCTATAAGTTTTACACATTCCTACTTAAATATCATCAACAAAGTTTTTCCTGTGTTCAAATTGGTGTAGCCTACAATAGTTTTATATTCTGCTTTTATCACTAAACATTATATATCATGAACTTTTCTCCAGAGAAGTTTTCTTTTTTGCAAAAATTATTTGAAACTTAGTAGTTGAGCATTGCATTTTTGATGGATTGACGTTCACCTTGGTTCTTGTTTTACCAGAAGAGGCTAAAAATATGTCATTAAAGTCATCTCCCTGCATGATGGTAATGAAAACAGTGATACTAATGACAACTTATAAAAGAATGGAATCTTCATCTCCCTTTTTGCTGCAGAGCCTTCTGCAATGTTAGCACTTGCTGACTTCTCATGGATTTAATATGGAATTTGGGGGGAAGGAGGGAATTTACACTCACTGATGCTCTCTCTGTAGATCAAGTGTTCCCTCATCACCTGACTGGCAGGGAGATGCCTTAGAACAGAAATTTCTCACCTGGGCTCTAGGGTTTGAATCCCAGCTCTACCATTTGTAGCTGTGTGACTCTGGACAAGCTACTTTACCTCTCAGTTTCCTGGTTTTTTCCTCTGTAAAATGTGGTGCAGCCAGCATTTCTCTCATGGGACTGTTGTGTGGATTAAGTGTGATAATATCAATTTGGAAGAATTCTAAATGAGTAGTAAGCCACTGTAGCTCAGTGGCTAGGGTACCAGCCACATGCACCACACCTGGAAGGTTCGAACCCGACCCAGGCCTGTCAAACAACAATGACAACTACAACCAAAAAATAGCTGGACGTTGTGGTGGGCACCTGTAGTCCCAGCTGCTTGAGAGGCTGAGGCAAGAGAATCGCTTAAACCCAAGAGTTGGAGGATCGGAGTGTCTCTTTAGCTACTGTCCGAGTTTAACCTGCCGTCATCTCCTCATGGAGCCCTGCAAAAACCTTTCCACAGGTGTCTCTGTGCCCCTTCACCAAGTGTTGCAGGAACACAGGGGCCCAGTGGGGAGAGACAATCACTTGAACTCCAAGATCTGGAGGAAGAGCTTTATTTCAGCTGGTGGAGCCACAGCAGATTAGAGTCCAAAAATGGCCGAGCTCCCCCAATGGCTCTGTCTTTTCCCTTTTATCTCCAGCCAAGGGTTTCTAGTCCACGGGTGCCCTTCTCATTGGTCAGTTTGAATTGAGCTGGATAAGGCAGGCTTGGGCTTTTACAGACCGGAAGGCTTTTATAGAAGCAGAAGTGAGCATTAGTTTCCAGGTCCCAAGAAGTTAAGTTGCTACAAATTCCTAAGAGATGAGTCACTGTGAGGAAGACTTTGCAGGAGTGTACTTGGGTTCCCATGAGAAAACTTGTTTTTATTTTAAGACCTTATTTTTTCCAGGTATCCGATCTCACAAGCAGCAAAAAAAGAGCTGCTTAAACTCAAATTGCATCATGACAATCTTCTCCTGAAAATCCTTTAAACTTCAAACTCTTAGAAGAGGACCCAAACTGACCTTGACACCTTCAAGGACCACCTTGAGCTGCCCTTGCCTTGGTTGTCAAGGTCATCTCCTGCTTTCTTTCTTGTGGCCTGCGTGTTCCTCAGAACCTGGAATGTGCCCAGCTCCTTCCCACTGGGGAAGGGGGTCTTTGCATGTATACTTCTCTCCACCTGAAATTCCCCCCACTCCTCTTCCTTTAGGCTAAGCTGTGACTTTTGCAGAGATTCCTCCCATCATCCCTATCTGAGTAAGTGACATTCTGTTATCTGCCAGCTGCTCTGCTGTTTGTCTTCATTGCCTGTATTCCAGACTCTGATTAGCTAGTCTCCCCTCTTGTCTGCACAGCCAGAATGTAAGCTGCAAAACATAGACAGTGGCCGTCTTCTTCACTGTTGGGTTCCCAGGACTGGGCAGGAAGCTATTCATTAAGCATTATGTAGGTCCTGGCATTAATTTCCTATTCCTGTTGTAACAAATTGCCACAGACTTTATTGCTTACAACAATGCACAGCAATTATCTTACCGTTCTGGAGGTTTAGCAGTCCAAAAGGGGCCTCCCTGGGCTGGAATCCAGGTGTTAGCAGCCCTCAGGGCACTGATGCTCAAGAGAAGGGCTCTTTTTTTATTTATATTTTTTGAGGTAGAGACTCATTCTGTTGCCCAGGGTAGAGTGCTGTGGGGTCAGCCTAGCTCAGAGCAACCTCGAATTCCTGGGCTCAAACAATCCTCCTGCCTCAGCCTCTGGAGTAGCTGGGACTACAGGTACCCACCAAAATGCCTGGCTAGTTTTTCTATTTTTAGTAGAGATGGGGTCTCACTTTGCTTAGGCTGGTTTGGAACTCCTGAGCTCAAGGCATCCTCCCGCTTCAGTCTTCAGAGTGTTAGGATTACAGGTGTGAGGCACATGCCTGGCCCCTTTTGCTTGCTCTTTTAGAGGCTGTCTTCATTCCTTGGCCATGATCCCCCTTCTCCATCTTCGGAGACAGCCCGGTTGCTGCCCTGTGCCTTTCTCTCACAGTCCTGTATCCATCAGACTCCTCTGCCTCCCTGGGCCAATGTAAGGACCCTTGTGATTACACTGGTCTCACCGGGATAATCAGGGTGATCTTCCTGTTTTAAAATGAGTGGATTAGAACTCTTAATGCCATCAACCACCTGAATTCCCCTTTGCCATGTAATTAAACACGTGCTTGAGTTCTGGGGATTAGGAGGTGGACTCTTGGGGGGGGGGCATTATTCTGCCTTAGTAAATATTTATGGATATGTAGTACATGAATAAATAAATGGCCAGCTAGCTTGGGAGTTCTTTGTGGGCAAATGGTTGCATACATGTTTCTTTTTTTTTGTGCTTGCCTAAACTAGGCCAATATTTAGACTTTGTAATTCCTCTGATGTACCCTTTGCTTCCCATAGAAATACAGGGAACTCAGGGATGAGGTCTTCCTTTAATTATCAGCCTCAGAAGAGAACCTGGGGACCCTGAAGGGACTAGGTAGAGAGAATGTTCAAGATCTAATTAAATAGCTAATATTCTTTGGAAGGCACGAGATTTATGGATGGTGCCAACGTAATTGGCGCCGTCTCTCCCGGAGTGAAAAATGTAGGCATAATAAGCGTTTTCACCTCAGGTGATTCTAGCCAAGGTGATTAATTTCTGGGAGATTAATACAGGGGAACTGAAGGCCATGTTTTGCAATCAAGTAGAGAGCATTTGCTTCGACCTGGATTGAATTCCAGCAATGGAGAGGAAAAAAAAATATGAGGGTAGATATTTCAAGAGTGGTATGTAAAGGGTACCAACCCCCAACTATATGTGGAATGAAATAGCAGTGTATTTGCTGAGAAAACCCACCAATATCCAGCATCCCCTAACTTCACATTTTCCCCCAAGGACAAGACAGCAAAGATAGTAGTACACATGGGTTTTTCTTCTCAGAGGAGACCTAGCATGTATCCGTCATCTCTCAGGCTATTTTTAGTGACAATGCTTTAAAAACTTAGGGAGCCTGTCTCTTCTCACCAGGCTCAAGCAGAAGGTTGCTATGCAACAGGGCCATCTCCCTGGTGGCTCTCACACTCTTAGGTAGTGAACTGGACCTTGGCTGAAGCCAAACAACAGAGTGAGGCTATCCCATGCCGAGGAAGAACAACAGCTTTGGAATCTCCCCTCCAGCAGAGAGGCCCTGAGTTATTCTGAAAGTAAACAAGTTATTGGTACCTCCATGAGTGTTTTAGAGCAACTGGGACATAGGTCTGAGTGATGAGCGACATCCCTAATTCTTAACTAAGGAAAATAGCCTCTTGTGCCTGTCGGCTGATGAGAATAAGCTCCACATCTGTAGATGTATTCAGTTTACAGCCTGCTTTCACAGAGGTGAAGCAATTACTGATTGCTCACTATGTGTCTGCAGAATGCCATTTGCTGATGCTTCTTCTTTTTTTTTTTTTTTTTGAGATAGAGTCTTATTATGTCACCCTTGGTAGAGTACTATGGTGTCACAGCTCACAGCAACCTCAAACTCTTGGGCTTAAGCAATTCTCTTGCCTCTGCCTCCCAAGTAGCTGGGACTACAGGCGCCACAGCGCCTGGTTATTTTTTTGTTGTGGTTGTCATTGTTGTTTAGCTCAGTGCACATGACTGGTACCGTAACCACTGTGCTATAGGCACTGAGCTCCATTTGCTTCTTCTTTTTTTTTTTAATTGAAACTCCATTTGCTTCTTAAATGGTAAAACATTTAATCGTCATAGCACCTTTATGGGAGAGAGGGCAAGCTACCAGAGGTTACTTAGCTAAGTTGTGCTAGGTGTCAATTTTGTAGTCAGGTCTCTTTAACTCCAGAGTCCATTTTCTTCACTGTGACATGGCATTCCCTTCCATCTGACATTCACAGAAAAGTTACGTCTTAGGCAAGAAAAGTAACACTGGGGTCTGGATGTTGTTGATGCCCCCAAATTCTGATGTTAAAACCTCATGCACAATATGATAGCATCAAGTGGTGAACCCTTGGTGAACTGATTCATCAAGAACTGATTAGTTGTAAGAGTGGAGCCCTAACAAATGGGATTAGTGCCCTTATAAAAGAGGCTCAGGGAGCTTGTCCATTCTTCTGCCATGTGAGGACACGCGCTCTGCTTGCATATGACACACTTAGAAATAGTTTCAGTTCCACAAATTCTATGAGCAAGGGCCTCTCATCACACACTGAATCTGCTGCTACCCTCACCTTGGACTTCTCAGCCTCCAGAAGTGTGAGTGATAAATTTCTGTTCATCAATTACTCATTCTAAGGTATTAGCTTTAGCAGCCTAAATGGATTGAGGTAGTATTCTGTCTTGTATCAGAGGAAATTGAGCTTTAGCAAAATAAGCTATGTCAAGGTAAGTGGCCACACAGAAATTTGAAGATAGGTTTAGGTTGTTTGGAATAGCAGTCCTTCCATAATGCTACATTAAATGTATTGGAGAGGGGATCATTTTAGACTCTTTTTTTTTTTTTTTTTTTTTTTTTTTTTTGAGACAGAGCCTCAAGCTGTCCCCCTGGGTAGAGTGCTGTGGCATCACAGCTCACAGCAACCTCCAACTCCTGGGCTAAAGCAAGTCTCTTGCCTCAGCCTCCCAAGTAGCTGGGACTACAGGTGCCCACTACAATGCCTGGATTTTTTTTTTGGTTGCAGCCATCATTGTTGTTTTGGCGAGCCCGGGCTGGATTCGAACCCGCCATCTTAGGTGTATGTGGCTGGCACCTTGGCCACTGGAGCCACAGGCGCCGAGCCATTTTGGACTCTTTACAAAGGAACAAAGAACACCCTGTAATCCACACAGCAACCTAAGGCTTTTCCCATTTGATTGTTTTCCTGGTTTCTCTGATTAGTTTAAGATGGCTGCAATCACGATCCTTGGCCAGTGGGGGCGCTCTAACCATCAACAGGTGCATGTCTTTCACTCCGAGAGCTTTTCAGACGATAATGCCGGGTCAGATCCCCCTGGACTCTTCCCAGTGCAAATTCTCATTCTCTCAGTCAGAGGAAGGGCCAGTGACCCTTTCTGGCCAGTTCCCAGGCGATGTTGATGCTGCTGTTTCTGGGTTGTCCACACTTTGAGCAGCAACGTTTTACTTGAGCTTACCAATAAGAGGCTTAAGACCAACAAACAAAAACTTAGAGGTTTTCATTTTCCCTTCTTTTTTGATACTTGACACAGAAGCATTGATTGACCAAAAATAGGGTTGTGAGGTTTGAATCAAGGCCTGCCATCAGAAAAAGGTCTTTGAAATAATAATTTAAAAAAAATTCCCAGGATATATACACTTTACAAAATGATGTGGTCCTGGCCTAAGAGAGCAGCCAGAAAGAGTAAAGAGCTGGAGGTGGGGCTGTTGCAGGGAACGGAATTACAGAAATGTCAAGCAAAGCCTGATTAAAAAAAAAGACCAAAACAAAACCTGGATTCCAGTTCTGATTTTGACAGTATGGTCTTCAGGGTAACACGTGTTGCTTCATTTTGAAATCAACAGCCTCTCTACTTTATTTGTATTGTTTTCAGTCAACAATGGATGAAACTCAGGTTCAGAATAAACAGCTTGTTGAAAGTCAGAACTAGAGCATGGAAGAACCGGGATGGGATCTTAAGTTTCCTATTACTCTTTTTTTTTTTAATCCCTTTGCCTGTGTTATTGATTTGATGTCTCTAGATTCTGTCAGATAAAGGCTGCAACCACGCCCATTCCTTCTGAATGTGTAAGCTGATGGTTGCCTTAAAACGTGTAAGAAATACTCTTACAGAGGAAAGCTCAGCCCTTTGGGTTTTATAGATAGATAACTTGCCTGAAGCAACAATCTCCCTTCCTTACGTGGTCCTAAAAGATGAATAAATGGCTTCTCTAACAGTTGACCATTTTATGAGACAAAGTTTTAGCAGCAGGAAGGATTTCTTGAGATCTTCTCATCTGGGAGTTACAGACACCAAAGCCTACATTCCAGGCAGAATAGCAGTGAGACCAGCCGGCTGCATCCTTTTAATAAGGACACTCTGTTTGCACAGGACACACAAGTAGTCTTCAGTTCCACAAAAACATGCTCCTTCCACTTCCACAAAGTGGGCGACATTCTTAGTCTATCTGCCCCATACATATTTTTTCTATCAGTAGTTGGAAAATTCAGTGGCTCTCTAAGAACAGCAGAGTTCTGTGAATATATATGTATATTTTCATATATATGAATGAAATATATTCTGTAAGTATAAAAAAATTTGTGCCTCCATATCAGGGACCAGTGTGGACCAATATCAGTGATCTTTACGTGCACAGAGAGCGTGAATACTGGATTTCTAGGGTCCCATCAGAAGTGGGCAGCAGCTACATAGCTCTACCAGTTACATCCATGAGGAATATGGATATCGCCAAACTTTATGGTTGCATTTTTTTTATCTAGGAGAAGTTGCAAATCTGGAATCTGATTGGAAATCTCTTGGGTTTCCAATCTTGGCTATGTTGGGTTTCTTGTATGTATGTATGTATTTGTTTGTTTATTTTGGAGACAAAGTCTCACTATGTCACCCTCGATAGAGTGCTGTGACATCACAGCTCACAGCAACCTCAAACTCCTGGGCTTAAGCGATTCTCTTGCCTCAGCCTCCCAAGTAGCTGGGACTACAGGTACCCGTCACAATACCTGGCCATTTTTTTTGTTGTTGTTGTTACAGTTGTCATTGTTGTTTCGCAGGCCCTGGGCTGGGCTCGAATCTACCAGCTTCAGTGTATGTGGCCTGTGCCCTACCCACTGAGCTATGGGAGCTGCCAGTTTCTTGTTTTTAAATACTGCACAGCCCAAAGAAAATGTGTCCATAAGCCAAATCCTGCTAGTTTATAACTTCTAATCCAGTCCAGGTTAGGGTGCTAACAAGCAGGGCAACATCTGTGTGTACTTGGACAGTGAAAGAGAATGTTAGGGGTTTGAAGCCGGGTCTCCTAACCCGCCTGATTTCTACTCGTTCACCAGGCTGCTCTGTGAATGTAATTTTTTTCCTAGCCATGTTGACTTTGCATTGAAAGCAAGCAACATCCTTATATTTTAAGTCACATGCAGGAAAAAATGAATCCTGGAGGCATTCTTCAGTCAAGTACTAAAGGCTCAAGAATCTCTTAGGTGATATTGAAGTGCTTAGCAATCACCCAGTTTCTGGCAGCAAGAACAGGCATTAAGAATCTTTTGCACACTTTTCCTCCATACTCAAGCAGACCATACTGTTCCCTGCAGATAATGTGCCTTAGAACATACTGTTTGAAAAGTCATTAAGCTATAAATCAATTACTCTTTGGAGCATCCTATACTGGATTTATCCAAATGAAATAGTTTCCGTGGTCTGAAACCAGAAACTCTGGCAGGCTGCAGGATTTTACTATGGTAGAAAACTTATAGAATAGCTCTTTAGCCTGATAAAATCCATGACGACAGGCTGGGATTTCAGTATTTTGATTTGGTGGTCCATTGAATGGATAGTAAGGGCATAATTCCCTTTGAAAACACTGAGAACAACCAGTTACTGGGTTTTTTCCCCTTACATCCCCGATGACGTCTCTGGCCAGGGATTTGGTCCTAGAGAGATAAACACAAAAATGAAGGTTCTTTTCAAACATCAGAACGTGCAAGAGGAATTCTGGCAAGGAGGAGGGCAAAGGAGAAGAGGGCCCAGAGCCACGGTTCTCAGGAGATGGATAGAGGAGGGACAGTGAGACCCTGTATGCTGAGAATAAGTGAGAATTTCACTGTGAAGACGTTTGGCCTTAACTGTGAGGTCTCTAGAACCATGACAGTCTCTTCACTACCAGTGCAGTCCCAACACCCAGCACAGGACCCGGCACTCAGTAGATACCCTGGGTCTTTTAACATTTTTAATTTATGGAGTGATTACTATGTGTTGGGAACATTCTTAAGAGCAGAAAATAGTGTACACACATATTCACAAGAACCCCACAGGTGATATAAAATTACTGTCTTCATTTTGTAGGTAAGAAAATTAAGGATGTTAAGAGTGCTAAGGTCACATGGCAAGCAGGTAGCAGGACTGGGAGGTCAGCCTGATTCTCAAGGCCACCTCCTGGCACTAACCTAGGCTTCCCTCTGCATGATGGAATGCGTGGATGTGTAAATGGATGAAGGTCTCAAGGTTAAGTTCTCCATAGAATCCAGAGATGAGTTTCTTGTATCTGGTGGCCTGGCACGTGTGAATAATTCCCCCCAGAGTTGACTGTCACTGCTTGGGAATAGAAAGTTGGTCCTAGATTGCCCCCGATCTCCCATGCCCAGCTAATGCATTTGTCTGTACTTAGCTTCATGGCCCTGGGGCTAAGTACAGCCCAGATCTTACTTAGCCTTCACTGTATATCTTTAGGAAGTAACTTAAGTGCCTTGACCCTTGGACTTCTTATCTAAGAAGTGAGCTATCTTGTATGGGGGCAGTGACAATTAAGTAAGACACTGCGGTTTTCTGCACTGTGCCTGATGCATGGTGAACATGTGTCCCGTTTCTATGATGGCTCAAAATTTACCCCAAGGATGGAAAAGGGAAGAGGAGGAGCAGCCCAGGGACACCGTCCTCCCCAGCCTTGCTAAACTGAGATGCTGAGGGTATTGTTAAACTCCAGCTCTGGAATTCAGGATCCTGCTCCTCCCCTTCAGCAGTTTCCTGACCTAGAAAGTATGAAGTTGCTGGGAGATGTTCTAAACATTCCGGTAGCCCTGACTGTTGCCTCTCTGCACTGCAGACAGAGGTCAAGGTCTCTGCCATTTTCTCCAAACAGCCTAATGGGAGATGGAGGGTTATTGGTCTCATCTCCTTCATATTCAAGATGGGCTGAATCTATTCCAGGTCCTCTCTCTACCCTCTTCCGTGTGGCTCTCTACCTCAGACAGGATAATGTGGTGATGTGGCTACAAGCAATTGGTTTGGCCAGTAGGAAGTCCTGACAGGAGATGTTTGGGAGGGGAAGGGAAGAGGAGAGTGCAGTAAGGCCATTTAATTTTATAAATTGATGTAGCATCAGTTTCACATTTTCATAGTGAGTATGTGTGCAAACAGCTCCCTAAGAAACAAGTTACCAGCACCCTCCATTCACCTTCTCAGGCACCACCACCCTTAAATATCAGGTTATCTATTCCTGTCCCCCTTACTGCAAGGTCATCTTAGGCTGCCCTTGACCTTCAAGGGGCAGTCACTATTTCTTCCAAAGCGGCTGGTTCTACAGAACTCTTTTCCCTCTCTGGGTTCTGGAAATTATCCCCTCCCTCTTGTTCCTTGTGGCTCGGAACTTGGTTGCTCCTGGCTATAGGTTTCTGCACTACCTTGTCTGCCCCACACCTACCCACACTATTGCTGAATAGTCCTTAAAGTAAACCATCCTGGTTTGATTGTGACACCTGTTTGCTGTTGAGAAATCAGCTAGGCAGCAATCCTTTCTTTGGCTGGATCAGGGCTCTGCCAGTGGCCAAACTGGAAAACCCACTCGAAGAAGGATGTTTACAGCTGGGTAAAACCTCTCCGGTAACTGCCAAAACCTGACCTCTTCTTTAAACGGTGCCTTCTGGGGACTCATGATACATAAGATGCCTGGTTGATGTGAGGTGAAGCTACAGAGGTCAAAGGTGACTGCTGTTGCCCAAACTAGAAGCTACTGGAAGAAAATTGGGATTGCCTAGTTGAGGTCTTGACAGCCAACAGGTGTCAGGTTCAAACCAGGATGGTTTACTTTAAGGGCTCTTCAGCAAAAGTGGGAATAGGTGTGGGGCAGACAAGGCTAGTGCAGAAACCGATAGCTAGTAGCAACCAAACTCCAAGCCACAGGGACCAAGTCCAAAGAGGACTTCAGAGATTGTCCCAGTTGTAAAAGGAGGGGCAGAGATAAGGTAAGAAAATTGTGAATAACCACCACTATTTAGGTAAGAGCCCAGGGTGCCCTAGTTCAAGGTATGGCTGGAGAGAGAAGGCAGGTATACAGGTTTGAAGAACATTCTACTCTTCTCCCATCTCCATGGGACTACACTTGCTCTTAGTATTTAAGAAATTTTAATGACACGTGATGTCTCTTCTCCTGAGGCTTTGGGGAATAATGATACCTTTTAGATCCTCCGTGCAGTGGTTGAGATAAATAAGCCCCTTCTTGTGCTTGATCTGTGTGAGGTAGAGCCTTATTAAGATCCCATCTGCAGCCCTCACACTGGCAAAATGTTGCTTTGCTTCCAGAGCCGCCTTTGAGGAGTTTTTTGACATTAGAACCGTAGTGGGGGGTGGAGGGAGGGAATAAAACAAACTGCTTTTGCTTTGAAGTTCACTAGAAAAACCTGTCCATTTGTTCAGTGAGGATTTATTAAGTGCCTCTGTGTCTGAGGATGAGTAAGGCAGCTTTTGGCCTATTGGGTTGCAGCCTAGATGTAAAGTCAGACATAAATAATGTCAGTTGACGCCATGTTTGACTAGAGTGTGTACTAGAAATGATGGGGTGTTAATTCTTCCTGAAGGACTGAGGACTTCCCAGGGAAAGATAGACAAGATCCGGGTTGACATGTCTGAGCAGTGGTTTACCAGGTAGAAAGGGGAAGCACGGGGACTACAGCTATAAAGAAAATTGGGCAGTGTCTGTGGCTCAAAGGAGTAGGACACTGGCCCCATATGCTGGAGGTGGTGGGTTCAAACCCAGCCCCTGGCCAAAAACTACCAAAAAAAAAAGGACAGGTGTGGTGGTTTACACCTGTAATTCCAGCATGCTGGGATGCTGAGGTGGGAAGATTGCTTGAGCTCAGGAACTCAAGACCAGCCTGCAGCCTGAGCAAAAGTGAGACCCAGTTTCCACACAAAATAGAAAAACTAGCTGAGTGTTGTGGCGGGCTCCTGTGGTCCCAGCTACTTGGGAGGCTGAGGCCGGAGGATAACTAGAGCCCAGGAGTTTGAGATTGCTGTGAGTTACGTTGCAGGAAGACATGGCCCAATGGAGAGAGAGAGCAGCCAAACACCATGTTTAAAAGAGGAAGGGCGTTATTTTAGACCCAGAGTCCCCGGATGGCCACACTCCTCCCTGGCTGGTCTTCTCCTTTTTCTCCCAGACAAACAGTTCCAGCCCATGGGTCCTTTCTCATTGGTCAGTTTGAATCAAGCTGGAGAAGCTGTTTCTAGCTTTCACAGAACCAGGGGCTTTTCCAGAAGTGGAAGCAAGCCTTAGTTTGCAGGTCTTAGGAAGTGAAGTTTCTACAAATTCCTAAGAGCTGAGTCACCCCAGGGAGGACCTTGCAAGTGTGTCCTTGGAGTTTCACTGAGAAGGTGTCTGTTCTTAGACCTTAAGGTATCCCCTCTCATGATGAGGCCATCGCTCTCTCCCCAGGGTGACAGAGTGAGACTGTCTCAAAAACCCCCACCAACTCCCACATAAAGTACATTTGCATATGTACATGCAAAGGCCCAGAGGCATATGGAAACCTGAGGATATCAAGAAAGCTGAGTCATCTTACAAGGCACAGGGTAACAGCATTGGCAGCGTTCAGTAGGACTATGATGGGCATCTAAGAAATTCCACAGAGCTTGGACTGGACACTCACCAATGGGCCAGGGTTGCTAAACCCAATTTCAGTCATGCAATTACCACATTTCATTACATAATACCTACTATATACAAAATACCAGTATATTTACTAAGTTTTTTTCCTCTTTAAATTGTTATGTTGTTTACCTAAATGTATTTAGGATGGAATTTTTTTTTTTTAATTTTGAGACCGAGTCTCATTCTGTTACCCTGGGTAGAGTGCCATGGTATCATCTTAGCTCACAGCAACTTCACTCTTAGGCTCAAGGGGTCCTCCTGCCCCAACCTCCCAAGTAGCTGAGACAGGTGCCCACCCCAACGACTGGCTATTTTTTAGAGACGGAGTATTGCATTTGCTCAAGTTGGTCTTGAACTCATGAGCTCAAGAAAATCTATCTGCTTCAGCCTCACAGAGTGCCAGGATTATGGGTGTGAGGCACCTGGCCCCACCTAGCTTGGAAAATTTAAAACAGTATTTTTTTTTTTTTTCCAAGACAGAGTCTTGCTATGTCACCCTCAGTAGAGTGCTATGGTGTCATAGCTCATTTGGGCTTAAGTGATTCTCTTGCCTCAGCCTCCTGAATGGCTGGGACTACAGGCACCTGCCACAACAATCACTATTTTTGATTGCAGTTGTCATTATTTAGCAGGCCCAAGCCAGGCTCAAACCTGCCAGCTTCAGTGTATGTGGCTGGCACCCTACTCACTGAGCTATAGGCACCAGGCCTAAACATAGTATCTTAAAGAAACTTTATACCTCAGCTGAAGTTATGAGTTTGAAGTGCCAAGTCCTGTTTTTGCCCATATTATTCCTGACTATAGAGACTTAGAAAGCTTGTTAGCCACTGCCTCCCTCACCTCCCAGGTACTGTCTGTCAAGGCTGCAGGTGAGAAGAGGGGCTGGGACTGGGAGAGCCTGATGTCACCATGTCTGGGTTTGAGAAGCATCACTCAGGTGGTAGTCCAGAGAGGCTCCAGTGGAAAGGGAATGAAATTTTCAAAATGCTTTCCATTCATTATCTGCAACGTGAAAATAATTATACACAAGAGCTGCCCCCTCCTCTGCCTGTAGGAAGGTGGGAGCGCTGGAGAAAATCACGGTATTGAAAGCCTCCAATGTTGTGCTGATAGGAAGTATTGGCTCTCTCTCCCCTTCCCCCATCCCCAGAGGCTTTGATTGTGCTTCCTTTTCTCAGTGGGTGTTTCAGATGAATTCAAGATTCAGGAGGCCTTATGATGGGAAGTGACATCCTATCGTGGGAGGAGAATGTTAGCTGCGGAAATGCATACTGGAGGCGATGCTTGTTCCCAAAGAATGCTGGTGATGAATTAACAGGCACGGGTCCCCTACCCATCTTCAGGAAAGGCAGTGAGCCTGGATGGCCTGTTTTGGCTTAGATCTCTGCTCAGCAGGATAATGAAAGGTCAGAATGGGGCTCAAGCTACCACTGGCCCTTCCTACTCTGCCCCCATTAAATATAGGGGGCAAACCTTACATGGCATCTAACTCCAGGTTCAAACATGCAGGGGGCTTCAGGGTCCAGCAAGAACTGGAAATGGAGTGACCTTGGTACCTGCTGCTTATGTGATATCAGGAAAAATGGGTCCAGGGTCTTCAGATCTAGTTTTCAACAAAATCTGGATTTTTTTCCCCTGTGTTTGTGATCTCATTGTTTTTGTGTCCCTTCTCCCCTCTCCTCTCCCACTCTGTGGCCCCAACAAAACATCCCTGTAGTCCCAGGCAAATCTGCAGTCCATGTCTATAACTCTGAATGTGTTTCCCTTCTCATCCAGTTTTGCACCGGTTCTGACAGAGTGTCAGTCTCTTCTTGATCACCCCAGAGCCAGAGGGCTCAGTACCTTACAAATCCATCCACTGCACAGTTAAACAGATGTCTATGTTTGCCAGAAAATCCTTATTGGAGAAAAAAGTCCAGCTTCCTCAGCTGGAATTCAAAACCCACCACCCACCCCAGATTGGCCTTTGGAGTTAATTTCTGCTCTCCAGGCTGGCCTGTCCCTGACAATGAGTTTGTCACCTGCTTCTCCAACATGAGTTTTGCCCCAGTAGTGCCCGTGTCTAGAGTCCCCTGGGCCCTGCTCTTTGATGTTCTAAATTTAATAGCCTATTTTTAAAAGCTAGCAAAGGCATGGTGATAAAAGTAATGCACTTCATGAAAAAGGCAAATTATATGTTTTGAATATAGTTTGAAAAGGTCCTCCAGCCAGGCCTGCCTGTTTTGAACGTGGCAAGTCAGAAGCATGGTAGGTTTTAAGGAAGGAATACAAGATGAAATTTGCATGTAGTTCCAATTCTAAAATATGTACATATACTTTTCTCAGCAAGATGGCCAAAATTGAGATTTATTGAAAAGAGTGAGATGGCGGCAAGCTCCATAATTTATTTGCATATTGGGAGACACTTCTCTGAATTAGATCTTGATTCTTCTAGAAAGCTTTTCTGTGATTAGAGGCTCATGGAAGGTATGTTCTGAACTGGCAGAGTGTGGCACACACATCGTTACCACCAGGCCTTCCTGGATCCATCATAGACGTCAATAATGGAGCAGGCACCTTGACCATGGGAATATAAGCTCCACAGGGCAGAAACCATGTCTTCCTTATTAAATGATACACTTTCTTCACCTGAAACAGCTATTGGCGTATGATAGGTTAATTGAAATGTTTAAATGTCTAACCCCCATGGTCAGATTCATTTTTAGAATCCCCCCCCCACTGTATTTCTCTGGATATCTCTCAGTTGAATTGGTAAGTGATTAATAATCTTGACCTTGAAATTTCTTTTAAGCTCCCAAGGTTGTCCAGGTGTAGTCCTAAGGGCTGTGTTAGAAGTGTCTTGTGGGAGGCGCTGTGTGTGGTGGTTCACGCCTATAATCTTAGCACTCTGGGAGGCTGAGGCAGGTGGATCACTTAAGCTCAAGAGTTTGAGACCAGGCTGAGCAAAATCGAGACCCCGTCTCTATTAAAAATAGAAAAACTGAGGGCGGCACCTGTGGCTCAAAGGAGTAGGGCGCCGGCCCCATATGCCGGAGATGGTGGGTTCAAACCCAGCCCCGGCCAAAAACTGAA
>NW_003852442.1:6520224-6576862 GCF_000181295.1 Otolemur garnettii
AAAAAAAAACAAAAACAAAAAACAGTGTCTTGGGGTGGCAGTGGGTAGAGGAGATTCTTTGCACCTTGCAGGAATGCTCTGGTCAACCTTGCTAAAAAATAATCCCAGTATGGTAAGGGCTTCTGCCTTTCATGAGGAGGAATTAAGTTTCTAAGATGCTGAAACAATTACCTCCGAGACAACCCTGTGATGTAGGGCCCTAGTGCCTTCCGCCGCGCACCTGCTATTTTGTTCTTTCCATCTTTCTCTCTCCACAAAGCAGAATCTGCTGGAACTGGAGGATGTAGTTCAAATCTAAGTGTCAGGAGGCTGGGAGAATTTGAACACTGGCCTGTGTGCTCTCTGAGCTCTTGTCTCCAATTCAAAGTGTGGCGCTTATATTTCTCTTAGGGACAAGACAGTGTGTACTTTTTAGGCTACAAAATTGGAATGACTTCGCCTAGTGTTTTGTCCAGCAGAGCTGACTTTGACTGATCCCTTCCAGGCGAATGGAATGTAACGGGAACAATAAGGTACAAATATTGATGACTTTGTGCCAAGAGTTGGGCTGGACACTTGATAGGCAGTGCCCCACTTGACTCTCCTATCCCTAAGATGCAGATAGTGACCTTAATCTCCCCATTTTATTGACAAAGGTGCTGAAGACCAGAAGATGGGGTTCTTGCCAAGAGCCCCCACTTAGTTAGAGACAAGATTTGAACCCAAGGCATTTTGTCTTCAGATCCTGTGTTTGACCAGCAGGTCTACTGGGTGAAGGACTGCATGTCCTGCCGGTCCTTCCATGCCCACTTTCTTTTTTTTTTTTTTTTTTTTTTTGAGACAGAGTCTCAAGCTGTAGCCCTGGGTAGAGTTCTGTGGTGTCACAGCTGACAGCAACCTCAAACTCTCAGGCTTAAGTGATTCTCTTGCCTCAGCCTCCCAAGTAGCTGGGACTACAGGCATCCACCAGAAAGCTCTGCTATGTTTTTTTTTGTTGTTGTTGTAGTTTAGTTGGCCTGGGCTGGGTTCGAACCTACCAGCCTCAGTGCCTGTGGCTGGCATCATAACCACTGTGGTATAGGCAGTGACCACTTTCTGGGTAGGTGCCATCCTTGCCATCTTATCCCTCCAAATCTGAAACCTAAGAAAACCGTTCTTGTGTGTCCTATCAGCATCTCTGACAAGGAAATTATTCCATTTCTTGATGATCTCTCCTTGACTTCTAGCTTACTCCTTGCTTTCTGCCCCTGCTAGCCTTTGTGTCCTGTAGTGAGACAAGCCTGGGCAAAGCTTTTATTCCTCATTTAAAGCCCAACTCAGATGCCTTCTCACAGAAACTTTCTCTGGCACCCTACACATGCTGTTCTCCTCTCACCTCCTGTAGACCTCAAGACATCCAGTTCCACAGCTGGTCAGTGGTAACAATTTAAATCTGGGGTTAGGAAAGACCACCCTGGCCCATTTTTCTGGAGCTGTGATAGGGAGGTGTTGGCCGCATTCATCTGTACAGTGGAGCCTCATTTTCTGGTCCAGTAGTCCCTAGTGTGTCCTTCTCAGGTCCTCTGAGGACAGACAGGTGCCTGGCAGAGGTTTCAGACGCTGTCAGGCCACTTGTCTGCGTTCCATTTTAGTACCACCGAGCCCCCAAGACCGCCCATTTTCACTCGGTGTTGTGTTTGAGAATCTACAACGCCTGAGCAGTTCAAGGGGCAGAAGGAACAAGGACTGAAGGCTGCAATGATGGAGCATCATGGGGAGGTGATTAGAATAAAATAAGAGGATTTTTTTTTTTTTCTTGAGACAGTCTCACTATGTCGCTACTGTGGCGTCACAGCTCACAGCAACCTCAAACTCTTGGGCTTAAGTGATTCTCTTGCCTCAGCTTCCCAAGTAGCTGGGACTACAGGTGCTTGCCACAATATTTAGCACTGCTGAAAGGCCTAGAGAAGATCTTTCTGATCCAACTTCCCGTCCCCTACCTGAATTTTATTTCAGACATGAGGATGTAGTCATAGGCGTGATGATGGTTTTTCTGGGTAGTTGCAGTAATGGCAGCTAGATGAAATTGAAAGTTAAAGTAGCGAAAGAGTCCGATTCCCAAATAGAGTAGCTTCCTAAAGGGGA
Source organism: Otolemur garnettii (assembly GCF_000181295.1). Taxonomy (NCBI): domain Eukaryota; kingdom Metazoa; phylum Chordata; class Mammalia; order Primates; family Galagidae; genus Otolemur; species Otolemur garnettii. The sequence continues at coordinate 6,522,328 of NW_003852442.1, forward strand.
CAGGGGAAGCTGGATATCCTGGAGTCAATACCAAGTTGTGTTTTACCTCCAAGAAATTCCCAAATGTTACAGCTTCGTCACTCTAGGGTGGAGAACCCAGGTGTTTTCTATGCAATTGTTATATATACATGTATATAAATATATATTTTCTTTAAAAAAATAGAATAAGAGAAAACCAGGTGTTGGTGTGGGGGATTAGCAAGACAGAATGACAGCTGGGGGTGTTTGGGGACGGGGCTGCAGCATTTAGCAGCTTGGGACAGGAGAGAGCTGATGCTTTGGAAACCAGAGACCTGGGTTCAGACCTTTCCATTGAGTGCTGGATAGACTGACTTGAGTTTCACCGGCATCAATTTTCTCTTGCTGGGTTGATTAGATGATTATAAACCCTGGATTATCCTAAAAGACTAAGAGTAAGGCAAAATAAAATTCTGTCTTGATCTTAAGGACTCGTAGCGCCATTAATCAGAAGGGAAGCTGACCGAAAGGAGGGATGAGGGGCAGTTTGGGTGGCCAGAATTGCGAGGGGTTGGACTGGATAAGGTGTCCTCTCTGGGGAAGACAGCCACTCTGTGCTTCCTTTGACTTATTTCATGGCTACGTTAATATGGGAACACAGGACAAACGAATTTGGCCTCAAGCAAACCAGTTGGATGCTTACGAAGTACACAAGAACCTACACTATGGAGACTTTCTTACCCTTTTAATGTCATGGGCCACTCGATGGATAACCCTGCCAAGCAGCCAGCAGCTGGACTTTGGGGCCTGGCGCTTTGTATTTGCAGCCGGTCTTTGCTACTAGGCACGGTCTTGGCGGAGAGCCTCCCCACCTCACGTCATGTGGGCTTCATTAGTGTCATCGCTGAAGGTCCGTGGGACCCAGAGTTTCCATCAGCTCATTTTTGAAAGGAAGTAACGTAATGTCATGGACGAGACAGGCATCTTTACATTTTTCAAAGCATTTTTTGGTAATTCCAGCTCCCATCACTTGGCTTTCGCTAGGCTTTGCGGCCTCCAAGCGAGCTGGGAACCATCTTTTGTTTTCAAAGAGCCAGAAGGAACATTTCATCCAATTACAATGATAAGCAATTTACTGTCTGGAAATTCAGGGCTCTTGGATGCCTAATCTGCGGAGACCCACTCCTTCCCTCCCAAGGGCGGATTAAGCTTTGGAAACTTCTAATACAGCTGGGGGACCTGGAGGGACTTGGGAGTGAGGAGCCCTTTAAGAGGGAAGAGCAGGCCTTGGAGAATGGAGGGAAAGGTATCAGGGGAGCAGCAGACTTAATTTACCCATTAGAGGCATTTCCTGCAATTAGCTGAAAATGGATTTAGGCTCGATTAGAGCAGAGCCAGATGAAAAAATTGACAGCAATCTCAAAGCAAGTCAAAGAACTGTACTTCCCAATGGAGAGCGAATTATCCAGGTTCCGTTCCTGACAAGACCTGGCGGGGATGGAGGGTGTATCACAAGGGTCATGGGTTTCACCACGTATTTCCCCTACTGTGGCCCATAGTTACGGAATTTGTAGACATGAGGAAGGAGGACAAGATGATCCATTCTCAGCCCAGTGCTCTCAGCCACAAGCATCTGTGCAATTCCAGGCAGGGGTACTGGCCATGTGGACCTTCCTACTTCCCATTAAGGACCCAGAGTCAGCTCAGTTTGTGATTCTGGAGTCCTCTGGGGAGATGGACCTATATGCCAAAAAAAGATGGTACGTAAGATGCAAACAGTGAGTGTGATAGGAGGAAGGCAGGCGAAATCTCGGGGGCTGTCGTGACTGGAACTTGAATCATATTAGAAGCTTCCAGAGGTCATTCTGCCCTTGGGGGGAAGGGAGTAGGTGTCTGCTGATTAGGTAAATTGCTAACTGGGTGGTGGTGAATGGCACAGACACAAGAATGGCACAGATTTGCAGACAGCTGGTCCTGGGATGAATCTCTGCTCTGCCATCATCCAGACAAATGACATCATCTCCCTGAGCCTCAATTTGCACATCTGTAAAATGGGGTGACAGGGCTGCTTAGCAGAGCTAATGCAGAATAATGCATGTTTATAAGAGTTAGGACAGTTACCTAACAGTGTCACCTAACTTCTGCCCTGCTTTTTGAGCTGCTAACCATAGTTACAAATTCTTTGCTGCTACCTCCCACTAAGAGGCAGAGTCTAAGTCTTTTCTGCTTCAGTCTGAGCTGGACCTAGTGTTTTGCTTGACTGATAAAATTATCTGTGACTGACAAGGCTAGGTCATGAGGAATCCTATTTTTTTGGTTGTTGTAGTTGTTTGTTTTTTAAACTTGCTCTTGATCCCTGAGCCGCCATGTAAGAAGTTTGACTGCCAAACGGGATACCAAGTGAGCCAAGCTCATAAGGAGGCCCTGGGGCTGGATAGAGGAAGTTCCAGCCTTCTAAGCCTGAGCCACCGGGCCAAGCCAGAAGACCCAGCATGAGGAACAGAGATGCTCTGTCCCCTCTGTGGCCCCCAGGACCATGAGAGGTAGTGAAAGCACCTACAGTGAGAATAAGACGGACTCTGTCAGGCCAGGGCAGACCTGACACAGCTGGTCTGTTGGGTTTAGGTCCTGCCTGACCTTCACCCCTTGTCTCCCCTTCTTACTGTTTCGTAAATTTAGCTCCTACCCTAAATTTACCTACCCTCAAATGCCTATCTTGAGTAGTTTAGGTGGATTAATTTGGGAGATAAGTTATATTCTATTGAAATGTTATTTTGGGTCATGAGTTACACTGATAGTTGACTATAGCTCATGGGTTTGCTGATTAAGATAAGGATTAACATGAAATTCACTTTGAACTCAGATGTATAAAATTGTAGTTTTGGACATGGAAGGACAGAACAGTCTTGGAAACTCTCACTATTCTCCAGAATTCTGGCAGTGGGCCTATCCTTGCCTCTATATATTGGCTGATAGTGACAGGTGGCCAGACCCTTTTCATCCAGTAACAGTAATAAGAAAGAGAGGTGTGGCTTGGTGCCTGTAGCTCAGGGGTTAGGGCGCCAGACACATGCACTAGGGCTGGCAGCTTCAAACCTGGCCTGGGCCCACTAAACAACAAAAAAATAGCTGGGCGTTGTGGTGGGTGCCTGTCATAGCAACTACTTGGAAGGCTGAGGCAAGAGAATCACTTAAACCTAAGAGTTTGAGGTTACTGTGAGCTGTGATGCCACGGAACTCCACCAAGGGCAGCATACTGAGACTGTCTCAAAAATAAAAAAAAAGATGTGATTCTAATCCTGAAGGTTTGGGGGTGTTGTGTTGTATATACACCAACAGTAGCTGTCTGAACACTCCATTCTATGGATGGTGAAGTTGAACTGTGGACACGTCTTTCTTGACAGTTACCAGCACACCTGCTTGATTCCCAAATTTGCTTCAGTTCTGTACTTTGCCTGGCTCTAGACACTTAGCTCTATTGGAGGACCTAGCACAGCCCCCACATGAACCCTCTCCCCTCTCCTCATAAAACAACACAGAGGACCTAGTTAGCTTCACCCCCAAAATTCATGCTGAAGGACTCTAACCCACCAAAGCCCTCAGGGCAAGTCGTAGCATTTGCACACCCTCTACTGCCCATATAAAGAAGGTCTCTAACTGCCCTCAGGCATAGATGCTAGCTCCCTTTTCCCTGAACCTCTCTGTTCCAGGTCTCATCCCTGGACACAGCTGCCCCACTTTTCAGCCTTCATAGTCCAGTTTTGTTGTAACTATCTACATTGAAACTACTACGAGAACATAAAATGGATCGTAAGGAAGTGCCTGGTACATAGTAAATACCTATTAAAGAGAAGAACCAAAGGGAATTCTGTAAGAATCTGCAAATAAGTGGCTTCATTGCATTAAACTAGTCTAGTAAAACGGAGTGGTCCACTGGGCCCGGCTCTTTCTTGTGACTTAAAATGTTGGGAGTGGGTCAGCTTCTCTCTTTATCTGGGGCTTCAAACCCGGCACTTGTTCCTTCAAATAAGGAAGAATCCCAAGTTCATCTATCACAATTCAAAGTTAGATGAAGAACAGACTAGGGCTGGGGTCCCTCTAGCCAAAACCCTTCCTTCATTTTTGTAACCAAGTATCCTGAGGAAATCAGCACGATTCCTGAGAGAGAAGGAGTATTTTTGACTAGTATTACGATCCATCAGTGGTCCTTTATCTTATCTGATGTTGGTTTTTCTTTCAATTTCTGATGAAAGTCATGGATTTTATTTCTGGAAAGATGCACATACATGTATACCCACAAGTGAGATTCTTCACATACTCAGGAAGCTGGATCATAGACCCCAGAAAGCTCATTTCTACCCTGAGAATCCCTGACCTAAAGAAGAGTTGTGGGGCGGGAAGGGCTGCACCATGGCAGACTGAGAATTCCCCAAGAGGGGACTTTCCTGGGCACCCAAAGTCCAGAGGTGAAGGGAGAAATGGCACTGAGAAATTAACATGCAGAGTTTTTGTGGAAAAAGTCAGCTGGGGTCCTGGAGAGACGGACACCGTACCGGCCTGTGGCAAAGCCGATAGGTGCAGCCCTGAACTGAATTCTCAAAAGGTTTTATTTAGAGTTTACAGCTTGTGTTTTCAGAATGAGGTAGTAAAGAGTTAATAGTCTCATGCCTCAATCATTTTCAAATTCATTTTGATTATGAAAAAGTTCATGAAGTGAAGTCTCTAAATCATAGAACAATTCTCAATTGCAGAACTAAGTAGGTAACAAAGTTGCCTTAGGGGCTAGGAGAGGAAGTTTCTGTTTATAGCCGTCAGGCTACATGGTCTGGGCTCAAGGGTAATTTTTAATCCTCTTCTACCTCTGCTGATAGCCTGTCTCCCCTAAGCTGCTGAATTTTACTCAGATGTCCCTAAACTCACATTCTGTCTGTTCTGGTAAACATTCCAACCCCTCTCACCATTGTGGCTGTGCTGTTCCCACTGAAGTCCTCTGGAATGTCCACCTGCATTGTATTTCTACCCACAAAGAAGGATTTTATAATTTGATCATATCATTTTCTAGATAGAATGGTCCTGAAATTTTTCATCTTTGACTTGCCTGCTTGAGTATTGAAGACCCCTTCCCTCCTCAAACCATCAGAGATGTTAGTATGAAGTTAAGGCTGTTAAGAAGACTTTGATAAAATCTTGTACAGTGAGGTTATCAGAAGTAATGAGAATGATCTCTTCCCTTCTTGTTTGCTTTTTTTCTTGGAAGTTTATGGGTTTTGTTCCATTTATTGAAATGACATGCAACAGACTTACAAAAGCATCCACTTGTAAGGAGAACTCACATTTAGCCTGAAATCAGCTAAGCAAACTCTTCTCCCGACCACACTGATTGCAGAATGCAAAATATAATTAAGTGTTTACTGGAAAAGCTGGCAAACAGGGCCTGGGGGAACATGTCAGAGCAGCCCTGGTCTCCATAGCAACGTCCAACGAGCCTCACAGAATAATGAACGCATTCACGGAATCACTGATGCAAAATGATAAAACAGCAGCTAATGAGAACACAAAATCAACAGCATCATTATGTTCAGAGCATTAAATATTTAATGTAACGGCTTTCTGCTCCAGCATTCAACGATCCTAATTTTTTTTTTTTGGTTGTTTCTAAGTTGCTGTAAATGGAGAACAACTGACATCTGTTGAGTACACCCATAACTGCACGTCTCAGCGTTAGTTACACAGCATTGCAGAATACATCTTATAAGCAATTAGGAAGACACCATATTATAAATTACAGCAGAGGTTTATTTAGCCGGGGTGCCAGATTCTTCTCTCTCATTGATGAGTATTTATTCTGCACTGAAACGCAACATTGCGATCCAATTTGGGCAACTTTGCATCATTCTTTAAGAGGTCCCGTAATATAGTGGTCTTGGGAGGAGAGGGGTAGGGTTGAGGAGCTGCCAGTTCTCTGAGGGTGTGTTCATCAAACATTGTCCTGTGTGGACAGACTCTTGGGTGCTGTGCCCTGACACTTGAGGCCGGGGAAGCCTGAGCCTACATCCTTTTGTTCACTACTTGGTCTTCTCACAAGTTTGGCACCAGGGGGCCACCGTTGCCTCCTGTTCTGAGCAAGCTCATTTACTTGGACTCAAAGACATCACCATTCCAGAACAGGTAATCAGAATATACCTGTTTATATTTTTATTTATTTATATATTTTATTTATATAATTATTTCATGTATTTTTATACAAAAAAAAAAAAAACCCAAACCCGTTAGTGCAAATAGGAGAACCAGTGGAAAAACCCCATATGATCTCAATGGAGAAAAGGCCTAACTTTGTTTCCCCCTCTCTCTATTCAGGAGATGTCTGCTATAGGATATATGCTTATAAATGTGTTGCCAAATAATTGGTTTAGCATAATGGCCTATTTATATGCATATCAGTATATTCTTATTCACACTGTAGTATTATGATACCATTACTTCTTGAGCAATTATGATTTGCCATGTGCTTTGCTGGGCGATTTCCTATTTCTTGAATATAATTATCAGAATGATCCGGCAATATATTTTATCCCCATTTCCGTGTGAAGACATGGTTCAGAAAAGCTCTGTAATTTGTCCATGACTAGTAAGTGGTAGGTGAGAATTCTAATTAAATCTTGCCTCCCCGATGGTGGTTTTGTATAAATGTGTGTGTGTACACCTGCAGTGTCCTTATGGAACACCATGATGTAGTTTACAGAGCCCGATGGTGAATGATGCCGTTATCAATGTAACACCAAGGATGCCTTGCAGCCTAGCAACCCCTTCCTCTTCAACTACAGGTTCAAGTGCACTGTGGGATATACAAGGTAGGAAAACATTGCCTTAGAATAATACATGGTGGAAGTGTTTCCGGGGTAGTGCATGCTTTCTCTGGCTGAGGACTCCAAAGAGCTCTCCAGTAGAGTTTGATCTTTCTCTGAGAAAGACCATAGGGCGGGTAGTGTTTAGGAAAGCTGCTGGCTACAAGCTGCAGTTCTTCATAATACATGTGTGCAAGGCTGGCTGAGTAGAGTCAGGAACTTTGGCTGATGAGTATTGTGTGGAAACCAGCCTCCCTTAGACAAGAATCCCCCTGAGTGCAAATTCCAAAATTACAGGGATCTGTAGAGATAGGAGTAAAATGGAAAGGTGTGTATGCTATAAATATATTTGTTGTCGTTCATTATCTTCAGCTTCTTGGATTCCGCATTTTACACAGCCTCTCAAAGGAAGGCTATAATTTGGAGGTTGGTTTGGTGACTGAGATTGTCATCTAGATAGAAGCCAAACTCTCCAGGGCTGTGACTTGCCTGGTCACTTTTCAGGGTAGCCTGTAGCAGGGAATGTTGCATTCCTAAGCAAGACACATCACCCCCCATAAGCACATTTATAACAGTTTTAGTAAATACTCGATAAATGTTAGAATGGTGATGTAATAAGAACTATGGGGTTTATGTGGGTTATTTAATCGTCACAGAGGTGCTTTTAGGTGAAGGAGCTGAACTTTAGTGAAACTCAGTAGCAAGGCCAAGGCCAAGGGCACAAAGCTGAGGAGAGAGGCAAGAGGCAGCTTTTTTGGAGGACCCACAACCAATACTAGGTTCAGTGTCTAGATATTTGCTAAGAAAATCAGAAATTAACTCAATAGAGATTCAAGTCTGTCCTTAATCTACGTTTGCGATATATTTCAATTATATGAGATTAGGACCAAACGATACACTTGATAGTAGAATAGGACATGCTCTGTGTTCAGTGATTATTCACTGATCCGTGGAACATTACTGAGCACACTCAAAGAGGCAGAGGCTGTGTTGAGTCATAAGGAGATAAAGGTAAGCAAATTCTAGAGGCTGGAGAATTTTACAGTAGTAATAGGTATACACAGGGTATTATGGGGACCAAAGGAAGAGGTACGTTGCTCAGATTTGGGGGCAGAAGCAGAGGTCACTGACAAAGTAGGGGTACAGAGCCAGAAAGCTGTTGTAAATAAGGAGGAATTAGCCAGAGCTTGGCTGGGACCTGTGTGAGAAGGGTGGGTGGGCTCGGCGCCTGTGGCTCAAGTGGCTAAGGCGCTAGCCACATACACCTAAGGTGGTGGGTTCGAATCCAGCCCAGGCCTGCCAAACAACAATGACGGCTGCAACCAAAAAAATGGCTGGGCATTGTGGTGGGCACCTGTGGTCCCAGCTGTGGGAGGCTGAGGCAGGAGACTCGCTTGAGCCCAGGAGTTGGAGGTTGCTGTGAGCTGTGATGCAACAGCACTCTACCCAGGGGGACAGCTTGAGGCTCTGTCTCAAAAAAAAAAGAGAATGTCCTCTACCCTGCATCAGACAGGGAGAAGGGAGGCTGGGAAGGGAGTAAGAGAGTCTCTCCTTCAGAGCATACAGTCCTGCAGTGGTTGGTTTTCTTATGAGGCTGAGGTGATGGTGATTGGCGCCGACAGCTCTTTTGCATAATTGTGCTGTATCCAAGGCTGGCCCTAGAAATGAACAGGGTTGCTCAACTACTATGAGTTAGCCAAGATGAGAGAGAAAGAGACAGAGAGAGAGAGAGTGTGTGTGTTGTTGTATGTCAAATTTAGCATTCCACATCATTTCATGTCTTTTTTTTTTGTTTGGACCAGAAGTTATGGGAGGCATGTGCGGGAACATAACTTGCCTGAATTCTAGTCCTGTGTGTCAAGCCAACTTTTCTTGGATAAAGACTAAAAAGTCAGCAGGGAAATCTTAGTCTAGGAGAGGGATTTATGGGATCAGCACAAATCAATCTCAGGCATCCAGGCAGGCATGGTGCAAAATTTCTAACTTAAACTTTCACCCCCTAGGAGAGCTGGGTCCCCTGTTCTGTGTTTCCACAGGGGTAAGGAGACAGCAGTCACTGGTCTCTGTCACTTGTGTTTGAGTTCTAGTTTTTCTGCCCATTACTGTTAATGGAATCTTGGGTAAGTACTGGAATTTTTTTTTTTTTTAAGAGCTGGGGTCTTGCTGTGTTGCCCAGGCTTGAGTACAGTGGCCATTCACAGGGACAAACCTACTATCTTAGAGCCCTGAACACAAGTGATCTTACCACCTCAGTCTCAAGTAGTAGCTGGGACCAGAGGCACATGTCACTGTGCCTGAACCTTTTGAATTCTTGAGTTTTATGGCAGGAAAATGGGAATAAGAATTGTACCTGCCCTGGAGAATTACAGTTAAGAATTACAAGAATAATTCATATTTGATATGTGGCCCAAATTAGGTGTCTCAAAACATAGGCTAGTTGGGGGTTCCTGTATAATCTATTAGAAATAAGATCACTAGGCCATGTATGGTGGCTCATGCCTTTAATAATAGCGCTCTGGGAGTTCGAGATGTGTGGATTGCCTGAGCTCAGAAGTTCAAGACCAACCTGAGCAAAAGTGAGATCCCACCTCTCAAAATAGCTGAGCATTATGGTGGGTGCCTATAGTCCCAGGTACTTGGGAAGCTAAGGCAAGAGGATTACTTGAGCCCAAGAGTTTGAGGTTGCTGTGAGCTATGATGATGCCCTAGCACTCTACCCAGGGTGACAGAGTGAGACTTTTTTTTTTCTGAGAAAAATAATAAGACCACTATCTTTTAACTGTAGATTAAAAATGTTTGTTTGTTGAGTGGCACCTGTGGCTCAGTAAGTAGGGTGCTGGCCCCATATACTGAGGGTGGCAGGTTTGAACCCGGCCCCGGCCAAACTGCAACAACAAAACAGCTGGGTGTTATGGCAGGTGCCTGTAGTCCCAGCTACTCAGGAGGCTGAGGCAAGAGAATCACCTAAGCCCAAGAGCGGGAGGTTGCTGTGAGCTGTGACGTTACAGCACTCTACTGAGGGTGACAAAGTGAGACTCTGTCTCTAAGAAAAAAGAAAGAAAAGAAACTGAAATCACATCTACACTGAGCAGTACAGGAAAATGTTTGCAATTTTTGGTAGAGATGAGGTCTTATTCTTGCTCAGGCTGGTCTTGAACTCCTGAACTCAAGCAATCCACCTGCCTTGGTCTCCCAGAGTGCTGGGATTACAGGCATGAGCCACAGCACCCTTAGATTTAAAATATTTAAAATGTGTTAAGATGTGAACTCTTTGAGGAGGAAAATTGTTTGTTTTCCCCTCTGCCTCCAGCAGGAGGCGCATAATCCTTGCTCTGTGAATATTTCTCTGAGAGTTGAAATGAATGTTGCCCCCAGTTTTATAAATAAGAGAAACCAACTTGGAGATGGTGACCGTTGTTTCCAGGTTGCCTAGGCAGTGGCAGAGCTATGCGGACCCCATCCAGGCCCTCAACCATCACACTGGGACATTTGGCCCATTTAGCAACACAGAGGGGAGACTGTGCTAAGGAGTGGGCAGGGTCACCAGACATCGGCCAGGCCGCGGGTCATGTTTTTAGCAGACCTCACGGGTGACTATCTGAGTCACTGTCTCCCTAATGTCTATCACAGCCTGTGTCCTTTCGCTGTGCCTACCCAGCAGAACCTTAGCTCTTTGTCAGCCTTGAACCTGCCTTTCCCATTCGTACCCTCAGGCTTCTGAGCTCTGTGAGACAGAAACAATGTGGCTGGGCAGGGTGCCAGAGTGACACATTTGTAACTGTAACACATAATGAAGCGGGGCATTGGCACTTGGAATCCCTTCACAGGGAGAGAGTATGTGAGTGAGGGAACCAGTTTTATGTTATTTTATGTATTTTTTTTGAGATGGAGTCTCACTATGTCGCACTTGGTAGAGTGCTGTAGCATCACAGCTCACAGCAACCTCCAACTCTCAGGCTTAAATGATTCTCTTGCCTCAGCCTCCCTAGTAGCTGGGACTACAGGCACCTGCCATAACACCTGGCTATTGTTATTGTTGTTGTTGCAATTGTCATTGTTGTTTAGCTGGCCCAGGCTGGGTTCAAACATGCCACCCTTGGTGTATGTGGCTGGCACTGTAACCACTGTTCTAAGGGCGCCAAGCCAAGAACCGGTTTTAGATGAAATGAAAACCTAGACTTGTCTGTGGTCAGTCTCTCTCCCACCCTTAAAGTCCTTGGAGAAATATGAGAGAGGACAACTTTGAACCCATTCCCTGGTGCTTAACTGCCCGGTCTATCACCACCTGCTATCTGTCCATGAGGATAAGATTATTTACTTCATGGGGTACATGAGTGAATTCAGGTGAGGTCCTTTGCACCTTGCCTGGTACATCAGTGACACTAGCCCATTATTATTGTGACTTCCGCACCCACCACGGTCTCTAACTCTCAAACTTGGGAAACTCTTGCCCTTCACTTGATGGAGAGCAGATGAGCCCTTGGGTGTGAATAATCTCACATTCTATCCTCCCACTTCCAGGTTTTAAAATGGAGAGATGCATGGCCCAAAATTTGTATTTTAGCAAGATTAAAATTTCAGGATAAGCCAGAATGTAGAATGGTAGGAATTTAGAAATAATTTGGGGGTCACTTAGCATAACACTTTCAGGACACAGGTGGGGAAATTGAGACCCATAGGTGAGGTGACTACCAGGCTGGCACTAGGGCCCAGGCACATTGACTCTCAGTGTGTTTGCTGAGCACACAGGGGATAATTTAATCTGTGCTTCAATCTGCTCTGATGCTGGTGGGTTCTTCTGCAACAGGGTGGAGTGTGTTGTGTCATCCTGCCCTCTGCTGGTGAATACACAAATCGCACCAAAGGGAAAAGCTCGAGAAACTCCCCAGTAAAGCCAGTCAGACATCACCCTGGAATATTGTTTCTCTAGGAAGAAATGCCAATCCTTGGGTACCTTGGGGTGTGTGTGTGTGTGTGAGAGAGAGAGGGGTTTCCTGGAAATCTAGTACCAGAATGGAAAATGTAGTTTTTTATAAAAAGAACAGAATAGAAGACTATTGGAAATGTCACTGGTTGAGCCACCTGATTCATCGCTACTCTCCCTAGATCTCAGACTCTTGGAAGATTGCTACAAGGGTTTTGTCAGGGGTTCTGGTCTTTTCTAGGTTGTAAGTCTGTGCACTCTTAGAAATTGGCTAATGAAGACTCAGAGGGTGAGTGCATAGGATCAAGAAGGGACCAAAAACCTTGCTAAGCCTTGTCAGTTCTATAAAGGATGGTTGAGTGAGGCTGAGACCAAAGGTAGCTATGAGTATCCCCATTATTAAGTCGAAGCAGAGGGTGACAGCTTCACAGTGAAGCTTCCCCGTAGCATTCATCTCACTTAATGCCTTCCTTCATCTTTCTTATAAGGCTACAAACTCCCTGAGTACCAGAACCATGTTATATTCACCTTATTTGCTGTTATGTCCCTAGAATCTAGTGACAGCGTCTCGTACGCATGAGATGCCCAATATTAAGTTGTGGCCCGATCAGTTGAAAATTCTGTTGATAGTTTATAGGTGAAAAGCTCTTTGTGGTTTTGGATAAGTACCATGCTGTGGGTCATTGAGTTGCAATTGTTTCGTCTATTACACTGTCTGCTATCACAGCCCAGAGATCCACAGAACTCAAAATACAAGTTGACCTTAACCTTGTGGGTGCTGATCCTACCATTTCCTTAAAGGTGTGACTACAGGAGTGACCAAGCGTAGTTTGGTTATTTGTTAAACACAAAATGTGTGCTCTTGTTATCTAGGGCCTGAGTTTGGGTCTGCCATTTCCTGGCTATGGGTATTTGGACAAATTATCGAAGCCTCTGTTTCTGCATGTTCTACGTGGGAGACCTAAGTAGTGCCTATTCCATAATTTTGTTCTGAAGAATAAATGAGTTAAAATAGTTAATTGACTTGGTTCCATGGCTGCGTAGAAAATACTTGGGAAGAATTATCAGAAAAAGAAAGATGAGGATGGGAAGGGAGGAGGAGACGGTTGCAGTTAGAGCTGTTATTTCAGAGATGAGTGATTTCATAATCCTTGCTATGTTGCCTAACTGTTAAGCATAACGCTTATGAAATCTCAGCAGTTCAATTAGTGTTACTTTTATACAGACAAACCAAATTTTAGGCTTTCAATTCTCAGATTATCTAGTTGGAGAAATAACTTTTAAGAATACTATTTTTTTCCTAATTTCAAGAAGGAAATGCATTTTCATTATGGGGGAATTTGACAATGCAGAAAAGTAGCAAAAGGAAAAAATTACCCTCAAGCCCATTGCTCAAAGTTAGCATCACTATGACCTTGATGACTGACACCTTATATTTTATATAGCTCTTGTAAAATCATTCTGTGTTGTAACTTGTTTTTCTCACTTATCATGACTCTGCTCCCATGGTATCAGAAATCAAGTCTTAGAAGACTATTTAAGGGCTGAACGGTGCTTCTGTGGACCCACCATGATGGAGTTAATCAGCACCTTGTTGTGGGATAGCCCTTGGATCTAGAACTTTCTCAGTGATGACGAGTGTGGTGTGGAACCACATGATGACTAAATCTTTGCATGCAATTGTGCCACTTTTCTGTGTGGTAACTGTTTTGGTAGTTGAGTTACTGGGTAAAAAGGTCTCCGTGAAGACAGCTCAATACCACATGTGGTTTAATTGTCAGAGTCAGGTCATAGATACACACTGAATCTCAAAATCAGTGAAAGATAAAGGCTTAGTGTCCAAAGTCTTCCTTGACCTTCTTGAATCTGTCTTTGGGTCTGTTCACCCCAAATCTCTGAAATTCATGCTCCACCCTTCGGGGCTCCTGAATGGCAGTTTCCATTGCTCCCTGCCCCTTCCCCGGGCAGTGGCAGCATCTCTGGGCCATGGCCCCAGTGGCGTGCTGGCAAATGTTTAATAGCTGGTTCTCCAGAGAAGTGGGGGAGGCCTGGATTAGTAGCATTTGTGCATTTCTGTGGTGCAAAGTCCCAGCATGGCCAATTTCAAGCTACCAACATCATATCCCTGAACCTGGAATTTTGAAGAAAAGCACAAAATTGGCTCTGAGGAGCTAGAACGAGCCAGCTCTCACATGCCATGTGGGTGCCAATGGGCAGCAAATACAGCTATTTATTCCCCCTGCCTTCCCAAGGCAACTGTGAAGTCCAAGAGCTGAATCACTCTTTCCGTTCCCCTTTACCTTAGGTTCCCCCCCTTTAGGGCCTTGAGAACAATCAATTGTGATTTCAGGTACAAAAACAGGGATGTCTCAATCTCCTCCTTCCTCTCCTTCCATTTTTTTTTTTCATCTAGTTGTAGAGACATGGTGCTTAAAAAAAAAAAATCACACATGCTTCCTCTTCATAATCACCAGTACAGAGTTTAATGCACAACCAACCAATTGTGGTAATAACTAAAGAAATCTGTTTATACTAAAATGAAAATAACGACTACAACATTCTTTCTTGTTTAGATCGTGGTAAGCAGAGATGAGATGAAGGTCAGATCGCATTAACGACTTCATTTTATAAGTGGGAAAAAATCAAAACACAGGTCCCTCAGAATGTCCAATTACATTTCAAGTTTTGGGGTTTATTTTTTTAACACAATTCCTAAGCATCCTTGCCTATATAATATTTACTTTTTTTTTTTTTTTTTTTTTTTTTTTTTTTGCTTGTATGAAAGGTTTTTATTAGCGGGGGAGGGAGGCTGCAGAACAGCACCGAGGAGGAGAGAAAAAGAGAAGAGAAAAGAGGGGAGACAGATGAGGAGAGAGTGGGGAAGAGGAGAGAGAGAGAGAGCAGAGGAGAGAGGTGGGGAGAGAAAGGGTAGGGGGGAGAAATGGACCCTTACTATATAGGGAAGTCTTAGAATGGTGACTGGACAGTGGGATAACCAATAAGGAGTTACTGCTCTGGGGGAAGGAGTCGTTAGGGACGGGAATCGGGTAATTGGAACAGAGTGATGAGCGAAGCCACTCCCTGTGTTTGGGGAGGAGTTGTAACTTGTAAGAGCAGCAAGGGGCTTTTTGGGGAAGGGGCTTTCTGAGGCAATTATCTAACATTCCTCCCTTCTTGATATATAAAAAATAGGGGGTTGGCTTGGGATAGTGGACGTTGACTTCTCTCTTCTGTAATTTCTTCTGGCTGGGAGGGGCACGTAGTTTTAATTGGCCAACTAGAGGATTATGATTACATTTTTTCTTGATCTGTGTCTTTATGGGATTTTTGTTTTGTTATCCTGAAAACGGGGTTGGCACTGAGCAATGTCATTGTGTTGTGTGGCATTATACCCACCATGTCATGAGATCGATAGTTGTCTCCAGTTTCCGGATTGAAAGAAACATTAGCTGTATCTCCTTGAACAAGTTGGCTGTGCTCATACGAGCTGGACAATGGTCCAGGAGCATTTCAGTCTCCGAGTGCCAGATATCACAAGTGTTCAGTTACGGATGGCTTCCTGATTAACTTATCTCCTGTTAACTATTTCCAGGTTTTCTGTCTCTGTGTCAAGTAGAACACTACTTAACAGAAACCCCAACTCAAGCCCAATATCCCTGTGATCCCGAGAGAATGACCGACACCAGCTGAGGCTTCTCTCCAAGCCTCCCACAGCTTCACCTCTCACTCAGTCTCATGCCTGACCCTGAAATATTTATGATCGTGAGGTTTTATATATTGACTGGCTTGAGCCTGTCCTAAACCCAACTGCCAGGCTGGGACGATGCAATTCCGTTGGCAAGGAGACCGGGAAGCTTCTGACAAGTATCTGCTCCAGTCCTCAAGCCTACCCAAAATCTAGCTCACTGCCCCAAATGTGTTCCTTATTACCTGAGTATGTGTCATCAATGTCTCTTCTTTATACAAATTCAGACAGGATGGGACGGTGTCTTGTCTAACACGAGTATTTATAGTCAGTCCCTGGAGTGTCATCACTTTGGTGACAGGGTTTAGAAGGTGGCTTTGGGGTGTGGATGTATTTGAATATTTGAGGCTTCATCTTCTTCCAAATAGCCTAAGTTGCGAGATCTTATTTTTCTTTAAAAATGTACAAGTGATCAGAGATTTCCTTGGATATAATCTGGTCAGAGTGGAAAGAGGAGATGTGTGGTCATTTTTATACAATAACTAGAATAAACATTTGGTTTTATTCTGCATATGTTTATGGAATTCATAAACAAAATGCAGAGACTAAGTGGGTACTGAGTTAATAGTGTAGTTTTCTCAAAGCACACTCCGTTACCCCAAGATCTGCACTGGGTATGTGTTAGATCTGTGCACTGCTTGTCACCAAGGATGGAAGTCTTAATCTTTCACTCCTGTGAAAGCTGTGATAGAGACAGTTAACTGTCCCCAGAATCGGTTCTTTCCTTTTTTTTCTGCAGTTATGATGATAATAGAATAAAGAATGGTATAAATAATAGCATAAGAAGCTACATTTCCCAGTCTCTGTTAAGACTACATGTGATTGGTCCAGGTGTGGGGACTGTACTCCTGTAATCCCATCACTCTGGGAGGCCGAGGCAGGTGGGTCGCTTGAGCTCCAGAGTTCAAGACCAGCCTGAGCAAGACTGAGACCTCATTTCTAAAAATAGCTGTGTGTTGTGGTGGGCACCTGTAGTCCCAGCTGCTTGGGAGGCTAAAGCAAGAAAAACGCTTGAGCCCAAGAGTTTGAGGTTGCTGTGAGCTATGACGCCATGACACTCTACCTGGGCAAGAAAGTGAGACTCTGTCTTTTTTTTTTTTTTATTTTGAGACAGAGTCTTAAGCTGTTGCCCTGGGCAGAGTGCTGTGGTATCACAGCTCATAGCAACTCAAACTCTTGGGCTTAAATGATTTTCTTGCCTCAGCCTCCCATGTAGCTGGGACCACAGGCATATGCCACAACACTCAGCTATATTTTTTTGCTATAGTTGTCATTATTGTTGAGCAGCCCCAGGCTGGGTTTGAACCTGCAGCCCACGTGGATGTGGCTGGCACCCTAACCACTGAGCTACAGGCACTGAGTGGAGACTCTGTCCTTAAAAAAAAAAAAAAAAAAAACTACACATGACTATGAGATTAAATTCAGTGAGGAGTAAGAAAGTACTGTGTGAAACTTAGGAAGCATTGTTGGAAGGGGGTGAGACTTTTCTCCTCTTTTCTCCTGGCTGTCGTGTAAACAGGTGAGCTCGGGTTAGAGTTGCCATCTTGGATCAGAGGGTGAGAGTTATGTACTGAGGTTGGTGGATACGAAGCATTTGGGTTCTATTTTTTGTTTGTTTTGAGACAGAGTCTCAAGCTGTTGCCCTGGGTAGAGTGCTGTGATGTCACAGCTCACAGCAACCTCCAATTGGGCTTATGCGATTCTCTTGCCTCAGCCTCCCGAGTAGCTGGGACTATAGGCATCTACCACAACGCCTGGCTATTTTTTTGGTTGCAGCCATCATTGTTGCTTGGTGGGCCCAGGCTGGGTTCCATCCTGCCAGCTCAGGCGTATGTGGCTGGCGCCTTAGCCACTTGAGCCACAGGCTCCAAGCTTAGCATTTGGGTTCTTGATGAGCGTGGAGTCATCATGCCAGCCCTGGTCTGCCTATGTCTATTGAAAGGAAAATAATCAGTGTGAATCATTCCAATGCCGTTGTCTGCCATTTACGGCTGAACCTAATAACTTTAGCTATTTGGTGGCACAATGGTCTGACTTACAGAAGCTTCGCTGAAGGAAGCCTTTACACGACTCCGTTAATTTTTTTTTTGTTATTTTTTTATAGCATAACTGTGTACATTAATGCAATCATGAGGTACAGTGTGCTGTTTTCATATACATTTTGAAATACTCTCATCAAACTGGTTAATGTAACCTTCATGTCATTTGAGTCTGTTAATCTTTACAATAACTCACAGGGATTATTATTACAGTATTTTCCCCATTTTTTACGGCCAAGTCCAAAGTCACCAGCATCCTGAGTGGTGAGAGATAGATTTTTGAACATGGGCTATCTGGCTGCAGGATCCCTATAATCACTTTCCTTGTTGTCTTTAGCTATTACAAATACAACCCGGCAGACGTGGGAAGGACCCGCTTTGAGAAGGAGCTTGAGTTTCACACAGCAAGTTATTAAATTTGTTGTTTCTATCAAAAATTGCTGTCTGATGAATCAAATGCAAATAGTCTGAACCGTATGGATTAAATTGCCATTAAAATATCCACATGGGGGCTCGGCGCCTATAGCTCAACCGGCTAAGGCGCCAGCCACGTACACCTAAGGTGGCGGGCTCGAATCCCCAGCCCGGACCCGCCAAACAACAATGACGGCTGCAACCAAAAAATAGCCGGGTGTTGTGGCGGGTGCCTGTGGTCCCAGCTACTTGGGAGGCGAAGGCAGGAGACTCGCTTGAGCCCAGGAGTTGGAGGTTGCTGTGAGCTGTAATGCCACAGCACTCTACCCAGGGGGATAGCTTGAGGCACTGTCTCAAAAAAAAAAATCCACATGGGTTTGAAAGTGGAGTGCAAATTGTGTGTTTCTATACACAGTGTTTTCTTGAGCTTGTAAGGTTGGGTAATTGGCCTGAGGTGCTGCGTGGCTACAGCACGTCGAGGTTCATCTGTCCCTAATGAATGGGGTTTTGTGGTGCTTTTTGAATATCTTTGGCCAAATTACAGACGCACAAGAAGTCATGGCCTGGACCTCAGGTCAACCTCCTGAGGGCAGATGTGTGTTTGGTGTTTCTACATTTAACTTGCTGTCGTAACCTGAGAAATTTACTCCTGTCCATAGAGTATTTTTCTTGTTTCTCTGCCAGAATTTCATAGTTAAAAATATCTTAGAAGGGTGGTGCCTGTAGCTCAGCAGATAGGGCACTGGCCATGTACACCGAGGCTGGCAGGTTTGAACCCAGCCTGGGCCAGCTAGAACAACAACTGCAACAATAACAACAACAACAAAAATAGCCAGGCATTGTGGTGGGTGCCTGTGGTCCCAGCTATGTGGGAGGCTGAGCCAAGAGAATTGCTTAAGCCCAAGAGTTTGAGTTGCTGTGAGCTGTGATGCTACTCTACCCAGGGTGACAGCTTGAGACTGTCTTAAAAAAAAAATAAGATTGGGCAAGCTATCTTGAATGAGAGGAAGGTGAAGGATTCATATTCACATCCAAGACAAGAGATCTTTTTTAAGTTTAATTTTTAAGTAAAATCATAACTGTATACACTCATGGGGTACAATATGATGATTTGATATACAATGTGGAATGCTTAAACTGATTAACATAACTACCACCTCACTTATTTTTTGTGGTAAGACATTTTGTAATTTATGGTCAGTTATTTTGAAATAGACCCTTGCATTGTGCACCTTAGGTGAGATCCCACCAAATGCCCTCCCTCCAATTGCCCTCCTCTCCCATCCCCCTTGCTGGACTACAGTTGTGTTTTACCATTCATATGCGTGTTAGTGTTTATATATTGGTTTCACAATAGTATTGAGTTCATTGGATACTTTTCTTCCCATTCTTGAAATACTTTACTAAGAAGAATGTGTTTCAACTCCATCCAGGTAAACATGAAAGATGTAAAGTCTCCATCTTTTTATGACTGAATAATATTCCATGGTATACATATACCACAATTTGTTAATCTGTTCTTGGGTTGAGGGGCCTCTGGGCTGCTTCCATGACTTGGCAATTATAAGACAATAGGTCTTGCAAGATTTTATCCTGACTCTTATTGGGCTTAACAGAATGATTTACTCACCCATTTATTTTTTATTTATTTATTTTTTGTTTTTTTTTTGTTTTTTTTTTTTTTTTTTGGCAGGGGCCAGGCTTGAACCTGCCACCTCTGGCATATGGGGCTGGCGCTCTACTCCTTTGAGCCACAAGCTCACTGTCCATTGACCGCTCCATTGTCTCTAATTTTTATGATAAATCTCAATAGGTTGCAAATGCTTTGCGTAAAACAGGCAACTGAAAATGATAGTTGTTACTACATTCAAGGTCCTGCTCTAGGCATAGAAGAAATTAGTGCTTCCCCTCTCTTTTATTTAAAGGTCAAACAAATATTTATTTGGCACCTGTTATTTTCCAGATGAATTTTGGGCACTGTACTAACAGTCACACTGATGTTTGGTTCTAGTGTCAAGGACTAGAGAGTTGTGCAGTCCAACAAAAATATAATGTGAGCCACATATAATTCAGCTTTACTAGGGAGCATGTAAGTAAAAACAGGTGAAATAAGCCTGTTGTTAACGGACTTTGTTCCCATTACCTTTACCTTCAACATATGCTCCATATAAAAATTAAGATATTTTACGTTATCTTTTCATACTAAGTCTTCACAGTCCAGCTTTGTATTTGGTACCTACAGCACAACTCCATTCATATGCGAAGTTTCCATCAGAAATATTTGATTTCGTTTGACGTCCTAAAATTTAAAGCTGAAAAAGTAGA
Organism: Otolemur garnettii; assembly: GCF_000181295.1. Classification (NCBI taxonomy): domain Eukaryota; kingdom Metazoa; phylum Chordata; class Mammalia; order Primates; family Galagidae; genus Otolemur; species Otolemur garnettii. Next base: position 6,542,578 of record NW_003852442.1, read on the forward strand.
TCGACAGACTCCAACGATTCTGTACTTTTAAAACTTCCACTAGGGAAGTAAGATATCAGTTGTATTTGAATTGTAACAAATTTAAATTTAAAAGCCTGCATCTATTTCCACGGTTACACTAGTGACATATCAAGTGTTCAGTAGCCTTGTGTGACCAGGGGTTGCCGCGTTGAACAGCACTGGTCCAAAGAGGGTGGTGGCCCAGAGGATTAGTTCAGTTACTAATGCGGAGGTGCTTTAAAGGAATGGTATATAGAGTTAAGGTCCTGGCCCGGAATGTGAGAACAGCTCCCTTGTAGAAAGGGTGCTCAAAGTGAGCTCTGAAGGATGCCTGGGAATTTTACAGATAAAGGAGTTAAGAAGAGAGACCCTGTGCAAAGATTTCGTGGGGGAAGGAAACACAGAATTGAGGAAAGAATGGAAGAAAGCAAGGGGAGCTGGAGTTGAAACAAAAAAGGATGGGGAGAGATGAAGAGGCTGGTGAAGGTGGGAGGGTCCCAGCCACTCAGGGACTTAGGGACTAAAGACCCCAACCTGAACCATGACCTCAAAGCCTTGGAAAGCTATTGAAAAGTTTTCAGCACTGAAGTCTGCTCATCCCATGGAAAATGACATTCCCTCTCAAAGAGGGTCAAATTCTCAGAGGCTTATGACCTCAAAGGCCGTGGCAGCTGTATGACGCGGAATTATGTAACAGAAATTCAGTAGATAGGCGGTGACCCAATGCGGAGCCCAATCGGTTATAGTAATCAGTAGCTTTTAGCTATAAGACTTAGGCAAGTTGCTGAACCATTTAATGATTTGGTTTCTCTATCAGACAAACAAGAAAAAAATCACTTTCATCTTGTAAAATGGGGTAGTACATAATGCCTGGTAGCTTGTGGGTGCTGGACAAATGTCAGTTCTTCACCTTCCTCTAGCCACCTTCTAAAATGCTCTCATTATAGCATTTTATCTAGTAGGGGAAAGAGGAAAATAAAAATCTCTGTAATTTCCTATTAACATTTTTGCTTGCTTTAGAGAAGGATTTATGCTTTGTGTCTAGCATTGTGCCTGATATATGGTAAGTAATAAATATTGAGCAAAAATTAGGCATGTGGAAAAGAGATTATAAATCGTGTGGCTTTTGAAAATTGGCACTAAAAATTTAAAAGGCGACTATGGCCTGACCATGTTCTGTCTCCTGCCTTGTTTCTTGTTGGGAAACACCTGTGGGTAAAGAACTGGGACGTGAAATCAAAGGTGTGGAGTTTGTTATTTTTAATCATGTTGCCAGCTTGCTTTTTGATCTCAAATTCCCTAAGGCCATTATCTTACAAACGCCCTACTGGGCTGAAATCAGGTTGAGGAGAGGGACCAGTTCAGTCAGTGCATCTTAAACTATAACATGGGTCACCCAAAGAGCTCATTAAAATGCAGATGCAAGGTCCAGTGCAGAGGCTCCTACCTGTAATCCCAGCACTCTGGGAGGCCAAGGCAGGTGGATTGCCTAAGGTCAGGAGTTCAAGACCAGCCTAAGAAACTGCAAGACCCCACTTTTACTAAAAATAGAAAAACTAGCGGAGTGTTGTGGTGAGTGCCTGGGGTCCCAGCTATTCCAGAGGCTGAGGCAAGAGGATCACTTGTTTGAGGTTGAGCCCAGAGTTTGAGGTTGCTGTGAGCTGCGGTGAAGGCACGATACTCTACCCAGGGAGACAATGAGACTCTGTCTCAAAAAAAAAAAAAAAAAAAAATGTAGATGGAGATTCAGCACATCTGGTGGGGCCTGAGACAACATTTCTAACCAGCACACATTTTGGTTACAATAGTTGCCTTTGTATATATATATATATATATTTTTTTTTTTTTTAAGACAGAGCCTCAAGCTGTCCCCCTGGGTAGAGTGCTGTGGCATTACAGCTCACAGCAACCTCCAACTCCTGGGCTCAAGCGAGTCTCCTGCCTCCGCCTCCCAAGTAGCTGGGACCACAGGTGCCCGCCACAGCGCCCGGCTATTTTTTTTTTTTTTTGGTTGCAGCCATCATTGTTGTTTGGCGGGTCCGGGCTGGGGATTCGAACCCGCCACCTTAGGTGTACGTGGCTGGCGCCTTAGCCGGTTGAGCTATAGGCGCCGAGCCTCCTTTGTATATTTTAAGTCAAAGTGATCCCTGTGCCCTTCCTCCAAGCAATGTCCCTGTTGGGTGGGAATTCTCCCATCTCCTTCTCCCCTTCCCTGCTACTAGAATTTCATTGAGTTTTGTTTCCATATGAGCACCCAAAAACAGTTTATCAGATATGCACTCTTCAAATATTTTTATTTTTTAATTTTACACAAGCTATTGCCCTATGTAGAGTACTGTGACATCACAGCTCACAGCAACCTCAAACTCTTGGGCTTAAGCGATTCTCTTGCCTCAGCCTCCCAAGGAGCTGGAACTACAGGCGCCCGCTACAACGCCTGGCTATTTTGTTGTGGTTGCAGTTGTCATTGTTGGTTTTTAGCAGGCCCACGCTGGGTTTGAACCCGCCAGCCTGGGTGTCTGTGGCTGGTGCCCTACCCACCAAGCTATGGGCACCACCCCTGTACTGCAAATATTTTCTCCCCATCTGTGGCTTCTGTTCTCACTCTCTTGACAGTGTCTTTACAGAACTGAACATCAGTGAAGTTGACCTTATCAATTATTTCTTTCATGGATCATGCCTATGGTGTGTCCAACAATTTGTCACTAGAACCAGGACCATCTGGGTTTTCTCTGGTAACTTTGTATAAATTTTATCGTTGTCCATATTCCATTTACTTTTTTTGGGGGGGGGGGAGCTCAATCTGTGAAAAGTATACAGTCTCTGTCCATGCAGATATCCTGGTGTCTCGGGGCCATTTGTTGAAAGACACTCTCTTCTACTCTGTTCATCTTTGTTCTTTTGTTAAAGATCAGTTGACTGTATTTATGTGTATTCTTTTTTTTTTTTTTTTTTTGATGCACAGTCTCACTCAGTTGCCCTGGGGTAGAGTGCCTTGGTATCATAGCTCACAGTGACCTCAAACTCTTGGGCTCAAGCAATCCTCTTATCTTAGCCTCCAAGTAGCTGGGACTATAGGTGCCCATCACAACACGCAGCTATTTTCTTCTATTTTGTAGAAACGGAATCTTTCTTGCTCAGGCTGGTCTCCAACTCCTCAGCTTAGGCAATCCTCCTGCCTTGGCCTTTCAGAGTGCTAGGATTATAGGCATGAGCCCCCTTACCTAGCTGTATTTTTGTTATTAACTCTTTTAGAATGTATTATTTGAGGTGTTATTAACTCTTTTATAATGTGTTATTTGAGGAAAAAGGACATTGAACCAGGAGTCAGAAGCCCTTCCCCTCATCCACGGAGAAAACCCTGGACCCAGCATCGAATCTGCCCTGGTGTCCTTCCTACCATCTGGTGAAAACATCATGTGTTTATAAGTTTCAAGTGATGTCAGGTGGTATCTGTTTTTCAATCTTCTTAACCGACAAAAAGAAACTAGGCAGCGGACAGAACATAGTCGGTCCCCAGTTCACCTTTTAAATTTTTAGGGCCATTTTTTTGACTGTGAAATTTTCCAAAGCCACCAGCCCTGGTGGCAGTGATCTTTGTGCTGTCAGGTCAGAGTGATTTATATTAAAAGAAGCCTCAGGGAAAAGCCCACCAGGGGGAGCAGTTGAGTAGCCTTGCGGCATCTCTCCGGGTCAGCCGGAGGGAGGGTGTCCTCCACTCCCCTGCTTTGAAAAATCAGCTCCTCAGTAAACAGAGGAGACCACGAGCAAAATGAAACACTCCCGTACCAGATGGTCTGTGCATGTCCGGAGGTTTTCCTGCGGCACGTGTGAGTGAATGTCCCACAGAAGCCTGGCCGGGCGTCGGGGAAGCGCTGATGCCTCCATCCCACGCACAGCCCGGCCTGGGAGCAGGAGCCCGAGCGTGTCCAAATCCTGCAGCTGCGACTGTTTATTCATAATGAGTGAGGCAAACTCCCGGGTTGTTTGGAATAAGGAGTTGCTGAGGAGAGTATACCAGGCTCCCAAGGACGCGGCACATAGTGGGGCTGCATAGTGGGGCTGCTCTGAGCACAGGGAGGGTAGAAACCTTGCAAGTGCTGACGCTTCCTCCCTAGAGCAGGGCAGGTCTGCCTAGAAAGAAGCCGAGGTTATCCAAACGGGAGGCATCTTTACCTCTGCAGACTGTTAGCTGCTATGGTATGATTTCAGTGATGCTGAGTGCTGCATCTCCTAAGTTAGAAGACATTCCTCATAGTGCCACAAGTTCACCTTTGATGAATGATGTTTTAGAAACCTCGGCCCAAGGCAGCTGCTGTTTACAGACCCCTGTCCCAGCTGCCATGATTATATGCCAAGTTTCTTTAGTTTTCTTTAATCAGAGTCATTTTGGGGGGTAAACTATTTTTAAAAAGAGACACGTAGCTGAACAGTACAAAGCCTCTTTCCTTTGCCATAAATAATGTGTATAAAAATTACATTCACCAAGGATGCACCAATATCACCACGTTGTAGTTAGATACTGCCGCCTGCTCAAGGTTCCCACCCTGCGACTTGTTCTCCAGGAAGCATGGGAATTAGCAAATGCTGGAAAGAGGGGTGAAAGATGTTTTAGTTCCCAAATAAGTTTTTTAAATCCCCTTTGACAAAATAATCAAGATGCCTCAAAGGGAGTGGCTTTCTCCCTAATTCAGAATTATTTAGTGTCTGTGCAAAACTAGCCATCCTGTAATCCACCTAAAACCACCATCAGTCTCTGCCTCAAAGCCTTTGGTGAACAGGGCTTTAAATCAAGCAGATGAAAGCTCCTTTGCCAGAAAAATCTCCCTCTGCTGCCTGAAGGTGAAAAGCTGCTGGAGTCTTCAAGAGAGAGGAGGCTGTCGTCTGCCTCAAATGCTGTGTTGTCATAGATGACTCAGCAGATAAACTAGAATTTAAGGGCATCCCACCACTTGGGGAGCAGGCTGTCTTTCACTCTTGATTGCAGTATCTCCACATAAAAATATTTGAGCTAGCGTTTTGAACCCTTGCTTTCCCAAACATGCTACGTTCACTTTGCCACTAAGTTTTGCAGTTTCTGCCATCTTTTCCCGGCTCTGCATCCTAAATAACGATGCCCTGGTCTAAACCTTTATCCACTTTTGCCTGAATATACTCATAGCGCTTTGAGGCCCCTGTCTCTGCACCTTGGTCTATCTACAGAAAATGATCTTTGAATACCCGTGCGTTCTTTTTTTCACTGTGGTGGTCTTCCTCTGCCTAAAGATTCCTAAGTAACTGACTCAGAGTTGCATACATTGCGAGCTGCAGAGCTGGGACCCAAATTCAATCATTGTGATGCCAGTCGCTAGCCATAGTTTATGGCCATGAGAGCCATCTTTGCCAAAGACTGAAGTTAAACGACTGACCTTTTGTGAAGAGGTATTTTGTAGGCTTAAAGAACCCAAGTATGCTTGACATTTCTCAAGTCTAAAAATGGATATTTAATCAATCAATATTCATTAAGCCTTAAGAAATCTGGACTCTCAGTTGAAATGATAGAAGTAAAACTTAAAAGTGGCTTAAATTCTGTTTGGTATTATTGGCTATACACTGGGTGTAACTGACAAGTTTGGGAGTAGGGCTGGCTTCTGGTCTGGCTGAATCTAGGTTGTGAGGACCCAGCCACTGGCTCTGTATCTCTCAGCCTGCTTGCATCTGCGTTGTTCCATTTCTGGAAAGATCTTTCCTTAGTAGTAGCAACACAGCTGGAAGAGCTCATGGGCTGGCAGCCTACAGTAAGGAGGTGATTCCTTCCTTGCTTGTACTGGTGAAAGTTCCAGGACTGAATCTTATTGGCCTATCGTGGGTCATGTGACCACATGAACCCATCACTGTCACCAAGGGAATGGGTTATACTAATTGGCCCAACCTAGATCACAGGCCCTTACCTGGGATCAGGGTGAGGTTAGTGGCATGGAACCATTCGAAGCAAAAGGACACGGGCTGGAGGAAGATAGTTCTCCAAAGGGAAATTGAAATGCTGTGACTGGGAAAAAGTGGAGAGGAAAGGGACAGAGAGGTTGGGCAGGAGAGGGCAACAAGCGTTGTTGGACCTGCTCTGTCCTCAAGATGGGGTGTGTATCATGTGGGTCAAAGAGACGTTTAAAGCCTGTTTTGCTCCCAGCTGGCAATCAGGTAGCAGTTATAATAAGAAATATAAAACAATTGGAAAATAAGTGAGACGTTTTCTTGAGTTGAAGGTTCACGATAAACAGCTAAACTTGGAATAGGAATTCATAAATGGAGAAATCATTGCCTTTTTTTCCTTTATTAAATCATAACTGTGCCCATTAGTGCATTTATGGGGTACAGTGTGCTGATTTGATATATAATGTGGAATGCTTACGTCAAACTGATTAACATAACCATCTCCTCGCTTACTTACTGGTTGCGGTAAGACATTTACACTCTATTCTTAATAGTTTTGAAATATACCATTGCGTTATGCACATGAGGTAAGGTCCCACCAGATACCCTCCCCCTATCTTCCCCCCTACCAGCTACCCCCTTCCTTTCTCAGCCTCCCTCTCCCCTCCTTCCTCATCCCTCCTTTTTTCTGGACTAGTTATGTTTAACTATTCGTATGAATGTGTAGGTGATTATATATTGATTTCATAGTAGTATTGAATACATTGGATACTTTTTTTCCTATTCTTGAGATACTTTACTAAGAGTATGTTCCAGTTCCATCCAGCTAAACATAAAAGATGTGAAGTCTCTCTCTTTTTTTATGGTTGTGTAGTATATTCCGTGGTATACATATACCATAATTTGTTAACCCTTTGAGGGTTAAAATCACCACTGGGGCAAGGAGGGCCTTGAGGAGTGGGTAGAAAAGACAGGTGGTTGCCCTTGGAAAGATTTCTTCCCTTAGTGTCACGCCTAAAAATGTTACATTAGATGGTAAAAAGGACTTTGCAGATGAAATTAAGGATATTGTTCAAGTGATAATCTGTAGCTGAACAATTCTCAGGCACCATCTGGCTCACTGCATCTCTTCTCTGGAGGTTCCCTTAAAAGAGGGGTGGATGGGAGGAAAGGAGGGTAACCTGGGTCTCATGATCAGACAAAGGGTGTGTGTGTGTCACTTCTGGATACAAGAGGAAGCAATACATAGCTTGGATCCTAAAATACTAAGATTTTTCATCACCTGAGAAGTATCCAAAATCATCAAAATTATTTTAATGGCCACCAGCTTCAGAATCACTGGAATGTTTAATGCAACTACAGAATTGAATCAGAGGCTAGGTGAGTCTTAGAAATTTGCATTTTAAGGTAACCTTCCCACCAGTTGACTCTGATACAGACTGACTTTAAGAACACTTGGCTTGTGAAATCAATGGGACAGATTTTTGGAAATGTAGGACGTTGCTACTTGAGCTTCTGCTCAAAAGCACTTCTGCTCCCCTCAGCATACTCTCCTCTACTTCTCCCCTTGATTTAATAATGCTGGTTGTACATTTCAAAATTGGCAAGTGGGCCATTGTGAGAGTTAGTTAAGGATGAGACTGGTGTGTGGTAGAGGTATTTAAAGAAGATACATGATGATGGTTGGTGGAAATAAAATAACCTTAGTTCTTGGCTTTCTCTGTTTCTGCATCTGTATTTCAGAAGGGGATTTTTTTTTTTTTTTTTTTGAGACAGAATCTCACTTTGTCACCCTGGGTAGAGTGCTATGGCATCATAACTCACAGCAACCTCAAACTCTTGGGCTCAAGTGATTCTCTTGCCTCAGCCTCCCAAGTTGCTGGGACTACAGGCACCCACCACAACACCCAGCTATTTTTAGAGATGGGGTCTTGCTCTTGCTGAGGCTGGTCTCCCATTCCCAAGCCCAAGCAATCCACCCACCTTGGCCCCCCAGAGTGCTAGGATTGCAGGTGTGAGCCACTGCTCCCAGCCTCAGAATGAGACTTCTGAACCAGTGGGCCATACAAAATTTTAGGATGTTTACAGAGTTTCTGGAGGCTGGGTTTCAAACTTTTTGCAAATACAAATATGTGAATTTTAGGTGGAGGGATCTATGGCTTTATCAGTATTTCAAAGCGGTTTCTGATTCTGAGAAATATGAATACCAACACCTTGGAGATTCATATTCTCAGGGACCAGGGTCTGTGAGACTTGGTCCAAGTCTTCTTAGGGGACACTTGGATAAAGTCTGCTTCTTGTTTCATCTTTTAGTGAATTGGAGCTATAAATGCCTGTGCTGCCAGCCCAGCACCTTCCCTGTGTTTTGGGATTATAGAAATATGAAAGGAATTTGTTTTGCTGAGTAATTTTGAGTAACTTGAACTGCGTCTTTAGGGAATAAAGAAAATCTATCAAACAGTCCTGTGCCCTATGGCACAGATGACATTTCTTCAATCCAGGCATCCCCCACTCCCCCAAATCAGAATCCCTGTTACCCTAAGAACAATGGGTGGTCCGGGGAGTGGTGTGCCTGATTTTTAGAGAGCCAGATCCATCACTGGGGTGATCTTTAATAGAACTCTTTGTTGAACAATGGTTTTTACCCCAGAATGTGATCACAGCTGTTTTATTTTAGCCAATGCAGCAATTCCAGCAATTAAATCCATATTCCTCTGTGGCTATTTATTTTCCCGACGTACTTCTCAGTGTATTGTCATGAAAGAATTCTTTGAGACTTGCAAAGTTAAAACAGAATGGAGACATATTTTCCTTCTAAAATAGCCACATCTGCTTCAAGTTGTCTTTCCTGTGCCGATGTCTCTTAAGGATATCAACTTGTGGTCTCTAGAGCTTAGGTTCAATTGGGAGAAATGAGATTTGCTTTTCAGTTTTATAGAATAAGTATTATGGTCAGTCATAACCTATTAGAAGACAGAGGATCTATTTTAACAGCAAACTAACTTCCATCACAGAGCTAATATTGGTCTTTTCCGTTGTTACAAAATTAAATCAAAAGTGATTATTTCCTGGTTGTAAAATTGTATATGAATACAACATTTGACGTATCTGATTCTGTGACTCCATTTGCTTCCTTGTGGTTATGTATTTGGTAATTATTGAATAATTCAACAAGTATGTGTCAAACAGTGAACAAGATGGACACAACTCTTGCCCTTGCTCAATTTATATTTATGGAAATATGAAGATTAAGACAATGAAAACTGAATAGAATTATAGACTGGGATATATAGTAGGAAGGAAAAAAAGAAGAGCTGGAAATAGAAAAGAATGATGGGCACACTAATAGCCATGATTTAAGCATTATAAAATTCATATGTGTAACAAAAACATGGTACCCCCATAATATATTGAAATAATAAAGTAAAATGAGATTAATTTAAAAATTAGCTATGGAAGCACTTTTTGAGGATTGACTATTAAAGCTGAGGCTAAAAGGGAGAAGGTGATTTTTTTGGAGGGGGGACAGTCTCACTCTATCACCCTGGGTAGAATGCCATGGCATCATAGCTCACAGCAACCTCAAACTCTTGGGCCTCAAGATCCTCTTGGCTCAGCCTCCCAAGTAGCTGGGACTAGTGGTGCCTACCACAACATCCAGCTAGTTTTTAGAGACATGGTCTTGCTCAGGCTGATCTGGAACTCCTGAGCTCAGGTGATCCACCTGCCTTGGCCTCCAGAGTGCTAGGATTACAGGTGTGGGCCACCGTGTCCACAATCTTAAAAGAACTATTTCATATAATTATATAAATATCAGAAAAGGGGATTTCAGGCAGAGGAACTTACTCATGCAAGGGACTTGAGATGGGAAAGGCTTTGGTGCGTTTGAAGAACTGCAGAGAGAGTGTCATGGAACATGATGAGAGTGGATAGAACATGAATATTAATGCTTTTACCTTATAGAAATGTGATTGTCCTCTTGGGTCTGAAATTTACACTGGCGTAATCACTGCCATGATACCTGCTACCTTTGGGGGATAAAGTCTGCTCCTTTCAGCCAAAGACAAGCTGTAAGTAAAAGGTGCACAGGAGTAAAAAGAAATAGTGGGATACTTTAGAGGATAGCAGATAGAATGAGTGAATAGTTTTCATTTAACAACACAGAATCCAATGCCGAAAGCCACCTGCTGAGCTCCTGAAGCCGGAAGCCAACCAGGATGCTGGAGAAATCATTCCAGCCCTGGGGGCTACACAGAAACCTACAACCAGGAAAACTTGACAATCTCACATTGTTTGTGCTTGATCTATTGATTTCCTAGTTAACCTTGTCAATGAGTCTCAGCTATACTGAAGGAAAGACGAGGCTGGTTTTCACTTACTTCCCTCTTCCCAAGATGTGGGCTATCCTGATGGTGATGGTAGCATGAATCACAGAGAAGGGGAGCAGGGAAGAAAAAAGGGTTAGTTTTGGTTCAATTTTCCCTGCTCTTCTTCCCCAAATGAGTCAGGTTATTACTTTAATACATGTGGCTTATCAAAATGTTCTAAAAATGCAGGGATTGGATATGATGCTATTAGATTCACTTTCACTGAGTGCTTTATGCAAAGCCTCATGATAGGTGACTTTGGGGATATTAATACAAGTTATATGCTGATGCTCACTTCAAGGGGCTTGAAAACATTGGGAATAGGCCAGGTGAGGTGGCTCATGCCTGTGTTCCTAGCACTCTGGGAGGCTGAGGCAGGTAGATTGCCTGAGCTCACAGGTTTAAGACCAGCCTGTGACAAAGTGAGACCTCCTCTCTAAAAAAAATATAGTGGGTTGTTGTGGCAAGCACCTGTAGTCCCAGTTACTTCAGAGGCTGAGGCGAGAGAACCACTTGAGCCTAAGAGTTTGAGGTTGCTGTGAGCTATGACACCACAGCACTCTACCTAGGATGACAAAGTGAGACTCTATCTCAAAAAAACAAAAATTAGGAAGAGTTATCAGGTATATAAATAAGTGCTGTGATAATTCAGAGTAGAAAGAGATTATTTTTGGAAGGAGCAATCTGAAAAGATTTTATGAAGGAGTAGACATTTAAGTCATATTTTGAATTATTTGGATGAGAGATGTGAGCTGGAGGGAATCTCAGGCAGAGGGAACATAGACAGGGACAGCTAGACTTGGTCATTAGTGTATGTACCTATTGGGGGGGGGAATGGGTTCTGTTAAAATGAAGACAGTCAAGGTCTTTCCCCAGAAATTCTGATTCCCAAGGCCAAGGGTAGGGCCTAGAAATCTGAAATTTAAAAGCACTGCTAATTAATCTGATGTGTAAGGACCACCCTTGGAAGATTGCTGGTCTAGAGGAGGAAGGTATGAATACCTGTTGAAGGGCATTAATGTGGGATGAACTTGGAAATGTTGGTAGGAGGTGTGTGTACAGAAAATTCTTGAATTCCAGATACTTCATTTTGCAATGTATCTACCTTTTTTTTTTTTTTTTTTTTTGAGCAGCTGCTATAAACTAGATCCTCAAAAGAACTTCGTGGGAAAGTTGTTCAGTCTCATTTAAGATGATGGCTCCTAACCTAAGGCAAGGATAACTGATGTGTTCAAGGATGTAAGCAAAAAAGGTGGATTCAGATCCAGATGGTCCAATTGCTAATGGGTAAAGGGGGCTCAATGTGGTCAGAACTGAGATTTAGAATGATAATTGGTGGCTGGATCAGGAAAGAAATGAAGCTGATGAGTGGGCAGAGTAGTGGGTACAGAAACAGAAGGTGACAAGAATTAGGTACAAAAGATCCGTGCATTGGAAGAGAGGTGAGAATTGCCAGTTGTTTTTTATTTGTTTGTTTGTTTTTTGAGAGATTGAATGGCACAGTGTTGAGTGGGGACCAACCACACTTCTCAGTCTCTTGAGATTTCAGCAAGGTAGCAGATGTCTCACATAACCACTTTTCCCTTCGAGATGCTTGAGTACTTGGCTGTTGTGACTGTTGTATTTGCTCCCAAGTCATACAGCAAAATGTTGATATCAGACCTTCTAAATTCAAATAACACATTACTTTCTGGGTTTTCTTGGGCTAGTTTTTAATTCAATCCTCAGTATTCTTATCTTTGAAATGGGGAGGTAATAACTTCTTCCAACAACAGATATAGAATTTAAATGAAGTAACATCCAAAGCCACTTTGGGTACAGAATAAGCACTCACTGCTTGGAGGGATATACTGCTAGTGTTACTTTTTTCATTTTTTTTTTTTTTTTACTTTTAGTCTTCCAATCTCTAGGCCTTGTGAAATTTGGATGCATCTCTTGCTAGGGTTACAATCCACAGTGAAATTCTCTCATTCACTGTTGAGAGAATTTTCTGCATCCACTGTCCTTTGAAGCGCACAATGATAGTGATCAAGGAGCAATTTTATTGCTTTTGCAGCATCTAAGAAGTATAAAGTGCATACTTAGGCTGGTGATTCAGTCTTAGAAGGGAACTGCAATATTAAAGAAGCAATCTATTGTTGCAATCACATCAAACTTGGGTCTTAGAATGGCAGTGCAAGCTCCATCATCGGCAGCATTTCCTTCTCTACAGGTGAGCAAGGCACTCACCTAAATGGAATTTCAAGAGAGGCAGAGAATATTTCCTTAATCATGCTGCTTGATGATAGTTCTTTGGCTGTTATGGAGGTCACTTTGATATGAGTCCATACATTTAATGACTATAAGTGGATCTCCTATTATTGTTTTCCTCTCCCCAACCCTGAGCAATGCAACACGTCTATGTTTGAAGACTCTTCCCATTATCCTTTTTGGAATTGGCACCATTGCCTATATAAAAGCAGTTCCAAGAAGGCTGGCTCCCAACAAGGCTGGCTGTGAAGAAAATGAGCTAGATAATTTAAAGAGCAGCTTTGCATGGTGAGGAGGGAGGCTCTATTTTGGCGTTCTAAATTTATGGAGACAAAAGGATGGGACTGAGCCAGATATTTAGACCGTGGGGAAGAATGGTCCAGGTGGAAAGAAGGGTTAGTGCAAAACTCGTGAGCCCTTTTCCAGGAGAAAATGTATTTGAGGAATGAGTGAGTCTGTGGATTGTGATCCTAGCACAAGATGCGTCTAGTTCTGTCTGCTTTTGCACAGTGAGCAAACAAGAGGATGGCATGAGAGGATGAAGAAATTTCCTTCAGGGCTTTGAAGTCCATGATTTCCTTCTGAGCAGAACTGAGGCCATTAAAGATTTTTGAGCAGAGCTTTAAGATATCCTGGTTTTTGTTTTTAAAAATCATTTGTGAACTGTTAGAAAATAGAGGACAGAGGACCAAAGTAGTGGCAGAGAGTCATTCAGGAGGTTCTAACTGTCATGTAGTATAACACAGTAGATGCTTAGTGAATTTTGTTAAAAAACAAACAAACACACACCTATGAAATTTGTTTCCCAGTTGGACCTGACTTGAAAACAATTCTAGATTATTCTAAACTTAGTTGTGTATGTGAGAATAAGTCATCACAACCTCTGAAGAGTCAAAGACTCTTCCCGACACTACTGAAAATGGCTTCAGAATTCTGAAAAGAAGCTCCCAGCTTTGTTGGCCTCAGTTCCTGTGCGTGGATGTGGAAAGTTCTCGGCAGCTCGGTCTGTTCAACCTTAGAATACAACAGAACAGCTTAAGAGCACATTGAGGAAAGTGAAACGCCTGGTCTCTTCAAGAAGGGAAACTTCTGTCAGCAAAAGGACATTTACTTAAAGAATAATGAAACCAAGCTGAAGTCATGTATAGAGTGCTGAAGTGTTAAATCTTTATATCTTAATAAAGATGTGGGGGAAAGAATGATGAGGAAATGTAAAAAAATACAATAACGAAACCAGAGATAGAAGAGCATGGTGGGAGAGGGTGTGGGGAAAATGAAAAACAGAAACAAGTCCTTAAGTATCACAGTTTCCACCAGGAGTTGGGTCAGGTGTGGGGGGACGTGAGGACAAGGGGGGGGGGGCGCTGTCTTCATCTTGCATTAGGACTCAATGGACATGACCTCCCCACACCCAAGGAGCTTACTCAGCACCAGACAGGGACTAAGCTAATTTGGAAACTCCTGACGCTCTTAAAGTAATTTCGAGTCAGTTTGGCCAAGGGCACATTACTGCCAATGGTGAAGTCATTTGGTAGAATTTTCTTTGCTTACCCAAATGTTACTGCTAAAGGAAACAAATGAAATTTAAGCAGTATATTGGACTCCCCAAGCGAAACTCCTAAGGTAGAAAATGAACACCAACTTTTCAGAACCTTCGCTCTTTTCAGAAACCCATGGAATTGATGAAATCCAGCTCGCTCTCCCCAGTTGACCTCCCTTTTCCTTTTTTTCACTGCAGGGCTGGGACTGAGAATCAGGTTTATAAAAGTTGTTATCTGAGCCTGCTTTGAATCACTTCATTCTTACTGCCCACAGACAATAAAGCAAGATCAATGAATAGAACTTATAGGAAAGTATATTTTAACTCCGAGCTGAGAAGCATGCTTTAGTAATTATATCTACCCAACAATGGAACAGACTTCTTTGTAGTAATAATAATAATACAAGGTTAACATTTGTTGACCATACACTGTGTGCCAGACACTGGCTAAACACTTTACAGGTATCATTTGGTCCACAGCATAGCTTATTTTACAGATGACAAAATAGGGATGTAGAAGACTTAAAATCCTGTGCCTTTGGTCACACAATTATTCAGCACTATTATCATCTCTGAGGCAGAGGCAGTCTTTGACAAAGAGACCACATGTTTTAATGAATGAAGGACTGAATTGGGTTAAGTTCAGGAAATGTTTTTGGAAAGGTATTATGGCATAATGTTAAGCATTTTCAGGAAAGCAAAGACCAATATGATCTAGATCATGGCTGGATTATCTTTCCATATTAATAGGAAAAATTAATCAGATGCTTTATAATTTATAAAATTAAACATTGACAAGGCTCCAGAAAAATGTGGTGGGAGCATTTGATTGCATCTTCGGGTGGAAAAGAATTAGGAAAGGCTTTTTGTATAAAGTAGCATTTCATTGATTATGGAAAGATCACATGGGGATGTTGGAGATAGATTGGGCACCACATGGGCTGTTCTGAGCTATGAAGTTTAGCTTTTATTCAGCAGGGTATGAGGAATTTATTAGTGCTTTTTCTAGTAGAAGATGATCTAATGAAGAGACCTTGCTAAAAGAAAGAGTGAAGGTCAGAGGGCCCTGGATTTTGGTGGCATGAGGAGAGAAGGTGGGGCAGGTGGTTAGAATGACATTTCTAGAGGCAGAATTGTTTACAAGTAGGGGATCATAAAGAGGACAGAGCCTGTGATATTTCTTGTGTTTTGAAACTGGTTAACTTGGAGGATGATGGTGCCATAATTTAAGGAAAGGAGAGAATCTGGGGACTTGGGGGCCAGGAGAAAGAGGGAGAAATGAAATCTGATCAAGGATTCACCATCCATATGGGCTCCTGGAAAAAATAATTTTTTTTTTCTTTCTTGGTTTCCATGAAGGCAGGTGTGAGTCAGGGGATAGCTGTATTCTCTTTGTGGCTAGCTAGTATTAGTTGCAGGTGTTGGCAAGGGCTGCCACCTTAAAAGTCTGTGATACTGGGGTGCAGTCATGAACAAGATAGCTTCAATCCTTGCTCCCAGGGAACTTCCATTTTTGTGAACAGATACTATCTGTATTATTCCATCAGTAATTAGTAAATTACACTTGCGGTGAGTGCTAAGGACAAAGAATGTTAGGAGTATGTGTTGCCTCTAACTAGGACTGGGTCAGGCTTCTGTGAAAAATGAAAGTGCAGTTGATACATAGGTAGTAAATAGTTTAGTCCTGGCATACATGTTTTGAGTGCTATGGTTTTTAAGAATAATTTAAATAAAAGCAGGAAAAGATGTTGGCACTTTAGGCTGCTTAAACTCCAACCTTTGATGAAATTTTTAAAATTTCAGATGAATATGAGAGTACATGTGATTAGGTTACATACATTGTTTGCACTTGTAAGATAAAGTCCAAATTGTAGTTGAGTCCTTTATCCAAGAGGTGTGCCCTATACCCCTTCATTGTACCCATTAGGTGGGAGCTTCCCCAACCCCTTTGAATTTAATTGTGTGTCCTTGCCCCCTCTTGAATTTAATTATTTTTCTTTTGTGCAAGCCTGTAGTTAGTCATCTACTAATTTCAAATTAGTATTTGAGTACATGGGATACTTGATTTTACATTCTTGGGATACTTTATTTTTTGTGAGAGAGTCTCACTTTGTTACCCTTGGTAGAGTGCCATGGTGTCATAGCTCACAGCAATCTCAAACTCTCGGGCTCAAGTGATCTTCTTGCTTCAGTCTCCTAAGTAACTGGGACTAAAGGTGCCCACTGCAACACCTGGCTATTTTTTGTTAGAGACAAGGTCTCACTCTTGCTCAGGCTGGTCTTGAACTTTGAGCTCAAGTAATCCCTTTGCCTTGGCCTCCCAGAGTGCTAGGATTACAGGCATGAGCCACCACACCCAGCCCTTGTGATACTTTATTAAGAAGAATCTCTTTCAACTCCATCCAGGTAGATACAAAAGATATAAAGTCTCCATCTTTTTATGGCTGGTTAGTATTCCAAGGTATACATATATGGCAGTTTATTAGTCCATTCATGGGTTCATGGGCACTAAGGTTGTTTGCACACCTTAGGGCTTGTGAATTGAGCTTCTGTAAACACTTAAGTGCAAATGTCCTTATGATAAAATGATTTTTTTTCCTTGTGGGTGGATATCTAGTAATGGGGTTGTGGGATCAAGTGGAAGGTCTACTTTTAGCTCTTTGAGAATTCTCCATGTGGAGACTCTGATGAAATTCTTAGTCCAGGTATAAAAGGTCTTTGTGATGGGAGGTGTTGGCCACATACATCTTGCCAGTATCAGCTCTTCCTTCTGCTGACTCCACCAGCTGCCTTGTTGGTTGGCCTCAGGTTGCCTGGGTTATTCTTAAATTCTGAAAATGTGCTTCATATTCTCCAAAGCAATGACTTGGGGAGACCAGAAATGATGCTGTGGTAAGGGAATGACACTGGAATGTAGGGCTGAGGGCTGAGATACTGGCTGCAGATCACTCAGCCTGCCCACAAATCTAAAAATGCACAGTTTGACTGCAATGCTGGAAAATATCTCCTAATGTCTCAGCTTCTGCCAACAGAAAAAGAGAAAGTTAAAATCACGGATGGCAGCAAGATTATTAATTCAGGAATCCTAGCACTCCAACACTGCTTATTTTGCCCTAATGATTTAAAAGAAAACCTCCTTTTATGGGGAATTTGTCCTGAACCCTATGCAGGTTATTGACACAAGGGAAGGAAAGAGGGTCACAGGGAGAGAAAACTAGAGGTTGAACACACACAGGGACCTATTTGGAGATGCCATTGTTCTTGCTGGGAGACAATGCTGGCATGGATGGCTTGTCTGATCCTTGGTGCTACTTAGTCATTTTTCATTGCATGTTGCATTGTTGATTTGATTGTTGGATGCCTTTTCCTAGTAGGTGGAAGCATATGCCAGGGTTGATCTAAGGGACTTGGAATTGGGCGGAGCTTCTTCATCGCTATGATCCAGACATCTCAGCTGCCTTCAGTTTTCTTATTGAAAAGCTCACACTTTTGCCTGTGTAGACTATTGACCCCCCCCCCCAGCGAGGGTTTCAGTCTAGTGTAAACCCAATAAAATATCAGGTATTGGGGAGAAAAGGCAACATTCAGATTGAAGTCTTCTATATTCTCCTTTATAAAGGTGTGAGATAGGGCTCCCGAGATAGTCAAGGAATCTCCCGCAGCAAATTCTTTTCACAGATGATATTTGTCTTCATTTGAAAATATTTTCTGAGAATGTGTTATATACAAAAGTAGTGGGGTGGGTGGGGTGGGAGATACAGGGGTAGACAGACACATTTCTCCCAAGACTATGAGCTTCTTGAGAGCAAGAACTCAGACAGACATAGATAATTGCACTATGAGGTTACGATGTGGATATTGTTATAACAGCAAACCTTTATTGATGACCTAGAATCAATTGAGGCCCCCCGAGTGTCTCAGACTTGTGATCAGAGAGATGCTCGCAAAGCACATTGGGGTTTGGAGGGAAGCAAGAATCCCCTTCTGTCTGGAGAAAGGGAAAGATTCCTTAGAGGTGGTGCCTGCCATGAAGCTGAGTTTCAAAAAAAACAAAAAAGATGTGATGTTAATAGGCAGAGATGGTGAGATGGGTGATTTGAAGTTGGGGATATGACCTGGGCAAAAATGGAGAGGCTGAAGACTCTCATGTTTGGGAAAAGTTAATGCCCAGCTTGGCTGTGGTGAACCTTCCCGTAGAGCAGTGGGTCACCTGTATTAGCCCCTCTCCCCTGTTTTTTTTCTTAAATGTTTTATTAAAATATAAGGTAAATATAAGAAGGTGCACATTACGTGTACCGCTCACAGAATTTTTACAAACTGAATCCACCTATGTAAATGACACCCAGATTAATAAACTAAAGATGATTCTATTAATCTGAAGTTTAAAAAAAGAAGGAAAAGAAACCAAAGATTAAAAGCCTTTCCAGAAGCCTCCCTGCCTCTTCCACTCACCATCCCTCATGTTTTTGAATATAATGTAAAGTGGATTACACCCAGGGTACTCTTAAAGAGCCTGCTGCCTTTCCCTGTGTTCCTTTCCCTGCGATACATCCTGATGTTGGGTGTAGTTTCTCGTTCTTATCACTGCGGGTCCTTCCACTGTGGGGCTGTATCACAACACATTGACCCATTCACTTCTGCCGCCTTCGGGTCATTCCCACTTTGGGGGCAATGATGAATGTATTTTGATGACCATTCCTGTATAAAGCTTATTATTGATGAACAGATTGATGCCTTTCTGTTGAGTAAGTATCTAGGAATGGAATTTCTGGATTGTGGGATTGAAAATCCCTTTAGAATGACAAAAAAGATCTATTCCACATGATTCTAATTATACTTTTACTGTTATATTATACTTTTGCTGTTCCTAAGTTGGGAAATAGTGATAAATACTTTTTGTGAATTCAGTAACATTTTAGGGTCCACTGATATATAACTGATCACAGAACTATCTTGATATGCACATGATGTATTTTGTGAAGCCGGCTGGGTGCACGTACGGGCATATAGGTCTCTTGCAACTTTTGGATTCCCAGTGGGGAACCACAGACTCAGGCGAAGTCAGGCTAAGGAGCATTCGTCAATTGAATTCACTGACGTTTCTGCCGTTAGACCAAACTAGAAGAATCTAGTGTGCTCTCCCCACCTCTACTCTTTTCTTTTTCCCTGAGAAAGCACGTATTTACCCCACTAATAATAATACGACCACTGCATTATTAGGAAGATTATACGGCCAAGTAGAATAATGCTAACCATCAGAGGGGAATGGGTCTGAGGCCCGAACCTCCCTGCCTATTATTTGTGTGACTAGCTAAGGAATTAATTATGGGCTCAATTTGGTTCCTCTGTGAGATGGAAGCGAGACTATCTTCCTAGTATAGAGATGAGGAAAATCAAATAAGGTAATTAATGTATGCCACGTGCCTAACTCTGGGCCTTCTCAGTGACTACAGTCATCAATGTCATTATCATTTTCCTCTTTCCTACTTCTGCCTGTGTCTTCTGCTCTGGGCTATGTTCTTTTTCTGGGCGTGTAATGTCCTTATCACACGATGCTTGTCACTGCCTCATTATTCTCACAACCTGAGGCAAAGCCCTCTGATTCCTGAGCATCTTGTGCCAGACACCTGACCTTGATAGGTCCCTGAACAATGCATTTTGTGTCTGACACTCCATTTCGTCATCCCTGCTGGTAGGTGGAGCAAATGGGACAAGTTCATTTCAGCTGGCATGCTTGTGGGGAGTAATGACTTCACACCGTCTCCATCTCTCTCGTCTGCGGCTGTCAGTGTTTTTTATCTAGAGAAATGAGCAGTGGACTTCTTGGTTTTAGGACAGATGTCTGAGGGAGTCATTTTTGGTCAAAGGGAACTTTTTCAATCACCCTCGTAGAGCATTGTTTGTGGGATACTGGTGAATGTTATGCGTCAACGTGGCTAAGGGATGCCCAGATAGCTGGTGAAAGCTTATTTGGGGGTGTGTCTGTGTGAGTGCTTCTGGAAAAGAGGAGCATTTGAATTTATAGATAGGGTAAAGAACATCCACCTTTGCCAACAGCGGCAAGCGCCATCTAATCTATCCAAGATCCAAGTGAAACACACGAAGCTGGAGGAAAGATGAACTTTCTCTGCTGGAGCTGGAGGAACGTCTATCTTCTCTTGCCTTTGATAACAGTGCTCCTGGATCTTGGGCCTTTGGACTTAGATGTAAGCCATTGGCTCCCCAGTTCTCAGGGCTTTGGTGGGGCCACAGCATTGGCTGTCCTGGCCTTCCAGCTTGGGGACACAGATGGTGGGACTTCTCAGTCCCTGTGACCATGCAAGCCAATCCCTCGGGCTAAATGTCTGTTAGTTTTGTTTTTCTCCAGGGAATCTTAATACATACATTTCCAAGGTAAACTTTGGGGGATACTTTGCATCTGAATGTTATGGGCATTGTATGGAGTAGGTGAGATATTGGTTGGCAGGGCTCTTGATTGAAGGCATAAGAGGTGGAAGTGGAGGCAAGAGCTCGTGTCTCCCACCAGCAGAACCACAGCAGGAGGTCCAGGAAGATCGAGAACAATGTTTTCAGATGAACTCTCGACCCTTCAGAACAGTGGTTCTCAACCTTCCTAATGCCGTGGCCCTTTAATACAGTTCCTGTGGGTTGCGACTTGAGAACTCCTGCTTTAGAATAAACTTGGTTTCAGAGCTAAGCAATGAGAGAGGCAGAAGTTTTGGTCATTTGTCTGGGATAGGGTGAGACCGCAGGACAGAGGGAAGTTTCTGGCAGTGAGCCTGACAAAAACCTGAAAATCAAGAAGATGATTAGGAAGGGAGTGAGGGACAGGCCACAGCCTCTTGGAGCACTAGGGCAGCCCTGACTTGGATGAGGAGCAGTCTGATGGAATACATGACTGTGGATCCAGCCAGTCCTTCAGAGCCAAGGAGATGGACTCTGAGAACTTTCTCATCTCTCTGTAACGCCTGGCCTGACTGCTGTCCGGCTGTCCTTCCTGGGACATCATCAATCTTCTACCTTCCCAGGTATTTCCTTGCCCTCAGCTCTGCGAGGCCAGGTTATCTGAAACCCTGCTAAGCTCTGTCCCTCTGTGAAAGGGCAGGATTTTCCCATGAGACTTCAAGTTGAAATTCTCCCTCAGCCTGTAGAAGTGTATATAATTCAAATATGGGGAAAATCCAGTGCACCAAAAATCAAGCACAGTTTCTTGAAAAGCCTTCCGATAAAAAAGTAATCAGAAAATGCTTATCTGCCTGCTTGAGCTAAAATATGATTTCGTTTATAAAAACCAACTCATATTTAACACATATTAAAGTTGCTTTCTAATTTCAGGGTTTGGAAATGAAAGGGGAGTGGGGAGATGTTGCTGAGAAAAACGTTAGGTTTTACTGAGCTTCAAATGTCTGGAAACCAACTCGAGATCCTCGGCCAAACTTAAATCTCCGGCTAGTTTTTTTACACCCCTGCTATTGACAGCTAATTTCTTGAGCAAATTTAATCACTGCTTTTGACCAAAAAAAAAAAAAAAAAAAGTTTTGGCAGCCCAGAGCCACCTCAGATGTGTAGGCTGTTCAAAAATTCCTGACTTCAAACTTTCTTAAGCATTTGTTTTCTTCTTTTCTCTGAAAGAAAATTCTAGTGACATGACATATGACTGGCCTGTGAGCTTTCATCAAAACACAGACAGGTGACGAAGCCCTGATCACTTCTTGAAGATAAGGCAAAAATGTATTGTCTCTAATAGTCCTATTTTTTTTTTCTCTCTCTCTCTTTTGATTTTGACAGTAGAATTCAGCTGCTGGTCTCAGGAGGCAATGTTTATATCTGTTTAAAACTTGGCATCTTGAGCTAGAATCTGATTTCATTTATAAAAACCAAATCATCTCTTTAGTGTCTGAATCAGACCTTAAATCTAGGTCATGGTTCTTAACAGTGCTTTGTGAGTAACTTTGTTTGGGTTTCCTCCCAAAGGGAGCCTTGAGACAAAAACTCAGAGGTGGGTGGTTCATTGGGAAGTTGATTCTGGGAAATATAGGTGAGGAGGTAGATAGAGTTAGGGGAACAGAAAGGAGGAACCCCAATAATGAGGGCACTCCTGGGTAGGTTTTCCCAATGGGCAGCCAGCGCCCACTCCATGCAGAGTGGTCCCCATGCTGGGACACGGGGGCATTGATGTACCACCTCCCATCACTCCCCTGCACCCAGAGGCAACACTGGGGATGGGAGGACATTCTCAGACAGTCACAGGAAACACAGGAGTTGGAGGTAGAAGCTGCCAGCATGTTGGAGACAGCCCAGGTCAGGGGAACTCCGGAGGGCCCAGGGACACAGGGAGACATTGGCAGACTGTGCTTCAGTGCCTGTAGGCAAATGACATCCTCTGTAAGCCCTGTGTTCTGTTTCACAAGAAGGCATTAGAATTTCCAAAAGGAGTCCCCTGGATGATAGATGCTCCTTTGAAAGAATGGTCTCTCGGTCAAACAACTTGAGGAAATAGTAGGTTAAATGCCTTCTTTTGTTTTAACTGCAGGCCACCTCAGCACTTTTAATAGACAAAAGTTGGAAGAGCGTAGGTGGTGTTTCCTTAATATGTCTTTTTTCTTGAGACAGAGTCTCATTCTGTCACCCTGGGTAGAGTCCCGTGGCATCATAACTCACAGCAACCTCCACCTCCTGGGCTTAGGCGATCTTCTTGCCTTAGCCTCCGGAGTAGCTAGGGCTACAGGTGTGCACTGCTATGCCAAGCTAGTTTTTCTATTTTTAGTAGAGGCAAAGTCTCACTTGTGCTCAGACTGGTCTCCAACTCCTGATCTCAAGCAATCTACTGGCCTTGGTTTCCCAGAGTGCCAGGATTAAAGGCATGAGCCACCACTCCCGGCCCTCCGTAAGATATTTAACCATGGAGTGCCCTGGTTTTTCTGTTTGTTTTTTCAGATGATACTTGTTAACATCTTGAGGACCTAGAAGACTGTGGCATACAGTTTGGGACAAAACTTAAGATAGCTGCCTAAGTCCAGCCCAACTCTGGGATAAACAAAGTAAACAGTAATCCCGACTCTGGAACTTTAAGTTCAGAGATGTAGAAGGCATCAGAAGAGTTTCAGGGCTCAGCACCTGTGGCTCAAGTGGCTAAGGCGCCAGGCACATACACCTAAGGTGGTGGGTTCGAATCCAGCCTGGGCCTGCCAAACAACAATGATGGCTACAACCAAAAAAAAAAAAAATAGCTGGGCGTTGTGGCGGGCTCCTGTGGTCCCAACCTCTTGGGAGGCTGAGGCAGGAGACTCGCTTGAGCCCAGGAGTTGAAGGTTGCTGTGAGCTGTGATGCTACAGGACTCACTACCCAGGGGGATAGCTTGAGGCTCTGTCTCAAAGAAAAGGGTTTCAGGCTCCCAAATCCCATTTTCATCTTTGTCTATTGGACTTCATCTATTTTCTTTTGATAAGAACTTTCTGCCACTAAAAATAGGAAAACCAGTATATTTAGGAGAAAGAGCTGGGAAGTCATGTTGTGGGCCTGCTGAGAGCAAGGGGACTGGACTCTGGTCTCAGCCAGCTCAAGGTATTTCCTCCCCTGCTTTCCCGTGAGTGTTCCAACCTGGTCACACCTTAGAATTACCTGAGGAGGTTTTAGAAGAAGACCCGTGCTTGCATCTTCTTCCCACAGAACCCGACTCAATTGCTCCGAGACAGGGCATGAGCATCTCTGTATTTATTAAATGCTTCCTGGGTAGTTCTCACGTGGACTCCAGTTAGGGTGGACACCTGCTTTAAAAAAAAATAGGTTTTCATTATCATTGTTTTTAGTGTTTTTGAATATTGTCAGATGGAGACGCAGACAACAGAAATTAGGTCAAGTGTGATTTAAGAAATAAACAAGGACGGGCTCGGCGCCTATAGCTCAACCGGCTAAGGCGCCAGCCATGTACACCTAAGGTGGCGGGTTCGAATCCCTAACCTGGACCGCCAAACAACAATGATGGCTGCAACCAAAAAATAGCTGGGCGTTGTGGCGGGCGCCTGTGGTCCCAGCTACTTGGGAGGCGGAGGCAAGAGACTTGCTTGAGCCCAGGAGTTGGAGGTTGCTGTGAGCTGTAATGCCATGACACTCTACCCAGGGGGAAAGCTTGAGGCTCTGTCTCAAAAAAAAAAAAAAAAAAAAAAAAAGAAATAAACAAGGACACACAGGATGTGATAGTTCCAAGGGAGAGGAGAAGGTAGCTCGTGTTGCTGGAAGACCCTGTCCATACATTCTCTTATTTGAAATACACACATTCTGTGAAAAAGGGTATTTCGAAACTGATTTTCTCATAAAAGCCCTGTATAAGATTCCTTTTGATTGCTGTTGTAATAAATTACCATCAATTTCAGTGACTTAAAACAAAACACATTTATTGTTTCATAATTCTGGAGGTCAGAAGTCCAAAGTGAGCTTTAAAAGGCTACAGGGAAGGTGTTGGCAGGGTTGCACTCCCCCTGGGGGCTTGTGGGGAGACTCCGTCTTCTTCCTTTTTCAGCTTTTAGGGAGCACCTGCATTCCATGGCCGTGGCCCTTCCTCCAGTTCAAAGCCAGCAGTGTCTAGCTGAATTCCATCACCTCTGATTCTCTTTCTGGCTCCCTCTCCCACATCTAAGGGTCCTGTGATTATACTTGGCCCATTTAGAAAATCTAGGCTACAGTCCCTGACTTCAGGCCAACTGATCGGCAAACTTAACTCCCCTTTGCCATAGAGCCTCACACAGTCACTGCTCCCAGGGACCAGGACAGGGACATCTATGGGGAAGAGGGTTTTCCTCAGCCTACCACACATATGGAGGCCCATCCTCTGTGTTGGAAGCTGAGCTGATTCTAAGAGATGTCAGGTCGTTCAAGATGGTTTCTCCATTCACTTCACAGTGACTTTCAAACACATTTCTCTATTTATCTGTCAAAGCATAGCATGGTAACGATGGAGTCAAGTCTTTTGGCATGACCCGAGTTTGCTGTTCTTAAGGGGATGATGTCAGGATAGGGTGTGTATGAAAACCTATTCATCTGGCCCATAAAATACCAGAGTCCTTTAAAGGACAATCCTGTGCACAGATCACACCAGTGGAGAACAAGAATGATTTTTTCTCTAGGCATTCAATAGTCAAGAGGCCGTGAGCTTACTACAAGTATGGACTGTACCTTGTTATGCCTCTGGTCTGGAGCCTAGCCAGTTACAGCACAGAGTATGTCTTTGTCTCTTTGAGATGCTATAACAAAATACCTTAGACTGGGTAATCTATAAATAATAGACATATATTTCTCACAGTTCTGGAGGCCAGCTGGTCTATGATCAAGGTATGTGGTAAGGGTCTGTTCCTCTTAGATGGTGCTTTCTGTGTCCCCACATAGTGGAAGGGCCCAGGGATCTCCCTTGGGCCTCTTTTATAAAGGCACAAGTCCCATTCATGAGCGTGGAACCCCCACAGCTTAATCACTTCCCAAAGGTCCTACCTCTTAATATTATCATGTCAGGTATTAGGGTCCAGTGTATGAATTTGGGGGAGATGTGACATTCAGACCAAAATGGTATTTAATATTCATTGCTGAGTTAATAAGTAAAAGGGCAGAAAGAAGATTATGTACACTAGGATCTGAGAGTGATGTGATAATAAGTAAAATGTAGCTTCCTTCCCCAAGGAATTAACGATCCAGAAGGGGAAAACAGAAACATGTAAATGATAAAGAGTAGAATATATAATAATAATTATCACAAGAGAAACAGGAAGAGACAGCTTTGGAGTTTTAAGGAAGGAGAATATAACACAGAGTTGAGGAACTCAGGCAATACTTAGCTGACACAGTGACATCCAACACTAGGACCAGTAAATCTATGGCCCTTGTGCTACCACAACCCTCCACTGCCAATACCATGGCAGGCATAACTAATCAATCTCTCATCCTTTTCTGCTGATCCGAACATGAGAGTTTTAAATGCAGGGCTCCAGTCAGCCATTGTTTGAAATTGACAAGCAAGTACCTTAAGTTCAATTTATCCTACTGGTTCTAGGTAGGATTTCTCTACAGGTAGTTTAACAGATAAATTTTGCTTGAAATTCACTTATAGCAAAGTGTTATCTTAAGGTCCCCTTGGGCATCCACAGTAAAATAGCTCACTATTTTTAGATTTCCCTGGACGAACATTCCCAGCCGTACAGAGCTTTCTTTATGTCTCAGCACAATTTTTGTTGTGATTGAGTGCCAAGGTTGGAAGGCTCTGTCTACATCCACAGCTATGTAATTTAAGGGTCTGTTGTCAACTCTGCTGGTAAAGAATATGCACTTGAAAGTGCAGTGACATGACTAACCACAGCCTGGAACAATGGCCTGCTTGTGAATCTGTTTGCACATCATTGTTCAGTGCTGTGTCCTAAAATCTTGGTGACAGTATGATGAGGTGTGTCCCCCAGTTTGCTTAGAGGGCACCCCATCTGTTTCCATCCTCATCAGTGAGGAGAGGATTCCCCAGACAGAAGTTTTAGGGACAAACATACAAGGCCGGAGGGGAGATCAGCCCTAGACGGTGGCAAGATTTTATTTCCTAGTTCAGGAAAGGATTTATTCATATTTCACGAAAGAGGATGTTTACCTTTAATCACGATTCACTTGGTTCTGAGTTCATGACTAAATGAAAGCATTGGATTAAGCTGATTCATTTCGAAGTATCTATTTCTGCTCTAGAAATATGAAGTGACATTTACTTTAGACATTTTTCAGTAAAACTGTGCAAAAACCTGTAGTGAAAAATATTCACCTGAAACATCCACATCTCTTTTGCTGTGGGATTCTAATTTCGTAAAAGGAGGAAGAAATTTTTTCTTTTTTTTTGGAGTCGGAGCCTCAAGCTATCCCCCTGGGTAGAGTGCCATGGCATCACGCTCACAGCAACCTCCAACTCCTGGGCTCAAGCGAGTCTTCTGCCTCAGCCTCCCAAGTAGCTGGGACTACAGGCGCCTGCCACAACGCCCAGCCATTTTTTGGTTGCAGCCATCGTTGTTGTATGGTGGGCCCGGGCTGGGGAGTCAAACCTGCCACCTTAGGTGTATGTGGCTGGCGCCTTAGCCGCTTGAGCCACAGGCACTGAGCCGGAAGAAATTTTTTATTAAGCATTTTTACCATTATTATAATGGATAAGAATGTTCCTGCTAGTGTCATTATAAGTATACAGTGTTACCAGATTGATAGGTATTTACCTGGGAAGATAATCTATGCTCTGAAAAAAAAGAGAACAGCATTCTGGGTTATATCTATAGTATCCAAACTCGGAGATTGGTCTATTTCATAAAGTCTTTTTTAGTTTTTTGCTTATCTGCATGAGTTAGACCAACCATAGGCAGGTGATTCCCTCACACGTTCATTCATTAGCCATTTTGTGGGAGCTTTGAGCTGGTTCCCCAGAGCAGGGAAATGTAGTGAGAGGTCTTAGCTGGAAGCTTCCAGAGCTGATTTTGGCTAATTTAAATAGAAAAGGAGTTTTATGAAAGGCAAGTATCAGGCTGGGTGAGGTGCTCACATCTGTAATCCCAGCACTCTGGAAGATAGAGGCGGTTGGATCACCTGAGCCAGAGAGCAACCCTATCTCTAGGAAAAATAGAAAAACCAGCTAGGCATTGTGGTGGGCACCTGTAATCCCTGCTTTTTGGGAGGCTGAGGCGACAGGATCACTTGAGCCCAAGAGTTTGAGGTGCTATGAGCTATGAAGCCACAGTATTCTACCCAGGTGACATAGTGAGACTGTCTGGAAAGCAAGAAAAAAGGGAAGTGATATTATTGAAAGAGCTGAAAACTTGGCCCAGCTTTGCCTAGGCAGAAATAAAGATCCACACCCTAGGACTGCTCTATAGAACCACAAAACCCACAGGCCCTGAATACTTCAACTTATCCCCTAGCAGTTGTGTCCTGAGAGCTCAAGATCTCTACAACTTCAGTTGATTCTAGAGACAGTCCCGCCCCCTGGCACCTCTGCGTCCTATTTGCAAGTCCATTGTGGGTGGCTCTGATTGATGGAGCCTGGGTCCTGTTCTCATTCCCTGGCTGTAAGGAAGGCTGGGAGATCAAGTATCTGACATTTTCTGCATGTCTAGTAGGACGTGGGTAGACTTCTCCAAACATAGAAGAACATTGAGATGGTGGAAAGCAAACAAATACAAACTTGCAAAGTGTCCCCCGTAAGCAGCTGATGGCAGAGTGAGGAGTGGGTACAAAGTCACAGCTGTATGGAAGATGATTTGAAAGCAGCCTGGGGCCTCTCAGTTTATGGTTCATTAAAGGAGGTGGGACACAGCACATCCTGCCTTGGCTTCTGGTTATCCTGAAACAAAATGGTGATAGACAAAGTAGACCTGACTATGGTTATAAAAGCAACATCTGTGTCTTAAACAGTGGTACACGAGAGAATGGTTAATGGCCACTACGCATATACATGCCATTTTCTATGGCATGATTTTTTTTCTCCCACATTTTGAGAAAAGCTGGAGTTTAGAGAATGAAATGTTTGTAAGAAAATGGGGCCTTCTGCTAGTGTTGGAGTGGATCTTGCATTTTTGGATTTGCTTTAAGAGATTGTAAATGATCTCTGGGGTCCATGAAGGCATAGCTGCAGTCTATAGATGGTCAGGAGATGAAAGTTTCATGTGAATTTTACTCTTGTCTACCAAGGAGATGAGCGTCTCTGTTAGACTCAGTCTTAGCCCTAGGCAATAAAAGACTTATGTGAGATATCTAGAGCTGAATGCCTAGATATTGGGAGTTAGATGAAAAATTAGGAATAGCCTTTAGCTACATGAAGCCACAAGCTGGCACTTAGTAAATCATTTTTAGTAAGTCTACATTGTATTCTTTATTTAGGTATGATATCTATCCCATTTAGTGAAGTTGGCTGTGGCCATTTCTAGAATCTTCTCTGTTACACTGGGTGTATAAAGACAAGAATCCTTTGCTCATGTTTGGGCTAAACTTTGAAAAAAAAGGAGTATATGTGATCTATATGTTTATGAGTTAATAAAAAATATGAGTTATAAGTAGTTTCTTCCCCAGCACTATGCAAGGTCAATGCGGTCAGGAATGCTACAAGAGAAATAAATCCTGGGGCCACGCAGTGGCACATTCTGGTTTCCTTCCTCAACGGGAGATGTCTCCTTGCAGTGTTACCCTTGAAGGTTATTGATCTTATATTTGGTAAAGAAGAGAAAGGGGGATTTGTTTCCACTATGTTTGAGAAAACTCAGGGGATAGATACTCAGGGGATTTCTCTCTAAAGATGAGAAATCGCACAGTAGAACCAGCCATTTCTCACCACATGAGCACTGGTCACTTGGGGCAAATAACATTTGGGAAGAATAATGTTAAACACCGTTACCCCACATTGTCCCCTTGAGAGGAGAGTTTTAGCGGTGCTCTTTGGAAGAAAGGCTTCTTATTTTTCAAAGATACTGTCGCAGATCACTGTGGGCTTTAATTGGTAGTGGCGATATCTGGCGAACCCTCTGGTTTGGCCACTTGTGCTGGGTGTACTTGATTTCACAGTTGTGGTTTTTAGGCAGGACAACATTATTTTGATCTAGCAATTTTCATGCAAATTAAAGGCTGGAAATGTGTGCTGCAAGCGTGAGATACCAGAGTCCTACATTTTATGTGGAAATCAATTTAAAAGAGGACCAAAACCCCAGTGGAGGAGGCTGTCGACTAGGCATTCCTTAAAATAGAGTGGAGAAAAGTCAAGGAAAGACCATGTCTGAGCGCTGACCACAACCCAGATGTTTTACGCAGCTTTTTTTCCCCCATAGAATCCTCCTCACTACAGCTTTGCAAGGAGGAAGATACGATACACAGGTTATGGATGGATTGAACCTGGTGAAATCTTTCTGGGAGAAATCCTTGGGGAAGTTTTGCATCCTCTGTCCTGTCTGCCTTGTCTGGAACCAACTTGAACCTCACTCTTTACGTCCTAGCCAGACAGGCTTTCTTATTCTTTCCTGATCTTTGCTCAGTCCCACTCCTTTCGGAAACCTTGACATGGGCTCTTCTCCCTGTCTGGAATAATTTCTCTACCTTCTCGACTGTACTTGTCCTTCATTAATAGTTGATGCCAGTTTCTCCTGCTGCTGTCCATCCGGGCAGGACTCAAAGTTGCCATTCCAATTCTACAGCAGGGTCGTATGTTAGAAACTCTAAGAGAACTATGTTCCCCTGCTTCAGGGCACCCTTCCCTGATGTATGGTGTGGTCTCCCTGAAACCATGACTTGTTCTGTCTACTCAGCATCAACTGAGAGCTCTGTGAGAACACAGCCCATGACGGGCGATGATCTGTGTGTCCCCAGCCCCTGACACATTGACCAACATCAATCCTCAGCATTTGTTAAAGGAGCAAACACGATCTATTTAGAACAACAATTTTCAGAGGTTCACAAAGAATTCAGTAGCAGAGTTGAAATTCAAACCAAGACTGTTTGGTACCAAAGTCAGTTAATAGTGTTTTAAGAGTGTGGGTTCTGAGACGATGATCCCCATGTACAAATCCTGACAGTGTCACCTCCTGGCTTTGTGATCTTGGGTATATTTAACCTTCTGTGACTTTGCTTCTTTATCCTAAAAAGGTGATAAATAATAGTGACTACCTCAGAGAGTTTTGGTGCCAGGGGCTGCCTCTTCCTCAGTGTATCAGACCATATATAAACTGTGGTCATATCACACAATGGGTTAGGGTTAGAGTGTACGCGAGGTGCCTGAAGTGAGCAGGTGCTTGCTTCTGTTTGAGAGTGGTGGACCAGGAAAAACTTCACAGAAAAGGTATCAAGTCACCCGGTCACACTTACCTGAAGGGAGCTGGACAAATGTCAACTCAGTGTAATTATACCATGCTCGGAAGAAGAGAGAATTGAGCAGCTCTAATGATTGCTCAACCCACCAGCTCTAATAGCCTCTAGAGTGCTGTCTTGGGCGCTCTTGCCCTGGCTTATCCAGTATATATCTGCAATTGGAAAGATGGGATGGTCGGATCATATGGGATGGGCAGATTCTTTCTCTGGAAGGTCAGCAATACATAACTTTTGTGCTTTTAAAAATCTCCAGGGAGATTTCTACAAAGACAGATACTTGGGTTCTATCGCTAATCATTTCCCCAAAGTTCAACATTATTATCTATCTCTTTCTAACCTTATCTGAAAGATACATTCCCTCAGAACAGAAGGAGAAGAATTAGGCAATAATTTTCTCTCTAATTAGTAAAAGATGTTGACTTTTCTACAAATTCTGATAACTAATGAAGGGGCTTATTTTATGACAGAAAAGGATCAGTGGCTTGGACAAATTATCTCTCTAGGGCAGATATGGCATATAAGGTTTCATCTTCTTTTTTTTTTTTTTTTTTTTTTTGCAGTTTTTGGCCAGGGCTGGGTTTGAACCTGCCATCTCTGGTATATGGGGTCAGCACCCTACTCCTTTGAGCCACAGGTGCCACCCCTAAGATTTCATCTTTTAACACTGATCAGTTGGGGCTTCCCAGGGTACTGTGTGGAACAGGTGTTTAGGCTGCATTAGAGCTCGGCATCAAGTGTGCAAAGATGGATTAACCTTGTCTACCACTGGTGCAAGAGGGCTAATGCAGGCACATATCTATCTCCCCTATTCCAGATCGTCACTTTCCACCCCACCTCTTCTGTTTTGGGGAAATTACATTCTCATTGAACAGTCTGATTACTCATTTGTTTCCATGGATCCCTTGCTATTTCTGTAAGTGTGATCTGAATGGCAAGGTCCTGTTTTTCAGTTATAAGATAGGTGTATCCTAATCTTAAAACCAAAGCAAACTAAACCCCAAAGCTTGACATTATAATTTACATCAACTGTTTAGAAGTTTGATTACATTGAACTAGTCCCAGAGATCATGATCACCTAACTGATAATGAAAATTACTCGGTGAGCAAATATGAACTTAAACATGATCTTCCCAGAAGACGCTGTCTGTTTGGGAAACTAGTCAGCTTTGCCTCTCAGATATCACTCTATTCTTTCTCTCGGACTTCAATAATTATCAACTAGATAGCCTCAGAGAAAGAACCAATGGGAAATAACTCATATGACCAGAAGGAAAGAAAAACACATATGAGGAAGAAGTTCAAGGGAAAAATACAATATAATGTTAAGGATAAGTGATACTCTTGATAATTTATCAAGATGGGGCTGAACATCTCTACAGTTAGTGAAGAATGAAAGTCTGGAGCATTCCAAAGAGCTGCCTGAGTCTACTTTTACCATCAGTGTGTGATTTAGGGACTGATAAAATAATGCCTTCTTGGCTCCAGAATAGACATTTGGTATTAAGCTTATTTTCCCACTTTTAAGGACAAGATGAGGCTAGTCTCTTTTCTAATGTGGTCATTGATCATTGGAAATAAGTATTTGGCAGGTGCAGTTACAGACACCCTTATAAGCTAGTGAGAGGTGGGATGCATGTCAAGGAATCAGAACAATTTAATCTGCCTAGTTACAAGACTAGAAGGAAAATATTTCACTTTTTCATATTCTTCATGACTTGAAACAATTTTATAATCCCATAAATCTTCCAGCTCTGAGTATATACCAGTAACTTGGACATAAATATGTAAAATGATATTTATCTAATGGGACTGAGTCTCTGGCCAGCTGCCCATGTATATTAGTTAGGAAAGTTGTTTCCAAATTCTTAGATTTAACCCCTTTTTCTCCTAAATACCATATAATATAATTTAATAATACCTAAACAATTTTACTATCAGTTTCAGTTCACATTTTAAGTAGCATAGTTAAATAGGTAGGGTTTTCTGTTTTTTTCTTTTTTTTTGAGACAGAGTCTCACTCTGTTGCCCAGGCTAGAGTGTCAACCTACTTCACAGCAACCTTAAACTCTGGAGTTCAATCCATTTTCCTGCCTCAGCCACCAAGTAGCTGAGACCATAGGTGTTTGCCACAATGCCTGGCTAAGTTTTCTATTTTTTGTAGAGACAGAATCTTGTTTTTTCACAGGCTGGTCTTGAACTCTTGAGCTCAAGGGAACCTCCCACCTCAGCCTCCCAGAGTGGTAGGATTACAGGTATGAGCCACCACGCCTGGCCCACATGAATTTCTGAAGGGCATTTTTACTGGATATAGAATTCTGGGTTGATGGTTCTTGTCTTGCAGAAATTTAAAAATACTATTTTTTTTTCTGATGTCCGTGGTTTCTGATGAGAAATACGTAGTAATTTGAATGGTCCCCTTGTATGTTATGTGTCTTTTTCTTCTGGCTGCTTTCAAGATTATTCCTTTGTCTTTAGTTTGCAAGGTGTATTATGTCTGGGTATGAATTTCTTTGAATTTATCATGTTTAGTGTTTGGTGAGGACAGAGAAGAAAAAACATACTGGCTATTTGCCTCACGCTTTGAGAACCATGCTCTCTAGTCTGACGAAAGACTCCCTTTCTTCACTTTTAAGCAACTACCTAGCCTCTGCAGCAGTATGGAAGGATTTCCTGGGGGCTGGGATAGAAAATTGCAACAAACAAACAAAAATAGAGACTTCCCTTACTGTCTTTTATCTTGGGAGCCTCCTTTCCTGATCTTTGAGCCAGAAAGCCAGGTCTTTTCCTAAGCCCTTCTGTCCTTGTCAATGCATCTTTCTGGGCTTGAGGCTGACTGAGTATGTGCCCCGGCTCAGTGATACCACAGAGGGAAACGTGAGAAACTTAGCATTAGTTGGTGGTACTGTGAATTCTGCCTTTCCCAAATCTGCCTGGTATCATTTACTTTTCATAGTCCTCAGATAACAACTGCTCCATGCATTCTGTCTGAGGTTTATATTTGCACTCAGTGGAAAAGATAGGAAGTGTGCTTATTCCGTCTTGTCCAGAATTGGTCCCAATCTGTTTGAAATGTTCTCTCCTAGCTTTATGACTCTCTGACAGGCCTACAGAGCTCCATACTCTCAATTAGTTCAATTTCTTAAATTTTAATATGGTTCAGATCCCTCAAGTTATACAATCTTCTACCTTCTTGCTGCTCTGGATACCTGGGAGCGCAGGAGAAAATTTTAGGGGAGAGAACTGAGATTCATTTATTCTTTGGAACAAAGGACTTTATGCATTTCATCTCCACTATAGTCATTTTTTTTTTTTTTTGAGACAGAGCCTCAAGCTATCCCCCTGGGTAGAGTGCCATGGCATCACGCTCAC